>NC_090934.1:892972585-893684346 GCF_040938575.1 Ambystoma mexicanum | reverse complement strand
ACTTAAAATCCCCCCTTCGCCCCCCACTCATGTCATTAGATTTCTATGATGCTGGCTGATGAACACCACAGTCCACAGGCGATGGCGATTGCAGTATTTTATAACATGCATCCGTGATTGTTTTGCTACCTACGTGTTAACCAAAAATAGAAAAGCCCCCTACTTGTCGCTACAATATTTATTATGGATACATAAAAATACGACAACCATTCAAGCAAATCCAACCTCACTAGTAAACTCGAACAGTAACATTGATTTACATGTCTCTGGATCAAACCATTTGTACTTGAAACTGTACAATCCAAAGTATGAACATGAAGAATATAACACGTAATTCATATCTTACTGCCAACATTTACTTGATTCCTTCACTCTTTAAAATAAGATTTGATGTTGATAAATATCTCTTATTTTTGTCCTGTGAAGCTGTCCATTGCTACACTGCTTGCATAAATTCAATAGTAAAACGAGAAAGATTATATGAATTGTCATGAAATGCTATTTTTAGTGAGATGCAATCAAGTGAAACGATGAGTCAGTAAGAGTTGCAATAAGTGTATTCATGTGCATTGTGGAGTACACAGTGTTGAGACCAAATCAATAATGCACATATTTGTACATTTAGGCCCTGATTCAAAGAACTTTCTCCAATTGGGATTTGCCATTATGAAACACTTCTGTGAATTAGGCCCTTAGTGTTTTCTAGTTTGGTTAAATGTCAGTCAATGTTTGTCATTTTTTCTGTAACTATATTTTTGAGACATTTTTTAGCATCTATTTCGTTTTTACTGAGGCCTGAGGTAACAAAGTGAGGACCTACAAACGATCTTTCTCTGATTATGCACCCAACCCCTGGAACTCGATCCCAGTATGGTATCAGAATGCCCCACAATTCTCCAATTCAGCAGTGCTCTCAACATGTGGGTTTTTCAACACCACCTGACCAAGGACTAATTCCAAAAGATGCACAGACCCCAATTCTCAGTACTGGGTGACTGCTGAAAGATGCCAGCCAAACTCTATGTCGGCCCATTAAACAATACAATGAATACATACATAAATAGTAAACCATTCACAGATCTACTTTCTGACATAAACTACGATTCCCATCAGCCATTGCGTTCAAGGCACAACACTTTGTAAAAATAATGATATGAAGATACACGAATAGCATAACCGTTTTAATCCACTTAGTCAAGGTGAATATGTGTGGATTTTGCAATGATTTTATTGTATACTGTTGTTTGCTCATTTCCTAGTATGCTTGTGACTATATGGGGGAGACTATGGAATTTTCATAGACAATGCAATCGTAGTTGCTATGGAGGCATGTTTACTTGGCAAAAGCGGCCCAGCCAAATAGGTGAAATACTGTGACGCTTGAACATTACGAGAAGATGGACATATTGCAGATTGAGTTAATGTATGTACTGCACAGTGTCACACATTAAGGGCATAATTTACAAAAGAATGTGCTAATTTAGCAGAAATAGTTTGCACTATCGCTAGGATTGTGTGTCAGAAATGCATTGCACAGGCAGCTGTTTCCCAGAAGAGATCCCACACAGAATACAACAGTACATAAGAACTTCTGTTGTGGCAGCCACACCCACACACGCTCCCAGCCCAGAACCAGATAGCACCGTGGAAGCGCATTATGCCACGATGGGAAGTGATAAAGAGGGGAATGCATGGCTCAATCATACCGAAGGAATGGTCAGATTACTTACCAATAATCTCCATTACTTAAACTCCTACTTTTCCTGCTCAACGTACTCATTCTATCAAGACACTCTCTGACAGTCATACACCCCGAACCTACATTACCCCTACACCCACCCTTCCTACTCACCATACTCACTAGTGCATACTGTGTACTGTTGCACTCCCTGACAACCTTGCACCCCAAGCCCACATCACCCCTATACCCACTCTTCCTACTCAGAGTACTCACACTATTAAGACACTCCCTGGCAATCATTCACCCAAAAACCGTGTTACCTCTACACCAACTATTCATTGCTCACAGTACTTACTCCACCATAAACAGCATCTCCCTGTCCCTCTCTCTCTTTCCAGTCCCCATCATGAGAGGCTTCTATCTGATACGACAGAAACTCGGAGTATCTTAAATTCTATCAGTTGCCATGATTAAGGAGACCCTGGGCGCTCCCATGAGGTGGAGATGGGATGAGGATCACCCCCAACCACATCACCTCCAGTGTGTTACTGTCTCTGTGGAAACAGGCCAATACCTTTCATTTAGTGCTTTCCTTGATTTCATCATTGTTCTCAGTTACTGCTGCAGCATGCACTTATCCCCTGCCATTGGACCACTTTGTACATCGCTGAGACATAAGGGGTGCAACAGATTCATGATGGGAGCACAATTAGTTGGCTTGCAATTGTGTATGTTATGTTAGGTAAATTTATAGCGTGCACGTTCACCCAGAGTCAGCTTGGCGTGAGGAAGAACACAACATGACCACAGCCATCAACGATTTAACAAAAAAGAATAGTTTTAAGTAAACAACAGAAATCCAAATGGTTTTTAGTCTGTTTAAGTTTCAGTGGAAGACTGCTCTAAAGTTTGTTGGCCACTACGGAAAAGTCCCGGCCACCAACTCTCTGAAGGCGAAACTAGGTGGTCACTACCAGAGCAAAGTGTCAGCTAAGGAATATAAGGCCGGAACTTATGCCAAAGGAATTCAGGCGCAACCTGATAGTAGGCTGAGTGATCAAGACATTGGGATTTAAAAGCTATGCGCTGTTTGTATTTTATTGTATTCACCGGATTTATTACCGGATGCCAGTGTAAATGACGCAAAACCGGGCTGATGTGGGAATCATAAGGTGTTGGAGAGACAACCCGAGCAGCCAGGTTCTGGACCAGTTGCAGCTGATGGATAAGACCAGCCGGCTGAGCCAGATAAAGAGCGTTGCAATAGTCGAGCCTATTAGAGATAAGAGAAGCCACAACTATTGGACAAAGTGGGGATGGAAGAAAAGGGAGAATCTTGCGGAGGACCCACAGCAAAATGTTTCCGTACATACCGCACTCACATGCGAGGCCATAGCAATTCAGACAGGTAGACCCCTATGTTTTTCTCCACCTTCACCGGAGTAGGCAACACACCCAGCGAGGACGGGCAAAAGGAAGAAGACCAAGAATCCAATGCAGAGGAGGTCCCTACTACCACAACCTTCGTCCCTGTTTAGTTGGAGCAAGATGGTGCTCATCCAGTCACCCACTGCTGATAGGCAGACACACAGGCAAGAAGACATAGCATCCCGATCAAGGTCTAATCGGACCAAGATATGCGCGTCATCTGCATAAGTGTAACGCCTAAAGCCATGGTAGCGGATGAGAGCAACCAGGGACCAGACATAGATGTTAAACAACATAGGGGACAAGGCAGAGCCTTGGTGACCCCACAGAAAAGAGAATAGGAGGTAGAAAGAAAAGGAGGAAAGGATACAGATTGACCTTGGTCGGTCAGGATCGAGGTGTAACGGACCAGTACAGGGCCAGAGATACCAATGGAGGCCAGGTGAGAGAGGAGGAGGGGGTGGTCAACGGTGTCAAAAGTTGCTGATAGATCAAGTAAAATCAGAGCCCTTCGCCCCACCACCATAAACAAGCCTGATCATGTCATCCATTACTGATACTAGAGCGCTCTCTGTACCCCTTCCCTGGTGAAACCCAGACTGAAAGGGATCGAGCACTGTGGCCTGTTTCTTTTCACTGGGAATAAATCCTAGACTAAAGAAGAGATTTACAGCCTGAATCACCAAAGGGATAATCATGGGCAAAAGATCCTTTAAGACAAATAGAGGGACTGGTTCAGATGGGGCTGCCGATTTAAGATGGGAGATGGCGGTCAAGACAGCCTCATCTTTAAACACCAGAAAAGAAGCCCAGCTGGTGGTTGCAAGCAAATTGATGTTGTCGACCTTCACACTGGTGTCCGTATGGGAGAGTTCTATATTATTGCGTATGCTAGCAATTTTAGAGTGAAAGAAGTCAACAAGCGCGTCACAATGAGACTGAGATGGCAGGACAGTAGGAAGAAAGCGAACAGTAGATGACAAACAGAAAAGCTCCTTCGACTGGTTAAGAGCAGTTTCAAAACTATGTGTAACAAAAAAAAACTGCTTGGCTATTTTAATCGCTGAGTGATAGTCCCTAGACAAGGAAACAAACTTAACTTCATCAAGGGGGCTATAAAATGAGAGCCATTTGTGTTCAGCTTGGCGGACAGCCAGTTTTGCTGCTTTAAGTTCAGCAGAGAACCTGGGTTGGGAGGGCCGACAGCAAATGCCAGTAGGCTTAAGAGGCACAAGATGATCTGCAGCACTCAAGAGTGCTTGAGACAAAATAGAAAAGTCAAAAGGGCCGTCATTAGGGCAATTAGCTATGACAACAGCTGCTATATGAGACATGTCCACATTTCGGCAATATCTCCTAAGAATAGTACTTTTATCAGGAGACGGCAGACAAGTCGTAAAGGGCACCAAACAAGGGATCAGGAAATGGTCTGTCCAGATAAGCGGAATAACAGGAAGGACTACCAATCCTGGGATGGTTGAAGAAATGAGGTCCAAGATTCCACCAAGCCAATGGGTCCCAGATTATGGACGAGAGGTCAATTGAGTCTGATGTTAAAATCGCCCAAAAACACTAGGTTCACATATTTGAATGGATTCCCTGGATGACTCAGGGTTCATACTTCTGCTGTGCCCAGAATATGCCATGCCCCCGGCAGTGCCAGACCCCTTTTCACCAGCACTAGAGTGATGGTAGAGGGGGAAGCTTCCCAGTGGCTATGGCAGAACAGACTGGCATTGTAAGGTAGGGAGGTTGGGGGAATGTGCCTGCTGGGTGTACTGTGCCAGTGGCTGGAGTATGTGCAGGCACCAGAAGTGATGGAGAGGAGGGGGGGCGCTGTTGAGCAGCCAACAAAATGGCTGCCTAGCTTTCCAGCTCCGTGTGCCGCCGCTCTATATCTGCCTTCATCTGCGGTCTAACATCTTGCCCCATCCTCTAAAGCGGCTCCTGCCTTGCAGGCACTTCGCCCCACCTGCCTGTGAAATTCTGGCCCGAATCGGACCTCCTGGGCCTGAGTTCGGCCGGTGACGCGGCCCCGCGTTGGACTGACTGGACCGCCGCTCGGCCACTGTGCGGGGGACGGGTTGCGCAGCTGGGGCCCACCGCTGCCAGCGGCCCTACTGCTCGCTTATTCTTGCCGCCCGCCTCCCTTGCTCGATCGCTGGCCTCCCGGAGCCTGGGGGCTGTAGCTGATCGGGAGCGCGGAGGCCGTCATCACGACCTGCGCTGATACGTGTGGGCGAATCCTGCCTCAGACGTCGCGGCCTTGCCGCTGGGATCCCCCGCTGCCGTCCGCCGCTCTGCGCCCGTACGGCGCCGCTGCCTGACTTCTTCCCGCGGCCCCCGTGTCTCCGCGGGACCCATCGCGGAGATCGCCCCATGCCGGACCTACGGCCGGGGGTCCCCTCAGCGCGGTGCTGAAACTGTGCCATTGACGGCGTGGGATCCCCCCGTGGACTTCGCGCGGGCTCACTGGAGACTCCGTCATCCGGATCCTGCACAAGCGTGGGGTGAGGAGCTGGGGGGGATACTGGGGGCGGGCGCTCCCACGACCCCTCTGCTCTGGCTGATACCCCCAGCTCCCTCATCACTGCACTCCACGACATTGGGATCCCGCGGCGATTACCCATTCTGCCTCATATGATCCATTGAGGCGCGCTGCATGGTTGTCTCCCCAGACACTGCCTCTCCTACACCCTGGCTCAGGAGCCTGGATAATACGCTTCTGATAACTCTGTGGGCTACTGCTACATCATCAAAAAAGCCAGATCTCCTTCCTTTGACCTTTTGCTTTGCACAGCCCTAGGTCATATACAGCACCCGTATTCCACTTACTCATATTACACAATGTCTAACAGATCCAGGAATACCAGTAAAACTGGGGCTATGGATAAATTTGCAAAAGCCACCCCGAGATCCGAGTCAGCCCACTCTTCTTGTGACCAGACCGACTCACCACTCCCTGCGGAAGGGCCTCCTGCGGACCTGACGGCCATGATGGAGTCTATGGCTAGAAACTTTGCTGCATTTCACGAAAAGCTAGACGATATAAATGCTAATGTGGCATCTGTTAGGGCCAAACTGGATCAACAGGGGACGCAGATCACTGAGGCTGAAAATAGAATTGGTGCCAGTGAGGACAATATAGTTACACTGCAGAGTACAGTGGCCACCCTTGTCACGGACATGAAATCAGTAAAGGCTAAGTGTGATGACCTCGAATCCAGATCAAGGTGGAATAATATACGCATTACTGGGGTCCCGGAAAATGCACTGAAGAGCCGACTCGAATTGGCCGTTGAAAACCTCTTGAAAGATCTGCTGGGCAACCCATATTTGTCCCCCTTCTTTACAATCGAAAGGGCCCACAGGGCACTGGCCCAACGCCCCAAACCTGATGACTTTCTGAGGCCCATTATTGCAAAAATTCTGAGTTTTAGAGATCGTGACCAGATTCTCCACCTCGCACGTGAGAAGGGTGAGCTCAGAATGGACTTGCAGGTGATCCGAATTTTCCCTGACTTCTCGACCGGAGTCCAGCAGGAGCGTCGCCAATTTCTTGGAGTTAAGAAACTGCTCAGGGAGAGAAGCATTCCTTATGCCATCCTATTCCCTGCGCATCTAAAGTTCACATTCAACAACAAACTTTACTTCTTTACGGTGCCCTCGGAAACGGTGAAATTCATAGAAGCGCATATTCCCCCTCATCCACCCGCTGAGGATAAGATGGAGAATGACTGAACTTTGTCTGAAGCTTGCTCCCCTTTATCGTCCTTTGGCCAGCCGGTCTGTTGGCTCCATCGCTCATTAGCCTCCTCCACAACTATCCGGCTGTCACATTCACATGTCCCATGCAATCCGGGCTGTACTCACAGCACCTAATCTCTCAGATATGCACTGTTAAATTACCATAATGTTGAACTACTCATTGTGACCATGTTGACTTCTTATTGTTGTTGAATGTAACGTTCCTTTGATTCACATTCAGGCCTGGCATGGCCACTGTTAGAGGCAGCGACATGCATTACCAAACCGCAAACACTGCTTGTCTTTTCACGGATCCCACTGGGTTCCAAGCGTGCTAGCACACGGCAATAGCGCACCCCACTGCGATTGCACTGTTCTTCATATCGTTGTTCTGGGTTAGCCTCTTTTGGGCTCCTGCACAGGCTGGATCATGTTGGGGTCGATCCGACTGTGCGCAATTAAGGATGGGTGGGGTTCACACTGCTAAACTAGGGTTGGTGGTGAGGGTGGGGGGTGGGTACGGGATGTTATCTAAAAAAGTCACACGAGGTTGCATGGTGCGAGCACTGAAGGGACACGATGGCAGGATTGACTCCAAACTTTGGGGCACACACCATTGCTGGATCCGAGATGTCCACTGAGAATATGTGTGGTATAATGGTTTATTTGTCACTGCAATGTCTACCGTCATAATGTCCTGGAATGTCCGAGGGTTAAGCAATCATACCAAGTCCTGCAAAATCCTAGCTTATGCCAACAGACACAGCTGTAAAATACTGCTCCTACAGGAGACACACTCCAACGGCCACATACCTAGAACTATGGCCCCGACATGGGGACCTGCAAGATTCTTTACCTCCTATTCCACTCAATCCAGGGGAGTACTAACGATGATTCATAAATCCATTAAGTTCACATTGCACAAACGTTACACCAACCCTGAGGGACGTTATGTAATACTACATTGTACTTTGGCTAACAAAGAATATCTACTTGTCAACACCTACTGCCCCAATGTGGACTCTCCCGAATTTTTTGATAACATCACTACCATACTGCTGGGATATGTGGGCATACCGATCTTTTGGGGTGGAAATTTAATTCTTATTCTTGACACGGTCCTAGACAGGACTGGAACTGCTCCCCGCTCTTTGTCCAGTGCTGCACGCAGACTGCACTCCCACATTAAGACCCTTGACATCTGTGACGTTTGGAGAACGTTACACCCCCAACTGAGGGATTACACTTACTATTCATCAGTGCACGATAGCTCTTCTAGGATAGACCTATTTTTTGTGTCAAGGGGAGTCATGGGCGGGGTGGTGGACTCCCAGATCCTACCTCGCACACTGTCTGATCATGCCCCGATCACAATCTTGGCGAAGTTGGGAATACTTGTCCCGACATTCAGCACCTGGCGTTTCAAATCCGAGGCCCTTAGGGATGTTGTGTTTAGGGCTGAAATACTTGCTGACATTCTGTCTTTCTTTGAACACAACACTCTTCGGGACACCTCGGCTGCAGTCCGGTGGGACGCCTTTAAAGTGTATATTAGGGGTATGTCCATCTCCCGGGAGGCTGGGGTGCTGAAAACGAGCCGCATTGGGTCGATCTGAAACCAAACTGAAGCAATTGGAACTGCAATGTGCCGCTAGGTCTGACCCTGCCATACTTGCACAGGTCTCCGATGAACTCCAGGCATTCAACAAACTCGCCGTCAGTGAAATACAATACCTTAGCCGCCCACAAGCAGCCAGGAAATATGGGGAGGGGGATAGGCCCGGGAAAACGTTAGCGACACTGATCAAATGGGAATCTGGCCGAACGCAAATCACCTCTATTAAGGATAAACATGGCAACGCTCAATGGGCTGACCAACAAATCCTAGACACATTCACTGAGTTCTACAGGTCTCTCTACTCTCAACCTGCTGAACACACTGAACAATATATGAGAGAACTCCTCGACCAGATCCCCACCACAGAGATCTCCTCCACTACTCGAGACGAATTGGACTCCCAAATTACACTGGATGAGATAGTAACAGCTATCTCCGACTTGCCCAAAGGTAAAGCCCCGGGACCTGACGGCCTAACCACTGATTTCTACCAAGAACACGTCGCCATAATCGCTCCCAGGCTACTTGAGGTCTGGGATGAATCGCTCCGACTCTCTATCCTCCCCCTTTCCATGCGCGAGGCAGCCATTACTGTGCTGCTCAAGCCTGGTAAACCTGATGATGAAGGCGGGTCCTACAGACCCCTTTCCCTTGTGAATCTTGACACGAAGATCTTTGCAAAAATTATAGCGAACCGATTTCTGCCCATTATGACATACTTAGTTCATGAAGACCAGGCCGGTTTTGTACCTGGAAGGTCTACCTCCCACAACATCAGAAGATTGTTCAACGTGATGTCCCGCATTGATCAGGATGTGCAAGCGGTGGCAGTCACGCTGGATGCCCAGAAGGCCTTTGATGTGGTCTCCTGGAAATACACATGGCTTGGACTGGAGACTATGGGCATTGGCCCAAACATGCTTAGGTTCATCAAATTGTTATACACCTCTCCTGTGGCGCGGGGTAAAACCAATACATTGACATCTGATCTTTTCACACTCTTCAGGGTTACCCGACAGGTATGCCCCTTTTCTCCGATTCTATTCGCGCTAGCAATAGAGCCGATGGCAGACTATGTCCGCGCTCATCACCCCCGCAGGGGAATAAGATTGATAGACAGCCCCGAAATTATATCTCTATATGCGGATGATGTTTTGCTATATATCAGAGACCCCACAACACATCTTGACCCGATATTGAGAGATACCACTCGCATTGGCACTCACTCCGGCTTTACTATTAATTACTCAAAATCAGAGATCTTCCCGCTCACTGAATCCACCCAGCAGCCCAGCACCGAATACCCCCTCCGCTGGTCACCGAATGGCGTTAGATATCTGGGTGTGCAAATATCCTTAGCCAAATCCACCCTCCTGCTGATAATTACTCCGCGGTAGCACGAATAGTTGAGACAAAAATCCTACGGTGGCGTGCCCTTCCACTATCCATTGCTGGACGGCTCTCCCTCATCAAAATGATCCTACTCCCCAAACTCCTTTACACGTTTAGTAACGTACCCATGTGGCCCGGGAGGGAATATTTTACTAGACTACACATACTGTGTGCACAGTTCCTCTGGCACTCTGGCGCAGTACGCAAAAAGTGGACGACATGACACTCCCATACAGACAAGGGGGACTCACGGCTCCGGATCTGTCACTTTATTGGCACGCGGCCCAGGCCCAACATGCCACTCACTGGTACCCTGGTACTCCGGTGCGTCCCCATTTCAAACTGGAGCGACTGGCAGCTGCTGGTATCGACCTAATGTCCATCATACTACATCGGCAATACATGCCCGACTCTCCCATTGACCCAATCAACACGACCCTTCAAGCCTGGGCTCACCTGTTATCTCAGACACCTGAAGCCTCCCCGTATTACAAATGGCTTCCTGTGTGGGCCTAGAACCCACTCATGATGCGGTGCTGGCCCGACACTGGGGGAAGCTGGGATACCAAGCACTGACGGACTTATACCCCGATGGCAGGTTCATTGACCCCCAAACCTGGAAACTGGGACACACCGGGACCGCCTTGGAGACCCTTCAATACTATAGATTACGAGCCGCGTTTCGGACCAAATGGCCCACATTCCCTGCTGAGCCCCCAGACAACTTGGCCATTGCATATATTGCCAACTCGGGCGGTGCCCGTGGAATAGTCTCTTCACTTTACAAGATCCTACAGGATGCTACCCCTACTCCCACTCTCAAGGCACGTGTTGAATGTGCTAGCGAACTAGACCTAGAACTATCAGACGGGGCCTGGGGCAATATGTGCCTACACACCCAAAAAGTCTCCCTCAATTTCCGTTTTCGCGCCATGCAGTACAAACTTTTAAATAGACTCTACTATACTCTGCATAGGACCTCGAGGTTCACTCGCACTACGGCGCATCTCTGCCCCCGTTGCGGGGCCACAGAAGCTGACCACTTACACATGTTCTGGTCTTGTGACAAGTTGCTTAGATTTAGGGAAAGTATCCTAGAAACACTCATGGCCATCACTGAAACGGTTATTGACCCTGATCCTTTGGCCGTCCTGTTTGGAGCCTGGAATACTGATGACACCAGACGTTCGGCTAGATTTCTCAATATTGGGTGTATGATAGCCAAAAAATGCATTCTCCAGAGCTGGAAAAGTCCCTTCTCCCCGGTCTACCAGAAATGGCTACATATGCTTACTTGGTCGCGAAACTGTGAGGAAGAATTTATATCCATGCTCCCCGCCACCTCTCCCCCCAAGAACATCTGGGTGGAATTCAACTCCTACCTTAACAGACAAGGCGAGATCGCTTCCAGCTCTGGCTCGTCCCCCACTCCTTCAATGACCACTCCTACTACAGGATCCCGTACTCGTATGAATCATATGTGACCATTACCTGACAATGCTATTACTAATGTACTATGTTTTATGCATTGCTCCACCTTATGTTGCTTAGTCATGCTTGTTGCCTTGATGTGTGTACCTTGTAAACCTCTGCCGCCAAAAATAAAAGTTTAAAAAAAAACAAAGAAGTGATGGAGAGGAATCACATTCCTACATACAGGAGGGGGCACAGATGCCATCTCGCCCTCAGTGGAGTGGTAGTGGGTCTCCTGGATGGATGGTCAAAGCAGGGCCCCATTCTATGGGAGCACCTGTAGGCCTGTGGAGCTAATTACATCCAGACTCCTTTCCTCAGAGTTGGCATATTTTCTAACTATAACAGTAGTACAATTTAGGGTTATGATCATGGAGACTGTAAATATGGCAATTGTTGCCTTGCTCCCTTCCATTGCACCTGCTACCTGCTGTCCCTCTGTGTTTGCCTGAGCTAGTTGCCCCTTCTTTTCCACTGGGACAGACTCAGACACATGAATTATAGCAGGGACATTTCTGAGGAAGCATATTGTGATGAGGTTGCTAATCACCTGATGTATAATCTGTTCCTAAAGAATGTTAAGGGGCCCTTGAGGATGTCCCAGATGCCAACCCCTGGTATGTTCCAGTCAATAAATCTGGCCTACCACCCCTACAAAATATTTGGGACATCATCCCCAGAGAGTGGCAGAAGGCAGAGAAGTCACCAATACAAAAGGGTCTTTCAAAATGTTACCTTCTACAGGGGTTAGGCCAGCAATTCCCAGAAAAGAATCCTAGGTCAAGGCACATTTCCAAGAGCCCGGACACACTACCAAACAAAAAAGGCTCATCACTTCCCACTGCACGAATTGACAAAAATGCAAACTCTACTCCCAGAGCTAGATGACCAGGAATAGTCTACCAGAAACATTTTCATCCAAAAACATTCCACTGACATTTGCCCAGATGTATTTCAAGTATGGGACAAGCCAACTGTTGGAGAGGGCAAACTAAAAGGATTCACAATGATTGGGCACCTGTCCAGGCACTCCCCAAAGACCCCTAATAGGAAGCTGGAAGCCGTAACAATCTGAGCCACACCATGGTCCGTGAACAATGAACAATGGTCAGTGCGGACAGCAGAGATTTGTAAACAAAACAGCCATGCCGAATACTCCATGCTCAGTGGCAGGTGCCACGTATCTGAGCAACAAGTAATCTAGGGCACCACAATGCATTCCCTAGAACAGCATGTCATGTGTGCTGCTGAACAAGCACACATGACATGTGAAATGGAAATGTGAAATAGAAATGGCGAGACACAGATTCAGACTCACATCCACAACTTCAAATACAATATAGGAAGGAGGCTTTACTAATATATCAGATACATTTAACAACAACACCTGTTTATTAACATGACTTTAGTGTAACGGACCGAGATAAACCAACTGTCTGATCAGACAATTTTATATTCACATTTTAATTCCACCAGTAGAACTTTTACAACTGCAAGAAAAAACACTAACTCGCAGCAGACAGCTTAGAAATAGCAATGACAACGTTTTAATGTAACTGCTTAGTAAACTAGCTCAATCCCAGGAGGATGTGTTTTAGCCTTGGGAGCGTCAGGTATTGCGTGAATTGTTCATAGAAATGAACATGGCCATGGGCAGTCAATGGGTGGGTACATAACCAAACAACCCCCACAAGCTTTGTGTCCCTCTTCACAAGCGATCTTCTGTCCAGCAGTACTCCAATGCAATAGTTCCTGCTTACTGATGACACTGTAGCTCCTCCTGATTTTCGAAACTAGAAAGTTGTCTCAAGTGGCAACACAGAACTAGCAATGTTCCAACTAATGGACCAACAGTGAACCACCACCTGCAAAGAGGGAATTTTTCTGAAGCTATCTGCAAACATAAGAACAACGTGTCTGAAGATTCAGACAACCTAAGAGAGTCCAGCTGAGGTCAGAATCAAAAAGAGGATTGTGTTAGCGGGGCTAATAGTAGCAGAAATATGAAGGCACTATTTACAACGCAGTTAGATGCTTTGAATGGGCAGGTGCACAGTGGACCTTATATGGAATGGGTTAGAATGTGTGGTGTCATTTTACTATTAAAGGCATTTGATTGGGCTACTGCAAGTGAGAAGGACCAAGTTAGGGAAACTTATAGGCATAACCTAAAGCCTAGCATGGTAGCTAAAAGTGGTGGAGAGATACTACAACTTAAGGACGCACTCCTCCAATATCACAGCAATCATTTCCAAGCTGGGTTTATGCCTGAACTAAAACCATAATATATGTGAATCCCTCAGACACTTGCAGGAAGAAGGATGTGCATTATAATTTCAACAGGCTGGAATGGATTTGAATCTACCTCAAACAAGAAGATACACGTGTATCCCAAAAAGGCACAGGATAACAAACCGGGTGAAAGCTGAGAATACATCCCTGTAAGTCGTCTGAGGCCCTGTTGACGGTGCAGCTTTCATTGTGCATAACATCAATCTCTATAAACCACTAACAAATAGTTAACTCGTTCAATACTTCTAAAATGATATAAAATAAAACTTATATTCATCCCAGGTAAAAGCAATCCCCTGGAAATAAATCAACACATCATCAATTGGGTGACTGGGGTGGGGTAATTAATCAAAGGTTAGCTGTACAAAACAGCCCAGCCTGCACATTTTACTTTGAGAGACCTTTTTTGGCTTCTCCTTTTATTAGCCACACCCACCTTAGGTAGTTAACACCCCCAACACTGTTTGTTCCAGAATCACTTGAGTGATACCAGGCTCCACCCATAAACATTTGACTCCAATGATTTGGGGGGATGAAATGGTATACACTTTTTCAAATCCATGCTGTGTGCATGTGTCATTGTACATATCTGCAGCCATAGGACCAACAAATTAGTCCCCACCATATGCATGCAGTGGCTGCTCATGAATTGCAGAGACTGTATGGATGGCCTAAGGGAGATGTCATGTTTGAACTTTGCATTATTGACATTCCCTATTATTAAAAATTAGCCCGTGGGTGTTGCACACCTGCCAGCAAACTGTTCAACCAGGTTATCGTGATTTAACTCATAAGAGATAGAAAATGACCATCTCATAACTACCCACAAAAATCACTTTTGTGATCACAGTATTTATGGAATCCTTGCCATAAATATGTCTAAGGGATTGCATAATCAAGAAGTGGCCTGCACGAGTGTTGCATTACAAGGCATACAGAAAAGCTACAGGGCCTGATCCACAGATCGTTTTATAATGGTGCAATCTCATAGGAAAACGTTCTGTGAATAAGCCTCATAGTTTTCTGTGAAAACCTTTTGATATCTCAAAAGTACATGGTATATAATAATTGAGTCTTTATCAAAATCGAACTTTGAATGGATACTTTAAAATAATAATAACATAATAATAAAATAAATATGTATATTTAAATAATTTGCAGGCACAGATTCCTGAATGTCAGAGGTTATTAAAGCCGAACCTGCCCACCATTTTGACATGAATATGAATTTGAATTTGAAGCACAGGTTGACATATCCCATAAAATATTCAGTGTGAAGCTTAAACCTACTGAGCTATTTGCTTGAACAGCTTCTACAATATCTAGCATTTTGCTCATGCCAGATTTTCACACATATCCTTTCTCACAAGTCGCTACCTAAACATTTTGAGTACACATAGAGGCTCTCTTTGGGTAAACCTTAACAGCTCCCAGCCACCAAATTAATAGCTTGAGTAAAATGCGCTCCTATTTGGTGTACGGGATCTGTTACGTTAACATTTCACCGTAAATAGCTGCCCACCACCAAATTTTCATCATTTGCGCAACAGAGTGCTAAAGGGAGCGTGGAAGGCAGCGTATTTTTTAAATTGTATTCATGGGTTATTTGTAATGCTTGCTATAGAGCAAAAATTGTGTTTCAAGACTCATCAAGAAAATGGGATAATAGGGATGAGGAAAAGTTATAAACCAAAAACAAAGCGTTCTTCAAAGGCCTTGAAACAGTGTTTATGCTGCCTTTTGTCTGCCCCTTTTTCACTCCATCGGGTACACGCCGCCTGCCAGACACGCATGACAGGTGGCGTTTGCAAAGGATCCCTATGGAGTTTGGCTGATTCTTGCAAATACGCCAGGGGACTTCATAGAGATCCTTAGCATTTTCACCGGCATGAACATGCATTCTGGTGCAAATGCTAGAGAATTTGTACGGTGAATAGGATGGTGGCATTGGAAACACAAGCTGAATTCTGCCCTTCCCCTCCTTTCTGCTATACACATGACTGAAAATTAGCTGTAACATTAATGGAAGACGTAATAGCCTTGCGCAAGCTATTACGCCCCATAGCAGACAACCGTGCAAAGGCACTGATTTGCAGGCCGGATTTCTCTTACATTTTCAGATCAGATTTAACAAAGAGGTAAGTAGGCCCAAAGCCCACCGTATATTTCCAAAGCTCCTGGGTTTGAACCCAAGGCCAGTTCTTTCAGAAATGCTTAATATGCTTCTGATTTACATCCATTTCCTGTGAATTCCGTCGTCATAAAATACCTGCATCTATCTCATATAAGCCTAAAGGTAGAGTGTAGCATACTTTGGTAGCAGAAAGTGCGCCTGGGGATATTTTCTAGTGGTGGTACTGAATTGCGGTGTGATGAAACGGTGAGGGGACCTATTTAAGTCACAAGGTTGATCATGTGGAGACGCAACATCTTTTTTAACAGGTTCATTAACTTAAAGTGCCATGCAACTGCCAATGCAAACAGGTGACAGATACATCTTCATTGCATTGCAGCAACTGCAATACATCTATCTTTTTTTTAATCAATCAGTGTCAACTTCCACGATTTGCCTGCCTTTTAATTGGTGCACCTGGTCAGATTGGACTAATGTTTACTTCCCTGACGGAAATATTGATGGTGGAGAATTCGAAACATCAAAACATTTCTAAATGTTTCAGCTGCTGGAAAAGTAATCTGTGAAACTCCAGAAGAGGTTGATTGCAGAGCATTTGATTATCCCCAGCTTCCATCTTCTTCGCTTAACCAAGTTGTTGTCTGTGACACATCAATTGGGTTGACATGTTACAACAAGGATCAGATACCACTGAGATGCTTCAACTTATGTGTTGTCTGGATGTTCCATGTTTAACTTCATCCGGCACTACCAGCAAACCACCCACCACAACCACTCCAACTAGCATGTCTGTCTCAACTGCAACTTCACCCACCACTACCACCTCAGCCAACACTGCATCCTCATCAAGCAACACTTTAACCAGCTCCACTTTCACAACAACAGCATCAACCAGCACATCCACAAGCACTCTCCCCACTGTCTCAACTTCCACCAGGACTAGCACCAGTACCTTGACTTCTACCAGTGCTAAGTGTTAGAAGGAATCTCCCAGGCCTGTCTTTAAAGTGTGGGGTTTTCTTCCTAGACCTAGGCAACCAAGCTATGTTTACACTTCCCTTTACTCACCACACAGTCATCAAAGTTAGGCAATGATGGTCCTCTAATAGGATGGAAACTGGGTAGAAAAGAATCCAGGGAAGCACATTATCACGTTGAGTTAAGGAATGCTCAAAAAAGACTTTTGAGAATGCACTTGATATGTCAAATAAGGCAATTAAGATGTTGATGCAGGTTAAACATAAGTAATGTATGTTCTGAGAGTCTATAGGAAGATTGCTAGATCTTCATCATATTTGATATGGTCAACTCCAAAGTCAAAGGTCAAATTGGGGTCTTGTGTGACACGTGTGGTAGATTTCACCCAAAATACCCTCTGTTGGCTCAACTGAGAGTCAGTCTCAGAGAGCATATATAGGAAGAGAATGCCCACCTTTTTAATGACTGAGTGGAATGATGGTTAGGATGCTACACAGTTCTAAATGTTAAATTTAGGACTCAATTCTAAAGACACGACTCAGATTTGGAATCACTGGGTTATCTTTCCGAAATCAATTGGAGCACAGAGAACCTCATGGGTGTGTACCAGTGGAGATTTCTCTCCTATCCTGCAGATTGAAAGGTTAATAGTTGTGGTCCTTTGAGGTTTAATAGGGTTGTAGTTTAGTTATTTGTTTGTATGGGGGAGCAAACATATGTCTCTGGTTCTGTCAGATGCCACTGCTCTTGGAGTCTTGTTCTTCCTATGATTCATGTTATGTCCACATATGCACGAGGGTTTTTGAGGGAGGGAACCATGATGCTTGACTTTTGACTGCTCCCACTGGTTCAAGGGAAGGAACTGCTATTTGTTCAGTTCTCTCTGGTCAGTAGAACTCTGCTGTTTGCAGACACTGAACAGAGCTTTACCATCTGAAGAGTTCTTGGAAGAGGCTATGGAGCAACGTTCCTTCCTCACAATTCTGTTAACGTCAGTTTCTTCCTCTTGGCTTCAGGACTCATCCCCATTTCAAACCAGAGAAGAATATAGACCCTTGAATTATAGAGGTAATTGGGGCAGAGTCCGACAAATCACTGGTGTGTATTCTTTAAAAATGTTGATGGCCACCCAATCACTGGGCGGCTGCAACATTCAACATTTGGGAGATTTAGCAAAGTGACAGAGTTATATGTAATACATATGTGTATTCCACTCACTCTCCCATATGCACATTATCTAGTGCTTTGACTAGTGCCAGGGTACAAAGTGCTAAAAGCTGGCTAAGGTAAGAGACTCACATAGGGAAATAGGGTGCTTTAGGACATGGTGATCCTGAAGGAATTATTATCAGTCATAGGCGCAATCAACATTTGCATCCCGAAGAGGTTTCTCAGATGAGAACTCATCAATGAAAAATCAGGACAATCAAGTCTGGAAAAGTCAAACATTCTCAGGGCTTGGTTCCACAAGTGTAGAATGGAGTCAACATTGCCTTTCCAAGATTAGTTCAGTGGGGGCTAATTCCAAGCCACAGCTGCGAATAGCAAAACATTTGTGAATGAAAGCCTATATTCCAATGATTAGTTCCTGCATTATACTTCCTGTTTATTATTAACCTCAGCAATATAAGGTTTAGAGTTATTAAGTTTTGGATAATTTAATTGGTCTGCAACAGCGCCCTGTTGCCCAAGGGTTTAGAAACTTTACACATAAAAAATAAAAATATAAATGAATAAGCAAATCTGAGGCGGGTTCCAATGCAGCATAGGGGCAAAATAATTGCACACACTATTTTTCTACAGCTGTCCATCTTTGTTGTGATATGATGAATACCACAGGGTTCTCTGTGCCATTCCCATCTAGTTGTGTCAACAATGCAAATAACCCTTAATCGAATGTGATTTGTTTAACTAGGAGCGACTGGTGCCATCTAGTTTATTCTGCAGTGCCTCGTGGCATGAGATATGTTTTAGCCTGTGGCGTACCTGTAGAGATATCACTGTCCGAACAACCATCTTAAGAAATGTTTAAGGGCCAGTGCTGTCAGCTGAGCTGCTACTGTCCCTTAGTTTACAATGATGTTCCTGCATTACCCAATTAGTCTATCATAGGTCAGACCAGGTCTGGATGGTGGGAGGTTCCCAGTTAGGACCATTTGGACCATATCCTTTATGGCCTTTACCTTTACCCAACTTCATTCCCAACATAAATCACAGAGCTCTGGCCCATCTGGAATTTAGATGCCTGTACAGTGTGCTTAGCAATGTTTTAAGGGCTTGCAACATATTTTGGAGTCAGGTCATGTGCTCCTCTCAACTGTTCTTGACAACATCTATCTAGATAAATGAACCAAAAACATTCCAGTCCACTGAGGAAATGGATCACCAGCCTCTAAAAAAAATGTAGGTGTATTATATAAGCCAAAATGCATGTCACTGAACTGATGAGCACATTTAGATTTGGCGAATGCACATTTACTGTGGTAGTGTGTTCCAAATGCTTTTAAGTGATTTTACCCACAATACTGAGAGTTTGGTGTGCATGTGGCATGGTGAATGATGTGGTGGTAGTTGACATTTGGGGCAGTTCGTGTGAAGGTACCATTAGTATGCACAAGTGTTGTTATGTTCTATTTTACTGAAATATTTGCATTGTTGCAAATGATCTGCCGCTGAAGGCATTTCTGTTTGTAATTACCTGATAATGTGATTATTGTTTGCAGATTATTGTTTTCAAATATATTCCTCTTTCGAATGACTTGTCTACAGGCTTTCTCTCACTCCTATCCATTCTCTTACCATGGCTACTATCTACCGGCCTCCTGGTCAGATCACCTCATTTCTCTCTAAGTGGGTGACCTCTCCTCCCACCAGGCATCAACCACTCAACTTCACTTTCTGGGTGACCTCAGTTTCCATCTAGACTCTCCTTGTTCCTCCTCAGTACTCTTCTGTGACCTCTAAGATTCCCTCTCCCTTTCTATTTTCCGCTCTGGCCCGACTCACTCTGCAGGGTACACACTTGATGTTTTGATCTCCTCTGACCTCCCCCTCTCCATCCCTCTGACCACTTCCCTCTCCTGGAGCGATCACTCCCTCCTCTCCTCTCATCTATCCCTCTCTTCCCCCTAGGCCAAGCCTACCCCAACACTGTCACCTACCTTCTCGGACAGCCGGCCCATGAAGCGTGTGCCAGTTGAGGGTTTCACCGCCACCTTCTCCCCCCTCTCCACCTCGGGCTGACTCACATACTGACACAGCCCTGTCTATGCTCTACTCTTCTATGTACGATATTCCTGATGCTCTTGCCCCTGTCATGAAGATCCATTTGAAGCCCAAAGCCAAGTGCAATTCTTGGTATGACTCTGACATAGCTACACTTAAATGTAAGTGTAGGGTGGCTGAGAGGAAATGGAGGGCTTCTAGTTCATCCACTGACAAACTGGCATGTTGCCTGCTCCAAAGGCAATACAGACTCTCTGTCCACACTTAGAAGAGATCCCACATCCAAGCCCCTGTCTCTGCGGCATCTAACAACTCGGCCAAACTCTTTAAAACCTGTAAGGAGATGGTCTAACCTGCTGCAGTCTCTACCTCTCCTGTCGCCTACCAGGCCCTTTGCATGGCCCTTGCCTCTCACTTCATCTCAAAAACCCAGGATATCCTGACCACTTTCTCGTCCCCTCCCCTTATTGTACCCTTTCCCTCTGTGAATTCTGGCCCTCCTAAAGCCACCCCCCTCTTTCTCTTCCTTTCCTCTTTTCTCCCCTGACAAGGTCTCTAGACAAGTCCGATGTATGAAAGTCTTGTCAAAACATGTTCCTCCCTGTTCTTCCAAAACCATCAAGGACCACATTGACATCCTCCCTCCTGCCCTGACTGATTTCTGCAACATATACTTCACCTCAGGAGCCTTCCCCTCCCCTCTGGAGCACGCTCTTGTGCACCCTCTTCTTAAGTAATCCAGAGCTGACACTTCTTGCCCGGCTAACTATAGCCCAATCTGTATCACTACTTTTCTGGGCAAACACCTGGAAAAGCTGGCCATCTCACAGCTTAACCTTCACTCTGATTCTGTTGGTTGTCTCCACGACCATCAGTCTGGCTTTAGAGCTGCCAGAAGCATGGAAACTGCTCTCCTGAACATCCATAAAAATCTGCTCTCCAACCATGACTAATATCCCCTCAGCCCTCATCCTACTTGATCTCTCTTCTGCCTTCGACACGGTCAACCATACCATCCTGCTCAATCATGTGACAACCTGGGTATCACTGACAAGGCTCTGACCTGGCTGACCTCTTTCCTCTCTGATCAACCCTCCCAGGTCTAACTTGATTACTTCCTTTCATCTATCTCCCTTTCAACCTACAGTGTTCCCCATCGGTCAAACCTCTCACCCTGGCTTTTCAGCCAATACCTGTCAACTCTCGCCCACTGCATCATCATTTTCTGCTCCAATCTTCAGTGCTATGTTGATGACACTCAACTCATTTTTAGGCTTCCCTCAGCCACATCTGCCACTCCTCTCATCTCTGATTGCCTATCTGCCATTCAGGATTGGTGTGCCGCCAATGATCTGTGTCTGAATGGCAGCAAGACGGAGGGTCTCCTCATTGGCACACCTTCAAACTCCTTTCCTGTCACTCTCTGGCTGGCCTCCCTTGCCCCTCCTCCTATCCCTACCTGCAAGGCTAAGAAACTCGGGGTCATCTTTGACTCCACGCTTTCTTTCTCTACCCACATCTCTGATGTCTCTAAAAAGTCAAACTTCCTACTGCACCTCCTCAGAGGTATTCTGCCTTTCCGCTCCTTCCCTGAGAAGCTCACTGTCTCTCAAGCCCTGTTTCTCTCTTGGTTGGATTATTGCAACAGTTGCTTTCTAAATTAACCTTCTTCTACTCTCCACCCTTTGCAACATATCCAGAACAGGACTGCAAGACTTGTCCTTGGCCTCAAGCCCTTGGATGGTATCTCTCCAGCACTGAAATCTCTCCACTGGTTCTGAGTGGCTTAAAGGCTTTCTGGGACTTGGTTCCAAAATACCTTCAACTGTCTCTCCGTAAATACCTTCCCTCCCAAGCTCTTCGCCCCTCTACCTCTTACTCCCTCAGGGTCAGTCGCCTTTCAAAGTAGCGAGCTGGGGGTATATCTCTGTCTTTGACTGGGGCTTCTCTCTGGAACAGCCTCTCTGCCACTCTGAAACTTGAGGAGAACCATCTCTAGTTCCGGAAGCACCTCAAGACCTTCCTCTTTGCTTCTGCCTTTGTTCCTCCTCTCTCCTGCTGATCAGTTTTGTCTCAGCTTCGTACACCTGGGTACCCTCTGACTTTCAGTCCCAGGTACCTGCTCACCCTGCCACCTACCCGCACTGCCTCCTGGCAATCCCTTGCACTTGGGTATGTATCTGTGACCCTACAGCCCCCCCCCTTTTCTGTACTTATCAGACACACCCTGTCTGTTGCCTTAAACCTAGCACTTGCCAATTGCTGGCTGCACTACCACTGTGTGTTGCTTTTTATTTCCCCTTTCCATGCACTTGCGCGTTCTCAATGTCACTGGGCCTAGTAAAATTGTTGTTTTGTTCTCACTTGTTCCCCTCTCTTGTTTTTTCTCATCGTGCTCTGAAATACTTGTGTACGAGCGTAATACAAATAAAATATCAATATCAAGAGTCATGGCAATGTGGTGCAGGATGGCAAGCATGTCAGCTGTGAGAAATGCAGGCCAGCAACAAAGAATTCCCCTAAGGAAACAAGGACGAATATAATGTCAGTTTTAACATATATGTCGAGCTAGTTAGAAATGGGGAGGCTAATTAAGTGCTACCAATGCGGTATCCATAGGTGTGTATGAGATTCAGCAGAACAAGAGAGTGGAGAAAGATGCATGCCTGCAGGTCCTAGAGTATAGCACTCAGAGTTTTAGGCAGAAATGGTCTCCAATAGGGGCATCGTGGTCTTCTAGTCAGACGTTTGTGTAGAATATGGCACATACGACAGTGATGGTCTGCCATGTGCCCCAGTGCTTATCTGCATTATGGGGCAAATGAGATGCAGAACCATGTATGGTGAGGTCTGTCGTAAAGGCATCTCTTTCACCGTCATATAATCAGGTATGACGCATTGGGAGGAAGGGGGTTGCTCACCTGGTAATTGAGTATGACATCAGTGCAGAGGGGTGAAAGACATGTGTGCTTAGGTCCTATTGTATATCTACATTTGTTGACAGATAAGTGGAGCTTAGGGGAGTTGGAGCAGTATTACAGCTGTCTCAGAGTATCCTGGGGTAATAATGGTACAATGACTGACGTTGACATGACATGATGATTGCTCAGCTCAAAGGTTGGCCAGGTCCTGGTTGAGGTCCAGGTTGCACCTAGATGGTGTTGCAACACAGAGCAAAAGGTGCATGCCACTCTTGATGAAATGCATTGTTTGCTTTGTGGACTGCATTTAGTTAGCCATCATGGAGATTGTGAAAGTACTATCTTTAGAGAACAGTCATTGATCTTTTGAACCTGTGTGAAAAGGTAAATGTCTACCAACAAGATGTACCATAATGCATTTAACCATGTACACACACCAATAGTGTAAGAAGAGCATGTAATATTTGTAAAACAACTGGAGAAGAAGACTTAACATTGTCCATAGGAATCAGTGTAGCAATATAAGTGAATTGGAGAATCTAAATGGAAAATAATTATAAGACAGTAGATCTTTTCTCCCTGGACCTGTTGGGATATCTGGCTGGTTAGGACCAGAGAGTTAGAATGTACAGGGGAAATAGTAGCTTGAAGGAGAATGTTGCTCAAGTCAGTTCCGGCTTAATTCGTTGGAGGATGGTTGTGTTGCAAACTGCAGCTCCCCCTCCAGCTAGTTCTACGAAATTGACTAAGGGAGCTTGGAGCAGTGTGGTGGGTGTATTAGAGCATGGGAGTGATGGAGTAAGGAGTAAGCATTTCATCAACTGATAGAAATATAGGTGACAGCCACAAACTTGCTTTGTTCCTTTATCTAACAGATTAGATGTTCTATTGTACTAACAGCTGCACCTCAAGCCCACGTGTTGTTTTCGCTCCATTTTAAAGTGATTGAAAATAGGTCACAGAGACATTTGGATCCGCAGCAGACCTGTCGTCCCAGGCATATCATTTGAGAGGACCCACACAAGGTGGGAAGACTTCCCCTGTCTTTCAAGAGGAAACGCTAAAGGCTGAAATCTGATTTTTTCTTCAGCAGCCCCTCAGCAGCCCTGTCAAAGCGGATCAAAGTTCACTGCAGGCTCACGTTCAAGTACAGGCACCAATGTATAATTTCACTAGAATATGATGGGGAGGAGGGTTGTGCAGAGGGCAACTACAGAATAATGAAGTGTAAATGTTGGTAGGAGCCCTTCTAAATAGTGAGTAGTAACGCCACTTAAAAGGATGCACATTTCTTATTGACTCAATGCAGAACGGAAATACTGTTAGACCACTTGAGGTGATCCTTTTTCTGTTAATTAAGTCACGTTTGAATTATTATATTTTTGGACTAAAACAGTGGTAGGCAATTCAGCTCTCCCTGTGCTTGCTTAGAGAAAAGCAGCAATGCAGTGTAAACTATGTCAATTAACCGTAATTCGTAGCATGAGGCTGATGTGCAGCAACCACCCTCCATATGACAATGGAAATATTCCAAAGACAACTTTATTTCTTTAACATATGTGTAATAAACTGCTATTCCTTCTCTCCATCACCCATCCAGCCTCCTTGCTGGACAAATAGAAGTGACTTATACATCACTAATGAATGCATAAGTAGAGAACCCTTGGAAAAATAAACAGAGCTTATACATGAGGTTTTCCCATGTAGCTAAATGTTGATTTTAAATTTACAAAACAAACTGGGTTATATGAGAAAGTCCCATGTTTGGGGTTAGAAGATGAGGCGGGGGAGACTATGGGGACAGGGTGCCTCTACCCATAACATGATGTAGGCGCTGAAAAAGATAAATGCAAAGTCCCAAACGTTCCTAATTCCCTCTTTAACCCGTGGTGTTCATACCAACATCCTGTCCATTCCTGTACACCTATCATCCTTATAAATAGAAACATTTTGTAAGTTCTAGGTTACCCAAAAAGCTCTGGTTTCCCAAAAAATCATCCCCATTAAAAGTTTAAAAATCCAGTAGCATGACAAAACCCCCTAAATGAATGAAATCCTGAATTGAAGCAAAAAAGCAATGGAAACAGAAGGATTTGTTGTTAATATTCCTTATGGTCAAGAGAGGCAGGCACAGACAGCAGAATCTGCATGGGAACTGTGAATGCAGTGTCCTGATGGCTCCAGTCAATACATATCAATTGATGGTTCAGTGCGTGCAGGACTGGCAGCTGTGGAGGCAGAGATCAGTGGCGACCAACTCTGAAGCAGTGTGGGAAAAAAGATGGCAGACAATCCACTTGAGGGTTTGGTCTGTGGAGCAGTGCCAGGATATACGAGCCAACCAAAAACAGCTGGGCAGGACAGCAGCTGTGCACAGTCCCATAGGACTCCACGGAAGCAATTGTGGGATTTATTTACTGGTGGATCCGTGGCCCCCACCGGCAAACTTGTGTTCCATGGTCCGGCAAAAATGTTGGTGCCGGAATTGCTGGCAATTTTACCAGCATTTTTTCTGGATCGGGGAACATGGAATGACACCCATACACAGGCTTTTTCAAATTGTAGACACATATTTATTATAAGACATTAAACAGTGATGTTGCTTTTTTATCATTATTGTTTTTTGTTCAAACTGAAATATGAACAATATGATTTTTGTAATCCTTTGTTTTGAATTTTTGGCTGGCTGGCTCCCAGTGTATATGTTTTATGTGTAGTGTTTTCACATTCTTTTGGTCTGGGGATTGGGCAATGACTCCTGCAACAGCAACACACGGAATGCACCATACACATATTACTTAAACACATTACACCATATTCCAGATGTTCCAAGTTAATTGCTGTGGGAGGGACAAAAATGTTAGCATCATCCTCATAGAAAGTATGTTTTCTCTTGGGAGGGGAGTGCATGGTTGATGGTTGATGGTTGTGGATGGTTGTGTATGCGTTGTTACCAGATTTATGAGGGGTTGTGGGAGTACGCTACCTATAGGCTTTTGGGGCAGGATATTGGTGGTCATGTTTTGCAATGAATTGGCTGTTTCTGTTTTGTTTTTACTCTTCAGGTGCAGTTCTTGTTTGAGTGGTATTGGATATGTGTGTGTGTTGTATTTTGCTGTGTGTGTGTGTTGTCATGATCTTGATTTCACAGTGTGGGCCTGCATATTGTTTATGTGTGTGGTTTTGTTCTCATTTGTACCTCATTGCAGTTGACCCAGGCAAGCAGTAAGTTGTTGTGCAAGTGCGTGCCATCTGTAAATCCTCTCGGTGTTGGACATTAAAATAGTCCCACAAACAGGAGGGGAAGTTTCCCAGAGGTATAACCCGGGTCATGGTTTCATAGGTGTGACATTCTTCTCATGTAGTGCTGGTGTTGGTGTGATAGGTGTATCTGTTTGAGAGTCCATCAGTAAAATGTTATTTACAGTCAGTGTAGCATTACTTGTAGTCAGGGTAGCGTATGTTTCTATGTGTGTTTTGTTTTGTGCATGTGGTGTGTAATGAATATGAATGCATTTATGGACGCATCATGTTTTGGGATTTTTGGCAGTGTGTGTGATAATGTCCTTGGTAATCTTGCTGGGTATGATGATGATTGTTATTAATTTAGTGGGAGCACAAGTGTAGGGG
Organism: Ambystoma mexicanum; assembly: GCF_040938575.1. Classification (NCBI taxonomy): domain Eukaryota; kingdom Metazoa; phylum Chordata; class Amphibia; order Caudata; family Ambystomatidae; genus Ambystoma; species Ambystoma mexicanum. The sequence continues at coordinate 893,657,827 of NC_090934.1, read as the reverse complement.
ATGACTGCAGTTGCAGGTGTGGTAGTGGTGTTTGACGGATGTGTGTGTGTGTTTGGTCATGGAGTATTTTATGGTAATAGAAGTGGTGAGAGTGAGGTGTGTTACTGATATGCATGTAGTTATTGTGTGTGTTCATGGCTGTGAGTGAATAAGCATTGGTTGATGACACTGTTAAGAGTAGTATAAAAAGAAGTCTGGGAGCCCCTCTAGTGAGAACTAACAGAGCCAAATAACCGGTTCTTTGGGTAGGTGCCCACTTGGGAGGGTATACAACCAAGTTTTAGCTCACGTTATCTTTCACAGAAGAGAAATGTCAATTTGCAAATCAGTCTGTTCCTACCCATTTGGGCAGTCCAGCACCGAAATGCTAGGCAATTCTCCTCAGAACAAGAGTACCAACAGCAACCCTAGACGAGTGTTTTGGCCTTGTTGGGCCTCATCATTGAGGTGAAGCTGTGCCTGGACAACCCTGGGTAACATGAGTTGATCCAGACCTGCCTCTCTTTCCGAACAAAGGATCGTAAATGAAACCATGAAATATCATTCATCAATTAATTGAAATATGTCTCATTATAGAAAACATGTTTCTCAATTAATCACAGAGAGCTTCTCTTTATTAAACATAATGTTTAAAATGTTCATGAGTCCCACATCACAGCATCTCACCACTTATTATGTATGAAAACTGTGGAGGATAAAATCAAATGCAATTGAGAAAAACACAACAAAGAGGGAAGTAGAACAGCAGCCTGTTATAACATGTCAGCAAGGTATCTACATTTGGGGCTGTGGGTCCTACTTGCAGACCTTGCCTGAAGAGTTGGTGTTTTAAGAGAAGGAATGAGCAGAAAACAAGCAATCTCCTGGTACCCATATTCACGGTGGAACTACTTCTCATTAAATATCTGCACAGCTCCAACGCTATTTGTTTGGAAATTAAATTAGTCCTATTCAAATTCAAAAGCTCTAAGTATAAATGGTGTTATAAAAGCACATGTCACTCCTGTTTCACCTCTGACAAAGATTTCAATCCGAGTGCCCTGTCCAGCATTTCATTACATTCTTAAATCTTGACCATCATCACATTCCTAGGCCCATTTAATCATTAGAGCCCCAGTAGCTTATTGCAAATTACCTGCATTTGACTTATTCTACCATTTCTGTGTGTGAGCCGCTGTTCCAGATGAGGGTCAGCTCACTAACCCAGTCCAGGTTCCAGCTCACTACCTACAAAGGCACTATAGCTTGTAACGTTGGACAGGGTAAGGTCATGCAGGCATATGACTAGCTCACTACCCCAGCCTGGATTAAACTTGCTCACCTAGCCTCTCATCTGACTCACTCTCCAAACCCCGACCACAACTCAATCTCTCATCCCCGGGAAATATTCACTCGCCCAGTGGTGGGTGCCAGTCAGTGATGTAGCCCACTATAAGTCTCTCTGTTCCAGAACCCCATTCCACAGACTCATCACACTCTAACTAAGGCTCACTTTCCTTGCTTCCTGCCCAGTTAATTGCCTCAGTTCTGGTTATTGCCAATACCTGGTTTATTTTTTCTCTCTTGTAAAAGCTTGCAGTGATACACTGTTGCTTCATCTTCATGGCTCTTTGGATTCTTCTCTCAAGAGTTACATTTCAGGCTGTTATTCAGATAGAAGTAAGGGTTTTTACAAAGGAGAAATACATCTAGGACTGTTTTGTTGAACATTTGTCTTGGTGCAGTAGGTATTATTTGAACAATTGATCATCACAGAATCAGTATTTCAATCATCACCACAAGTGATTTTCCTGATGCATTTTGTGCCCTCCTATGAGTGTTTTAAACATCCCTTTTACAAACATATCTCAGTTTTATATATATATATATATATATATATATATATATATATATATATATATATATATATATATATATATATATATATTCCAAATTCAGACTTGATAAAAAGAAACACATACATTGCTATAAGGATATGGCAGACATTCGAGTTTGACAGTTAGTGTACCCAGAAATGTTTTAGGCAGATGAAAAGACTACTTCAGGACAAGAATGTATACATTTTTCATCGTCTCTCTGGTGCAGGTGAACATGAAAAGGAATGCAACAATGGAGTCTTTGGTAGGCTGTACCTTGTGGTGGTGCTCAATGGACAAGTGGTTCTGTTGATTCTAGTTAGCTAACTAAACTTTCTCTCTTTACTCAACAGGGACAACACGAGCGCCTTGCGTCTACGTGCATGAAGTCTGTGTCTGGTCGGACTGGTATGATGTCAGCAATCCAGTCAAAGGCACTGGAGATTTTGAGACACCTGAGGTGCTGAGAGCCAATGGAATCCCAGTCTGCCGTGCACCCAGAGAGTTTAAATGTAGATCAAAGATGTTTCCTGACAGAAATTTAACCGATCTCAGACAAATCGTGAAATGTGACGCATCTGGACTTGTGTGTTATAATGTGAACCAGACTGATGGACAGTGTTACAACTATGAAGTTCAATTCTTATGTTGCAGCTATGAGCGGTGTGAAGGTAAGAACCAATCCATTTCTAATAATGATTCCATTATTTCAGCTTTTGAACATATACATGCATCTTTCATCACTCATACTATTTTGTTTGCATCATCACAGCTCCCAGGTTGTGTGTTTATTTTTTCATCTGGGTGTCAGTACTGAAAAGGGCTTACATCGGCATGATGTATTCTTTTTAAAAAGTCATGAGCACCAGATAAATAACCTGATAGAAGAATTCTTCCAATAAATATGCTGGCTAATTATAAAAGGTGTTCACCTTTTAAACCCACCAATATGTCGTGAAATATTCGCTGGAATACAAGATCCCAAAATGAAACAAATGATTGTGGTCTTGTGGGTTAGTGTCTGCACTGGGAACATGGCAACCTGAGTAAAATCTTGGTAGCCAAAAACATGAGTAAGCTTACAAACCTAAAAAAAAAACACGGGGTTGTGTCTGCCCTCTGAACAGAGGTTGCACAGTCCACCCACATGTGTCCTTTGCTTGTGCCCTAAAAACAGCCATGATCAGGAGTAAATAACTGCACCAGTGTCAAGGTATTGCAAACTCTCATGCCACTTAGTGGGCAAATACTCATGAGTTACTTGCCCTCTCATTATTTACCCTCCTCACCCTCATGTATGGATTTCAACAATACTTTGCGTTATAAATATAATTTGAAGAGTACACTTACCATAGTGTCATTCAAATATATTTATCCTTATAGAACTATGTTAGTCAAAAAGTGTACAATTGTTGCATTATTCCCCCATCTTGACTGGGAGACTACAAATACCAGAATGCAATTCAGCAAAAGGCAAAAAATGTGTCTCTGAGTGCAAACCTTTCAAGGACTGACAAGCACAGTTTAAAAAATAATAATGTGGATGGCGTGTGTTATGAGATATTTATAACTAAGGAAAAATAATTCATAGCCGCCCCTCTGCGAGAACGAATGCGGCTAAATGACCCGTTCTTTGGGAAGGTACCCACTCGAGAGTCTGCAGCCACACTTTAGCTCACTGTACCTTTCACAGAAGTGAAATATCCATTTGCATATCAGTCTTTGTTCCGCCCACATGGGCAGTCCAGCACCAAAATGCTATGGCAATTCTCTTCTGAACAAGAGTACCAACAACAACCCCATACACGTGTTTCAGCCTTTTTGGGCCTCATCAGTGAGGTGGAGCTGTACCACTCTGAGCACAGTGAGCAAGGGTTCCACGTCTGGATGACCCTAGGAAACTTGGGATGAGTAATCCTAAATCCCTTAAACAATGAAAAAATAATCCATAGGCACCCCTCTGCGAGAATGAACATAGCTAACTGACCTGTTCTTTGGGAAGGTACCCACTCGAGAGTCCGCAGCCACACTTTAGCTCATTGTACCTTTCACAGAAGGGAAATATCAATTTGCATATTAGTCTTTGTCCCGCCCACATGGGCAGTCCTGCACTGAAAAGCTATGGGAATTCTATTCTGAAAAAGAGTACCAACAGCAACCGCATACACGTGTTTCAGCCTTGTTGGGCCTCATCAGTGAGGTGGAGCTGTGCCTCTCTGAGTACAGTGAGCAAGGGGTCCACGTCTGGATGACCCTAGGAAACTGGAGGTGACTAAACCTAAGTCCCTAAAACAATGAAAACATAATCCATAGGCACCCCTCTGCAAGAACAAACACAGATGAATGACCTGTTCTTTGGGAAGGTACCCACTCAAGAGTCTGCAGCCACACTTTAGCTCACTGTACCTTTCACAGAAGGTTAATGCCCATTTGCATATCAGTCTTTGTCCCGCCTGCATGGGCAGTCAAGCACCGAAATGCTAGGGCAATTCTCTTCTGAACAAGCATACCAACAGTAACCCCATACACGTGTTTCAGGCTTGTTGGGCCGCATCAGTGAGGTGGAGCTGTGCCTCTCTGAGCACAGTGAGCTAGGGGTCCACGTCTGGATGACCCTAGGAAACTTGGGATGACTAAACCTAAGTCCCTTAAACAATGAAAAAATAATCCATAAGCGCCCCTCTGCGAGAACGAACTGGCCTGATTTCGGCATAGATTGGATGCCCCTGGTGGTTGGCTGCAGGGAAGCATGATGTGCGTCATCATTTTGGGTAACCCCGCCATGTTGTATCCGAGGTTTGTGCGGCACCTAAAGGGGCTGGAAAACTTGCTTTCCGGCATCTTGTGGTGGGAAGAGGGAATGGAAAGGGTGGGGGAGTGTATCCGTGCATACTGCGCCAATTTGAGGGTACCTCCTCAGGCGACTACCTTGTGTGGTGACTGCAGGCAGCCTTCGCTACGGCACGATAGGCCCTGAGTCGATCTCTTTCTGTGGTGAGCGCTGCCAGGCTCAATTGCAGATGAGGAGTGGATTGCACATGAGCATTTCCACATAGGGTGTACTATGCTGTGTTGTGTGTGGTAAGCCCCTAGCGCCTTGGATGCATGGCTGGAGGCCTTGCACCAAACTGTATGTCCACTGGTTGCAAGTAGGTTTCACATTGTTGCCTTGTGTGTTTGGTTTGTCAGCATTGTACGCATTGTTGGTTGCATGGGTGTGGTGATTGTTAACACATCCTACAGTTTTGAGTGGATGGCTGGACATGATGGAGTCAACAGTCCTGCAGTGTGTCCACTGGGTGAAGTGTTTGAATACTGTGGGCCTCATTATGAGGCATACCGGGCACCGGTGAGGAGACCGGCGCCGGGAATCCCTTAACGCCCTATTCCAAGGTCTCTTGGCGGGGACCGTAAGGAATGTGTGGTCTGACCACACGTCCCTTACGGGTCCTGCTAAGGGACCAGGGCGCTAATACCGGGCTTGCAAGTCACGAGCCCATTATTAGCGCCCTCCCCATTCCCATTGAGCCCCTATAGGGCTCAATGGGAATGGGGAATGGTTGTTCAATGGGGACTTACCGGTCACGCCAGGGAAGGACTACACCGGTAAGTCCCCATTGAGCAACACCGGACTCGGTCACGGTATGGGAGGAAGACATTGTGCTAATAGCACCATGGCTACCGCCCATCTCGTAATGACCCCCTGGGCCTCATTCCGAGTAGGGCGGTAAGGGTTAACGGTCACCGGTAACGAGACCGGTGCCGTTAAACCCTTACTGCCCTACTATGAGTTCCCTTTGCAAAGGGACTCCGGGGTCAATAACGGTACCATAATTTACGGTACCGTTATTGCCGCCTTCTTCCTTCCCATTGAGCCCTATTGGGGCTCAAATGGGAATGGGGAATGGCACTGGTGAATGGGGAATTACCGGTCCCTCTGACCTCGTAATGGACCGGTAATTACTCCATTCACCAGGCCTGGAGTTTAGACGAGTTCGGAGGCAGCCATGCCGCAAAAAGCGGCGTGGTTACCTCCAAACTCTTAATGAGGCCCCCTGTGTGTATAGAAGTGCATAGGTTTCCAGTGCATGTTTTATGTGGTTGGGTTGTGACCATTGCGCAGATTACTGGGTACTGTACTGTACTATGATATATTGGTTCTGTGTAATTAGTAGAGTGCTGGGAGCAGGGGCAATGTTCTGAAGATTTTGTGGTTTGGTTGGCAGTAGTAAAATACGATGTGAATGGAAGTGGGTAGAGGTGCCAGAGGCTGTGTTATGTTTGTGGATTCTGCTAACTGCCTACATGTTTGCATGCATGTCTGTATTATGGTACGGGGGTTGGGTAGGAGTGACGGTGGCTGTATTACATTTGTGAGTTCTGATACCTGGCATATGTTTGCATACATGGCTGCATTACGTTGCGGTAGATGTGGCCAAGGCCTAGGCTCTTGGGCGCATGGCCAAAGGCCGCAGGCCATGTACCCAAGAGCCTAGGCCTTAGCCACACCCACTGCATCATAATGCAGCCATGCATGCCAACACTGTGATACTGCTATATGGATGCCACAAATATGTTTACGGGGTAATTTCTCATTTCCCTTCGCTCCTTAGGATAAGTTGTTACAACTATACATTGCTGCAGCATACACAGTGTTAGCTCTGCTTTTCTCTGAGGGTGGTCACCATAAAAGAATGGTTGTGGACGACATTTTAGATTTTGTAGAGCACCAGAAGTGAGCTGACATGCGTACACTATCATATGGTGTAGGTTATCACACTTGTTGCACATTAGGGAGCGATATGCCACAATTTGCACTTGCTACGGTTGACCCCTGATAAGACCCTTTCTTTAGGAAGTGCAGTAAGATATTATGCCATGAAAGGAATTCCTCTGCATCACCCATTTACAATATGGACAATGTACACAGCCACCCACATAAAGTTGAAGGTGTACTTCATTTATGAGATGTGTTCTTTACAGCAATGCTTTGGAAACAAATATATCCCATTATAACAAAAGGAGCAATTCACAATGACCAACCCTTGCACTACATAATTGGTTATACAAATATCTTCAGCTAAATGCATATGCTGTTATTCTTTTACCCCGCATCCAGCATTGATCCTCCAGATAACGATGAGTATCTACACACCATTTATGGTACTCTTGTAATGATTGTTCCACAATCTGTTTGTTGCTATGTGGAAGGTGTTACACGGCCAGTAAGCTATCAGGTATCTGCAAATGCAGAAGAATAGGAATACATTTCAGCATCCATTTTCAGTTGCAGCGTGAAGGACAAGGGCTCTGAGGGAAGGATATCACACAGGGCCCTAGATGAGGTACTGTGTGTTAATGAGTACCTTTGGATGTTCACCCACAGGTTTGCTGTCTGTTTTGTAGGTGGCAATATCCTTCCACGGCTACACACATGCCCTTTCGTCTTTCAACGTTGCCAACAGACCCTTCTTTCATGTGTTTGCTTTTCACAACAGTTGTCACTGGCAGCGAGTGTGGTCAGACCTACGGCACATTATCTTTGTGTGTGTCCAAACAAATATACAAAACAAAAAGATTCTCCTCCTGGACCGATTTGACTGCAGGACAATGCAGGAGGTGGTTTCCCAAACCATTCAACAGTAAAATATTACTTGTCTACGTCTGTGTGCCAGCCGAGTGCTATAAGCTCCTCTGACCATTATTATTTGTAATACAATGAAGGCACGTAGAACTGTTAAGTGTTTGAAAGGTCATTGTAAGGACCATACTGCAAGACTTTTACCACTCACTTGAACATACAGTGTACTGTTTTAGTGCAGAGTTGCGTTCATTTTCACTGTTATACTCCATACATAGCTTTGAATGGTCTGGAGAACCATGTGAACAAAACGAACACCAATCATAGTGCTCATTTCGGCTGTATGCTGTAGAAATGGTACTGTAATGCAGCGTGCATGACTACTCTTAAAAAAACCTACTACATTGCAAACGGACAAAGTGTACGGCACGGTACGTTAATAGTTATGAACACAAAGTTGCATCCTATTACATTTTAACCCCTACTCACATGTTATGTACAGTTGTACTTACATCATTTCTGCAAATTCCATGGTTACACTGAGTCTCCAGGAAATCGCACTGTACGGCATACTAAACACTTGCGGACTACCTTTATGGAAATGTGCACTGCGACGACACAAAGTTACCTTTTATTTTCTTTTTAAATTGCATAAAACCACTACATTTTGAGCAATTCATGCGTGCCACTCAAGCCTATTTTACAATGAGCTTTTCCCCTGTTGATAGAGTGGTATTGTAGGTTTCCATTTCTGCCCACCATGCGGCTACAAAAACCAAATCAGGCGGTAATGTGTTACCATTTCATCGTGCATTTCCGATGCTAGGTACTCCATTTACGTAGTACTTACTTTTACAGACCTGGAGACATGCTGGTACCTTGTGGTGGGAAGAGGGAATGGAAAGGGTGGAGGAGTGTACCTGACACAATATATAAATGTACATTTATGGCCCCTGTCTGCTATTTATATGTGCAGTGTCTTACAAATCAATGGTGTATGTTGGCAGACTGTGTGTGCAATGGCTGTGCAAACGTGGGCGGCAGGGCCATCTTGCGCACTTTAGTGCCTTTGGAGAAGGAGATTTTTGGGCCTCTCCTTCATGAAAGGAAACAAATCCCTTTACAACTTCTTCAAAGAATGTAAATGCTTTCTAATGTATGCAGTATAGTGACCTGACCAGGTTGTGTCGCCTGTGTGGTAGATTACGGCTATTGATGTGAAGGATTTGTTGCCGAGTCATACCTGTTCGTGTGTGAAGGTAGTAAGCTTGAAGTTACTTTTTTTCCATCTTCATTGTATGTTGAAAGAATTAATTTTACGTATTTCCTATGGGATTTTATATGTAAGGTGGAATGATTATCGGAATTGCAAGGCCTGCACAATATGCTATGGTTAACATTTTGTACCACTTGCTGAAATGGAATGGAATCACAGTTAGGTATTGATACATGGAGAAAGCGTTTGTTAGGGACTTCTTTCTGAATGGCATGATTGCAGAGAGTGCATGTATGTTTCCACGTGTAGTAAATTTGAAAGATTTTATTTATGGTGTGTTTTTTCTTTCCAATACTTGTAGTACATACATTACAACTTCCTGTGGGTCTCCTTGTCTGTTTACCGTGCATTTACCATTCAAGCACAGTAGTCCAATTCCTGCCTTATTCCTGAGACAGTGCAACTGTCTCCAGGATTGTGTGCAGTATTTCTGTGCAGGCCTATTATTTCTAAACATAACTGGTCGGAGCCGTTTCAAATAATGTTTTCAACAATTGCTGCCATTTGCAATACACCACTGCTTGTTACATTTGCATAGTAATTTACACCACTTGTATTGGAAAATGTGAATGCACCAGGCAGTTTTGTGTCTGAGTACTTCTTGCTTACTACACTTTGTAAACAAGATTTCTTACACTACAATGGTGTGTTGCTAACATTTTGACATGGTGGAAGGTGCTTTTGCAAGCAGGTCCAGAAATGGAGGCTAGCGAATATCCTTGTACTCCTGTGCATTTGCGCACTGGACAGGAGTTCATAGTTTTTAGTATTTTACTTTTTCCTTTGTCGTTGCCTTTCACATGGTGCTTGAGGAACTGCTGCAACGTCTTGATAGAGTTGTGGCGACCATTACAAATTGATGTGCAAAGGCATTTGTAGATGCGCCACATTTGTTCGGTAACTTGGACTGTGGCATCTAAGTTTGCTGGAGATATTTCTGAAAGCAGTGTTTATTCTTCCATTATGCTATTGTCTACCTTTTTATACCCTTGTACAGTGATATGTATGGCAATTTGATTTATTTGCTCTTGTTTGTATGATTCCTCGATGCAGTATGCCTCTCTGCTGGTGGTGTGCCTCCACTCACCTGTACTGATGTTGCCAAAGATATCTATGCTGATATTGCGTTTGTTTCAAAGTAGTGGTGGTAGTTTACAGATTCATTTTGTTAGTGGTTTCATTCTCATTCAATTTAATAGAAAGAATTTTCGTTTCAAGAGCATTGCACTGTCAACAACAACTTCTAGGATTGCTTTTCTGCAGTAAGGTTTAAGGGTTGAGCGTGATTTCTCCCGTCTACTTATAAGGTTCTGAAGGACTCTGTGGTGGAACATTTTTTGTAAAATTACTTTTTTGGAGTGCTTCCTTGTGGTGACATTAGCATGTATACATACGCTATTACCAGTAGTGACAGTTGCAGTCTTTTCAGTACCTTTCACTACCTTTGTTTTAATTTCTACATTTTGACAGAAGAATTACATTCTCCTTACTGGTAGGTGATTTTGTTTTCCTTAGTGACTGTATTAGCTGTTCTCTTTCAACTTTCTGCGCAAAATCTGCTAGGGGTGGATGGCTACTTTCTATGCGTTTATGCAGTGCTGGTCTATGTCTGCATTGTTTCTATGGAGTTCCTTTTTGCTAGGCATTCTGTAGCATCTGTTGGAGAAAAAAGGAAACTAGTTGTGAACATTTTGTGATGTGTATGTGTGCATCTGTGCACGAATGGATAAATATGAGGGTAGGAATACAGCTAGAGGTGTGTGATTGCGTAATGCTTTGTTAGTGTATGGTGGGAACGCTATATTGCTATTTTGGAGATATTATAATGCTTGCAACATGATACTACAAAGTGAGCACTTGCTGAGGTGCAATGAGTAAGCCTGAAGGAAATACCAGTGGGATGATGCAAATGTCTACCTTAATATACAGGAACACAGTACTGTCTTAGTAAGAGGTGCACCTCGACAATAACATTGCACTTACTTTGTTGGCTGTCGAGAGTAGGCTTCCTCTGGGTTGCATTTTCAAGTTGACATGCCACTGGCTTTCAGGACAGTGGTGGTTACTGCAACTGTCAAAGAAGAAAGTAAGAAAATATGTTTGTTAATGGCATACTGACTGCATTTGGAGAATACATTACATGAAAGGGTAGGAGGACGTGTTGGCAGGAAGACTTAGTGTGTGTGTGTAATTGGATGGCTCTGTATATGAATGGAGGTTTGGGAGGATCAGCATTGTTGGTAAGGGGGTACGTGGTTCATTTGTAAGTGTGCCGTATGACATGCTGTTTAGCAAGTGTTTGCATTGGTGTAGGAGTACTTACCTTGCAAATGAATTGGTACTAGTTGTAGAAGGGTGAGAAAAAGTGTGGGAAAGGTGTACAGCTTCGAAAGGAAAATGTTTTCATGTGTGAAAGTCCATTAACTTTTCCTCATATATATGCCTCCTACATGAGTACAGCAATCATTTCACTTGTTGGATTTATGTATCCACATTTACGATTGGTACTTTTGTCAATGCACACATGCATTTTTTTGCCTTTTTAAGTACTGTTACATTCTGTGAAGTGTGCAAGCTAAGTGGCATACACCCTGTTGTTATGTATGCAATGTATGTACTTGGTTTAGGTTGGTAGGATACATTCAGTGCTCCTTTTCTGCAAAATGTTACGAATTTTATAGGAGATGTCTTAGTGCGGAAAAAAATGTGTACAATTGGCGGAAGGAAAGAGGAGAAGAAGAGAGTAACTGGATATTACAATAGCTGATATAGGTAAATGAAAAGTTTCAAAGCACATACAATTGCAAGTGGCATTTGATGGTAGGTGATGGGAGAAATGACAGTATGCTTTTTCAGTACGTCATGGAGGTTCAGTGGCAGATACCCTGCTCAGAGGCACTTATAACAGAGTTGCAGAAATACTTTACAAAAAATATTCATACCTGTATTTTGTGGTGATGGGTGCTGATGTGGATAAAACTGGATGCAGAAATCTTGGATAGTTTCACAGAACTTTCTACTGGAGGTGCTTCCAAATCACACGAGACTTGCAGTCTGAATGTTTAACGGTATATATGAAGTGTTGTACAGAAATGATAGTGTTAGATGCATATGTCTTGGATGTGACTGGTGGATGTGTGTGACTATTTAACAGTAGCCAATGAGGGAGTGCTGCAAAAAGTAGTTGAAAGGGAAGAAGGACTGCCCCTACTTTATTGGGGCATGGCCCGCGTGGTAGTTGGGGAAACACATGTGCCACATCCTGCTCTTATTAGCATGCTGGGCATGGCAATGGGACTGTGGGGTTATCCAATCAGGTGCTGAGAGTGTGCTTCACAGGAAGGGGTAGTAATATGTTTTTTCATTACTCTGTGTAGTGAGGGTGGCAGAGATGGAGAGACTCACAGTGTTGATTGTGGGTGATGCCTTTGTGCAAGATCTGCACAGGTATGCCCAGGAAAGAGGCATTGGTGGCAATTTCGATTTGGAACGAGTGGAGGCTTTGTGGTACAGTGTTTATGTGTGCAGTTTCAGCACTGTACTTACACTTTGTAGAGAAGTGGCCAGTGTCGCTACTGTTCATCTTGTCATGGTACATTATGGAGCCCTGCATTTGTGTTACTTGCCTTGTGCACGTTTGTTCTGTCAGCTAAAGAAGTTGATGAAAGCAGTGATGCAGATTTTTCCCACTGCCAAGGTGGTTTTCTCATGCATAACACCAAGAAAAGTATGGGACTATCCCAATGTAAATTTGTCCCTGGTCAAAGGTCAGAAGGTGTCTTATAAACAGAAGCATGTGTGATTTTTCTGTCCGCTGATGGGATGTTCTCCTGTGACAAAACATCCTTAATTCTGGAAATGTGTACTTTTTCCATGCAAATTGCATTTCTTTGTCCACCACTGGAAATGTTATTTTGTTTTACAATATACAATATGCTTTGAAGAGGTTCTTGTAAGAATGTAAGGAGGAGAAGCAAACAAAAACCCCTATTAAAAACAAAAAAAGGTGTTTGTTTACAAGCACCTAAAAAAAGGCTGTTTTCAGAGCCACCACTAAAGACGAAATTCTCTACCCTGGTTAAAATGTGTTCCCCCACTCCCGCACACAGCACGATTTGTCTGCAACACTGCAGTAGTTCCAGGATTACATGTGCCACATCCAGGGCTTTTGAGGATGGCAGGCATGAAAATGGGACCGTGGAGGCTAAGGGAATGCTCAATAAGGTTTCTGGGTGCGGTGTGTATGAAGGGACTCTGGCAGAAGGTCTATTTGTAGAGACAAATGTAGAAGCGTATGGATATGGCTGTGTCTTTTAGGAGACAGAGTGTATGGATTTTGGGGAAGTCCTAGATACATTGGTTGAAATTTAATGTAAAACACTGTGGAGTGGCTGCACATTTTGGATTCTATCAGGTGGATGTGCACTGGTATGTAGTAAATGCAATGAAGTGGCTGATTTTGGTTCCTCTTTGTGCCACTTTGGTGATGCTCGATCATCCAGACATTGTTATTCTTCATTGTGGAGGGAACAGTTTAGGACATGTTACCGGAATTTGTCTGCAGTTTGCGATGAAGGAGGTACTTGGCCAGGTCATGCATATGTTTACAAACTCCTGCATAATTTTGTGCCACATTGCACAAGCACAGACACAGATGTGGCTGCATTCTTCTTCATTTGGTCCACAAATGAAGAATGCGAGGTGCATTATCAGGAATGCTGTTTGTGCCTTTTTTAGAGATGTTGCAATGTCCTACTTCCACAATGGAAATATTACGTTTATTAGCATGAAGATTTTTCCCACAAATAGCGTTCATGTTACTGCTCCTGGTAATCAGCTTTTTCTGCAAACATTGCTGCCCTTTCAAACAATGAGATACATGTACAATGGCACAGTGTGCAATGTGTGTTAGCATGTACTTTCACAATAACACTCCTTACTTTGCAGAACACAGTACTTTTCCAATATCCGAGGGCCTTTAGGGGGTTTCCGGCAAAAAAGGGCCCATGCGCAGCATGGATGCTGTCACATAGTGATGTTGCGAATGTTCTCAAATAGGACAGCTTTCACCAGGATGGTTATAGGGCACAATCTTTGTGTGCATGTGCATAGGTGTCCTACTAACAGGGTTGGCCTCCCCGGACTCATTAAAAGTGCGACACATGCCTGGCAACCATTTACACACAACCTGGGTGTTTGTAGGCTACAGCAAGTGCAATGTTCATGTGCACAGTTGTCTATAGGATGTGGGTGGATGCCTCAAAATATTGAAAGTACCTTACAACTTTTTCTCACCATGCTGGACAGGGCTAGTGTTACCAGGACAAAGAGGATGACATACGCATGTGCACAGCTGTGGAACGAACAGACGTGCACTCCCACAACTAATTAAAGGTGCATCACAAGATATGGACATGCGACCAGTAGTGGCGTCCTACGTATACCTCTATTGTGATTGCGCATACGCTGGGCAGTTGCAGTGTCCGTAGGAAACTTTCATTTTGCTAAACTGCGGCCATCCCAGAGAGTACTGTGTGCTGCAGACTCATAATGGAACTTTAAAATAGAAGGAAAAGCCACTCACACACTCAACAACAGTTTACATCTACACCTTTCAGTTCTGACATACATAGACACTATTCAGAAATGGAAGCGTTAGCAGAAATGGATACATACAGAGTGGAATTGGGGATTTGTACAACTTTGTCATGAGGGGAGCCAAGGATTGAGGTCTCATCGTAATGTCTCTGATCACAGGGAATTTTTGGGGGATGGTGGGCTGGGAAATGGGGAAGGTGTACATGTGCAGGTGTGGCAGTGGTATTTTATTTTTTCCTTAATTTGTGCTTGTCCAAAATCCTTTAAGGTGGCAATATTGTTTAGCATTTGTTCCATTTTGGCATCCAGTCTGTCTAGTTTGTTATTTACAGAGTTTACTTCATTTAGTGTGGCTGTATGCTGCTGTGGAAGAGGTGCGGTTGTGGTTCATTCCTTTCATTTTCAGTTTGTCCTGCTAAAGAAAAAATATCTGTTAGGTGTATATGAAGCAATACATATTAGCCATCTTACTTTTCAGACTGTACTGCGTACCAATGGGGTTACTAACGTTACCCATTTCGTCATGAGGGAAATTCTCTTCCATCCACTCTAGGGTGCTTGCCATAGCTGTGTACAAAAAAAAATCATGGTTTTCTACTATTGCACACTGCACAAGCTGTGCAATCATAGGAGAAACTTTAGTGTACGTACAGTGTTGTAGTGACCTTCTCCTCTCAATACTTTGCACTCCTTACCCTGAAACCTCCTTCTTTGTTCCTATGTAAAGCAGCAGTGCGGTAATATTGTTGGACACAGACTTTATTTTGCTTGTTGGTGCTTTCCATTATGGGGTATACCCTATGCCTTTGCTCTGTTTGTTTCACAAGGACAGAGTTTGCAGTCCTACTCCATTTTTCCTTGCAATGCACGTACATGGTGCTCTTTGTATATGTTGCTTGTCTTTGCTGAATGGTGCCCCTATGTAAGGGAATACCTGCCATTTTGAGCAGTTTGAATGCTACCTGATATCTGCGAACAGACACCCAGTCCGCGGTTACTGTGCCCACCGGCATGCAGTCATCCATTTGGTATGCTGTATGGTATATCTACACAAACAAAGGGAATCCTGGTAAAGACATAAAAAAAACAGAAATTCACCACTTATGGCAAGCTAAGCAACCATAATTCGCGCTCCCACTGTGCACTGCTAAGACTAACACCCATGACATCAAAGATGACATCACAAACGAATTTCATAGGTTTTTAGTAGCTCAACCTAACCATAACACCACTTTAACAAAGTTGTTTCACTGAATATAGATATAGATAATATAAATTTGATAAATGTTTACTAGGATTTCCTTAGTTTATATACATATAACATAGAACATACTGTACCCCTTACCTGCGCTAGTGATTTTGATGTCCGCAGACTGTGCGCATGTCCGCGGACAGACTCGGTCAACATCAACACTATCCAAAAACTCAGGGGTATCTTACATTGTTGTATCATGCAATAAAAGCACTGAACATGTTAAAAAAGCAGCACATAAATACATTACATTCAATAATAAGTAAGAAGTGGAAACTGTATATGTAAGACACCAACTGTCCAATTACATAGCATATGCAACGTAATGGAATATACCAAAACAAAATAAATATGCCTCCAACAGAATTACCTCACAGAAACTGCACAGCAAAAATCAACAGCACACCTACGCAGCAGTAACAGCAAAGCTTAGCAAGAAACTAGTAAGTACACTCCATTTATTTTATATATTTATATACATTCTATATTAGGTACACTAAAAGTATTTTTTTTTCTTTTTACACAGAAATGTCTAGTACTTTGGAATGGCTGGAAGAACATTTTCCTCGGGATGAAATGAGTGAAAACAGTGATACTAATGGTAGACATTACACTTCTCTATATAAACCAATTAATAACCATTACTTTATGTGTACTTAACAATTTTCTTTTTTTAACAGACCATACATACATTAAAAATAATACAGAAACAGACACCTTAGAAAATCATCTGCAGCGAATGGAGCAAAAAATTGATTTATTAATGTCAAATTCATTCTTTTAAAAAACTTTGTGGAGGAGCATATAAAAGAAAAAAACTTAAATATCACAGTCCCACATGTGCCTGTACCCCTTCTCCATGTCCCAGCCAACCATCCCCAAAACCCCTCCAGCAAGAAAAACGTTATCATGAGACTTCAATCCCTTCCTCCCCTACCATCCATCATGTACAAAACTCTAATTCCCCATTATTTGTATCAGTTTCTGCTTCCCCCTCTCTTTCATAATGTTTATATTTGTATACAATAATAAAATATTATGTGTGTTATTACTATATTCCTCTGTGTCATTTTTGTTTAAAAGGCAGTTAAGGTGTCCGCGGACAGCCGAGTGTCCGGGATGTCTGCAATTAACCAAAATGGGGGTGTCCTAAGGACTCTATAGCTGTTCACACTGTTCTCAATCAAAATGGAGGTATCCTAAGGACACACAAGATGTCCGCCTGTCTGCAATTATCGAAAATGGGGGTGTCCTAAGGACACTATACCTGTGTGCACTGTTCGTAGTCAAAATGGGGGTGTCCGCAGAACACTAAAGACATCCTCATGTTCGTAACTATGCAAATTAAGGTGTCCTAAGAACATTCTCCCTGTTCGCATTGTCCGTAACCAGAATGAATATGTGTTAGGGAGAATTCTTCAGAATGGCTAATTTCCCTTACCTTCTGAGTCCCACAGCAGCTTTGCTGGATTTTTAGGATTTCTTTTTTTCACCTCGTAAGAGTCTGAGCCTTTTTTTCACTCTTACATGTGTTTTGCTCTGTGTATTTCTACTTTATGTGTGATCTTGAGCAATGGAGACTCACCAACTCCATGACATCATTTTAGCACCCTCAGTGCAGTGACACAGGGTTGTCTTTTAGACTTCCCACTGACTCCATTGTTCTGGGACTGACTATTGTCTCCCAGAAACATGTAAAGTCACCATTAACTATATGTTGTCTCTTTAAACCACAGACCCAGTACACCCCATATTACATGGAGTATTGGAAAGGGTTAATTATTATCCCTTTTTGTCTGTGTATCTTGGAGCATTGTGTCACTCTCTTTCCATTAAGACTTGGCTGGTGGCAGTGGTAACTACCCTATTGTTCCTACCGCGGTTATCTTAAATAACCATGGTATTGTTTCAGGCTATCTTGGTAGAATGGAACTTAAACCCGCTTGACCATATTGTTTTTAATATTATTCCAGCTGGGTTTTGTTGCAATTTCTTTTTGGAAAAGTATTTCTCGTGTTCATCTCTACACGCCAAATAACATTTGGTTCCTTTGTTCACCGTCTTTTCGTGGGCTTCTGCACAGAAGCCCTCCTCTAGATGCCTGAAAGTCTGGGTAGGCAGGATGTGAGGGAGGGGTGTTAGGACCCCTCCCATGGGTTCCCTTCGTAACCCATGTCGAACTCCTGTTTGATTGGCTAGGTCACTGTCCGGCCAGGACAGCCACTCTGCTGTGCGATTGACAGCCAGGCTGTGTGAAAGGGGGAAAACTGTATAAAAAGCAGGTCTCTGGGATTAGAAAGACAGATTCGCCACTGGAACGAAAGAAGCGACGAGGAGCTGACAGAAGAGGACCCCTACAACGACTGAACCACCCGGTGAAGCCCTGCTGCAGGTCTGAATCTTCAACTCCAACACGAAGAGAGGATCATCCATGAATCTTCTTCCCTTGAGCTGGTGGGACCAACCAGTTTGCCCAAACTTGAAGCCAGGACCCGTCCTCTGGTCAAATTTGCTGTACAGAGCTACAGTGGGCCGGATAGCCAGGAAGTTCGGACCGTGCTACGCATTTTAACGAGCGCACCTTTGATTTGTCGCTTTGCTATGCTGCTGGTTTCTTCCCTGGGTAGTGCAGGACCCTTCAGTCTTCCTCATTCTTGTCAGTCTGACAGTCGCTTCAAGAACCGTGAGCCTGCAGGACCTGCCAGGAACTTCTGCCTCAGGTACAGCATTCTTCTCTTTAAAGGTACTGTGCTAACCCGGTTGTTCGTTTCGTCCAGCCGCGGTGAAAGTGTGTGAAATCTTTTGCCAATCCGAGGGCTTGTCCTTCATTCTTTAAAGTAACTTTTCATCTGACCAACTTCGTTTTGAACTCTTGGCAAAGACTTAACCGCAAACTACCCTGAACTGTGTGATCCTCTGCAAACACTTTGGTCTATTGACTTTGGGCCAGGCCCCTGTAATTTGATTTCCTCACTGTGGTTCCTTTTTCTAGATTGCCCTGCTTACTTGTTATTGCAGCTCAATATCTGTCAAACTTTGTCTTTCACTCCCTTTTGAATTACTGGAGTGCCATTTTGCTCACACTTCACTTTGAGCCTAACTTGTCTAGAATCTATTGGGTGTGGTGTAGTGTATTAGTAAAGTGATTTTCTACTACTTAATAATAGTGAAATGTTTGATAACTAATGTGTAAATAAATGTATATTCTTTTACTCAGAAACCTTGAGTCAGTGTTTGTTTGAATCATAGTGATTGCTGTCCTTTGTGTAACTATTGATACTGCTCACTTTACTCTTGAGATGAGTCTGGCTGCTCAGCCATCGCTACCACTTTACTGTGTAGCACAGGCTTGTACCAAAAGTGAATTTGTACTGTCACTAGTAGTTCTAATTGTTTGTGGTGTTCCTAAAGGGTACTGCATATAATTCTGCCTAACACTGGTGTACAGCGGTGAGGATCAAGTATAGTGATTACACTTAGAGTGCTGCTATTACTTTGAATCAACTAACCACAAGGCTAAACATCACTAAAAGCAATATTAATCATGTCTGATATGGAAAGCTACAGTCAGGAGACCCTCCTTAGTTACACTGTGGATTATATGAAACATCTGTGTAGAGTAAGGAATCTCTCTGTTAAAGGCATACAGTCTGAATTGATTGAAAGGTTGTTAGAGAAACAAAGTATGGAGGGTGGGTCTGAAATACCTGACCCTTCAGCAAATGTGGAAAATAATGAGGATGATAATGTGTCTATTTTTGATGAGTTAGAGGAAGTAGATGTGTCCCACGGTTCCCTTACCTGCTCAACAACCTCAACCTTTGTTCACTGGGACCCCTCCAGGTCCTACACTCTGTCGTGAATTCATTGCTCTAGAAAAGATGAGGCTTGAATTGTAATTTAAACGTTTAATTGCTCAAACTGAACAAAAGCATCAAGGACTTAAGCTCAGAGAAATGGAGATGAACCATGCCTTAGAAATGAAAAAGTTGTCTGTTGAAAATGCTTCTCTCACAGAGTCTTCTAGGTCTTCCAGCCCTAAGAGACCACGTATGCCTAAAGAAATTGTGGGTATGTATGAGGGTCAGCATGATATTATGGATTGGTTACCAATGTTTGAATATAACCATGGGATTCAAAACATTACAGGGAATCAGTTGCTTCCTTGGCTCTTCTCTAGGCTACCCACTGTTGCATCTGATGGTGTGATGGAGTTGGGGGAGGTGGATAGGATGGATTATGAGTGTGTGAAGCTAGCTTTAATTGCTAAATTTGGGAAGACCCCTTCCCAGTACCTTAAGAGGTTGAGGACCTTCAAAAAGCATGATGGTAGCCCTTGGGCTACCTGGGTGTGTGACTGTTTGAAAATATTAGATGGTTGGGTTAAGGGTTACAGAACTCTTATGAAGGTATGAGAAATCTTGTTATGTTGGAGTCAATTTATGATGCATGCTCTCCTGAGATCAGACAGCACTTGGCTGAGTCTAAGAAGATAGATCCAAAGACGTTAGCTAAGGCTGCTGACTTGTGGGTGGCCAACAGGGCTACTCACAAGGGTTCTGGGGCCACACAAAAGAAGGATGAGGGAAAACAGCCAAAGAAAGATAAGAAGGAGAATTCTAATACTCCCAATCCAAAAGAGGGCCAAAAACAGCAACATAAGGGTAAACCACAAAGGAAACCGAATCATGCTAGTGCACCATCTGGACCCAAACCAGATGGAGGTCAGAAAAAAAAACCCATGCATCAAGACATTTGGGAAATGTTATGTTTGTGGGCCAACTGACCATGTGAAAGGGGATCCCAGATGTAAGGGTAAACCTTCAGGGGTCCACTCTGTCCCCTTAGCCTTCTCCCCAGAGAAAGAAGTACCTATGGCAAGTGGAAACTTTCACCTACTGGCTGATGAACCCATGAGAGTCTCAGTGTTACTTTAGTATCCCTTGGCTTGTGGGAAGAACATCATTTAGATGTCTATAATTCCATCCCAGATAATACTAAAGAGTATTATAAATATAGTGTTCTTGTGAATGGCCAGGAGACTCCTGCCATCAGAGACACTGGAGCCAGGTTAACTGTGGTGAATGAATCATTTTTGAAGTTGGAGGATGTTTGCTGAGGCACCCAATTGCCTCACCAAGTTGGCTGGAGGCCCTGTGCAAATGCTTCCCCAGTTACCAGCTCTGATCCATGTGTAATGATATGACTGTCAAAATACCTGTTAGTGTGCAGAGTGAAGTGCCTGGGAGAGTCCTGTTGGGTAATGACCTGAAAACTTTGTCCAAGGTCACACCTGTGACTCCTCCACCTGCTGAGGCAGAGTATGAGGTATAACCACGTGAAGAGTCAGATCTGGAGGAAGAAACTGTTTTGGTTGGAGATCTTGACCCAGTTGACCATTATGAGCTTCAGTCTTTACTAGCAAAAGGTGGACCCAACAGGGCAGACTTCAGCAGAGGACAAAGAGAGTTTCTTACTCTCGAAGGTCTTCAACAACAGGCTGCTTCGCAACATGATGTGCAAGAAGTTGGAAAGCATAGGTTGAGCTGGGAAGATGGCCTTTTCTACAGTGAACCAACTGAGTCTATCCATGGGGACTGCAAAGGAATTGCAGTGCCCCTTGCAAACAGACTCCAGTTCCTACAGTTGGCCCATGAGATACCTTTGGCTGGTCATTTGAGCTTCAAAAAGACCAAGGAAAGGCTCTCCCTATACTTCTACTGTCCTAAGATGGGTTCAGAAGTTGACAAATATTGTAGGAGCTGTCACACTTGCCAAACTTCTGGCAAGAGTGGAGCCAAGAATGTGCTACCTCTAGTGCCTCTCCCAGTGGTGGCAGTTCCTTTTGAGAGGGTGGGCATAAACATTGTTTGTCCCCTTGACCCTCCCACATCATCAGGGAACAGGTTTATCCTGCTTGTAGTAGAACATGCTACTAGATAAACATAAGCAATACCTATGAGGACTATTATGTGTCAGGCTGTGGCTAAGGCTCTACTTTGTATTTTTACCAGAGTAGGGTTTCCTAAGGAAGTTATATTCAACAGGGGATCCAATTTTATGTCCCACTGCATGCAAGCCATGTGGAAAAACTGTGGTGTCACTTACAAGTTCTCTACAGCCTACCATCCACAGACAAATGGACTCATAGAGATGTTTAGTCATACTATGAAGAGCATGATAGGTGCTTTAGAGGAACCCCATAAAAGAAAGTGGGACCTTCTACTGTCATGGCTTCTCTTTGCTTATAGAGAAGTCCTTCAGGAGGGAGTTGGATAGAGTCCCTTTGAACTTCTCTATGGCCATCCAGTCAGAGGCCTCTTGGCCCTGATCAAGGAGGGGTTGGAGAGTGCTCCTTCCCCCAAGCCAGTCAGAGTGACTGACCATTTGATAGGTCTCCATAGGAGAATGTCACACATGATGGCAGAAGCTAGTGATAACTTAAAAGCAGGTCAGGCTCTGGTCAAACATTGGCATGATCAGAAGGCCAGTATAGTTGAGTTTATTCAAGACCAGCTTGTATTAGTTATGGTGCCAACATGGCAGAGGGCCTTGCAGGACAAATGGATAGAAACCTTCAAGGTGGTGGTCAAACTTGGAGAGGTGAACTATTTGGTGGATTTAGGCAGACCTAAGGAGGCTCCCAGAGTCCTTCACGCCAACCGTTTGAAGACATGTGTCTCGAGACCAGAAGTGGGAGCTTTGCTTCTAGCTTCAGCTCAAGAGGAGGAGGAGAGTGAAGCTCTACCTGAACTGCTCAGAAGCCAACCTTTAGATGAGAACATAGAAGGAGCCAATATCTCTTCTCAACTGACATCTGAACAACAGGAGGAGTGCAAAGTTCTGTTGAATCAGTTTGCCTCCCTGTTTTCACTTTCACCAGGCTTGACCCCTTAGGGCCAGCATGGTATTCTAACTGGTGACTGTTTACCTGTGAAAATCAGAGGTTACTGAAAGTCAGTGTGTTAGGCTGAATTATATTCAGTACCCTTTGTGAACACTACACACAATTAGGACTACAAGTGGCAGCACAAATTCACCTTTGGAAAAAGCCTGTACTGCACAGTAAAGTGGTAGCAATGGCTGAGCAGCCAGTCTTACCTCAAGAGCAAGTCAGCAGTATCAAATAGTTACACAAAGGGCAGCAGTAACTACGATTCAAACAAACACTGACTCAAGGTTTCCAACTAAAAGAATATATATTTATTTACTCATCAGTTGTTTAATGTTTCACTAAAGTAAAGCAGTTAAAAACATCACAATGTCACAGGTTTCCCCCTTTCTCACCTGTTTTTGCTGATTGAAGGATTCTGTCGCAGAAGTTTTCTTCCTTATGGTTTGGGTCTTGTACAAGCCCGCTCGGCCGTCTTCGGCTTCCAGCGTTCGTTCACTTTTTGTCTGGGATCAATATTGAACTCCAGGAAATCCAGGAATAAGTAAGGAAGGAAGCACTCGGAGGCGGTGCACGGATTCCAGGAGAAGGGTAGGTAGAAGGATAGAGGAAAGAATGAAGCAGGGTTCCGGGAACTAAGAAAATAGCAAAGTTCCAAAAGGGCGAACTTCAGAGCACACGTCTAGCCACAGCTAACAGTAGTGTTGAGACGCGCGTAAGCGAGGGGGTGTGGCTAAGTTATCGTGTGTGCGGCAATGAACGTGAAGACTGGTAGGCAGCGCTCAGTGTAGCGGCCATGTTGGTAGTACAACAGAGTGTAAGCCCTGACGTGACAAGGACCAGGAGGCCCAGAAGGGGCGTGTTCGATGGTTCATGACAGCATGCCTCCTCCGAAACCCTGTCCCACCAGGTTTGCCCGGGTGTATGAGGTGGAACCTTCGGAGTAACCTGGGCGTATTTAAATTGGAGATGGGTTCCCACATGCGTTCACTGGGTGGATATCCCTTCCATTCCACCAGGTACTGTAGCTGACCACGTTTATATCTGGAGTCACATATCCGGGAGACTTCATATTCCAGTTGACTAGGACAGGACTAGGTCTAAGGTTAGTCCGAGAAGTCTGGATGTATGGTTTTATTAGAGATGTATGGAATACTGGGTGGATCTTCTTCCAGGAATCTGGCAATTTGAGGCAGAAGGCCACTGGGTTGATGAATTCTTTTATAGGAAAAGGTCCATAATACCGGGGAGCCAGTTTATTTGGCTGTAGATGTTGAGGCAGCAGTTTAGAGGATAACCATACCTTATCGCCTACTATGTAGGAGGATCCTGGTCTTCTCTTTGAATCCTCATAGTGTTTGGTCTGATTCCGGGCTCTTTCTAGTTGTTCTTTGGCTTCCTTTTGGACATTGATGAGTGTTTCAATCCAGGAATCGACTGTAGGAACCGGTGTAGGATGGGGGAGAACCGACGGTAGAACCAAACGATGAAACCCCTGGCTACAGAATAAGGGACTGGTTTTTACAGTCGAGTGATCCGAGTTATTATAAGTGAATTCAGCCACAGGAATCAAAAGAGACCAATCATCCTGGACCTTGGTGGCAAAACACCGAAGATATCGTTCTAAGGTTTGATTCACACATTCAGTAGCTCCGTTGGTTTGGGGATGATAGCCTGAAGAGAGAGCGCGTTGAATTCCTAATATTCGACAAAGATGTTTCCAAAACTGAGAGATGTACTGAGGTCCTCTGTCCGATATTATCTTGGAAGGAAGACCATGAAGCCGGAATATGTGTTCCAGGAAAATTCCAGCAAGTTCTGATGAGGATGGTAGTTTATACAGAGGTGTGAAATGAGCCAAATGAGTGAATAAGTCAATGGTGACCATGATAGTCGTGTATCCCCTGGAAGGTGGTAATTCCACAATGAAGTCTGTAGCGATGAACTGCCAGGGCCTTGTTGGTAGTGTAGGCTGTAGTAGGAGACCCGCCGGTCTCTTGTTATCAGGTTTATTCTGACTACAGACAGAACAGGCTTGGACGTACAACTTTAGGCCACCAGAATTGCCTTTGTATAAAACGGAGGGTATTGGTAATGCCACGATGTCCAGAGTGAAGAGTATTGTGGCAAAGGTTTATTATACTTTGTTGTAGTTTCTGTGTGGGAATGACTAAGGCATTATCTTTGAACAAATATCCATCCTTGGTTTTCAGAGCCCATTGATTCTTCCTTAAAATGTTCTTCCAGAGTTCAGAGGACTGAGTTTGCAAGCGAATCTCTTCCAGGAGACTGATTGCGTGAGCTACAAATATCTTGTGGGGAAACATCTTCGGGAATATCCGGTCTTCAGGGGGTTCGTAATCAGGACGTCGAGACAGAGCGTCAGCAATTATGTTCTGCGTTCCAGGAACGTGGTGAATGTGGAACTGGTATTGGGCAAAGAAGAAGGCCCAACGGGCCTGACGACTATTTCTGCACTCCAAGGCCTGTAATACTTGAAGATTTTGATGGTCCGTGCAAACCTGGACAGGATGTTTTGCTACTAAGAGTAAATGACACCACTCAGTAAAGGCTTGGCGGATGGCTAGCAATTCCTTCTCTAAGACAGAGTAGTGGGTCTCACTGGGAGTCAATGTCCGTGAAAGATAATGAAATTGGATGTTCCAGTTTGTCATTGAATTCTTGTTTTAGAACTGCTCCAATGGTGTAGTTGGAGGCGTCTGTTCACACTATAAAGGGTCTATTGATATCAGGTTGAGCCAGGATGGGGGCATCAGTGAACTTAGATTTCAAGCGTTGGAAGGCTTCCTCCTGAGCTGTTGTCCAAAGAAAGGGAGTATCTTTTTTCAATAAGGCAATGATCGGTTGGACTATCTCAGAAAGGGAAGGTCTAAATTTCCTATAGAAATTGGCTAAGCCCAGGAAGGACTGGCTCTGTTTCACGGAGGTCGGACTTGGCCAGGATAGTATAGCCTTTAACTTGGATTGATCCATTCCAATACCTTCTGGGCTAAGAAAAAATCCTAAATAGTGAACAGTAGCGATATGAAAGAGGAACTTGTCGGGCTTTGCCAGGAGCTTGTGTTCACGTAGCCTTTGTAACAGTGCCTTAACATGTTCTTCATGCTTGATCGGGTCCTTCGAGAATATTAAGATATCGTCCAGATATACAATGACAAAAATGAATAGCATATCTGAAAACACCAGATGCATGAAATGTTGGAAGACCGCTGGGGCATTAGCAAGGCCGAAGGGCATGATCAAGTATTCATAATGACCAAAGGGTGTCCTGAAGGCTGTCTTCCATTCGTCACCTTCTCTAATACGGATCAGATGGTAGGCACCTCTAAGATCCAGTTTGCTGAATATTACGGCTCCCCTTACAGCTTCCAGGATATCTGAAATCAAGGGCAACGGATAGCGATCCTTTAGGGTGCATTGATTTAGGCCTCGATAATCAAGGCAAGCCCTGAGCTCATTGGTGTCTTTCTTGGGAACAAAAAACAGTGATGCTCCTGCTGTAGATTTGGATGGTCGTTTGGTGCCATTTTCAAGGTTAGTATCTAGGTATTCACGGAGGCCTTTTTCTCGGGTTCTGATAAAATGAACATCCTCCCAAAGGGAATCACAGCTGAAGGTTCGGTTTCAATAGCACATTCTTCTGGTCAATGAGGAGGTAAGGCTTGAACAATAGCAGAAGAAAACACATCAGAGTATTCCTGATAAACTTTAGGAACCTGGATGATGTTTGAGACCGAGAATGGAGCTATGTGGTTTGTTGAAGGGTCTCCCGCTGGTGTCGGAGCGGGGTCCAATGATAGGCAGTGGGAGATACAATGTTCGGAACCCAGGAACAAGGAACCTGCTGCCCAATTGATATATGGATTGTGTTTTTGTAGCCAGGGCATTCCCAAAACCAGTGGGTAAGGGGGGGACTTTATAATGCCAAGTCTTATCTTCTCACGATGGTGGTTTATTGCTAGTTCGATTTCCTTTGTCTGAAGGGTTATGGGTCCGGAAGAAAGGGGTCTCCCATCAATCGCTTCTACAGGTTGCATGACATTCCGGGAGTCGTAGGGAATATGGTGTTTAAGGACCCATTCTTGGTCTATGAATATTCCCATGGCCCCACAGTCCACTAATGCCAGAATGGGGTAGGTGTTCTTCTTGGATGGCGATAGAAAGGCCTGTAATATTACCAGATTGTTCTGTCCAGGAGAGTTCAAGGATGGTGTAGATGTGGAGCCAACATCTCTCTCCCGAAACTGTGCTCCATCTAGGATCGGGAGCTGGCGTTTCCCGAACGCCGTGGAGGAGCTATAGGACACTCTCTCACTAAATGTTTGTCCGATGCACAGTACATGCATAAGCCAGTATGGATCCTTCGTAATCTTTCTTGGGGGGATATTGGTCCATGAAAGGCCCCTAGTTTCATGGGTTCAGCCAGGTTAGTAGGGGTAGAACCGCCTTCGGATCTTGTAGGGTTCTCTATGGGATTCTGCTGGAAGGGTAACTTGGTTTTCTTTTTTCTGCCTTTCTTTCTTGTATGCGAAAGTCAATTTGTAGAGCAAGATCCATAAGTGCCTGGTATGAACTTGGACGTGCCACCCTGGTCAGTTCATCCTTGATGACTTCATTCAAGTCTCTTCGAAAAAAAGTGAAGCAAGCTTCAGAAGACCAGTCTGCTTCTTTAGCCAATTGTTTAAATCGTGTTACATATGTGAGCATATCCTGGGAACCCTGCTGGAAATCGAGAAGGCGTTCCTGAACACTAAAGACCTGATCTGGGCGGTCAAACATGGGCTTGAGTGCTCGAATGAACCCATCATAATCATCCAGGAGATTCTTGACTACCTTCAGGAGTCTCTTTTGCCAATACAACTGACAAAAATTCTTCTTGATGTAGTTATTTTTCCAGTAACTCCAAGTACTGTTCAAATTGTGTATATGTAATTAAAAAAGTATTCTTCAAAAGTTTAAAAACTTACAAGTAAGTCACTCTTTGCATGCCAAGTGATAACTTCAAAAGACAAAAATAAAATGATTTTGTTTTCTCTGCAGTTTGGCAAGAGAGTTTCATGTGGTTAATGACACTTGGCTTTTCATGACTCACTAGACAACCACTACACTCATGTACTTTAAACCATCCTCTGTCATTGTTTGGTTCAATATTTCGTTATGAGCAGTGTTGTGCTACTTCATATAAACAAAGGTCCTCCAACATTTCACATCAATTTGGATAATATGTATCAATCAAGTTGGTTTTCAAAATCTCTGTACTGTCAGGTGCTGCTTCAGCTAACTGCCCAATTTCAGTCAAAGGCTTCAATACCAGATTTCTACTAGTAGCTGGTCCAAGACTTAACTAAACTACATTAATGCTATGACCATACAGCGGTAAACTAGAAAGCAGATCTGCAGCTTCATAGCTACCCCACTCTCTATGTGAAAGCTTCTTCAAATCAAAGCTTAAAAGTTTCTGACTGAGAGTTTCATCTGATGATAAATCTGCTTATACTTCAGCTGCATTGTGTTTTTTCTGCTTTTGTTATGTAGGCTGTAACACAACGAGCAACAACTATTGAATCATCAGCAATAAACTGTGCATCAGTATTTGCATTCCACAGCTGGGCAATGACAGGATTGTAATCATTAATACATTTTCATTCCTTATTTCTTTTTAAATTATATGTATTTCTCTGTGATTTACCAGTAACATGGTGGTGTACAGATGACATTAGACTATTCACATGACCAACTGGAGTCAGAGGTCTTGTAAAGCCAAATCTGCACTGAGTGTAGTACTTGTCTTTGCTTTTGTATTTTCTTTGACAGTACTTCCCACATGACTATATACCTATAAAACTACTAACATGGGTGACACATTTTCAGCACAACCTATCGCTGAGCCCTACACAAATACCAAAGTAACATAAGCCAATAGCAAACAATTAAACTGACATAAATGGATTTTCTCCCCACCTACCCTCTTTCATAGCCACAGCTATTTGACATGGCTAAAGATCTCGGTTTGTACCATCGGCTACACAGACATTTTTCTGCAAGCCCACAATCTAAATAAATTGCCCTTCAAACCTTCAAATGAAATAAGTGAACAACTAAGTACATAAAATAACCTAGATAAAGAAAGATCTGTACTGTATCATCCACAGGACCATATAACTATTGAACACAAAATGTATGTTTGTAGACACAGCCACAAAAATAGGCGGTGCTACAACACATGACGTGTTAATTGTCCTTATATAGCCGCAGCTACAGAGGGATTGTGTGCATGCCTACCTGAGCCATGGCTAATACACGTCCACAAACACAAGTCGTGTCATTTGTCCTAACATAGCCGTGGCTACAAGGAGGTGTTGTGGATGTCTACCAGTGAATAGCAATGCAGCGAATAATAACAACATCAACATCAACCAATTAGAAACTAAAACACACACACATAATACATACCCACTCATACAAACTACTTGAAATTTAAAGTAGAAATAATTTTCCTGGAAACAGAGCAAAATGGCTGCAATGAAAACTGTGTGTCTGATTGGAGACAGTTGGCTGTTTTGGTTACTGGCTTCTTGCGAGAAACTAAATATTACCATAGACCTAGGTTTGACACATTTCACAATTAAATGGTTTGGAATGGGAGGAATGCAGTGGTTTCAAATTCTTACAACATTGTTAAGTCTGAGAAGGACAGGGTACCCAGTCGTCGTACTCATTCATTGTCGAGGCAATGGCTTGGGAAATATAAGAGGAGTGTCCCTTACTTTAATGATGAAACAAGACATGGAAAAACTAACTATTTTCTCACACCTTCTTCATCTTTTTCAATCTAACTCAGAGGCAAACATGGAGATGGACCACCAGATTTAATGGTAAAATCAAGAAATCCCAGAGAAATGTTAATAAAGCAGTTTCAGCATTCATGACAGACCACAACCAATTATGGATTTTGAACAACAACATACATTTCTACACGGGCAATTTCTATAGGAATGACGGAGTACGCCTAACCGATGAAGGAAATGCAGTGTTCCTTGATAACATCAAAAGAGTACTCCTGATGTGCTAACGTTCTACATTCAGTGTTCCCCCAAACAGTCCTTTTAAGCACTACTTATCATATATAAATACACTAATGCAAAAAAATAATAACAAAAATAGATTTTTTTATTATACCCACGGCTACAGTTCATTTACTTTTATCAAAGCCACGGTTACAAAAAGTTAGTTGAGAAAGGGACTAACTTTAACTTTTATACTACTATACAACTTGAATAATCAGTACAGAACAACAATGCTCATGTACTTCTATGAAATAACTGAAAAAAATAAAAATATGTAACAATAAACTAGGTAGATAGGCTAACATTCCACAGCCACACAATATAAAACCATCATTGAAAATACACACCCTGAAATACATTCTATTGTACATCTAAAACTACACTACAATTCCTCCTTTTCATATTAATTTTGTTAAACTATTTCCTTCTATTTCTCTCCAAAGTCTCACATGCTCAAAAGTCTGAAAACACACATCCAAAATAAAAAAAGGACACTCTAATACCTATCAAGTCTCTGATCCTGGCCTCTGGTCATGCCCAGGGATTTTTCACCCCTGTTGTGACTATACCTTAAACAAAGAACTTTAAAAAAAATATAAAACACTGACACCCCAAACTATATAGCTGTGCATACCGAACCACACATACTCTTTAGTCTTTTGTAGCCTCGAATATAGCCGCAGATATTGTCAAAATGGCAGAATGAAAAAGGCTTCCCTGCCCCCCAAGGCCCTCGCCAATTGCCCGTTCTTCTGTGCCAACTCTGCCCACTCTCCAGATGGCCTCCTCTCCTCCTCTGCCCTCTCCCTTTCACCCCAGAACACACGCTGCTTCTGTGACGAAATTTACATCAAGATATCGGCTATTTGCAGCTATAGCCGAAGGCTACGGAAAGCTTTGTGCTGCAAACTCGGTCCCTACACCCCCTCCAACTCCCTAATTTCATTCAGTGCCATCTGGCCACCCCCCCCCACCTCTACCTTGACTACATTTGTATGCTTTTTGACCTACAAATAGCTTTTTTACTGCATTTCATTTTCCCACAACCTCGGCTATAGCCTGCGAATATCTCTTGCATCGAGAGAAGAACAAGATGGCGGTCGTTTTATTTCTGAAAACCATGATCCTGCAATGCACCATGGGAGATATAACTATAATTTTTGTGGGGACGGGGCACCCCCTTCTCCATCAAATTTTAGAATAATGACTGCATGGAATAACACCAAAACAAAAAAGGATTGCAAGTCAACGCTTCGTGCCCAAGTTGTTTTGGACCTGTTCCAAATCTGTCCAACGGTTTAGGCTGTGTGCTATGGCATACATTGACCTTTTTTGTCTATGGGAACATGAATGGGAAGTAGGTCGCACTTTTGGAGAAAAAAAATGTGACGCTTAATAACTTTTTCATTGTATATATTCATATATTCAGTAAAAATACTTTGTTAAAGGGACATTATGGTTCCAAGTAAAACCGAAAATCCACGGAAATTCACCAGTTATGGTAAACTAAGCAACCATAACTCACGCCACCACGGTGCACTGCTAAGACTAACACCCAGGACATCAAAGATGACATCACAAATGTCATTGATGATATCACTGATGACATCACATGTCTGGCTCCCTCTTTTTTCCTTTACTGATATATCTAGGCCAGTAACAGTCAGGAACTAAACATTCACTATACTATAGTACAAAGTACTATATTTGTAGACTTATACTTCAAATGTGTTCTTACAGTAATTCACTTACGGTCTACTCAAAGCATATGAAACATATACAAAGAGGAAAACACAGACTTGCAAGACAGCAATGCTTTCTATGTATGAAATTGATTAGTACGGTTATTAACACTGTCTTAAAATTCTGTTGTTTTTTAATTACTGGACTTTCCCTCGATATGCTCATATTTTTACACATTGCATGTACACTACTTTCCTTAGGTTCTAGTCACAATATGTGATAGTTATACATAGGGTAGTAGTAGCTTTGAAGCAGAGCAATCATGTCTAGGGGCTTTTTAATGGGCTTTTCGGTTTTCCTTGGAACCATTATGTCCCTTTAACAAAGTTTTTTTTACTGAATTTCATAGGTTTTTAGTAGCGCAACTTAACCATAACGTCCCTTTTACAAACATTTTTTACTGAATTTCATAGGTTTTTAGTAGCACAACTTAACCATAACATCCCTTTAACAAAGTTTTTTTTACTGATTTGATAGATGTTTACTAGGATTCCCTTACTTTATATACATGTAACATAGAACATACTGAACCCCCCGCTAATGATTTTGATGTCTGCGGACTGTGCGTATATCCACGAACGGACACGGATGACATCAACACTACCCAAACACTCAGGGGGTATCTTAAATTGTTCTATCATACCATATAAACACTGCACAAGGTCAAAAATCAGCACTTAAACACATTATATGTAATAATAAATAAACAGCGAAACTTATATATTAAACACATCAACCATCCATTTAAATACCATATGTAGGAAAATGGAATATACCAAAACAAAAAAGATATGCCTCCAACATAATTACCTCACAGAAACTGCAGAGCTAGAAGCAACAGTAGACCTACACAACAGTACAAATACACCTTACCAGAAACTAGTAAGTAAACTTGATTTTTCTTATATATTTCTAAACTTTTTGTATTAGGTACACTACAATTAATATATTTCTGTTTTTCACACAGAAATGTGCAGTACTTTGGAATGGCTTGGGGAGAATTTTCCACGTGAGGAAATGTCTGACGACAGTGATAATAATGGCAGACACTTCTCTATATAAGCAAATTAATAATCATATCTTTATGTGTACTTAACATATTAATATTTATTTTTAACAGACCATACAAGCATTGAAAATAATACACCAAAAGACAAATTGGAAAAGACATTGCAATGGATGGAACAGAAAATGGACATGCTCAAGGAAAATGTCAATGTTTTAAAACAATTAGTGGAGGACCACTTAAAAGAAAAAATTAAATACCATTGTCCCACATGTATCTGTTCCCCCTCTCCATGTCCCAGTCAAGTATCCCCAAACCCTCAACACCAAGAAAAACATTTTGATGAGACTTCCATCCCTTCATCCACTCCCATCAATTTGCTACAAACCCCTAATTGCCCTGTATTTGTATCAGTTTCTGCTTCCCCCTCTCTTTCATAAATTGTATATATGTATATAATAAAAAAAATATTATATTTCTTTTAATGAAATTCTTTGTATCTTATTTTTTATTCAAAAAGCAGCTAGAATGTCTGCGGACAGCGCGCCTATCCAGGCTGTCCGTCATTAACAAAATTGGGATGTCCTGAGGACACTAAACCTGTCCGTACCATTCGCAGCCAAGATGGAACTGTTCTTAGAACACACCCGGTGTCTGAGATATCCGTAAGTGAACAAAATGGATGAATCCTGTGGACACTATACCTGTCCGTACCGTCCTGAGCCAAGTTGAAACTGTCCTAAGAACACGCACGGTGTCTGGGATGTCCGTAGTCAAATAAAATAGAGGTGTGCTAAGGACACTATACCTGTCCGTACAGTCTGCAGAACATCTACACACATGTGCATCACACCCGTAAATCCTGAGAACATCACTCCTGTCCGTAACTGTCCGTCTCACTTGTGTCGCACTTTTAATTATTTTCCGAACCCAAACACTGTCCGTAAACCACCCGCATGCATGCGCACAACCGTTCCCATGCATTTGGTGTC
Source organism: Ambystoma mexicanum (assembly GCF_040938575.1). Taxonomy (NCBI): domain Eukaryota; kingdom Metazoa; phylum Chordata; class Amphibia; order Caudata; family Ambystomatidae; genus Ambystoma; species Ambystoma mexicanum. Next base: position 893,624,543 of record NC_090934.1, on the reverse strand, counting down.
CAGCGGACACCCGTTCCCTTTGCGGTCGTATTCCCTACATCATCATGTGACCGCACCCACGCTGAGCATGTGTTATGTTAATGTTAATGTTAAAGGTCATTTGTACCGCGCACTATCACCACCGAAGTGGTCCCCTGGCGCTCTGGCGGCTCTGAAAAAGGGGAGGAGAGGGGGTGGGTTAGTGGGAATAAGCTGGAAAAGTGCAAGAGAGCAGTGATGTGCTGTTGGCAGCTTCAGCCGGTGGTTCCGTTGGCTGGGCTTGGGGTATTTTACTGTCCGTAGTCGTCGTGTGCTGTTGTGCAAGTCTATGTGTGGTTTGTTTTGTTGTTGCATTGTTGTGAAGTTTGTGCGGATTGCTGCGTTTAAGGCTTGTGGTTGTGTTTGGTTAGAGTTTGAGAGGTGTATGCAGAGGGATGGAATTGTTAGTTGGTTGGTTAGTTGGCATTGCTGTCCTTGCAATTATGGGATTCCATCTTGGTGCGGTACATGCTGACATTCACATCTCCATCTAGATGCGGCGCAAGCGGAAGTTCAGAATTCTAAGTTTGGTGTGTTCTAGACAAATTATTTCTATCTAGTTGTGACGGAAGCCAAAGTTCAGAATTCTATACGAGTGTGGTACAGGCTAACAATCACATTTCCATTCAGATGTGTTGCAAGCTAGGGTTCAGAATTCCAAGTGTGGTGCATGTCAAGAATCACATCTCAATCTAGATGTGACGCGAGCTAAAGTTCAGAGTTCTAAGTTTGGTGTGTTCTAGACAATCACATTTCTATCTAGATGTGATGCAAGCTAAAGTTCAGAATTCTATACGAGTGTGGCACATGCTAACAGTCATATTTCTCTCTAGATGCGGCGCAAGCTAGGGTTCAGAATTCTAAGTGTGGCACATGCTGACAATAACATTTCTATCTAGATGCGACATGAGGTAGAGTTAAGAATCCTTAGTGTGGCACATGCTAACAATCATATTTCTATCTAGATGCGATGCAAGGTAAAGTTAAGAATCCTGAGTGTGGCACGTGCTAACAATCACATTTCTCTCTAAATGTGGCGCGAGCTAGGGTTCAGAATTCTAAGTGTGGCACATGCTAACAATCACATTCCTCTCTAGATGCGGCGCGGGCTAGGGTTCAGAATTCTAAGTGTGGCACATGCTGACGATAACATTTCTATCTAGATGCAACGTGAGGTAGAGTTAAGAATCCTTAGTGTGGCACATGCTAACAATCATATTTCTATCTAGATGCGACGCAAGGTAAAGTTAAGAATCCTGAGTGTGGCACGTGCTAACAATCACATTTCTCTCTAGATGCGGCGCGAGCTAGGGTTCAGAATTCTAAGTATGGCACATGCTAACAATCACATCTCTATCTAGATGCGACGCGAGGTAAAGTTAAGAATCCCGAGTGTGGCACATGCTAACAATCATATTTCTCTCCATATGCGATGCAAGCAAGGGTTAATTTCCCTACATGTGTGGCACTAGTATATCCATCACAAGGCAACATTTACAATCCATTTAGAGTGATCACAAGTCTTCCTAAGTATGTGTCTAGATGTGACGCACGCTAGGTTAAGAATTCCATCTAAGTGTGGCACATGGTAACATTCACATTTCTGTCTAGATGTGACGCAAGCTAGGTTAAGAATTCCATCCAAGTGTGGCACATAGTAACATTCACATTTCTGTCTAGATGCTACGCAGGTTAAGGTTAAGACTAAGGCTTCCATCTAAGTGTGGCACATGCTGGCATTCACATGTCTGTCTAGATGTGACGCGAGCTAGGTTAAGAATTCCATCTAAGTGTGGCACATGACAACATTCACATTTCTGTCTAGATATGATGCAAGCTAAGGTTAAGACTTCCATCTAAGTGCGGCACACACTAACATTCACATTTCTGTCTAGATGTGACGCAAGCTAGGTTAAGAATTCCATCCAAGTGTGGCACATAGTAACATTCACATTTCTGTCTAGATGCTACGCAGGTTAAGGTTAAGACTAAGGCTTCCATCTAAGTGTGGCACATGCTGACATTCACATGTCTGTCTAGATGTGACGCGAGCTAGGTTAAGAATTCCATCCAAGTGTGGCACATGATAACATTCACATTTCTGTCTAGATATGACGCAAGCTAAGGTTAAGACTTCCATCTAAGTGTGGCACATGCTACTATTCACATTTCTGTCCAGATGCGACGCAGGCTAATCTTGACCGTTCTCTATAGGTGTAGCACTAGTTAACATTGGGTAGTATGTTAGTGCATGATGCAGAGCAATATTTACAGTCCAGCCAAGGATGGATTTGGGCTAGTGGTAACTAACCTCTCTAGGTATGCATGTTGCAAAACTATGGCAGTCTACGTTATGGGGAGGTAGGTAGGGTGGTGAGGGCTTTCTGGAGTATGCCACACTTACAGTTTTGTTGGTGTATGTTAACTGCTGGCTTCACTGGCTTCCCCTGCGGACACCTGCCGACACATCTTGGAGCTTCCAATGCAGGAGCCGCCCTTTGCCTCAAGGCCCTTAGCCGAGAGGGCTGCCGGGCAGTGGGCTGCCCAAGTCAGGCCCGGGATGAAAGTGTAGTTAGCCAATAGGGGCTGGTGGGAGGGCACGGGAGGCGGGAATAAGGGGAAGCAGGTAGGAAGCATCGCGGGCCGCCTGGGGTGAAACTCGCACACAATGCTATTGAAATAAGGGCTGGGGCATCAGGGCAAAGTGCTTACCTGCAGGCCATGATGGTAAGTGGCACAGGAAGCACGTTTGCCGGGGGTTAGGCCCTCGCTGGCAAGCACAGTGGAAATGGCCAATAGGGGCCGATGGAGGGCATGGGAGGTGGGAATAAGGGGAAGCAGGTAGGAGGCGTTGCGGGCCACGGGGCTACCCGGGGTGAAGCTATCGCACACAACGCTATGGAAATAAGGGCTGGGGCATCAGGGCAAAGTGCTTACCTGCAGGCCATGATGGTAAATGGTGCAGGAAGCACGTGTGATGATTATTACACCTGCCTAAGGTGACATAGGCTAATCTTGACTGTTCTTTATATAAATTAGTTAACAATGGCACTAGTTAAAATTGGCTCTGCGGACCTACCAATGATATATAATGCGCTATACAAATGGCAAGTAGCTTAGCATAACACTATGTTAGTGCGTAGTGTAGTGCAAAATTTATAGTCCAGCCAAGAATGTATTTCAGTTGGTCGTCACTAATCACTTTAGTATGCATTTTGTAATACTATGGCAGTCAACATCATGGAGAGGCAAGGTAGAGTGGCAGGGCTTTCTGGAGTAGAGTGATTGCTCTATCCCCCACCCATGCCACACTTACAGTTTTGTTGTTGTCTGTTGGCTAATTTGCGGACACTGCCCGGTTCCTCAACATTTTAAAAGAACTTATTCAGACAATCCAAATTATTTTACAGTAACAATTCACCATTGCACATGTCCCAGACAATGACCCTGGATTTCCACATACTTTTTGTAACTTTTTGAACCTTTTTGCGTGTTCGATCTGTTTGCGAAGCGCACCCTTCCACCCCTATGAAAGGGCACACCCCAGTGCTGATCTTCATGTACTTCTGGCTATTGCAGATTGTCTTTTGCTGTCTTTGCTGCTCTTGCTGAGATTATCTCATCAACTCTGATGGCATCCATGGCTGCTGTTGCTACATCTGCCTCATTACCAACCCCAAACCCTCCACCACCACTACCTCCCCAAGGGCCTGCAGAGGGGAACACACGTGAGGATGTAGAGAATGAGGATGAAGAGGATGAAGAGAATGAGGTCCAGGAACTACCTACTACCAGCACTCGCCATAAGTCTTGGATGTGGCAGTTGTTTACCATTTATGGTAACCTACCAAAAGCATGTGTGAACAAAGTCACCTGTAACCAGTGCAAAATGGTGCTGAGTCGTGGGAGACGTGGTTCGTACAGCTTTTGTACGAAATCCATGAAGCGACACCTAACGTCGTTCCACAGTGCGGACATTCACAAGGTTGTACCTTGTGATAAACGTAGTAGGTTGAGTTCCTCTACAGCATGCTCCGTTTCCGCTCCTCTCACCACAAGAGATACTCCTGTGGGAGAGCGCATCCCTCCAACTGCTTCACAGGCCATTCGCAATGCTGTTGACCCTTACCTTTCGAGGGTCACAATATTGTGTATGTACTGCGATGCAGTACTCTGCAGGGGGGAGAGTATTTAAGTACTTTCGAGACTACGGTCATGGAGCACCAGAAGACCTGCTACCTACTTAAGTAAGGCCCACCCTACATCTTCCTCTCTCCACCTCTCCTTTCTTATCCCCGTGGTTGGTGTCCCTTCCTTCCTCTCCTTTCCCCTCCTCTCCTAGTGTCTTGTGTGTAAAAAACCAAAATAAATATAAAACAACAAAAATCCTCCAAAAAAGGCTCTTTTCTGAGCCACCTTTCACAGTTTAAAAATAGAAGTGGCAAATAAACAGTGCAGGGCCCCATGCATTGTTTGGAAGTACACGGACAGTCCTAGGACATATAAAACTTTAGGGTGCTGCCCTCAAAAAACCAATGCACCTTTCTCTGGTAAGAAGTGGTGGCTCTGAAAAGAGCCTTTTGGTGGTGTTTTTCTATGTTTGAAAAACTTTAAATCATCAACATCTACTGCAAAATAGATGACTATAATTCCAAAAAAGGTCGCAATGCATTTTGCGCATTTCGCAGAAAAATCTGATTGCCAGCATAAGTAAGATGGACTCCATCTCTGCGAAAATGTATGTGCTACGAAACATAATATTTTTATTGTGAAAAGAGGACATGCCAACATCTCTTAGAAAAGCACAAACAGCCTTATTGACATTGCGCCTCGCTTTCTCCATTTGTGGACCAAATAAAGAAGAACGCAGCCACATTTGTCTTTATGCAATACGAGAAAAATTACTTGGGAATTTGGAAACATGTCCATGACTTTCTCAAGTCCTTCTTTCATTGCAAATTGCAAAGAAATTCCAGACGCATGTCCTAAACTGTTCCCTCCACAATGAATTATAATTATGTCTGGATGATGCTCTGTCTCTAAATAAGCACAGAGAGGTACCAAGTACAGCCACTTCATTTCACACACTCCATGCCAGTGCACTTCCACGTGAGGAAATCCAAGATCTGCAGCTACTCCACATAGTTCTGCATGCACCTCCAACTAATGTATCCCTGAGTCTCCCAAAATCCAGATAATCTGTTTTCGGAAACACACAGCCATAGCTATCTATTCTTCTCTCAGGAAAAACATGTTCTGCCAAAATCTCTCCTTACACAACACACCCAGTAAACTTTACTGACAAATTCGTACCTCCGCTCATTCTCATTTGCATGCCTCTCTACCCCAGAATCCCTGTATGTAATATGCACTGTCCGCACACTACCACCATGTCTGCTGACATATCGAAAATCAGAGTGTGGTGAATGTACATTTAAAAAGTGTGCCCCACTTCCCCTTTGAGGTGGGCTCTGAAAAGAGCCATTTTTTTTGTTTTTTCTTTGCAGGTGCCTGACAGACACCTGTTATTTTGTATTTTTTTTCTTTTTTTTTCTTCTTACTTTACAACTAAAATCTTCACATAACCTTCTCCAAAGCATCCCTTACATTCCAAAACAGCATGGCATTTCCCAAAAAAGATAAAGAAATGCCATCTTCTCCAAAATAAACAGCATTACTCGAATCAATATTCTCATTATTACAGAAAAATATACCAGCTCTAAGCATGAAAGCACACATGCCTTGATTGATTGCACGTCTAGCAATGTTTTGCTGAGGACAAAAAACAGAACTATTGTCCCATATTGCCCTAGGTAGTAATCCAGAAAAAATGAGATTCACATTTGGAAGGATGTTCATTACTGCTTGAACCAACTGTTCCAAATCTGCCAAATAGCCCAAATGGAAAGCAACATAGTGCAAAATTACCAGATGGGGACTGTTCATACTGCGCATATCTTCACAAACTTGCAGAATTCCCTCTACATTGCAATCAGGCACAGCGCTCCACACCACCTCCATTCCTTTAACATCAAAATTGTTTACCACATGCCTGCATTGAGCATACTGGTGTAAATCACGGACAAACATATCTCCGAGCACCAACACCCTGACTTTCTCCACCTCTGCCATCTTAACTACACACACTCTCTTTCTACACACATCCACAACGTCAACATCTGATTGGCTGATCCCTACCATCCCCTTTCCATACTGGATTTGCTGGAAAACCCTGGATGTGGCACGCCCGACCCGAGGACATCCGCGGTGTCCGTGCGGCACGTAACTCTTAGCCAGCCCTTCTACCCTTTGCACATCACTCTCGGTGCCATTCCCTCATTGGATACAGTTCACATCCAAGACCTCTACATCTAACTCTATCATCAGAGTTCCGCACTCCAAATGTACTGTTGATCACTCTGAGTACAAGTCTCATATCATTGGAAAGCACCTACTACAAAAACTACTCTACAAGTCTCCAAGATTTCTACTTACAGCTGCATTCATATCCACATGCAATACAAACTACAGGTATGCATATTTTATTCACAGTACATGTACATGTACAACTGTTGTACAACTGTTATGAATCCATATAAACAGAGTAATGCCACTAAACCTGCATAGCCTATACATACATGCCAACCCTCCTGATTTAAGTGCGAGACTGCCAATTTTTCATTGAAAAATCACACTATTTTTTACTGTCTCCCGCATAACCTATACATACATGCCAACCCTCTTGATTTAGGCACAACACTCCTGATTTTTCATTGAAAAATCGCACTATTTTTTACTTTCTCACGCCTAAATTAATGCTAATCCAATGGAATCCAATGGGAAAAATAAATGTTCCAGATTGCTGTGGTAAAATATCCCTCTCAGGTGCTCCCAATTGTTGGCATGTCTACCTATAAAATGAACATCTACTATAATCAACTGTCACTTCCAAACCTATCTGCTATCTACAACACACCTTTAAAAACCAAATGAATTTCATGCACTTAAAATTCTCGTAATTTGCAAAGCATGTTGAAATAACATATTGTAAATAAAATATAAAGGCTGCATGTAGTCAAATGAAATGCACGCATACACTGTGTTTAGATATCAAACAAGAATACTACCACAAAAATAATAAAAATCAACGTCTACATTAACATCAGTGCTATAAATACACAAAATTATTAACTTCTTTCTTTTACAATTGCAGTGAAGACCACTCTCCTGAAAATCAGCAGCATCTGAACTACAAACAACATATCCGAAGAAACCTGCTCATTCCACAAAAAAAGAGTAAGTACAATAATACCTTAATATTCTTACTGTTCCTCAAACACGCTGTATGGTTCATTCATGTAATTTGCACACCAAAAAAACAGCGATTTCTGAACCATTCTGCCCACAAATCACCATTTTGGAACACAAATAACATACTCAACCCTTAGAATGTTAGTACTACAAAACAAATAACTGTTTTAAGTTTATACCATTAGATTTACTGTTAATGCTTCTCCTCACAACTAGCTCACTTTCTACTCTCATCTGAACCGCAGTTTAGTAACACACACATAGAAGAATAGCCTTCCCAACTAATTGTAATTTCCAAATGCACAATCACACACCACCACATAAATCATTCCCATCATATTCAGATACTCATGCACAAATCACACATACATTGCAGAACGGGCCAACCCATACCTTCTTTTTTTTCAACAGACCCCAAAGAATGCCTACCAAAAAGCAAGTCCGTAGAAAGCAACGCAGAAATAGAGCAAATGAAAATGTACAAAACGTTCAAACAAAACAGCTAATACAGTCATTTAGCGAAACAAAACAAGCTTCCAGTACAGAAACGTTGCCTCCTCTATCAAAATGTAAAACAAAACAAAAAATGCTTAACAAGAATTCGGCTACCACTACTGCTAAAACTGCTCCTATAAATCTTGATATACTAGCAAGTAACCATACCAAAAAAAGTAATTTAGCAAAAATGTTCCGCCACAGAGCCCTTCAGAATCTTATAAAAACAGGAGACAAATCATGCACAACCCTTCAAACCTACCGTACAAAATTAATCTTAGAAGCTTTAATAGACAATACAATCCTTCTCAAAAGAAAGTTATTCATTTTAGTGTTAAACAGAATGACAGCACTTACAAAACTAACTACTAAATTACAAAGAAAAATTCTCAATTAACGGAATGTCAACAAAAATAACTTCTTAAATATCTGTGGAGGTGAATGGAGTCACACCACAAGCACAGAACCATATTTTAATGAAGAAGCATACAAACTAAACCAAACAAACACAATTGCCATACATAGCAGTGGATGAGGTTATGAAAAAATTAATAATACCATAATGGAACAAGAAATACTGCTTACAAATATAACCCCAGAAAACTCAGAATTACCTCTCAATTCGACTGAACCAGAACGTCCGGTATACAAATGGCCATGCACGTCAATGTGTAACATTCCCAAAATATCTTTCAAATCTTTACGTCAGTTCCTCAATCAGTATGTGAAAGGCAAAGACAAAATCAAAATGAAAGTGCTGCAAAACATCGATACCTGTCCAGTGCGCAAATACACAGGACTACAAGGACATTCATTAGCCTGCATTTCAGGACCTATTTGCAAAAGCACCTTCCATCATATCAAAATGATATCAACTGAACATTCAATTATTAGAAATCTAGTTTATAAACTGTACTATACTAAAAGTCCTGCTTTAACACTAGCCAATTTAAATAACACTTTTCTACATGGTACACTCAAAGACCTACTCAAAGAAATCGACCATATCCAGAGAAAAATTTGGGAAGAGAAAGCCACTTACAAAATGCAATAGCTTTACAACACACTAGCATTCAATTCACCTCTACTACACACATACAAAAAAGAAATACTAAAATGTAAAAGTACATCCGCTGAAGTACGAAACCATGTGTGTGTGTTGCCGCAGAAAAGTAACACAAAAACTAAAGACGTAACATACAAAATAGAAAACAATGAAGATTCCAAATGGTTTGAATTAGCTCTCTACCTTATAGTAGAAAACAAATACGAAATAACTGACCCCTTAATACTTTGCAGTTACTGCACTACAAAACTTGACAACAACCAAACTCCTTCACATACTATCACAAATAACTTGGAATTATTCCCACTACCAAAACACCTGCAACAACTCAATTCATATGAGAGCATCATAATTCAAACAGTGCACCCATTTCAAGCAATAATACGCCTTCAACCAAACACAGTAAAATTACCTCCATCTGAATTGGTGAAAGGCATTCGTGGCAAAGTAGTTTATTTACCATTAGATCTGAAAGAAAATGTGCACATTCTGGGAGTGCAACGTCCAATAGAGCAATCTTTAATTGTCTTAGTAAATGGTGTACCAACAAAAGACAACAAAATTTGGCAACAACTCGTAGACTTACAAAAAGTTAGACAAGCCTTGCAATATCTAAAAGACAATAATGAATACTACAAAGAAATAAATATTGAAGAAAACTTAAGGGAAACAACTGAAATAATTCAAGAGTCACCAGAAACTGGTCAATTTGAACTTCTAGATCCTGCTACAGTGTTGAATATTTTAGACCATTATACAATTCATCCATTACACTGTAATGACACCATAGATGATGCACTAGAAATGTACCACATGCGACAAACCAAAGGATCACCATTCAGCACATGAGAAAAAGTATAGAAGCACATGCTTTCCCTCTACTCTTTCCTACTGGCAAAGGAGGAAGGTACAATGATAGACCCACTCAGATGACAGCATCAGAATACCGCTCATTACGAATGTATTCTGAAGATCCCAGATTTAGACAAAATGTGGACTACATATTCCACCTACTCTTTGAAAGTGAACTAGCAACTCTATGTTACGGAGTTGCACACATATTGAAATCAGGAACCCACCTTCAAAATATGTCAGCTACGCAATTAATACAAAAAGTGCAAGAAAAAGATGAGGTTTTACAATCAAGCATTACAAATCTGTAAGAAAACATGTGTGGTACGAAAGAGTACTGGTTCCTACGTCACAGAGATGTACGTTGTATGATAAGAAACCTTGGTCCACCCACTTGGTTTGTTACATTAAGTTGTGCAGAATATGCATGGGAAGATTTACATGATTTCCTATGCATATCAAACAAAACAAAACAAACATAGATATACTAACACCTTGAGAACTTTGCTCTCTAGATCCTGTTAATGTTTCAAGATATTTCCCTCATCGTTTCATTGCTATGCTACACTTTATTTGTAATAAAACTGTTCCTCCCCTCGGAGAAGTGCAACACTTCTTTTGGAGAAAAGAATACCAAGCCAGAGGAGCACCACATATCCACATGCTTTTATGGATTAAAGATGCACCTAAATTTGGTCAAGACAGTGATTCCACTGTTTTACAGTTTATCGAAAATATGTCACTTGTGAAATTCCATCAAAAGCAACAAATAGTGATCTTCATGCACAAATTGTACAATTTCAAAGACACAAATGTGGCAAATATTGTTCTCGCAAATACAAAAACAAAGGAAAATACTACACCAAATGCCGCTTTGGTTTCCTTAGACCAGTTACAGAAACAGGTGAAGTAAACAACTTCATGTATTCAGTTAGACATAGTGTTAAAGGTAAATAACACAAGAACACGTATTACATAAAAAGAACAGAAGAATCAAAATATATCAATGATTACAATGCAATCATTGCCTTCTTATGAAATGCAAACATAGATGTGCAGTACATTGCAGACAATTCCACTGCAGTTGCACAATATATTACAGCCTACTTAACAAAAGCAGTGAAAACAGAGCTTCAAGACCTCTGGAATGACCTATCATCAGACAAAACACTATCTCAGAAATTGTACAGCTTAGGCATAAAAATGCTCTCTCAATGTGGCTCCTATGAAGCTGCAGATCGTTTAATCAGTACTGCTTTGTATGGAAAATCTGAAAATATAATATGGCTAAGTCTTGGTCCTGCTAAATCTAGAAAAAGAGTTCTCAAATCATATGAGGACATAGAAACATTAGCCAAAAATGATCCCAATAGCCAAGACATTTTGAAAACAATTTACTAGACACATACCACCCGAACAGGAGTACCACTTTGGAAACCATGTGTCTATACAACATAGCCCAAAACTTCACATACAAAAATAATATAAAACCTGATGAAAAAATGGTAGCAATAGAGTGACAGATTGTGAAGGCAAACAAAGCGTAATTAATCATATCAAATTGTCATTAAAAACTCCTTAACAGAAAGAACTATATTACATGTCCCTGCTACAACTTTTTAAACCATGGAGAAAAGAAGAAGAGATACTAGAAAACTATGACTCCTACGAAGACGCTTTCAAAGCAAATGAAAGCACTATCACTGATATAAACTTTACGCAGTACAAAACAATGTTGCACAATGAACAGCAACATGAAGAAGAACTCCAGGCCCAACTAGATAAGGACACTCCCGACAGTAGTCAACCTTCTGTAACAGGAAGTCAAGAACCACTGGGACAGCCACTAATACCAAATGAGGCAGAATTAGCTATGACAGAGGTAGAGAGCACCATGTGTCACTATGAAGAAGATACAGAAGACTTTACTGTAATACATTCAAAACTGAACAAAGAGCAGCGCACCATTTTTCAAGAAGTGACAAAAGAAATTGCACATGGTGTACAACATGAAAATAAAGAATGTACCTGCCAAAATTACAAATCTATACTACTATACGTCAGTGGTGAAGCTGGTTCAGGCAAAATATTCTTAATCAAAATCATCAGCAAGTTTCTTCAACAATTGACAAACAACAAACTGTCAGCTGTTGTAACTGCCCCCACAGGTATAGCTGCCTACAACATAGGCGGTGTCACTTTACATTGATTGCTACTCCTTCCAGTAGAACACCAAAACAAATTAGAATATTACAAACTTTCTATAGAAGCTGCAATGGAACTACGGAGAGTGTTAAAACAAATGAAAATGCTACTAATAGATGAAGTGAGCATGGTCTCCAACCTAATGTTGGCTTTGATTCACCTCAGATTACAAGAGGTACTTAAAACAAACTACGAAGAGCTCTTTGGAGGAAAACACATTAATGTTTTCAGTGATCTTCTTGAATTGACACCAGTGAAAGGTGAACCTATTTTTAAAACCTTAGGACACAAACTCTGCTGTAAAACGGTTGCCAGCATAGGAAATGTCAACCTTTGGCAACATTTCCAGTACAGAGAATTAACAGAAAACATGCACCGATCTGCAGACCTCACTTATGCCACCATTTTAAAAAGTATTAGAGTTGGTGTGCTATCTCAAGAAACATAATCAATATTAAAAACCCCGACATCCATGCACTTTATGGCCATAACTCATGTGCTACTGATGTTATGGAACAATTAGCGCACAAAAATGTCAATTGTATGTCCTTAATGCCAACTCTTGCAAGCTGTTCCAAATTCAATGACACAATGTTGAAAAAAGAAATTCAACTAATAATTGGAATTTGCTCCACAGACAAACTGGACGTACATGGTATCATACTACCCATGTGTCAGCAAGCCACAACAAGACTAAATACCTTAGAAAATTCTATCTCCAACACAGCTGGTTTGGAGAAAATATTAAAATGATCCTTAAACTGTAGAGTAATGCTTAAACGTGACCTTGACGTGGAGCAAGGACTAGTTCATGGAGCACTGGGTACAGTTGTTGGCTTTCAAACTTACCCACGTGACAACAACATTCAGTTTGTCAATATTCTCTTCGGCAAACTTTCAGAGGTAAAAAGGATAGGGCGCTCAACAGCTCGAGTCCTTCTCTTCAAAGACATGTATGTACGCAGAAAACAATTTTCTCTAACTCTAGCATATGCAGTCACCATTCATAAATCACAAGGTCTTACCCTAGACAAAGCATTGATAGATATTGGTAACACAGTCTTTAAAGAAGGCATGAGCTACGTAGCACTATCACGCTTACGTACACTTGACGGTCTATTTCTAATCAACTTTGATGCAAGTAGAGTAAGCGCTGATATTCCTTGTATTTTAGAATACAATAGACTACGTTTACTACACGCCCCCCACCGAAAAACATATCCTGTTCCACAAAAAGGAAAACATTGTAATAGAAAACTAATTCACACCGAAATGCAACAGGATCTGACTGCAAATCCTCCAAAGAGAGTAAAAGAAGCTAATACTTCATCAATTATAACAACCAAAGATCAACCTATTACTCAAAGTAAATCAGGTACTTCTTCAAAGAAGAAACAGACACTCCAAAAAAATGACTTGGACACAGAACTATCTGGTCTATTCAAATGTTTAAATATAACTGGTGTAAGTTGCTACACAAATGTAGCAATGAATATTCTAGTTCAATTACTACCAATTGTTGACAACGTTTACATACACAGTATAGACCAATTGTGTTTGCAAATGTTAGTACTTCATAGAAACGCAACAAATAATCCTGACAACACATATAGTGTTCATGGAATAAGACAAGAATTGGACTAATGTGCTGGAATGATGAAATTCACTATAAACTCACAAGAAGATCCAAAGGAATTTCTAATGTACTTACTACAACTACTGGAAAACAAAAACATACCTATAAATGAAATCTTCCAGATTTCATACATGTGGAAACATACATGCACTATCTGCAACAATGTGACACAGGAACAAATCCCTAATGAGCGCTTTGTGTATGTATCCATACCTAATTGTGAATCCACTCCATTTCAGCAACTTGTACAAAATGCAAACCATGGTAGATTATGTACTACCTGCAATTCAGATAATCACTCCACCTTACTAATACAAACACATAGTAAATACATAATACTAATGCTTGTACGTTACAATGCAGATGGTACCAAAAACAACTGCAAGTTGACTGGATTCACACATGGTCAAGTATCACTCGGTAAGAACACCTTCACAACAATAGGTATGATCTACCACGCAGGAGCTGCAACCAATGCAGGTCACTACACTACATATATAAAAAAGAAATGTGGATGGTTCAAATGTAATGATAGTACCATTACTCTAAAGCAGAGATTACCAACAAATCTTACAAACGCTAATAACTAATATGTACTTACACATTAACAAAACTTCAATTAAAAAACTATTAACTGAATACGCCAACCGGTATCTAACTGCCCCAAAATTCTATAACAACCAAACAAATAAATGAATACCACTAAATTATAAAAAGAAATAAACAGTTAGAACATGGCAACAGGTATCTAACTGCCCCAAGATTTTGCAACAACCAAACAGATAAATCAATACCACTAAATTATAACAGAAAATAGACAGAACACGCCAACAGGTATCTAACTTGTCCAAAAATCTGCAACAAGCCAACAGATACAACATTAGCCAGAAACAACAAGTAAACACTGAAAACAAACAAACGAATAGACTGTAGCATAACAAAAACAGGTTTTTTTTAAATCCGACATGGATTTTTTTTCCCACAGACCCAAAACAAACAAACACAGAAACTGAGCAAATTGCACAGTACACTGGTTTGTAAACTACTAAATACGAGGGTAAAAAAAAAAAAGCTGAAATGTCTATTATGGAATCTAATAAGTCTTTATAAAATACATACACTAACATGCTCTTTTCTTTTATCACAGTTTGGTGAGAATTCATCCAGGGAAAGCGAAGTTATCAGCAACCCATGTTGGTTTATAACTTTAATACTTATAACTTAGGTCTTGAGTGCATGGCCTTCGGCCCTGCCCACAACCACCGCACCAATCTTAATGACATGACATAGCAAAAGCTTCACATACAAACTATACAAATCAAACAGTACACAAACTGTAGATTTGCAAACATTTCATAGATATTCGATTCTATGGGTGTGATCTATGGGTGTGATATGATGCCGTGGTTGTGGCCAGGGCCTAGAGTCTTGGGTGTATGGCCTACAGCCTTTGGCCTGCGGCCATACACCCAAGACTCTAGGCCCTGGCCACAACCACCGCAGCATATCACACCCATAACCCATAGAATCAAACATTTTAACTGTCTATATGGGCCCACCCATATCACACTTTCTGCAAAGTTTGGAGTGAATTCATCCAGGGAAAGCGAAGTTATAAGCCACCCATGTTGGCTTATAACTTCAGTACTTATAACTTCGGTCTTGGGTGCATGGCCTTCGGCTATGTACCCAAGACTCTAGGCCCTGCCCACAACCACTGCAGCATATCACACCCGTGGTGGCTTGTAACTTCAATACTTATAACTTAGGTCTTGAGTGCATGGCCTTTGGCCATGCACCCAAGACTCTAGGCCTTGCCCACAACCACCTGATAGATATTTGATTCTATGGGTGTGATGTATGGGTGTGATATGCTGCGGTGGTTGTGGCCAGGGCCTAGAGTCTTGGATGTATGGCCTACGGCCTACAGCCTGCAGCCATGCACCCAAGACTCTAGGCCCTGGCCACAACCACCGCAGCATATCACACCCATGGTGGCTTATAACTCCAGTACTTATAACTTCGGTCTTGGATTGCACCCAAGACTTTAGGCCCTGGCCACAGCCACCGAAGCATATCACACCCATAGAATCAAACATTTTAACTGCAGCATATGGCCAATTTTTATGTCTGCTGACACTGCGCATGTCCTTATAACAGTTTCAACTTGCCTGTGCACAGCACGGACGGGAATACTATCTTTAGGACACCCCTCATTTTCACTAATTACTTACATCCCGGACAGCGTGGGCATGGCGAATACATCAGTAGCACCTGCCACCTAAACAAATACAGTATTTCACCCATCTCTTACTCCCCAAACCTCCCCAAAAATCCGTCCAGCGGTTTAGGCTGTAGGCGTGCGCAGTTTTTCCCCCATTCAGTCTATGGGAAAAAAAGAAATTTTGGGACCCCCCTATAACTTTTCCCCCCCTGGACCAAACCTCACCAAACTTTTGCAAACTATTTCACAGTGGTCCATATACTTCATTTGCAAAGTTTGGTGTGGATCCGTCCAGGGGGAGCGAAGTTATAAGTCACCCAAAAAGTGCTGTTCCTATGGGATTAGCAACTTAACCATAACTACACAGCCACTACTGTGGCTGTGTAATGTTATAGGGAGGCAGTCACCCATACGTAATGCTTATATACTACTCTTCATTGAAATAATCTCTGTATGCGCCTACAATTAGGCACTCTATACTACAATTAAAGAAACAAGGGCAGAATACAATGCACTGTGTAAGTATTAAATATGTACATACTGTTATATAACAAAACAGAGTATTTAACAAAATGTAATAAATCATACCATTGATATCATTAATGACGCCATCAGTGATGTCTTCAATACTGCCATAAGATATGTCAGTGATGCAATTTATGATGTAATTAGTGGCCACGGCTACCAAAGAAACTTATTTGGCAATATAAATAGTGGGCCCCATAGAATGCTATTGGTGTAACATGGACACTGGCGAATGCTGAAGCCCAAAGGCCATGGTTAGTGGGACATAAATAAACGTATTGGTCAACATTTACAGATGCCACGGCAGAAGGCCATGGCTAGTGAGCCCCAAAGAAACCTGTTGGTTTAATATGTACAGTGGCTGTGGCAAATGGTCATGGCCAAAAGTCATGGCTAGAGGTCCCCAAAGAATGCTATTGGTGCACCATGCACAGTGGCCGAGGCTGAAGGCTGTTGCCACTGGCCAAGGCTGAAGGCCATGGCTAGTAAGCCCCAAAGAAACCTATTGGTACAACATGTACAGTCACCACAGCCGAAGTCCATGGTTTGTGGGCCCCATGACGCAGGGCAGGATGAGATTCCCCTAATACCTAAATATCTAATGGCATGCTGTCATTGTAAAACTCCCTTTTTTAGAACTACCCAAAACACAAAATATGAAAACTCGGTTAACCAGCATAAACGTGGACCATTTGTGGTTCAAGAAATTAATATCACAACTTCTAATTATTATGATTTTGCCTTAATAAAGGTCCAAACCACAAGGGTAACTCATCAACTCTATTTATGAACTCCACTAACCTTGACAACTAATCATAAAAAAATAAAAACATTATAGACTTCAAGTCCCATAATGCTTATAGTACTGGGACGAGGAGGAGGAGGGCTTCAGAGGTGGTGGAGCATTATTAGCAGTCTGGTTATTGTGGCAGAAAGTACCAAGCACCAAGGCGGAAGCTTTAAATGCATGAATGAGCTTCAAGTGCTGGTAGAGAGAAAAGGAGAAGCTGACTGTGCAGTGGTGGCGGCTGCAGGTCTACGTATGGGAAGCTTTGTGCAAGTATAGTAAGCTTGGCAGTGCAGAGAGTGCACAGCGGGAAGCGAATCTGAAGGAAGCTATGTCGTGCGGGAACTGAGCTCCCGACATGCCGTGAAGTGGTCCAGTACAGAAGTTATGCTGGAGAACACACAAGGCTGTCAGACCTCTGTTGAAGGATGGCGCATACCATGGCAGTCGGACTGGAGCAGACAAGACCATAAAAGGAACCAAAGAGCTCTGCAACAGCACCTGCGAGTCAGAAGGAGACGCCAAGTCATACCAGTGAGTTGACCTGAAGCAGGTGACGCTGGGTCGCTCTGAAAGACACTGCAAGGTCAATAGAATGATTTTGAATACTGAACACATGAAATGAGGCAGTCTGGCTGAAACTTTCCTAACCAAGGATACCAATTAGGAAACAATTGTTACCTGCATTTCCAAAGCCGCAGAAGAAAGATAATAAGTCAGACTGGGCACAACTCTCCTAACCTGGGATACGACAGGCGGAAGTCTGCCAACCAGAGATAACAGTTGGAAGACCATTGTAACCTACATTGCCAGCAGCAAAGAGGTTTCAAAAGTATAAAACAAATGCTGAATGAGAAAACCCCTCCTTCTTTTTACAGTAAAAAGGCAATAAAAGAATATTACAGAAGCAGCAAGAAAGCAACTTCCCTTTTATAGAATGCCAGTTAAAGAGGAGCTGCAGTCCACTTTTTTAAAAAAAAGTCAAGAGACTATACAGAGAAGTAGTTGTTGTTCAAACCTCCTCGCTTAGAATTCAGGTGTGGAGAGCTTTTGGAACAAGCGTTACCACAGAGTACAATTGTAGTAGTACGAGTTTTATCCTGGCAGGTGAGTGAACCAGGAAAGCGACCATAGTAGTTAGTCCTGGCAGGCCAGTATTCCAGGAAAGAAGAAGATTTAGCACTTAATTCATGGATTATTTGCAGCGAAAAAAATGGGATTTGTGCGCCATTCTGCCCGCATATCCCCATTTGTTCAACAGGGATTTGCAGGCAGAATGGCGCACACATCCCGTTTTTCTTGGCGCAAATAATCCATGAATTGCCACCTTAAAGTATTGTGGTTGAGGTCAAAAGGTGGTGGAAAAGAAGTGTTGATTCCATCACGTTGTCTTGATGAACTGTGGTATTGCAGAAAGTGTTTTCTTTTAAAAGAGAATTACAAGCTATCCTGATTAAAGTATTTTCTTTTGAAGAAGAAGTGTGATGTGCTAACAATTGCCTGTTCTTTGAGAAAAGAATGATTGTCCTGAATTAGGAACTTTGGTTTTTAGGAAAAGGCTTTTGTTTTATCAAGAAAGAGACTGTGGAAAAAAATAACAGTTGTTTTGATTTATGAACAAATTTGAGGATGAGAGATATTCAATTTGCACAATGAAAGGATTTCTTGAATGGAAACTTGAGGATGAGAGATATTCACTTTGCACAATGAAAGGATTTCTTGAATGGAAAAGACCTTTTGTGCTACATTAAATAGAACTTAGTTATTACACCAAACTTTCTTGAATCTGGCCTTTGCTCAAGATATTCCTGCATTGATCCAGGGAACGGAGCACAACCCTGGTCACAAAGAGTACTCTCTAAAACATTTGAGTTGGAATTGATACTTTATTCTGTGGAACTTAAGCCATCCAAATAAACCTTGTATAATTTTGTTGTGTATATAAGTATGAGGGTCAGATATCTTTTTTTCTTTAGTCTTAGTTTGTTATACAGGGACATCCTTAACAGGCTTGGGAAAGATCAACCTTTGTCTCACCCTTTTTGTTTAATAAAAAGGCTTCTTGTGAGAAAACATTACCTTTGTGTCTGTAGCACATTTGTGACTCCTCACAGTAGCCATACAGGGCATCCCAGGTAGACCATAAGGCAGTTTTCTTCACAGTACCATAAAACCTATAATTTTGGATACACCTGAGATCTCAGCCAATTTTGTATTGGTTAAAAGATGCATTGGGGATAACCTGAGGCAGCTGATTGAAAAAAGGTATAATTAACATATATGATCCACCTGTTAATATATAATATCATAATAGTAACATGATTATTAATATTCCTTTGGGAAAATATGCATCTAAAGGTATCCCTACCATTGCGCTGGGCAATTTCAATGCTAAAATTCCTGGAGTACTCAACATGTGTAATGTGTATCCAACCAATAATGGATTCTGACTACCACTCTACTATACTAAAACAATCCAAGGCAAACATTAAAGGTCACGCCTGGGCAAAGATATTACATTCTTACAGTCTCTCAGTGCTTAATGACTGATTATCAGCCCCCCCCCCCGGACAATACACTAGGATTTTCTCCCTTAGTGCCTCCACCATAGATTGTCAGTTTGCTCATTACTCACTGTTCCCTTACATATTGTACATGGAAGCTCTTATGAGTCGTGAAAGCTACCATCATCCTCTGCTTGCCATCCTTGCACTATCAGTTCTGCTACTCTACAACACTGGGGGCCTATCACTTAGCTCGGGAGGTAATCGAAGTGACAGGAATTCTTCCAATTTATTATGGGCTAACACTGAGCTTCTACTCTTCTGATACACAGTCATTATTGCTGAATAATTATTTACCAAATGTAACTATCCGGATAATGAAGTCACAATCTTAACGAGCTGCTTTTGTTCTGTCTATGAAATACTTGTGTTGAAGATATCCAAACTTGCTGCCAATAAAAACCAAACTTACAAAACAAATAATGAACACACATGATCTATTCAAAATAAACCTTTTGACTATAAAATAATGTTTGTTAAGAGAATATTTAAATGCGATCTGCGTACGTTACACTCACCACGCGTATCCTCTTATGATTTGACAAAGGTGATCAGGGCAAGAAAACACTTTTAGCGCACCTGGCTTAAATGCCACCAAGGGCAATTTAAAGTAGAAAATTGGAAAAAAAGGACTCTGACAATAAGTGATAATGATTCACAAACCTTCTGGAAAATTGTCAACAGTAGCAATTATACTAAGACTATCATGATTCCTCCAAATCTGATTGGGAAACCTATATCATGAATTCCATCGGTGTTAAACCTCTGCTGATCCCGACATCAGACAATACACCTGCAAAACGGAACCTCTCATACACATATAGTGATAGGGCTATGCGCCTTCGAGCAGCAGACCTATTGCTTACAAACACTCCTATGGATTGCATTTCAATCTTCTGTCACCTTTCCCTCCAGGTCGATCCTACTGTAGTCTGAGAACAAAGGCCTGGTAGAGCTGAAGTGGGGTTCTGTTTCCGGCATCATAACAAAATATTTGAGGTTGTGGGTATGGGGGAAATGATCTATTACGACATTGTATCGTGTAGTACCTTCAACTCTCTCTTCCCAAATATCTTCCTCCCCGAGCCCTTCGCTCATCCGCCTCCAACTCCCTCATGGTCAGCCGTTTCTCGAAGCAACGAGCTGGGGGTAGATCTCTCTCCGCGGCAGGGGCCTCCCTCTGGAACAGCCTTCCTGCCTCCCTGAAACTTGAGGAGAACCACCTCCGGTTCCGGAAGCACCTCAAAACCTTCCTCTTTGCTTCTGCTTTCTCTCTCCCTCTCCCCTGCTGAACAGCTAATTAATTCTTCACTAAACTGCACTGATCCTGCAACTGGACCACTCTAAACGGCCTTCGGTCCTGGGCACAGCCACTGATCCCCTGGAACCCCTCTGCACTGCGGGACTGTCTCTGTATCCCTACAGCCCCCCCCCCCTTCCCCAGCACTTGTTCTGCACTTACCTTGCACTTGCCACCAGCTGGCCCTTTTTTTATTTATTACTTTACGCCACTTACCTAACTGCACTTCCCCCCCTCCCCTTCCCCTTGCACTTTTTCCCCCTCCCCCACCCCTGCACTTGCGCGATCTGAATGACACCTGGCCTAGTAGGATCGTTTGTTATGTCTCCCCTTGTTCCTCCCCTCCCTGCCTCGTCGCGCCTTGAAACACCTGTGTATAGGCGCGTTACAAATACGATATCATATCATATCATAACATATTTAAGATCATGCAGAAAAGTAAATATTCAAGAAAACCTGTCCCATATGGTATTTGTAACGCGCTTCTGAAAAAGAACTCCAGACTGTGGGCATCAATCCTGATGCATCTATTCTTTGCTATTAGTGTTACAGGTCAATTGACCAAAAGTTGGACTAAAAGTATAATAGTACCGATGGACAAGATAACTGTAGAATACTACCCATGTTGGATGCCAAAGCCAACATATGTGTGTGCATCCTGCTAGATTAGCTTACTTAATGGGTCACTGATAACAATGTTCTACCCTACAACCAAACAGGGTTCCTCAAAGGGCATTCTACTGCCGATAACATCTTGGGCCCGACACACTGTGCTGGAGGTGCCTGGTGCTCTTGACAACAGGCCATTTACAAAGCTTTTAATCACTCCTCAACTCTTTATACAGTGAGGAGGGAGGCCCTTTGGCATGAACTGGATTGATGGGTTAGACCCACAGGGTTGCTAAACACAATTATGTCCTTGCACTCTGGCACCACTGTCAGAGTTAGGATTTCAACTACAGTTCATCTCACTGAACCATGTATACGTACGTAGGACTTAATCAACGATGTATCTCAACTCCTCCATTGTTTAATCTGTAATTAGCTCTTCATGTCCAACGCTCTTATTTCTGACAAATCTGTTCCACCTAAATTTGTCCAGAACAGATTAGAGCGGCTAGGCTATGCAGACCATCTTGTCATCTTATATTGCATACCAAAGGGCCTGCAAACCACCTTAGATTCTCTTGCCACATATTCTAACCATTATGGTCTGAGAGTCAACATACAAAAATCATGAACTTTGATCCTGGCTCCCACTTCAGAGGGGGCACATTTGTTTGGAAGGTGATCATATTCTGGAGATAGTCTCTCATTATGACCGGGTGTGACTATCGACCACTGGCTAAAATGGGTATCCCATTTTGATAATCTTAATACCTGTGTACGCCAGCTGTCGGATGGTGCAAAATTATTAGCAACAAAACATGGGGCTTTTCTTTAAGATATACACCATGAAAACACTCCCAAAACTATTTTGAGTGGAAATTTGTGCACATAAATATATTGTCTAGCTTAAGCAATTGGAAAGCTGTTTTCTTAAATCCTTGATTTGTCTGCCTTCCTTTGCATCAGTTGAATAGCTGTTACTGGAATTTGATATTTGAGGGTTATTCCATGTGCCTACTCAACTTTACCCTACTCTCAGTTACACAGAATAGCAACTGCCTGAGTTTACTTGTGCACAACAAATGCATCGTATATGACTAAAACATGAGTCACAAGCTTGGTGTGATTGCCGTAACATTTTCCTTTTGTCTATGTCTAGGACTACATTCAAATAATGGGTAAAAAAGGAAATTACTAGCATTGTTTGTGCACAGCCTGTAGTTAACTTAGGTTCCAGGGCATTAAGCCACCAATATCTCTCTACCCGTAAAATTAGTGTGTCCTGTCTGAATGCATTTCCATACAATTGGACAACACAAGAATATATAGGGATGAAATTCAATATTGTTGACACATATTAAGTACTTGGTCCTAGACGTACATTTCATAGATCGAACCAGAGTTGCTGCTCATGTGGTACACTCGAGCTGAAAACGTTAATACAGCTTGTCCTAGATGGTGAAAGTCTAGATTTTTTTCTCAGGTAAACGGACCTGGCCTATGGTAAACCTGATTAATTAATTAAGTCTAAGGAAGAAACATGGAAGACCTTTTTACCAGGGCTCTGACTCCATAATGTTAATTACATCTTTGCTAACCATGATGGATTAGAAATGAAAGCCGGACACAAGGTTGTCATATTTTTAGATAAATACTTTTATTTAAAGGATAAAGAGTTGGGAACATTCCTCTCTGACCCTATACTAAAGTTAAGCTTCCCTACCTAACAACCAAAAACTAAGGATGTGTCTTTGTCATGATGCCAATAACTGAAAAGCTGTCCTTGTTTCCAAAACTTTCTATCCTAACCCTCACACTACAAACAAAATAAAAGGGTGCAAAGGAAATGTCTTTAACCTGATATTGGCAAAACATGTTAAAAACTAAATATCAGAAATGCTGCAACTAAAATGTTCTCCAAGGTAAAAGACCTTGGACCCACAAGGTTGCTCTCTTGCCCTGGATTCTTGAAGTAAAATGGCAATGTTTCTTTTACTAACAGTTCCTTTATGTCTCTCTTTTGAATCACAATGTTCCTGTTAGACAAGTTCTGCAGCATTATTACTTAAACACATGTATCTCCTTTACTTAGTAAACACAGTTCTTCTTTATCATTCTTTGTAGTTTTGCAGCTCACCTGGTACACTCCCCTGCCAGGACAATGTATGCAATTCTTACTGCCTGTACGACTCTCCTGCAAGGACTTCTCTTGTGTTTTCACTTGCCTGGTATACTCCCCTGCCACAACTTCTTATCCGTTTCACAGTTTTTCTCCTTTACCACAATTGCATATACCGTGATGTGTTCAATATATCTGTGGGTGGTAATATTTGCTCAAACATCGCCTCACACTTAATCTCATGAATCTGTATCTGTTTGGGGTTTGCCTTTGTACATTGCCTTGTCTGCATTCAAATATTCTTCTTATTGTGTTTCGATTTGGTAATTTTCCTTGACTGCATTCAAACGAACTTTGAAATTGTTCTGCATCAGCAATCGTATGCCATTCAAACGGTAGTTGATGTGCTTGTTGGAATGTCCAGGGGTCCCCACTTGCTTTGGCGAGATGCACCTGCTTTCTCCAGAGTCTCCGGTCCTGCTCACGCTGCTGTGACATGGCCCTGCCACTCGCATCCCACTTGGGATAGTGCAGAACTTTTTTCTGCTTTCTTCGTGGCACTGCGGTCACACTCCTGCTTCCTTTTGGGCACTGATCTAGAGACTGTTGCCTCGTTCAGCTCCCAAGTGCCCCTCAACTCTCTTGCGGCTCCTGGCATCTCTACAGCATTTCCTGCTCTGGTACAGCATTTCTCCTTCTGCTTCTGCAGACGCCTCTGCTCCGCTGCACCGGTATTTGTGTCTCACATTTCTAAGGCTTCTCATAGGAGCTGACGTCTTCTCCTGCACTGCCACACGCATACATGTGTTTCCGCTCTTCGAATGTCCTGAGCACAGGTATATTCATAGAACAACTATTCTGCATATGGTGTTTCAAACTCCTGTTATCTTACATCAACTCCTTCATCCTCCTCATCTCAGTACTTTGGGGATTATGGGAGTTGGAGTCCATAGATGTCACTGGACCTATACTGTTTATGTAGCTTTCCTCAGTGGTTATGTCTGAGGTCCCATCTTCACAAAAAGATAAATCAGAAGCAAAAAGGGTTTTGTTGGAGCTGGATGGGGGTTTGACCTAAAGAAAGTTGAGAAGAGGTTTCTTTATAAGGTGAAACCAACACCTGACAATATGACATCAAGGTTCTGGGAATCAGAGGGTCTTCCTTTTGAGAAAGGGGGGATAATGCTTCTCATCCAATTAAGTAATGACTCCCCCCGGTAGTTGTCTCCTCCCATGTAATCCTCCCTCACATCCTCTGGCCACATGGGAGGAGGTCACTGCACCGGAATCCCTGATGACTTTGCTGGATTCATCACATAACATTAGTAACTAATGGGGATTATCAGGAGAAGGACACTGTGAAGACATATTTACCATTTTGTTTATTTAAAGTAAAATAAGTTCTACCTTTCCCTATACCTATGGGGTGATCCCTATCTATTTTACTAAGGTGCCCGTCAGTCAGAGTGAATCTCCAAAACAAGTCTGTCCACTGTCCACATCTAACCTATTTGACCCTACTATTAAAAAAACTAGCTAAAGCAAGGAGAATAACTCCCTGCTCTTGGGTGCTGTGTTTTGTCACAGGGTTTACTCAATAGACCATATGTAAATAGTCTCTGCTTATCCTTTGGACAGCGTTCTGCAGTTCTTTTAGGGGACCGGTAGCTTCCTTGTCCTCTTTCTTAGAGACTTTCTTAGTTCTGCTCAAGTTCCATCTCTATCTCTTGTAGGACTCTAGACCCATTTGTATATGGTTCTCCTTTTGGGGATTTTGGTTGCTCAATTTTCAATTATAGTTCACTCTCTTCCTGGGTTGCTGGTTCATGTATGATATTTAACTTCCTGACCTCACAGGTTTTGGCTTCTCAAATGTCTGTCTTTGGTTTCTGTTCTTTTTTACCTTCGGGATATGGGTTGACCTATCCCTTTTCCCAAGGCACTAAGATTGCGAATCGAGTTCTGTCCCTCTCTGCCATTAGTGTGTTTCTCTTTATCTCATTAATATAGTTTTGATTCAACTGCTTAATTCCAATATGATCCCAATTAGCACTGGAATGAGTTTCATTCAACTTATATTGAGTCCCATTTCAATTTCCGGTACTCCCAATCCCTGTATTACCTTCTGACTTCAGGGATAATGTTTCCGGTATCCGTAGGACTTTAGACTCTCTCCTGGATTCTTGGTATGTCTGTGGTTCACTTTCCACAATGCCTGTTTCATATGCATCCTGCTCTCACCTTTTAGATAGAGCTATTGCCGGGGCTCAGTTCTAGAGATCCTTTCTCTGCTGATGGTGTTAGCATCGGTGTGCATGCCAGCTGCCCACCACTGTTGCTGCGTGGTCACGCTGCCACCGAACTCTCAGTTCAAACTTATTTGGATTTCCTCTGTTCCCACACACATGGCTCCCAGCGTTTCTCATTCCATGCTGGAGCTGCTCTGGTTTACATGGCCTCTGCGTCCTGCAATAGCTTTGCACTGTTGTTGTGTCATGATGTGTCCAGCGCTATTCGTCATTGGTGTGTGGTTGGCATGCAGATGGTTGTGACATATCTTGTAACCCGCATGTATAGTGACATGGTTGAAAGTGTGGACAAAGTTGGGGATTCTGGTTTTGGTGAGGGGTACTTGATTACTTGAGTTCTACTGTGTGCAATGGCCCTGCTGTTGGTCCCCAGTTCTTCCAGACTCATCCTAAATCTATTTTGCTAATGTGCAGGGGTGGTGCAGCAGAATGGTTGTGTGTTTATGTGGCCATTGATCTCTACGTGGATTGTGAGTCTATGGAGGTATGCATGTTCCTAACACCGATTAAAGGATACGAAACATTGCTGCTAAAACTAGCCATCAACCTGCAGACTACCTATAAAATGCTCCCCCTCTACCGTCAACCTAAAACACCTAATGCACCACAATATGACATTCCCCTGCTGACCAGCCCCCTACTCAAACCCTGTACCAAATCATCTTGGGGCTCATGGGTCTAAGATACAATGACCCCACGGACAACAAAGACACCACCTTACCATAGGCATTCACAGACATGAGCATCTCTCAACTAGTTTTGGCCCCCACGCACAACAAAGGTCACAACCTCAATTCGATCCTCTCTACCTATTCCAATATCAAAATCTCAGCAATTAGCCCAGTGCCCTGTTCAGACAACAATCTGATAGAATGTAATCTCCTGCACACCAAATGTGCTACTTAAAAACTGTCCATGCCCAACCAGATTATGGTCAGAAACACCAAGAAACTCACATACAAAATTCTCAGGCCCACGCCACTATCCACACTTACCCATGTTCCTCCTAGCACCAGTGAGCCAGAAGACATGAAAAACTACTACCACAACTGCATCCAACTCACCATTAACCTTCATGCTTATGTAAAACTAAAAACGCCCAGGCCCACAAGCCTACTAACAACTGGTTTTCGAATTAGCTTGTCACCCTCTGCAGAGCCAAGAGAGCTCTACAGCATCTCTCTGAGAGACAACCGTCTCCGGGTAATTCACTAAATGTAGCCAATGCCACGATAGCCTATAAAAAATCATTAATCTCTAATAAAGCCGCCTCCTATGACAATAGAATATCAAACGCGAGCTCCAATACAAAATAACTCTTCACCATACTAAGAGAATTGGAGTCTCCTGTCCTACCTAATACCCACGCTGGGGCTGACAAACTATTAAACCACTATTAAAGATGCCCTCGCCAACAAAATTGACCAGCTTTGCAATAAAAGCAACCTAACAAAAAACAACTTGCAGCCAAACACAGCATACTGACCACCCCTGAAGGACGAGCCATAGCTATTCCAGCAACTGCTGCCTTGCCACCACCTTTTTCTCCTTCTCCCAAGTGTCTCAAACTAGCCTTGGAGGCCATCGAAATACTCAAACCCTCCAATTGCATGGAAGATGCCTGCCACGCACAGATCATCAAGCATGTGCCTACTCAACTTTACCCTACTCTCAGTTACACAGAATAGCAACTGCCTGAGTTTACTTGTGCACAACAAATGCATCGTACATGACTAAAACATGAGTCACAAGCTTGGTGTGATTGCCGTAACATTTTCCTTTTGTCTATATCTAGGACTACATTCAAATAATGGGTAAAAAAGGAAATTACTAGCATTGTTTGTGCACAGCCTGTAGTTAACTTAGGTTCCAGGGCCTTAAGCCACCAATATCTCTCTACCCGTAAAATTAGTGTGTCCTGTCTGAATGCATTTCCATACAATTGGACAACACAAGAATATATAGGGATGAAATTCAATATTGTTGACACATATTAAGTACTTGGTCCTAGACGTACATTTCATAGATCGAACCAGAGTTGCTGCTCATGTGGTACACTCGAGCTGAAAACGTTAATACAGCTTGTCCTAGATGGTGAAAGTCTAGATTTTTTTCTCAGGTAAACTGACCTGGCCTATGGTAAACCTGATTAATTAATTAAGTCTAAGGAAGAAACATGGAAGACCTTTTTACCAGGGCTCTGACTCCATAATGTTAATTACATCTTTGCTAACCATGATGGATCAGAAATGAAAGCCGGACACAAGGTTGTCATATTTTTAGATAAATACTTTTATTTAAAGGATAAAGAGTTGGGAAAATTCCTCTCTGACCCTATACTAAAGAGAAGCTTCCCTACCTAACAACCAAAAACTAAGGATGTGTCTTTGTCATGATGCCAATAACTGAAAAGCTGTCCTTGTTTCCAAAACTTTCTATCCTAACCCTCACACTACAAACAAAATAAAAGGGTGCAAAGGAAATGTCTTTAACCTGATATTGGCAAAACATGTTAAAAACTAAAAATCAGAAATGCTGCAACTAAAATGTTCTCCAAGGTAAAAGACCTTGGACCCACAAGGTTGCTCTCTTGCCCTGGATTCTTGAAGTAAAATGGCAATGTCTCTTTTACTAACAGTTCCTTTATGTCTCTCTTTTGAATCACAATGTTCCTGTTAGACAAGTTCTGCAGCATTATTACTTAAACACATGTATCTCCTTTACTTAGTAAACACAGTTCTTCTTTATCATTCTTTGTAGTTTTGCAGCTCACCTGGTACACTCCCCTGCCAGGACAATGTATGCAATTCTTACTGCCTGTACGACTCTCCTGCAAGGACTTCTCTTGTGGTTTCACTTGCCTGGTATACTCCCCTGCCACAACTTCTTATCCGTTTCACAGTTTTTCTCCTTTACCACAATTGCATATACCGTGATGTGTTCAATATATCTGTGGGTGGTAATATTTGCTCAAACATCGCCTCACACTTAATCTCATGAATCTGTATCTGTTTGGGGTTTGCCTTTGTACATTGCCTTGTCTGCATTCAAATATTCTTCTTATTGTGTTTCGATTTGGTAATTTTCCTTGACTGCATTCAAACGAACTTTGAAATTGTTCTGCATCAGCAATCGTATGCCATTCAAACGGTAGTTGATGTGCTTGTTGGAATGTCCAGGGGTCCCCACTTGCTTTGGCGAGATGCACCAGCTTTCTCCAGAGTCTCCGGTCCTGCTCACACTGCTGTGACATGGCCCTGCCACTCGCATCCCACTTGGGATAGTGCAGAACTTTTTTCAGCTTTCTTCGTGGCACTGCGGTCACACTCCTGCTTCCTTTTGGGCACTGATCTGGAGACTGTTGCCTCGTTCAGCTCCCAAGTGCCCCTCAACTCTCTTGTGGCTCCTGGCATCTCTACAGCATTTCCTGCTCTGGTACAGCATTTCTCCTTCTGCTTCTGCAGACGCCTCTGCTCCGCTGCACCGGTATTTGTGTCTCACATTTCTAAGGCTTCTCATAGGAGCTGACGTCTTCTCCTGCACTGCCACACACATACATGTGTTTCCGCTCTTCGAATGTCCTGAGCACAGGTATATTCATAGAACAACTATTCTGCATATGGTGTTTCCAACTCCTGTTATCTTACATCAACTCCTTCATCCTCCTCATCTCAGTACTTTGGGGATTATGGGAGTTGGAGTCCATAGATGTCACTGGACCTATACTGTTTATGTAGCTTTCCTCAGTGGTTATGTCTGAGGTCCCATCTTCACAAAAAGATAAATCAGAAGCAAAAAGGGTTTTGTTGGAGCTGGATGGGGGTTTGACCTAAAGAAAGTTGAGAAGAGGTTTCTTTATAAGGTGAAACCAACACCTGACAATATGGCATCAAGGTTCTGGGAATCAGAGGGTCTTCCTTTTGAGAAAGGGGGGATAATGCTTCTCATCCAATTAAGTAATGACTCCCCCCGGTAGTTGTCTCCTCCCATGTAATCCTCCCTCACATCCTCTGGCCACATGGGAGGAGGTCACTGCACCGGAATCCCTGATGACTTTGCTGGATTCATCACATAACATTAGTAACTAATGGGGAGTATCAGGAGAAGGACACTGTGAAGACATATTTACCATTTTGTTTATTTAAAGTAAAATAAGTTCTACCTTTCCCTATATCTATGGGGTGATCCCTATCTATTTTACTAAGGTGCCCGTCAGTCAGAGTGAATCTCCAAAACAAGTCTGTCCACTGTCCACATCTAACCTATTTGACCCTACTATTAAAAAAACTAGCTAAAGCAAGGAGAATAACTCCCTGCTCTTGGGTGCTGTGTTTTGTCACAGGGTTTACTCAATAGACCATATGTAAATAGTCTCTGCTTATCCTTTGGACAGCGTTCTGCAGTTCTTTTAGGGGACCGGTAGCTTCCTTGTCCTCTTTCTTAGAGACTTTCTTAGTTCTGCTCAAGTTCCATCTCTATCTCTTGTAGGACTCTAGACCCATTTGTATATGGTTCTCCTTTTGGGGATTTTGGTTGCTCAATTTTCAATTATAGTTCACTCTCTTCCTGGGTTGCTGGTTCATGTATGATATTTAACTTCCTGACCTCACAGGTTTTGGCTTCTCAAATGTCTGTCTTTGGTTTCTGTTCTTTTTTACCTTCGGGATATGGGTTGACCTATCCCTTTTCCCAAGGCACTAAGATTGCGAATCGAGTTCTGTCCCTCTCTGCCATTAGTGTGTTTCTCTTTATCTCATTAATATAGTTTTGATTCAACTGCTTAATTCCAATATGATCCCAATTAGCACTGGAATGAGTTTCATTCAACTTATATTGAGTCCCATTTCAATTTCCGGTACTCCCAATCCCTGTATTACCTTCTGACTTCAGGGATAATGTTTCCGGTATCCGTAGGACTTTAGACTCTCTCCCGGATTCTTGGTATGTCTGTGGTTCACTTTCCACAATGCCTGTTTCATATGCATCCTGCTCTCACCTTTTAGATAGAGCTATTGCCGGGGCTCAGTTCTAGAGATCCTTTCTCTGCTGATGGTGTTAGCATCGGTGTGCATGCCAGCTGCCCACCACTGTTGCTGCGTGGTCACGCTGCCACCGAACTCTCAGTTCAAACTTATTTGGATTTACTCTGTTCCCACACACCTGGCTCCCAGCGTTTCTCATTCCATGCTGGAGCTGCTCTGGTTTACATGGCCTCTGCGTCCTGCAATAGCTTTGCACTGTTGTTGTGTCATGATGTGTCCAGCGCTATTCGTCATTGGTGTGTGGTTGGCATGCAGATGGTTGTGACATATCTTGTAACCCGCATGTATAGTGACATGGTTGAAAGTGTGGACAAAGTTGGGGATTCTGGTTTTGGTGAGGGGTACTTGATTACTTGAGTTCTACTGTGTGCAATGGCCCTGCTGTTGGTCCCCAGTTCTTCCAGACTCATCCTTAAATCTATTTTGCTAATGTGCAGGGGTGGTGCAGCAGAATGGTTGTGTGTTTATGTGGCCATTGATCTCTACGTGGATTGTGAGTCTATGGAGGTATGCATGTTCCTAACACCGATTAAAGGATACGAAACATTGCTGCTAAAACTAGCCATCAACCTGCAGACTACCTATAAAATGCTCCCCCTCTACCGCCAACCTAAAACACCTAATGCACCACAATATGACATTCCCCTGCTGACCAGCCCCCTACTCAAACCCTGTACCAAATCATCTTGGGGCTCATGGGTCTAAGATACAATGACCCCACGGACCACAAAGCCACCACCTTACCACAGGCATTCACAGACATGAGCATCTCTCAACTAGTTTTGGCCCCCACGCACAACAAAGGTCACAACCTCAATTCGATCCTCTCTACCTATTCCAATATCAAAATCTCAGCAATTAGCCCAGTGCCCTGTGCAGACAACAATCTGATAGAATGTAATCTCCTGCACACCAAATGTGCTACTTAAAAACTGTCCATGCCCAACCAGATTATGGTCAGAAACACCAAGAAACTCACATACAAAATTCTCAGGCCCACGCCACTATCCACACTTACCCATGTTCCTCCTAGCACCAGTGAGCCAGAAGACATGAAAAACTACTACCACAACTGCATCCAACTCACCATTAACCTTCATGCTTATGTAAAACTAAAAATGCCCAGGCCCACAAGCCTACTAACAACTGGTTTTCGAATTAGCTTGTCACCCTCTGCAGAGCCAAGAGAGCACTACAGCATCTCTCTGAGAGACAACCGTCTCCGGGTAATTCACTAAATGCAGCCAATGCCACGATAGCCTATAAAAAATCATTAATCTCTAATAAAGCCGCCTCCTATGACAATAGAATATAAACGCGAGCTCCAATACAAAATAACTCTTCACCATACTAAGAGAATTGGAGTCTCCTGTCCTACCTAATACCCACGCTGGGGCTGACAAACTATTAAACCACTATTAAAGATGCCCTCGCCAACAAAATTGACCAGCTTCGCAATAAAAGCAACCTAACAAAAAACAACTTGCAGCCAAACACAGCATACTGACCACCCCTGAAGGATGAGCCATAGCTATTCCAGCAACTGCTGCCTTGCCACCACCTTTTTCTCCTTCTCCCAAGTGTCTCAAACTAGCCTTGGAGGCCATCGAAATACTCAAACCCTCCAATTGCATGGGAGATGCCTGCCACGCACAGATCATCAAGCACTATGTCACCACCATGACAGCTATTATGACGGACTTTGTCAATGACTCCTTTAACACATGCATTGTCCCCAGCAGCATCAAATCAGCCTGGATCACACCACTCCTTAAAATACCATATCTAGACTGCATTGCCTACTCACAACTGCAACAATTCTTAGAGCAGCACCTCCTACTCGAAGCCAGACAGTCTGGCTTCCGCCCCAAGCAAAGTACCGAAAATGCTCTACTCGACCCTAAAATACAGCTGGACAGGATTTGAGATGCTGGAAACTTAGTCTACTCCTACTCCCCAACCTTTCAGCAGCCTTTGATTTGGTAGACCACAACACACTCATTCAGCACCTCAGCTCCCACTTCCACTTTTACACGTAAGCCACCATCTGGTTTAGATCGTTCCTCAGGGATCGCACATCAAGGTTCTCTATTGACAACATAGCTGCCGACACTATTCCAGTACCCATTGGTGTCCCCCAAGTTTCCTACCTCTCCCCCACTGTGTAGAACACCTACACCAAACCACTCTTTGATATCCTTGACTCCCTGGGCATCACCCATACAAATTTCGCAGATGATACTAGGGTCCTCATCCCTATTTCAGGCAACTACATGAATGATTTCCTCACCATAAACAATGTATTCAGTGCCATACACATAACCTCTGTCTCAATGATGAGAAAACTGAGTTGCTCATTGTTGGCTTGTCTCAGCACCTTAAATCCCTGGATTCGTCCTACTCCTCCTTTCCTATTGACAGTGTCACTATCCCGGTCCTCAAACAAGTTAAAACCCTCAGGGTCTAACTTGACATGGAGCTCACCATTATGAAGCACATCAATACCCTTGCCTCTTCATCCGCCTACACATCAAAGCTGATTTCCCTAAGCAGAAAGTATCTCTTTACCGAAAACTGCCTCACATATACTCAGTAAACTTGATTACTGCAACACACTGCTCAAAGGCACATCAGCATCCAATGTCGCGAAGCTCCACCTTCTCCAAAATATAGCTCTACGAGCAGCTCTGGGGCTCTGCCACTCGGACCACCTCACAGAAACATGCTGCAAGTCACACTGCCTGACCATCAAAGTTTGTATCGACTTCAATACCTTTTCCACTGGCCACTGTTGCTTCTACAACGGAGCCACCATTTACCTGAACAACACCATGGCAAGGAAATAACAGAAGCAGCTCCTTTGATCGTCCAGCAGTATATTCTTTGTCATTCCTTGATTCAAACGTGTCAAAGCAGGCGGCACAAGATTCAGTGTCACCAGGCATACCCTTTGGAACTCCCTAAAACTGATTATCAGGAATGAACCATCCTATGCCACATTCAAGAGACTACAAAAAATGTGGCTATTCGACAAATACAACCAATGCGCACCTGTCGGGCCTGCATTACTACCAGACTACTTCCTTTGACTCATGTCTCCCTAATGTGCTTATTTGTGGTCCTTACTTTGTTTCCATATCACAGGCTGGTGCAACCGCTGTGATACCTTTGGGTATGTGAATTACAAAAATGTTTTAGATAAATAAATATGTGTTGGTATGCCCAGTTGTCTGTTTACATGGGTGTCTCAGGTAGGTGACTGTGTTCAAGGGATACCTGGCACTTGTCATCCTTTCATCATGGACACTGTCTCTTGCACATTCACGGTTCCTTTCCAGCTGCATGCGTGCGCATGTTAAGAAGATGTTGACCAGCAGCTCCCCCGCTCAGGCTTCCGTCACACTTGGATCCCCCGGGTTATTGGCATGGCATGTGGACTAGCCTGAGGTCAGGTGCAACGTTGTCATTTACACCATTGTGCACTGCAATGTTATGCAGGATGCAACAAGCATGTATGATTTTGAACACGGCATGTGGCCTGTGCAGGAGCACACCCCTGAGTGATCTAGGCACATGAATTGTGACTTCGGGATGTCTATGGACTGCTTAATGATAGCCCAGTGGGCTGTTTGCCATATTGTAGCTTTCCTGTTGTGTACCGGTGTGCCACCTGTGATGGGCTACGTGTGTAATAGGCAACAGGCATCACCTGCGTAAAGAAGAACATGATTGGTGTTAGTGCGCATTTTGTGATCCTGCATGTGCAGTGTTCAATGCAAGCTAGTTGCCTTTGTGTGTACTGTGACACTTCTTTGAATGACATCACTTCTCCTCAAGGGTGAGCCCTCTCCTGTAAGTCTAGGGCGGTGGGGTCACTAACCAATATTCCCCCTAGGGACAGTTAAACAGGGGAGGACCTTCGAGGGGAGGACTTCCCCCTTAAGGATAAGGATGTACATTCTGGGCCTTAACGCCCCTTTTTCATCTCAGCGCCCCATCACCAGCACACTACTATACACTAAGATGGTTCAAGGGAGCCGTTCCTTGTAAAGTGTACATTTATGTATTACTGTAAAATATGCAATTTTTAAAATGTTAAACTCAATAAATGACATATCAAAAGATTATGTTTGAATTAGTATGATTAATTTAAGCATACCGTTTTTCAAGCTGTACATTATGTTTAATATGGGTATTTTTTTTTATGTGTACGTTGATGATGTTATATGTACAGTTTAAAATACACATGTAACAAGAGTTCAAAGGAAAGTAGACATTACAAAAGTGCAACATTATTTTTGTACGCTGATGATGTCATACCTACTTTTCGGCCTATAGACCTGAATTTACACATACTTTTTTGGCCTATAGACCTTTTGGAGGTGTAAAATGTACATATTGTACATTTTACATTACATGTGCACATTAAATGTACACATGTACACAGTGCTACCTACATTAAGAATTCATGAGTAATTATTTAAGATATACTATTTTAAGTAAAATTATGTATACATCAATATGCGCATAATGTGAAGCTTATACTTTACGTGCTGTACATTGTGTATTATACAATTTTTTCTATTTAGGCGTACACACTTGTGCATTATAATTGTAAGGACACTTGTTAAATATGAAAGGTGTTACTGTTTTCCATACATACCTGTACGTACATTACGGATACATGAATACGCTTATGATGCCAAACGTATAGTTTATGAGCTGTTTAGCATACACACTTGTACATTATAACAATTGCTGGTTGTGTCCACCAAATTAGGTGATCAGTTTTTGCTTTTTAATCTTTATAATAGAACTAGTGTGGGATCAGGCCTTGAGACTCCATTAAAGCTGCACAAATTGAGTAATTCCAATTTGCACTTAATATTAGGAAGCCAGTATGTCCTAGTCGCAGGGGATATGAACCTGCAACTGGAACCAGTTGTAGCTACTGAGGATCTTTGGGATTAACAGAACTCTACTTGGTCTATTCCTCCCTTCTTGTCTGCCCTAATTAAGAGAGTCCATAAAGCGGCAGCGGAGTCTGCATGTATTATCACTATACTGAACCTTAGAACCTGCAATGGCAGACTAGTTGGTGACCAGACTACGCAAAACCTATATTTTCATCATGGCCAGTAATTGGTATGGTGGTAGTCGACAGGAGTGAAAGCGATCATAAGCCCTTGTCCCTTAGTTGAGACAAGGGTACGGTGGGCCTTGGGAAGGTTCAATATGGAGGGCTAACCAAAACATGATTGTGGAGGGGCACAATAGAAAATCACTAAAATGGGTGGATTGGATTGAGAGGGATGTAAAAGCAGAGGCCAATGTGGTTATTGCACATAACGTGGGTTCTATTTGTGCCCCCAATGTTCATGATGGTGCTATAGCCATGGAATTTGAGGAGATGGGCAGGAATCTGATGCCATTTCTGACCTCCTCTAGGGGAAAGGTTAAGTGAAACTTGGACAAAAAAAAACCTGGTATGACGAGGGTGCTCATTGGCAAAAAGGGACATAGTTCTCCATGTTAGTTCTGCTAGTCCATTAGATAAAGCTGTTTTACAACTACAAAGAACAAAATATAAACAGCTCTTATCTGTGAAAAAAAGAGCTTATGCAAAAAGGTCCTGGGAAGCTCTGTATGCGGCAATGGAGGCTAGAAATATGTCTAGATTTTGAAAATTGGTCACCCCTTATCACTGCAATGTTATATACCGGCTGTTGCTTGGAGGAGCCACTTTTCTAACTTATACGTTGATGAGGGTTGGGCGGCTGAGCTGGTGGAATTTAAAGTCCCACCAGCTAATTATACTGAAGGAGTACTGGTTATTTCCAACAAAGATGTGGAAGAGGCATTGCATTCCCAGCAATTGGGTAAAGCTGCAAGGCCTGACCTGATACCGTTGGACTTTCAAGAGATGAGCCAACAATTTGGATCCTGCTTTTGTACAGAGTCATTAATGCCACCATTTGTACAAAAACAGTCCCTAGTACTTCGAGGGTGGCTACAATAGTTCCAGTATATAAAAGGGGGGGGGGCAAGGAGCCGCCCAATAACTATCACCCTATATCCCAACTGGATTGTATTGGGAAAACCTTTGGTAAAGTTTTTCAAACAAGATTACAAGGGTGGGTTGGCAACGCTGGCATTATTACAAACGAGCAGGTGGGGCTCAGAGTGGTTAGGGGAACTGTGAGACATTGTTTTGTATTGTTCTTACTTAGCCAAAAGTATGCTAAATTGCTTAAAATTAAGTAATATATTATCTTTCTCGACCTGAAAACAGAGTTTGACTCAGTGCCTAGAGAAAGATTGTGGCAGGTTATAGAGAGAAGGAATGCCCCTCAATGTTTAGTTGAAGCAATTAAATTGCTACATGATAGGACCTCTGCGTCAGTCCACTAAGGGACAAGAGGGGAACAAACTGAAGCTTTTGACAGAAACAAGGGTGTTTACCAAGGATGCTTCCTAGTCCACTCCTTTTTCTATTGTACATCCAGGAAATAATGGATGCCTTGGAGTTGGGAGCCTTGGAAGTAACTAGAATTACAACAAGGAGGTGGCCCACTTTATTATTTGCTGACAATGCAGTGATACTTGCAGCTTCTGGCAACTGCCCCTAAGTGTCTTTAACTAGCCCTTGATGTCTTTTCAGGGAAGTGCGAGGAACTTGGGTTACAAGTAAACGTCAGCAAAACTAAAGTTATGGTTTTCAAGCCACCATTTTCCAAGTCCTGCAAGTTGAAAGTCGAGATAGGAGGTCGAGTATTGAAGCAAGTTTGGCACTTCGATTACTTGGGGATTAGATTTGGGGATTAGATTTAATGAAGCGGGGGATGGGCCGACCAATTGTTGAAAGCTACTGTCAACCTAATCAAATACAACTGAGGTATCACTTCCTTCTTTATGAGTAATGGAAGTAAGGCAATCTCTACGTCCATTTAACTGTTTGACAAACAAGCCTTACCAGCAGCGCTGTATGGAGCCGAGATATGCGGTTACACATCTACAAAAGGGCTATCTTCATTTGAGAATTATTTTTTAAAGAAATTGTTGTTACTCCCAAAAAATGCTGGACTTTGTTGATTCACTTGGACTTGCAAACTTGGCCTCTATCCGCACAGATTGCCCTAAAGCCAGCACTGTATTGACTATGGTCCTCTCAGGCCTGTCACCCTATAGAGATGCACTTAGAGACTTTCTGAAGCTGGATGGTGCTGCCAACTGTCGGTGGGTGCATCATGTGAAAAATATGTTCATTGGTTTGAATGCAGGATCTTTTTGGGTTAATCACATAGACTGCCGACATGCTTCTAAAGCTCATCTGTAAGCAAAGGCTAAGACTTTCGCCTTGGTCAAATTGGAGACTTTAGGCGAGCTTTGAAGAACGGTCTGGAATGTTTAGCTTTTTACATGATAAGGAATTTTAAACCCATCTTGGTTGGGATTCATCTCCCTTACGAGCGTTCACTATATTTTCATTTTAGACTAGGGTTTTTATACAGTGCACACTACCCCCGCTTCTGGTCTTTGTCCAATTCTGGCAAATGTCCACTCTGTAGATTGGCAAATGAAACCTTATTGCATTTCATGTAAATCTGTCACATGTCACTACCTGATACCCATTTTGGTGTAGTGAAGGATAAGAAATGCTCGAGAGGCTGTGCTGTTTTTAACTTGTTCAACAGACTGGAAAGTTGTTTTCTTTATAGCCAGATATGTCAATCGCGTTGTGTGCAATTTACTTGTTGGGCAACCCCGTGAGGCTGCGAGCATGCTTTCCTCATAGAGGGTACCCTTATGAGGAGGTACCAATATACAAGGTTTTACATACATTCATACCAACTTGTTCTTTTAAGTATGCTATTTGTATTTTAATCTTATCTATTATTAATTAAGCCAGTGAAAGCCTGATGTGCATGTTGTAGGCAGAGGAAAAACGCTAAACCATGG
Source organism: Ambystoma mexicanum (assembly GCF_040938575.1). Taxonomy (NCBI): domain Eukaryota; kingdom Metazoa; phylum Chordata; class Amphibia; order Caudata; family Ambystomatidae; genus Ambystoma; species Ambystoma mexicanum. Next base: position 893,585,522 of record NC_090934.1, on the reverse strand, counting down.
AGGACGTCACCTGCATTTTATAGTAGTCGGAGAAGGTTAAGCATTGTTAGGCACACTTGCATTGTTTAGGCATGCGAGACGACAAAGACAGTGAGAACTGCAAATGGATTTTGTAGCCAGAGGAGAAAGACAAAGAAGTGAGACCCATGTGCATTTTGCAGGCAGAGGAGAAGGCACACTGAGTGTTAGGCACACTTGTATTTTTCAGAAGGAGCATGCCATAGCAATCAGACCCCATGAAATCATTTGTACCGAAAGGCAGGGCAAATAAATCATGACTGCGATTTAAATGGGGAAATGGAACAGCAGATAACCTTTTTGATTCAACAGAAGACCAATAGGATAATATTTCAGTACCTGGAATTGGGCTGTAGAACTATACACGGGTGTCTTTAGAGCAATATACCAGTGAGGTGTACTTTTAAGGGATATCAGGGTTCCCTAAATATAAGCAATTTTAGTATACCTGCAAATCATTGGAATGAGGTGCTTCACTTTAGAGTGGCCACTAACTTTTTTAGTGAACATCACCTAGTTGCCGCAATAATTAAATGTTTGCAAGTGATCTATTTCAGAACCAATAATGACATTGTTTGTGAGGGCGAACATTCGTCTTTTTGAAAAGTAATTTGATGGGCCCATGTTAAAGCAGTAATGGACCAAATCTGCCTTATTAAGCACAACTGTAGAATACTTTTAAAATTATTGGAACAAGGTGCAGTCTCTGCTAGTCTGGCAACCTACTTGATAAGTTCATGAGAAATATATATTTACTCTATCCTGCAAGGAAAGAACTAAAAATAAATAGACTTGTAAAAAAGGCAAATTTGTTCAGGATTGTGGACTTGCAAAAGTGACATTATTACAGTTGATTGATGCATCTATTCTTACATGAACAGGGATTATAAGAGCTTGTGCAGCGTATCGATGGCCTTAAATTGGACCCATAAACGTCTATGGAAGAGTTTATTTCCGAGGGTAATTGTTTCGGGTGCCTGCTTAGTTTGGTGATGGAAGATTTTTCAGTTGAAGTAAATCCAGCACCACAGAAATAAGCACTGTATAAAAGTCTGGGACCCAATTGAGTTCCTGCAGACTTGTGTTAGTGTATGCCAGATTTCAGGTCCCCTATATTGACAAATATTGTGAATGCAATGATTGATGAAAATAGATCCCCTGAATAACAGAAACAGGCAATCATATTTCCAATTTATGAAAAGAAGTGCCAGGATCATCCACTGTCCTAGAGAGCAGAGTGTCTGATGGATTCCCAATTTAAGAATTTTGGTTGGGCTTTATTCGGTAGACTGCAAGTACGAGTTGAAGAAAAGAATATACGTTCCTTAATTCAATTGTGGATCATGGAAAGGTTAGGAACACATTAGAAACATTTCATTTATATTTAGTTATATCACAAACTAATTACTTAAAGAAAATAAAAATAATACGTGTGGTTTTAGGTACCTAACTACAGCTTTTAATGGATTTAACAGACAAATGTTGTAGCAAAGCCTGGTTTACAAAACAATGTCCTCTAGGAATTATTCAAGTTTTAAAAACCCTACAGTCTGAGAAAAAAGGCCTGTGTAAGATTTGGTCTAGAGGGGAAAGTTACTCCCTAGTTTCTGGTGAAATGTCATATTAGGCATAAAGGAATACTAGCACTGTTAGGCAGAATTATATGCAGTACCCTTTGGGAACACCACACACAATTAGGACAAGTGACAGTACAAATTCACCTTTAGTACAAGACTCTACTGCACAGTAAAGTGGTAGCGATGGCTGAGCAGCCAGACTTGTCTCAAGAGGAAAGTGAGCAGTATCAATAGTTACACAAAGGACAGAAATTACTATGATTCAAATAAACACTGACTCAATGTTTCTGAGTAAAAGAATATACATTTATTTACACATCAGTTATTAAACATTTCAATATTATCAAGCGGTTGAAAAATCATGATTCTAATACACTACACCACACCCAATACATTCTGGATAAGTTACCCTCAAAATGAAGTGTGAGCAAAATGGCATTCCAGAAATAAAAAGGGGGACAAAAAGTTAGACAGAAGTTGAGCAGCACCAACAAGTAAGTAAGCAGGGCAATCTAGAAAAAGGAACTACAGTGAGGAAATCAAATGAAGAGGCCATGGCCAAAGTCAATGGACCAAAGTCTTTGCAGAGAATCACAGTCCAGGGTAGTTCGCGGTTAAGTCTTTGCCAAGAGTTCAGAATGAAGTCGGTCGGACGAAAAGAAAAAGGAACTACAGTGAGGAAATCAAATGAAGAGGCCATGGCCAAAGTCAATGGACCAAAGTCTTTGCAGAGAATCACAGTCCAGGGTAGTTCGCGGTTAAGTCTTTGCCAAGAGTTCAGAATGAAGTCGGTCGGACGAAAAGTTACTTTAAAGAACAGAGAAGGACAAGCCCTCATATTGGCGAAGATATCACACACTTTCACCACGGCTGGACGAAACAAACAAACGGGTTAGCAAAGTACCTTTAGAGCACAAGAATGCTGTAGCTAAGGCACACCTTCCTGACAGGTCCTGCAGGCTCACGGTTCCTGAAGCAACTGTGGGACTGACAAGAAGGAGAAAGACTGGAGGGTCCTACACTGCCCAGGGAAGAAACCAGCAGCGGAGCAAAGCAACAAATAAAAGGTGCACTCCTTAAAAAGCAAGCAGGGTCCGTTCTTTCTGGCTATCCGGTTCACTGTAGCTCTGTACAGCAAATTCGGCCAGAGAAGGGAGACCTGGCAGGCAGTTTGGCGAACTGGTTGTTCCCACCAGCTCAAGGGGAGAAGATTCCTTGCAGATCTTCCCTGTCATCAAAGTTTAGAGATTCAGACATGCAGCAGGACTTCACCGGGAGGTTCAGTCGTGGTAGAGGTCCCCTTCTGTTAGCTTCTCCTCTGTTCTCTGGATCCAGTGGTGACTCTGCCTTTCCAGCCCCAGAGACCTTCTTTTTATGCAGTTTTCCCCCATTCAGACAGCCTGGCTGTCAATCACACAGCTGGGTGGCTGTTCCCCCGGGACATCACCACAGCCAATCATATCAGAGTGCGACAAGGGTGTCCAAGGAGACCCTGTGCAGGGAGTCCTAAACCTCTCCCTCACATCCTGTCCCCCTCAGACATTCAGGCACCTAACGAGGGCTGTGCAGAAGTCAGCGAAAGGACGGTGAACAAAGGAACTAAACCTGGTTTCACGTGCAGAGTAAAACACGAGCAAGACTTTTACAAAAAGAAATGGCAAATAAACCCAGCCGGAACCATATAAAATATGGTCCAGCGGTTTAAGTTCGAGGCTACCAAGGTAGCCTAAAACAATACCAAGGCTATATAAAATAACTGCGGTCGGAAAAATAGGGTATATACCACTGCCACCAACCAAGTCTTAATGAGAAGGGAACAAAACAATGTTCCATGAGAGACAGACAACAGGGATAAATATTAACCCTTTCCAGTACTCTATGTAAGATATTTTTCACTGGGTCTGTGGTTCAATGGAAACTTTACATGTTCAGGGAGACAGTAGTCAGTCCCAGAAAATTGAGTCTTAGTTGGGAAGTCTAAAAAGACAACACTGTGTCAATGCACTGAAGGTGCTGTGTAACACACAGTAAAAATATGATGCCTATGGAGTAAGTGAGGCTCTACAGTCTACGAACACAAAAATCTTAAACACACACAGCAAAACACATGTAAGAGTGGGAAAAAAGGCTCACACTCTTACCAGGTGAAAAAAATAAATCCTAGAAATCCAGCAAAGCTGCAGAGGGACTCAGTAGGTAAGGGAAATTAGCCATTCTGGAGAATTCTCCCTAACAAGCAACAATGTTATTCCGTCTGTATGGAAATCACTTGTGTGATTGTCTTATTAATTGCAGTGCTGATGTTCCCTGCTTTGATCCCAATGCTAGCCGTTGCTGATTATACAATTCTTCTAGCAAGAGTCTCTTTAGAAATGGATACATGTGTATCACATTCATGGAACACTTGGACATTATTGTTAATTGATAGAAATGTGCAATTATGCATTCAAGTGGATTCAAATAACATAAAAATTCCAGTGTTTATGGTAGGTAATACAGTGATTAATGTAGTTCCTTCTTTTGAAATTTGAGTATGACCTTTCCCAGTATACCGGAAGGAGAGGGTTATAAGGTGAAGAAAAACATGAAACTGATTCAAGCTCATTGTGGATGAATGTATAGAGCCCAACCTGTCGAAATTATCCTTGTAACATATGTCGAAAAGGTGAAGGCAGTATGCAATTATGGCGCAGGGATTAGGGTTTTTTCAAAGAGAAAGTAACCCAAGTACAATAAAATATTTATTTTAATAATTTGTTGGGTTTGCCTGTATTGCTCCCTAATTGTGCATTGCATGCAAATCTTGTTATACCCTTTTTACTAGAGGAATTTCTAATTGCACCTATACTTAATGGGTATGTAGGTATCGAAATTATGATTGGCTAGGAAGCTCCTCGGTATCCAGCATTAACCTGTGACTATGATCTGTCACTGCGGAAAGAGGGGCTAGTACATAGCGTTCAGCAAAACCAACTTCCCCATAAGATGTAAACGTATCATTTTGAAGAAATATTAACCTAGGCGGCGGTCCCTTAACAAGGGCAGCGGTGCCATTAGCGACAGGGTCTGCCCACCGCCGAGGTTAATATCGCCATTAGCACCCGTGTAGTTTCCCTACATGGGTGCTAATGGTGGTTTTTTTTTAAAAAAAGGAAGAAACGTACCTTTATGTTGCAGATCGGCTCTGGCTGTGCTGTCGTGAAGACCATTTTCCATGTTGATGACGGTGACATCGTCAACATGGACAACAGACTTCCAGAAGAGCAGCGCTGATGGAGCCGAGACGCACCACACAGGTAATTTTTATTTGTATTTTCCTTTTGGAAAAAAGGACACCATTAGCACCCTTGTAGGGAAACTACACGTGTGCTAAATGGTGAAGGGGGAGTGGGGACTGGAAGTGCCCAACACAAATAAGAATGCTCGGAACGCAGGCTTTCCTTGGTGAATACAGGCCGCGTTCCAAGAATTCTTATTGGTGGATGGCGCCGCCCAGGGTACTAATGAACATTATGTATGATTCCCTTATGCTCCATATGTCATATATAAGTGTCCTAATATGTGTTTCTAGATTACCCCAAAAAACAGAGTTAAATTCACATATGTGTGTTTGTTCGGTATCATGTGGCCCGGGGAGCCAAAGGTAGCTCCTGATAGCCGTCCGTGTACATGGTCTTCTAGGCTAGACGCAGGAGCTAAATTGCTCCTAGCTCCCCTCAATTTTGAGCCTTCGGTGCGATTATGGGGAAATAGTGAAGCTAAGTTCACTCAGGGGATTGATTGCTAGATATTTATTGGCCCCTGCCAATTATGTGGCAATACCTTGGGTAATGTGAAAACCCTTGTGGGGTGTATTAATGCCTCACAGTATTTCACTATTCCAGCACTATGCTCTTACGAAATTTTGCTCAATTATAGGATAACCTTATTTTAGGTAAGAGTCCAGAGAGATAATGAAACAAAGTAATTGAGCGCATGAGTTTCCAATTGGCTAGTGGTTTACAGAACTATTCATATAGTTGAAATGTAAACATGAAAGACCTCTGATTACTAGAAGTTGATTTGACTTGTTTCCATTGCGCTCTGTTACTGTATATTGGAAGCAGTATATTTTAGTTGATATCAGCTGTTCATTATGGAGCTATGCAAAGAAGAATGTGCTATAGTGTATTCTCTTCTGTCCGGAGTACTTAATAGTATGCAAGAAAATGTTTCTACCTATCCTGCATGAAATTACTTTTATGCAATGCCGTCCTGCTCTAGTTTATTTATTGAAGTCAGGATCTCCTTTGATTACCCATACACATTTAATCTACAGTAGAACGACATTACAAATAACACAGCAGACCTTATCAGGAGTTTAAATATGTGTGACAACATTTCATATGTTTTTCCTTTGGCTGGGGTGATTACGATTATCATTCACTCGCTTTTCCCTTTCATTTTTTATTTACTTGCTTTTAGTGGCTACAAGCTTTTGGGATAGGAACCTGTCAAGGGTTTTGACCATGTTGAATTATTAGGCGACAACAAAAACTGAATCAATAGACTGGGTGGATGTGGGGATGAGCTGTCACCGCCCATCATTCTATCCCAGAACAAAACTAAATCAATAGACCGGGTAGATGTGGGGATGAGCTGTCGCCGCCCATCATTCTATCCCAGAACACAACTAAATCAATAGGCTGTGTAGATGTGGGGATGAGCTGTCGCCGCCCATCATTCTATCCCAGAACAAAACTAAATCAATAGACTGGGTAGATGTGGGGATGAGCTGTCGCCGCCCATCATTCTATCCCAGAACAAAACTAAATCAATAGACTGGGTAGATGTGGGGATTCAGCTGTCGCCGCCCATCATTCTATCCCAGAACCAGGAGAACTGCGCAGTTTTGCGCACACCAAAATGGTTGCCTAACCTGCCAACCACCAGTGCAAGCGTGATGGACCGAAAGCGCCAGGGGTGAAAGGTGGTGCAAAAGGAAAAATAGCAGTGCCTGTTAGATCAAAAGCATCGTGGAATCACTGCTGTTGTGAAGTGCAAGCTCAACATGTCAATTTCAATTTGTTCAAAATCTGTTTTTTAATTGATGTCAACAAGTTGCTAAAATCATGGGCACAAGACCACTCTAAAGATTCAACCTTCTTGTGGAGGGTTCCACATCACCACTCTACTGTAAGGATGTCCCTCAAAACAATGGCAGCAAGGATTAGAATTGTCAAGTAAAATCCTCCTGTCAAATTCAAGACAACTCCTAAAAAAATGGGTGCAGTACCAGCTTTGGACACAAGCCGGCGCTAGCGGTCTAAACTCTGACAGTAGAACTGTACTTCAGGAGTTGCCAAAGGATCCTGAGCCAGCTGGAAACTTCAAAGCCTTTTGGTTAATCAAAATTCATGAACACCTCCGGTTCACAGAAGACAGGCTGATTCAATGAACAGTCCAAGAGGCTGGGAAACCTTCTCAGCTCAGAACTCCACACAAGAAGCCAGGAGATCACATGGACATGCTAACCAAATGCAGAGTGGCCACCTGGCCTGCAGACCTCAGCCGACACAAGACTCTTGCAATTGCATGGGGTATGTTAATTTGGGTGTGGACTGTAAACAGAGCTCTGCCTGGCAGAAGAGACATGTGATCCCTGACTCCCAAGTTTCTGGGGAAGGACCCAAACACTGAAGTGAATTGAATTGAAGGCAAATATATGTTTTATAAAAACACTGATAACTAATTGTAACCAGATGACAGGAATGTACAATTTGGAGATCCTTAAAATGGATTTTGTACCTACAATTTGAGTCTAAACTCAATTCCGTACGATGTTCTGAGGCAAAACCCCATGAATTATGGAGATTGCAGACACGGGGTTCACGCTAGAAAAATGAAAATTTACTGGAATATGGGTAGAAAGGCGGTGTACATGTGTGCCATTTTTGGTAAACGTCCGATATTGGTAAATCAACTAAAAATGAAAATAAGTTGTCATTTTTGAATGCAAGCTCTTAGGAAGATCAGATTTGAACAAGCATGGACCATAAGTAATCTGTAATATGTACATGTAATGTCAAACAACTGGGTATCTGGGAAATATGTGTAGCTATGAAAAAATGATTTCTAAGGTAAAAGCAAAGGGGCGTTTCTTCAATAGATCGTAAATTGCTGACATCACTCTGAAACACTATACTTTCTCAAATCAGGGACCAAAGAATCCTTTGACCTATCAAATCTTGAGAGGGTTGGGCATGCAGAATTAGCCGAACCACCCATTTTCAAAACACATAAGAAGAGCCACTGGAAGCCAGTTAGGGACTTTCAATTTCCATTTCCCTGCGGAGCACGCTGACAGACGACCTTCACCTTAAAGCTAAGATTCTGAGCTTTCCAACGAACCCAGAACCGACTTTCCATTCATTATACTTTTTCCGTAATCGCGCTCGATGCACTCGGAAAAAGGCTGCGATTTGCGATTTGGCTCAAATTTCTTCACATGTCAAAATAGCAGCTCCTTGCTTTCCTCTGCTGAAATTCGTTTGCAACCTGACAATCATTCATAGAACATCGCTAAAGTGATTCTGAACTAATTTAAAGTAGCTATCACTCACCCTGAACCTCTAGAGGGAATTGAAATAATTTTTAGCATATTTTTCCCTTCTTTGCATACCACTTTTACAGTACTTTGCCTGTGTTAAAATCATCCCTGTTGATCTAAGCTTGCTAGGGGGGAACTGAATTCGTATTGTACTGTGATTGTATTCCTGAAGACTGTGTGTGTTAATTCCACCTCCTTACATTGCATAGAGGGGGGGTGAATTGCCAAAAGGGGAAAAGTGATTCTATTACCTTTTGCTGAAATCATATCAAGTTTTTTCCTGTGTTGCTTCTTTTCCACCTTGCATTTCCTTGTACCATATAAAGCATTCTCAGCTACCTTATCCTCTATACTACTCCTAAGTAATTAAACCAGTGTGCTAGTATCACATCATCCATTGTTGATCACTCACTGTCATATGTCTAAGTGTGATATCAAATATTAATTTATTATAAAAGTGCGATATATATATATATATTGTTTAATTCTCAAATAAACTTTTAAATTTGCAAAACAAACTTACTTCTTGGCTCAGTGGGGTCAGGGGGATTCTAAGAGAGGGGTGGTATATAAGGGTTGTCATCCAGAGTACACGAACTGGACATAAAAATATATAAATAAGGGCTTCCCTTGAGCTATCCCAGACAAGGCACTGACTTAGTGGGACTGCTTGATTGGAGTCTTTAACAAACCTCAGTGGTCCTGTGCCCTTGATTTCGTATGTAACATTGCCAGCATTTGTAGAAGGACAAATTAACATCCATGCAGAGGAAAATGTTGGACAATTATGAATCTTCTTCTTCTTCTTCTTCTTCTTCTTCTTCTTCTTCTTCTTCTTCTTCTTCTTCTTCTTCTTCTTCTTCTTCTTCTTCTTCTTCTTCTTCTTCTTCTTAAGCGCTGACCTAGCTTCGAGAAGCAACAGAGCACTCTACAGAGGTATACACCAATACAGATACATAACGGAGAGCTTTTCAGTGGTGTACAACATTACAGATGCATAGCGGAGTGCTTTTCAGTGGTGTACAACATTACAGATGCATAGCAGAGTGCTTTTCAGTGATAACAACAGAACAGATAAACAGAGGGTGATAGGATACATAGGGGCGCAGAGGAGGGGTACAGCTGTACCAGGCGGCTGAGGAGGAGAGGGGCGGGTGGCGTCTAGTGAGTCAGTTGGCTCGAGGGGCATTGTGATGGCCTAAGTGTAGAGGAGGAGAGACTCCTTGAGTTCTTTCCAAAATTGTAGGAGCATGGGGCTCTGTCTAATGCCGACGGGGAGGTGGTTCCATAGTCTTGGGGCATAGGCAGAGAAGGCTTGCTGTCCTTATCCTTTCCTTTTTGCAGTAGTGGATTTCAAGGCCGTATGTGTCCTGGCTTCTGGTAGTGTGCTGTCCGCCAGAGATGCAGAGTTTCTCCACGAGGTAACTGGGTTACTAGAGGATGACTGCCTAATAGATGATGCAGCATAACTTGAAGGTGATTTGTGCGTGTAGTGGGAGCCAGTGAAGGTCGATCTGGGCCGGGTTGTGTGGTAATATCTGTGTAAACCCTTGATGAGGCATGCAGCTAGGGCTTCCTTCTGGAAGAGCCTCCCTGCCTCTCTGAAACTTGAGGAGAACCATCTCCGGTTCCGGAAGCACCTCAAGACCTCCCTCTTTGCTTCTGCCTTCTCTTGTCCTCTCCCCAGCTCATTTCCAGTCTGATACTGCACTGGTCACTTGGCTACTCTCTGACATCGGACCAAGGTCCCTTCCCGCTCAGTTCCACACCTGCACTGCCTCCTGGCAACCCTTGCATTTGGGTCTCTATCTGTAACCCTAAAGTCACCCCTACCTGCACCCTTGGACACCTGCTGTCTGCACTAAACCTTGCACCTGTCACCTGCTGGCTGTGCTGGCCACACTTCTTCTTATTCCATGTACAGCACTGACCCCTCCCGTGCACTTTCGCAATCTCTATTTCACTTGGCCTAGTAAGATCGTTGTTGCTGTCCTCCTCTGTTCCCCCTTCCTTGCCTCATCGCGCTTTGAAACACTGGTGTATAGGCATGTTACAAATGCCATATAATATCATATCATGAAGGATACTTCTTAGGGGCACAAGGGAGGATGACGGGAGGCCTTTGAGGAGTGCATTGCCCCCATCCAGGTGGGATAGGACCTGTGCTTGAATGGTGGATTTAAAGCTGTCTGGAGGGAGGAAGGGCTTGACATTTCGCATGAGGGAGAGCTGATACCAAGCTGTCTGAATGTTCTTAGCTATGTGCCTCTTGAAGGAGAGTTGTTTGTCGATGTGGAACCCAAGGGACTCGGCACAGGAGGTGAGCTCGGGTGTGAAGTCTTCAGAGTTCATGGTTGATAGCCAGGTCTATATGTCTGGGTGTTTGGTGTTGTTGGTGAGGAGTAAGAATTTGGTCTTGGAGGGGTTGAAATTCAAGTATGCACTGGACATCCAAGACTGGATCAGCAATGGTTACAGGTAATTTTACCGAAAACAAAAGACCGAAAATCAAAAGTATTGAATCAAAAGGATCGAAAGTCAAAGGTTCAACGTCAGCAGGATCCCGGGAGGATAGCTCAGCGGCAGCGTGCGCGTCTTGGAAGCAAGACGACACGAAGCAACAACGGGTTCGATCCCCGGGTCCGCGCTTAGAAACCTCTGGGTGTTTAAGCGCGTTATAAATACGTAACTAAGACAAAAAAAACAACACAATTACACAACTAAGAAAAACAAACAATTCCTGTAACAGCGCCTCAATGCCTGTGGGCTGTGTGAGCGCTTTATAAATGTTAAATAAATAAAAAAAATAAAAAAAAATAAAAAGGTAAAAATCATGTAAAAGGTGATTTGATCAAAACAAAAGGATTGAAGATTAAACAACATATTATATGAAAATGTGCTCGATAAATGGTTAAAACAATACGTCTGAACGTAGAGTAAAGAACCTTGTGTACAAAGCATATGCACAGGTGACAGTTGGAAACAAACTGTCAGTGCGTGAGGGAAGGAGATAAGGAAACACCAGCTGACACCATAGAACGAGACAATAACGTATTACCTGACTGAAATCATCACCTGGTAAGTGACACACATGAAATTCATGAAATACTAGTAAAATTAGCACATTAGAGTCAGCAAACAATAATTAACGATAATATTCGCTATTTCAGATAATTATTGATACGAACATGGAGTACATAAAATCGCAAATGGGAGGAACACAATTAGTATTTGAAGGCTACATATATAATAGAGAAACAACACGAAAAGGAACTAGTTACTGGAAATGTACAGAATATAAAAAAATACAGTGTACAGGAAGAGCGATAATGGAAAATGAAAATATAAGGTGCACAGGGGACCACAATCATATGCCTGACACTACCACTGTATTAATTAAAAAAACGATAAATGAAATAAAAAAAATGCAGAGGAAAATCGAAATGAAGCAACCAGTTCACTAGTAAACAAAACATATGAGAAAATGCCACTCCATGTAGCAGCCCAAAAGCCAAACACGAAACTAATGAAAAGAAACGTAAATAGACAAAAGCAACAAAAGGAAAACCTGCCGATGGCACCACAAACATATAAAGACATTCATGTAACGGAAAGTTTACAAAAAACTGACAAAGGGGAACAGTTTCTGTGGGCAACAATGGATATAAATTATGAGAAAATATTGATTTTTACAACTTCGGCTAATTTATCACACCTAGGAGATTCATCAATATGGCACGGAGATGCAACTTTCAAATCATGTCCAGCGCCATTTCATCAGTTTTATACTATTCACGGAACAATCAATGGACCAGTAATACCTTTAATTTATGTGTTAATGCCAGGGAAAACAGAGGAACTATATAGATGTGTATATAGAAAAACCAAGGAATCATTGCCAAAAAAAATCACCGAGAACAATAATCATGGATTCTGAACAAGGACAACTGAAAGCTTTTGAAAAAACATACCCAGACACTCACATACAAGGGTTTTTTTATTTTTATTTCGGACAAACAAGATGGAGAAAAATACAAAAATGAGGGCTGAGAACAAAATACATAGAGGACAGTGACTTTCAACATCAAATAAAGAAAATATATGCATTGGCATTTGTGCAAGAGAACAGTGTAATAAGGTATTATGAGACATTGATTACAACACAGTATTTCAACAATCATGAGGAAGAATTATCTGATTTAATGGATTTTTTGGAAAATACATGGATTGGCCAACTGACAAGACAAGGCACAAGAAGAAGAGCAAAATACCCAATTAAAATTTGGAACTGTAACAAATCGGTAAAAGAAAACTGGCCAAGAACAAACAACATCCAGGAAGGATGGCATAGCAAAATAAACAAGGAATTCAATGTAAACAATCCAAATTTATGGCATTTCATAATTCACCTGAAAACAGAACAAATCTCGCAAGAAATAAAAATAGCACAAACAATTTCACTGGAAAACACCCCTAAACACAAAAAAGAATTCAGAGATTACGAGGAAAGAATAACCAGCATAGTCAACAGTTTTGAATCAATGGAAGCAATGTAGTATTTAGAATCCATTTCATACATTTTAAAATGCTAGAATAAATAAAGAGAAATTCACCAAAAATTGCCAAATCTGTAGGCCACATGATGTCACCAAAACCAGCAAACCGATAAAACACACATCCGAAACAGGTACAAATGATAATCCAAGTATGAACTCCATAGAAAAGTTTTTTAAAAAAACAATCCATGGGAAAAATCCAAACTCTGTGGGAAAGTAAAAAAAACAGCAATCCAGGGGAACAAAACATACGGAAATTAAATCCAAGAAGAAAGTCTCCAATCCAAAGCATCAATCCAGCGTAGCAATAATCCATTCAGGAAAAAAATGTATCCAAAAAACAGTCTCCATAGAAAAAAAAAATCCATTAAAAAAAGGGAGCGTGTACGGAAAGCAACCAGTCCAGGAAAAAGGAAATTGCAAAATGGCGACCACGCAAGTTTACATAACGTAGGACGTCATACGTTAGATGCAATAGAATAAATGGACAAAACTTGTAGTTACAAAAAGTAATCCAACAACACCATCTACTGTTAAAAAAGTAAACACTTTTAACAAAGTTTACAAATGTTCAATATAATTATTTATTTAACAAATGCACAATTTCAATAGATTTATTTATTTAAAAAATGCAATATTAAAGTTTATATTACATTGTGAAATGTTATAAAATATATTTTACTGTATGTTATTTAACAAAACATGTAAAACATATACAAACATTATTAAAAACATTATTATTGATACAATATAGAGAGTAAGTCATTTTATTAATAAATGTATTGTTCGAAAATGATCTAAAATAATTCTCAAAAATGACTATTCGACCCTATTATAATTCGACCAAATGAATTCTCAACTTTTGTAGTCAATCCTTTTGATTTCGATACTATGACTGGACACCATCAGCGACAGGTAGGTTTTGAGACCTATGGATGTCCTTGATGGAGCCGATCTTGAAGTAGAGTTGTGTGTAATCGGCATATTTGTGGATGTGGATGCATAGATTGAAGATCACAGGGGAGAGGATGAACCCTGCAGGACTCCATAGCTGACAGATAGCATTAGCGATCGAGAAGAGTCCATCTGAACAAAACTGCTTGCGGTTGATGAGGTGGAACTTGAACCAGCATAGGACAAGGTTGCTGAACCCCATGCACTGATGTAGGGTGTTCGTACGTGCCTGGTGGTCTGCTGTGTTGAAAGTGGCAGAGAGGTTGGGTAGAACCAGGAGGCAAGGGTGGCCGTCGTCAAGGATGTTGAGAGTGTCGTTTGACAGCCTGTATGGTTGCTGTTTCCATGCTGTTTCCATGCTGCATCTGGGATAATGTTTGCTCTTTACTGAAGCCATTTGAAGATGCCACTCAGCTGGTTGGCCAGTTTGCTAAATGACTCTGTAAGGTGCTGCCATTAATGTATCTGTGGAGATTAGAACATAATAAATTTACATGAAATGTCGAGCAATGCAGAAGAAGAGCAACTGGTCATGAAACTGTTCTCAATATTCAGATAGAAATGTGGAGCACCTCCTGGCATCTTTGTATTGACCCAATTTCTTTTTTTGTGGATTTTCTTTCCAGATCTGCAATCACCAGATAGATACAAGAAGTGAAACAGACATGTTTCCAGTGCATTACTCAAATATACATTGTCTCAGTGCATGACTTAGTACAAGTGTAGGTGCTAGGGCAATTAATTCACACATTTTTTGGTGTATACATTTCACATATTTAGTCCTTAGCTAAGTACGCTCTAAACTCTCCCCAATTGTCTTTACATCGGGACGTGCATGGGATCAGTGATATGTATAATTCCTCATTTTCATTCACCCAGGTTACGCCCCTCAACCACTCTTGTAGCAGCAAGTTTTGCATTTTCAGAGTATACATCTTTTCGCAACTGTATTACAAACATTCAAAAAGATTCTGGTATTGTTTTCCATTAAATCTTGCCATTTCCCAAACAGCACGGACATCAGAGTGACCTCCAAGTGCTTTCGAATTATCAGACAGTACATTGTTTATTTGCATCCAATATTGTGATGGGTTCGGGCAAGACCAGAACATATGTAGACATCCCACCTCTGTCGCCCCGCATCTTGGACACAGGTCATTATGATCAGGGGACATTTTCTTGAGTCTATATGGCTTATAGTGTAGCATATGTAATACTTTGTATTGAATTAGTTTTAGTCGGCCATTCATAGAAACTGAAGTTGTGAATCTACACATGTCTCCCTATTGTACATAATTTATTTCTTGAATTAATTCCCTCAAATATTTCTCCCTGAGGGGTCTCCCTGTGTTGGTATTCCAAGTAGTGTCTCTCTATATAGTGTAGCAAGCACATGCCTGCAGCTGTTAGAGTTTGAAATATAGGCTAATCGTTTATTTTCAGGTAGTTTAATGCGGTACGAGTCCCATCTAGTACGGATTGCAGCACGCACTCTATAGTATTGTGTGTCTCTGTGTTTCACATGAAGTCCCTCAATCACCAGGAAATTCCACACAGGGAATAGGTCACTGATGCATTTATACCCCAGGGATTCCCATTGTCTATGGATAGTGACCTCACGTGTAGGAGAAAGTCATGGACAATCCCACAATGGTAACCAGTGGTAGTATGGGTTTTCCCCTTTTGTTCTGTGAAAGATTTGCTTCCAGGCCTTAAGTGTGATCCAAACCAGATCCTGGGGCAGTCATCCTTATAGGTATTGCTCATTATGAGCGTTCTCATCTCCAGTCCTTCTGCCGCTGACTTTTCTAACCTAACATGAGGTGGAGTGTCACCAAATTCATACCAGTAGGAGGCGAATTGTGCTTGAGCTGCCATCCAGTAAATCTCTAGGTTGGGTCCATTGAATCCACCCTTAGTATACAGCAATTCCATTAGTTCCCATGTGTTCCCTACAGCTCCAGCATGCCAAGAAAACCTGGTCAAGTGATTATGTAACTCTGTGAAAAAGCGGACCCCTGTCCAAATAGGTACATTTACAAATGTATACACAATGTTGGGTACTAGTATCATTTTAATCAGTGGGAGTCGACCTGCTAAAGATAAAGGGATCCATAGCCACCCAGATATTTTTGTATTCGTGTATTTGATCAGGGAGGTGTAGTTGTTCATTAATAACTCATCTTTGAATATAGAAAATGTTATCCCTAGATATTCTAACTTCTCTGGTGTCCATTTTAGTGGGGTGCGCAACTGAGGTTGGGGCGTAGCATCTGTGAGGGGAAACATTTTCAGCGTTCCATAATGAATTGTAAATCCAGAATATACCCTGATTCAGGCTATGTCTTGTATTATAGGGTATTCGTTCCATTGCAGTTCTCTAACATATATCATAACAGCTGCATACAGTGAGATGATTTAGGGGGTTCTAGCTATGCGTATGCCCTTGTTCGTATGCATGGCTCTGATCAAGTCTGCCATGGGTTCTATTACCACAGCAAAGACTAATGGTGACAGTGAGCACCCCTGCTGCGTCCCTCTGCCCACTTCAAATGGGGCTGATTGTGTTGTGTTGGTTAGAGTAGAGGCCATGGGTTTAGCATACAATAATTTAATGTAGCCTATAAAAGTCTCAGCCATTCCGCATTTTCAGAGTACTAAACAGGAACTGCCACAACACCATATCAAATGCCTTTTGGGCATCCAAGGCCACCGCCACTGCATGTGATACGGGGGCTTTGTGAGCCATTATATCAAAAAGCCGTCTGAGATTAAGGTATGAAGCCAGCTTGATCCTGATGTATCAATGCAAGTATCAATGGTAACAGGCTATTGGCAAGTGTCTTCTCATACATTTTAGTGTCCGCGTTCATAAGTGACAGTGGTCTATAAGAGTTGCACTCATCATGAGGTTTATTTGTTTTAGGCAGGGCCATTATGACCGCTTCTTGGAGAGATTGTGGGAGCTGTCCCTTTACAACTGACTCTTCCAATAGTTTTAATAAATAGGGTGTCAGATAGGCACTGTATTCCACATAAAATTCAGCCGTAACGCCATCCTGGCCTGGGGCTTTATATCTCAGCAATTCTTGTATTACCTTAAATATTTCCTCTGCCGTTAATGGGGCATTGATTTGAGTTCTAGCTTCCACCAATAGCTCTAACTGTGAAATAGAGTCGAGTAGTGTTTCAAGTTCTAACTCATTTCCCAGATTTTGTGTTTGATATAGTTCTGTGTAAAATTGCGTAAATGCTTCACTAATATCCATCTCAGAATATTGTAGTGTATGATATTTATCTTTGATTGCCACTATGTGTCTGCGTCCTTTGACTGATTTAACATATGCAGATAGCACCTTTCCCGGTCTCTCGCCCTCACCATAGCATCTGGCCATAGCTGTTTTAGCAAAGTACCTCACTTCCCTATCCGCCAGTTGTCTATAAGTTTATAACTCTATTTTAATCTGTTCTACTTTAGCGCAGTCTGGCTTTTCTGGGTACTTAGTTTCTGGAGCTCCCCCTCACAGTTAGCTAGTGCTCTACGTAAGTCTCGCAGTACCCCACATTCACGCGACATGGCCATTCCCCTGATATAAATTTAAATGCTTACCGAAGCGAAGCCTGCATCTCTGTTCAATTGTCATTCAGGGAGAAGTATGTATGTATATCATTTTCTAGGTCTGTGTGGACTACTAGATCTTCTAGGGCTAATGATTTAAACCTCCATGGATATCGAGTACAGACTTCTTCGTCCCATCGTAAGGTCAGTATGATTGGGGAGTGGTCAGAGTAGGTACGGGGTAGGAAAATAGTCACCATTGTCTGCCCCACTAGGCAGTCGGATATAAAGAACACATCTAGTCTGGAAGACATATCATGTAGAGTAGAATAATACGTGTAAGCCCTTTCAGTCAGGTGCTGTAGGTGCCGAATGTCTTGTAGACCAATTGTGCTCAGCAAATCACACAGCCACCTTAGAAAGTGGTCTGGGTGCTCGTCCTGTATGGTCCAAGTCTAGATTAAGGATTGTGTACAAATCGCCCCCCATATCGCCAGTATTAGTCGGTAGCCCATGATAATGTCGGCCAGTGTGCAGTAATAATTCAGATCGTCTAAATTAGGTCCACATGAATTCACTAAGAGTGTTTCTCTATTACACATTTTGCAGTGTACTATAACATATCTACCCTCTGGGTCAGTGTGCAAGTGTAGAAGAGTGAAGGCCACCTCACTATGGTCCAGCGTCAGCACCCCTCTAGAGTGTGAGGAGTAGTTGGTAAAAAGTGTATTTGGACCCCATTTCTTGGCAAACATAAAATTTGCACCTCCGTGCGTGTGGGTTTCTTGTAAGAGTAGAACCTGAACATCATGGCGATTAATGTACAATATCACCGTCCCTGATTTAGTAAAATTACCCAGGCCTCGCACATTCCAACTCAGAACATTAAGTGTCCCAAGATCTTTGCAAATAATAGAAGGTATTTCATCAGTGTCAGCAAATCCATGTACTACTTTTAATACACATGAGCATGCAACTATAGGTTTTGTGATTGTCTGACCATTTGTCCCCCAACATTACAACCGTCCAACGTTCCCCCTTACCCCACCCTCACTGTCCTCCCAATCAGGGCTATGTATACCATGTTTACCCTCCTCCCTAATTGAACTTTTACTGCACTAAACCACAATTTGTGCACTAATACTACAATTGACAGCTGCAACCTTTGCCTGGGGGCCGCTGCATCTGCGTTGGAACCTCCCATTAGCGACGTGCCTTTCAGTTGTATCATAAGGAGCAATGAGCCTGTTATTGTATAGGGTTTGTCAATCGTTCCCCTGTGTCATGATACTAGTACTGGTGATCAGTATCAACATTATAAGTGTCAAACAATGTCTTCTAAGTGAGTAGTGACAGCATCTCTGTACTCCCCATCTCGTTCAGGTAGATTTGGAGGGTCCTCCTATGTCTTCCACCTCTGCCGTCTGGGGCCTGATGGGTATATTAGCCTCAATGTAGGAGGCTGCCTCTTCCGGCAATGTGAAAAATAGGGTTTTCCCCTGGTGCTGTTTGTGGAGTCTCGCTGGGAAGAACATAGCATATTGCGTACCTCTTTCTCTGAGTATGTGTTTGACTCCCATAAATGTTATCCGCTCTTCTTGTACTGTGGCAGAGAAGTCAGGGTAGATATGCAAGGATGTGTTTTCATATTTAAATGGGCCCTTCTCTCTAGCCAGGAGGATAATGGCATCCATATCGGGGTAGTTAAGGAGTTTCGCTATAACTGCTCTGGGAGGAACTCCCGGTGTGGGTCTTACAGTGGGTGTTCTGTGGGCACACTCAAACATCAACACAGGTGAAAATTGTTGGTCACCTTGCAATTCTTTCATCACAGCTACTATCGCTGTTTTCATGCGGCTGCGTCAAAGGTTTTCAGGGAGGCCCAGTATACGTATACGTATATTACATCTCCTAGATCTGGATTCTATGTCATCACACTTGGCGAGAGCTTTCCTCAGGTCTGCGGTTACAGTAATCATCTGAGTATAGGATTTGTACATTATCGTTCACTGTGCTAATAAGTGTTTCAGCTTCCGTAAGGCACACGCTTACACGTTCCATCTTACCATTAAGTGTAGCTTTAATGGTTGTTGCATCGTCAAGTTTGCCAGTGAGGGAGGCAAAACCTGCCTGCATATCTTCCATAATATGTTTAAGGCTGGGGGCATTAGTCGCCTCTCCCATGGTAACTCCAGATCCTTGAGTTACAGGTACTGTCCCTGTCCAAGGCTGATTAACTTGACATGTAAAGGTGTCTAGTGTGTTTGGTTTCTTTTGGCTTCCCCCCTCCTCTTGGCATTATTGCAATCCGCAGTATCTGACCGCTGTCTGGCACCGTTAAGTATCACAATACGTAACTTGTTGGGCACTTTCTGTAGTGCTTGGTGTGTGGTCACAAGTACAAAATGTGCAGTAAGCAGTGGTGTTCGATATTTAAGGAGTAGGCCCAAGTTCACTGTTTCTGTTCAGCTTTGAATTCTGCAACTGCTAGCGCTTATATAGTCCCTGTCGCACCTTAGCACAACAAAGTGCTCCAACACGGAGGAATAAGAGGTGCAGAATGAATGTGTTCAGTTCCAGCTCTCACATTGTCACCATCACTTCATCTGCTCCTCAGCTTATATTTGCCTGTGTTAGTCCCAAGTATTGACAGTCTTCGTTATCTGTACCACAGTATCAAGGGGCACCGCCCACAGTTTATCGAGCGTTCCCTGGAGTGTATTTGGCAGCTCAGAGTTTACAGTTACACTGTCAGGGAAGCAGCCTTTGCCATATCATTAGCGTTGAATACAGGTGGTTGACAGATCCTCTCCTGTATTTCAGACAGATACTGTAGTGTGAGAGTGTCAGCAGCCATATATGTCAGCAATAAGTATTAATACGTTCCAGAACGGGCCGCGTGGTGTCTCCGATACCTTGAATGCAGCGTGGCTGGACTCTCGCACTCGAATCGGCCACTTTCACTTCTCTTCGGTCTCGCAGCAGCAGTATGTGGCAAGTTCAGAATCTGCATCTCCGTGGGATAGTTGAGGGGGTCTCATACAATGTTTGTCCTCACTCTAAGCCTCCACCTTCACTGGCTTATCTGGCCAGATGATACAGAGTTCTTCACATAGCACACCACCTTATCTCTCAATCTCACGTGTAGTTATGTGCTGGTCTCCTCACTGAGGAGGCTGCTGCAGCTAGAAAATCAAACAGTGAAGCATCGACTGTTCACACCTCATCAAGATTTTTACAGGGTCTGCAGGAGAACTTCACAGTTCTGCATCCAGTGCCGTTTTCATTCCTAGTGCAATACAATAAGCAGGGGTGTCATTTCACCAAAATGCCAGGGGTAGCGGAAGTGGCATCACACGACCCTTGACCCCTGATGACATCACAGGAAGTGATGTCATTTGACCCCACCCCGAAGTGATATTGCGGGAAGCGATGGAACACAACCTTTCACCCATAGACAAAACAGGAAGTGGCATCACATAGCATTGTACATTACGAAAAATATGGTTACAATATCACTATAATGTGATGTACATTTCATACAAGAATGGATCGCCATATATATCATTAAGATTAGTGTGTATAGGCCCATATTACCAAATTACTGTGAATGCAAGCAGACGTCCATGACCAAATGATAATGATGTGTTATTATATAGCACTTACCCTTAAGTGCTTTATATAGAAAAAATATACACCCAATATCACCCAACCTGTGTTGGTACTCATTTATCCACCTCAGAAGGATAAAAGTCTGAGTTCAGGCATTTAAGAACAGTCTAAATCAGTGACTCACCAGCCTGAAATGTGTCTGCAATAAACCTTTAATGAGTCTAGCAATTACTGTATAGAATTCCAGAAAGACACATTATTTGGTATTCCTATTCTTTCTTATTTAGGGTCAGTGTTGAAAGTGTTAGACTTGTGGCACTCCTGTTCTTATTTCTCTTCTTTTACCAGAGGTAAAGAGCCACATGGTGCTGGCCACCGCCCATGAGTTGCATTACAACAAAAAAATAAAAGATAAAAAAATAATAATAATAAAAACACTTTTGTTTTTGTTGTTTTTTTAGAGGTCGCAAGGGAGACCACAAAGGTCGCAATGGAGACCTCAGAGGTCGCAGTTGCGACCTCTGGCAACCCCTAAATGACATCCCTGACAATCAGGCTCTTCTGCATTCCAACCAGGCACCACTCTCAGGAGTTTAGAGACTAGCAGCCATTTTACAGCTGCTTAACAGCGCTCCCCGTCTTAACCCAATCTTTAACGTGAAGGTGGCATTTTTTAACAGCATATGCATGAGGATGAGAGGCCATGCTATCTCTGTGCAATGCCACACTAAAGTGATGCTTGAAACCATGTGCACAGACACCTCATTGATGTGCAAGCAGTGGAAATGGTGGCACTGTCTCCAGTGCTTGCCCATCAATGAGGTGCCTGAGTCACTCTTGGATGTGTTACCCTGCTTAACAGTCTTTTGCCAGAGTTTACATGTTACAGTGCCGTCCTCCCTGCTGACACTATTTCCCTACAGCAAGAAGACAAGGACGCACACCAATGATCAGATATGCAGTGACCTCAGGGGTGAGTTGACATCTGACCTTGCTCCACCTTTACAGTGATAGTCTGACCCAACATTGCCCCCTCAGCTCGGACAAAATTGAAGATTGATGACTGGAAGTATTTGAAGTATTAATAAACCACTGGCATTGCTCTGGGAAACCCTCCAGACCATCATTTTGCAGACCGACCATGCATTACAGAAGGGGATGAGCCATATTCAAATCAGACATGGCCCCACACCAAAAGGGGGAGTCATGCTTGATCTGCTAGGTCACATATGTTCTTCATATGCAGCGGTTCCATTCTCTTCCACCTGATTTATCGGCTAGGGGAACATGTCTGGTTCCTCCATCTGCTGCAGGAGCACCATCTGATGCTAGAACACAAAACAAGTGACAAAGACATGGATTCATGGGAGACTCATACATAGGGAAAGGGATATCGGAACGCAAATACAGTAGCCAAGGTGACTGACTCACACACACACACAGCAGAGGAAAACCTCTCTGGTTCATCAAAAGCTTTCTGCAAACACAGGAAAGGAAACGTTTTAGGGGACTTTCGGCTGGGGTTTGTTTAACAGAATATGCTACAAAGGGAAAAAGGGCATAGAAATGTGCATTCTTCTAGTTGTGAAAATGTTGTGAGATGGTGGAAGAGGTTCTAAAATATGTGATGCTACTGAGGTATCAATGATGAGGTGTTGTGGTCGTTTGGTGCATACCTTTGCACAAGTGGATCTGGGGTGGGAGCATACAGGTGAGCTGATATTAACAGAGCACAGAGGGAGTTTAATAGCGAGACCAAATCCTTTTTGTATCAAGCAGGGTTATTTTTAATTCTGGAACATGAGCACACAGTGGCGAGCTGGGCTTATATACAGGTCAGATTGTGCTTGTTGAAGGTACGGATGGAATCTAAGTGCATTCTTGACCTGCTCGACTCATTTAATTAAAACAATATGCCAGTGGCAAAGAAAGGGAGCCAGGAACATTACCATCTGAGGAAAGTATTCCTTGATGGGAAATGATCACCAGGTAGCAGGTAAGGGTGTACACATTTTATTTAGGGAAAACATGGTAAAAGTATTGGCATTACAGGATTACAAGGTTATAGGTAGGAGAACAAAGGGCTAGCCCTGATCTGTGATAGATAAGGTAGCAGAGAAGACAGATATATCAGTGGGACTATTCAAGTGTTATGGTTGAAGTGTTGACTGACATCTCTGAAAACAAATTGGGGACAAAAGATCTAGCTAGGGTGCAGTTCACATGAAAGGTAGAAGTTGGGGAAGTATTACATAGAACAGAATGTCTGTGGAAGGGGACTTCAACATACGTTCTCAATGTTCCTAGCAGGAGGAGGTTGGTGTGTGAGCTGAATTAAGCAATTTGCCATAATTTAGTGTATGCAGTGAGAAGGGTGTGGATGTTGGAAATTGTGAGCCTAAAAGGAGATTAATGTAAATGCAACATTTTGTCAAGCCAACACACATGCATGTGTATGCTTTGCTCTGCTAGTGCTCGAGAGATTTGGTTTTCATTGTACTCTGTGCGCATTGCCATATTTACTCAATCATCTTAGTAACTTTCCTAGAAAAGCTTCAAAGATTCAGATTGGAGATTCATTGATCGATGTCTGATAAAGCTGTAGCTTCAAATATAATACACCATTGCCTCAATTTATATTCAACAGATCCACCAGCTCCTGACTGCAAGCTTGCACAGGAAAACCTGAACTGGACACCATGGTTTGATGTAACAAATCCAAAGAATGGCACTGGTGACTTTGAGACAATTGAGAATATTACCGCAAAAGGATATGAAGTTTGTAAAACTCCACGAGACATTGGCTGCAGAGCAAAAAATGAGCCGAACACACCAATCATGAACCTTGGCCAAGACATAACATGTAATAAATCATATGGACTTGTGTGCTACAATCATGATCAGAATAGTCCACCATGTTTCAATTATGAAGTCAGATTTCTGTGCTATAGCTACAACTTTCAGCCTTGTCTGATATCGACAACGAGTCCTCCAACATCAACCACACTTAAGAGTACAACCACCACTTTTACTTCAACAGTCACTACAGGTAGTACTTCCTCTGCAAGCACTACTACTCGTACCCCATCTTCTCCAAGCTCTGCTACTAGTACCACATCTTCTACAAGCACTCGTACGATTACTCCATCGTCTACAAAAAACACTGCCAGTACTACCTCTTCTAAACAACCTACAACCATTTCATCCTCCAGTACACAGTACTCAACAAGAACAGCAACATCTATGGTCACTGTAAGTACGCTTTAAATTCAACTACTTCTTGTACTATTTTTACATCCACACTTTTGGTGAGTAAGCAGCTTCTCTCAGTTCATATCAATGCATATTTCTGCCCGATCAAATTATTATAGTGTAAAACAGTTTGTTGAGCATCTATTAACAAAGTATTATATTTTAAGTATATTCCTAGGCATTCACTGTTCTATGACGAAAGAAGTCACTGGCCACTGGTAAAGGCTGACACAGCTGGTGCATGAGAACACCCTAGTGAAGTGGGGTCAGGTGAAAAACAGAAAACATTTTAGGAGAGCATGTATTTTTCTGATTTTGTCCTCTGAGCATGAGATGCTTGGCTTGATCACTGAGAGATGTGCTTGGTCGTCTTTTACTGTAATTGCAATCTCCATTCTAAGGGGCCATGATAAATCCTAGGTCACACAGTTTCTTTACAAAGACCAGGGGCCCTGCTGTTCTTATTTTGCATCGAAAGGAGGCCTTTATCCCAATTGTGTTTAAAAACTAAAATGCATTTATTTACATTTGAAACAAACATGTCTCTTAGTACACACATCATCCTGCTTGTTCAGAATGCTGCAAATAAAGTTCCGAATTGCAAATGAAATACCCACTTGTGGAGCCAGAAGCATGTATGTCCTGTAAAAGTTGTTTTTCCCCTAAGGCATTTCATGACACATACAACATAGCTGGGAATCAGGCCTGCAGGTCATACATTTCTTTTCCCAGGAGTGGATTAGTACTCATCAACCATACATGTTTTGGGGGGAATGATGAATACCATTGATTTGCTATCCTTTACTTTCCAAACCTATTTCCAATAACCATGCAAGAGAATTACATTTCTTGAAAACTATTGTATCAGATCATTACAATTCCTGTACTGCATATGCAAGTAGTGCATTGTTTCTACCTAAAGGGGGCCACTGTGTTTTTCGTGATAGAAAGAAGAAGGCTTCAGTGTCTATGTTGCTTGTGGACTTCCTTCCTCTATTGTTGACATTATATATATTCCAGATGGAGCAGGGTGGCCAATGACCAAGGCAGAAGGGTCATGGAGAAGATATAGCAGAACATAAACCATTTAAATTCAGTGAAAAAAAAAACCTTTGTTGCGTGAGGATTAAGATAACCCAGCTAATTACAATAAAACTCATAACATTCTGAGGCTGTGAGAAGTGATGGCAAACTAACTCAGAGTCACTCCACAACCGGGAGCAAGGAGCTCAGAAATAACCTCATGGTGACATCTTCTGGGGGACTATGAGTAAAAAAAGGTATCACATTTTGTTTTTCAGAATCAAATAGAGTGCATTACCTTGGGCGTTCCTGTCACATTATCCTTATCCTATGTGGGCTGAGATTGTTACATGTTCGAAAAGTGCAGATCATATGAGTCTTTTGTTGCCACTTCGCCACACCTTTCAATTCCGAAAGACTCTCATCGATCGTCTTGAAGGAGAATGAGAGATGAGTTACAAGATCTTCAAAATGTCCGATAATGACAACCACCAAACAGGTATACAGTAGGAAGAGTGAGGACAAAATCACTGTAATTTCTTTTTTTTTTTAGAATTCCTCAATTCCCCACTCCCATACATGTCCATGTTATGCTCATTTGAAAATCCACTCATGATAATCATTCCTTTAAAATTCTTCCCAGAGTACAATTCAAAGTTCCGTTGGGTGTGTAACAACTGATTCCTAGTGACCAC
This sequence comes from Ambystoma mexicanum, assembly GCF_040938575.1. Classification (NCBI taxonomy): domain Eukaryota; kingdom Metazoa; phylum Chordata; class Amphibia; order Caudata; family Ambystomatidae; genus Ambystoma; species Ambystoma mexicanum. The sequence goes on along the minus strand of NC_090934.1, from coordinate 893,559,687 downwards.
ACCAAGGAATGGGTGCCCAGCGAATACGTGCTTCAAGCCTAAATCCCTTAAGGAGCACAGTCCTAAGCGCTGGGAGAATTACCAATGGGTAAAACCTTGCCGTCAGCCCCCAGCTCCAATCCACTCCAATTGGGCCAGTCTGCAGATAAATCCACAGGCGACCATAAGACTGCCCGTACACAGAAGGCCAAACATAGGCAATGGCCTGAAGACATCGTCTCTAGAGGGATCGCCGAACATTCAGGGTCCACTCTACAGAACTAGAGGTCTGACCATGCCGGGGCATAGAGCAAAGCTGCCGCTTGCACCAAACAACCGAAACATCACACACAACCCACAAATAGCCTCATACACAGAGGAAGGTACATCTCTAATTTCAACAATGCAAAAGAGGGAGCGTTTACAATTCTCAGATTTAGTGCCAGAACATGAGGCTCTACCATCTTTGCCACTGACTTGAACACCACTATGGCTACAGTCCCCTCCTTCGTGCACAATGCCAAACACAGGGGGCTCAAGTGTCAGAAAGAGGTATTATCTGAGGCTCTCCATCAACATAAAAAACCCAGAACTCAGACGGACCATCTAACAGAACACTTAGATAAGGACTTTCAAGGGCAGTGAGATAATGGAGATGATCATTAGAATATTCTCTGGCATAGTTTTTGCCGAGGTTTTGCAGTCTCTGGCAGCTGGTTTGCTGGTCTGTTTGCAGTTTACATTGGAGCGAAGGTGGAGCTTCCCAACAAAAACCTTGCTGCAAGGAAGAGCATTCACAAAGTTTTAGTGAATGTTTTGCAGTCTCTGGCAGTCTGTGGTGGACTGGGGGTCTGGGGAAAGGTCACGAGGACAGCCCACAGCAAAGCAGAAATCCATTCAATCTACTCAACCTACGCAGCAGAGGAGGTAACACGATCAGCAAAGCCGTTGAGGACCTTAGAGCAGCGTCTACTATATATAATGGATAATTTGAAGGAGGCGTATTTTAGGTTGAAAGATTGGGAAGCAGCAGTAGAGGAGTGCAAGCATACCCATCAGCTCTCTAGCGCCTCCCCCATTACTCCCTCTACCATTAACAACAATGTTGACCTTACTGAATCACAGAAAATCACTGACAACAACACAGAAAAAGAGGTGGGGACCCTCGCGCAGGTCTCTTTACCTTAAGCTCTGTAACGATTTACAAACCTCCTGGCTCCCCGACAATCAGGATGTCAGCCCTTTCAGTGAACCTCTCGAAGGACCACTCTGTCCTAGGTTCTCAACAGCAGCCCTCTTTGGGCTCGATCGATGACAAATTCTCGTCTATGCCCCCCCACTCTAACCACTCCAAATTAGTCAAGGGAGAGTGTGATACAAACACTGCTTAACCTACCCGTACTGAAAGTAAAATCTGTACTGCCTTTTGCAGGGGAAGGATGCTCACAAGGGCCGGATGAAGAACCATCTTTACCAGGACTCTGCACTAAAGAGTCTAACAAGTGTTCAGACAACACTTCAAGATAGCTAGCAGGAACTACAAAAACACCTACCTTTGGCTTCACAAATGCTGGGAAGACATTGCTGCTCCCCTTCCCGTTAGACAGAAAATAACTGAAGAAGAGGCCAACTATCTGCACATGGGAACCCATTGACAGGCTGACATCAAAAAATAAACCTGGGTTTAATAATAATGTTAGATCGACCAAGAACCAATGCACTGTGTCGAAGTCTATCTAGCACCCCAATGGACTGACTTCTAGCAACATGTTAGCTAACCAAAGATTTTTTTTTTTAATCTGAAATATTACTTCGATAACAGCATAAACTCATCTACTCAGTTAAATCATCAAATCGAAGACTAGGGCGAAGTATCGGATTGTGCATTGTTGGAAAGCATGAGAAAACTAGCGTCGGGAGGTCTAGTCCAAGATGCTCTTCAGTCAAACAGAACTGTAAGACCCATCAACAAAGGTGGTCCAGAGCACAACGCGGTACAAGAAACTCACATTGTACCCACCAGAAATCACTGGTCTTGTACTACTGAGGTTCAAAAGAGGTCAATACAAACTCAGGGAGAAAGGTTTTGTAGCTTATGGAATGCCCCAATTTCCACAGTTGAATGATTACAGAGAGGCTCTCACAACGATTCCAATAAAAGACCAAGGTTAACTTCAAAATCCAGCGACAGGGTATGGGAATCCTCTGACGATGAAGTACTGATCCGGCTTAACAAGTCAACGTAACAAATCTGTATCAGGCACAGGATAACATTCGAGCTAGTGTCAACACCGGATCTACACTGGTTATTGACGCTAACATGATAGCGGCCCTAACGATCACAATGGCTCCTTTCATGAAACCCTACGAATGTCTGAGTGACCAAATAAAATACAACACCACAGTCTTAGCGATGCTACGCTCCAAAACACTATTCATGGAAGGCTTTATAACAGCTACACAAGAGAACCTGAATAAGAACACAGCGCAGACCACAAACATACCACGCAGTATCTTCGACCCGATTATCATGGAAAAAGACAAGCGTAGACTTGAAAGATCTTTATTAACCTGAATCGCAAAAAGAGGCAAACATGAACATCACTTTAGATCCACCTATCCCCCCAAGAACGGACCTGTTTAAAAGTAAAGCTCAACCGCCAGAGCCTGAGACTAACAGGAAACAAAACACCTCGACAAAGGAGAACACTGCTCACTGTAACTGTGGAGACAGTCAGGCAAAATGCCCAAAATTGACTGTAACCTAGGAAGTCATATCAACTCTACAAGGAATTGAGGACGGTGAGGTTGGAAAGGATCACGACAAGGATGACAGTGTAATTGAGGTTGAACCTGACAAACCCAGTCCGCCGGCCCTCGACTCAGAAATATCAATTGTCGCTATAACCAAAGCTATACCAGATGGCAGAGGATTTGCATGCAGTCAGCTATACTTTTAAAAGAATATGATCTATTCACCAAGAAAGCAGAGACAGTGAAGTCAAGTTCAGTACAACGAGCCCATGTACCTACCAATGTCAACGAGCTGAAGAATGCCATCATGGTGAAATAAATGCAAACAAAAGATGTAACACTGAAAAACAACAAGAATGCAAAAGGCCCACCCAAGCCAAGATCGAATGATAGGAAATTGTTTGTTAGAAACTTGACTTTACCCACTAACATCGGTCCATTAACATCAGATAGGGGACTACCGCAAAAGAATGCAAGAAAGGGACCTGAGCCTATGGAAAACTAAGCGCTACATCAGGACAATGTTCTCCTGCCTTTTTGCCTTTAAGTACAGACATAGTATAGGATTTAATCAACGTATGCATCTACACTATGTCGGATAATGAAGACCTGGTGACCAACATTTGTCCTTCACATTCTCACGTTAGGGATCAAATACAGCAAGTCTCACGAGACTGTTGCCACTCTGTGGAAGTAAACAATGGGTATTCAGCCAGTGGCCAACACAAAATGGAGATAAAAAGCATTGTTGAGCGTACCCGACCACATAACGATAATTCAGATGCTCTATTCAAGTGTGGCCTATTGCGACAGGAAGACCACAATTCGAGTAACGTAGAAAGGGGTGAAGTAAATGATAGAGCTAGTAAACCAGGTCTGCACTCTTTAACCTTGGTAGATAAAAGAAAGCTGCATCACTCAATAGATGGAAGATCATTAACAAATATAACCAGCCAAGAAACAATGAAGATTTAAGGACTGGTGTAAAAAAGTGGTTGGCCTGGAAGCTGTTACCGAGAAAGAGATATCGGACTACAGGTCATTTCTATGAACAACACATTGACCCGACCATGCTCAGCCCCTGTCGATAAGCCATCATCCAGAATTGTCACTAGTCGACAACTGGCTCAAAAAGAGGAAGAGAGGATGAGGCCAATTGGACTCACGAACAGCAATCCAACTGCTTTTAAAACCCTGGAACAAAAAAGGAAGGTCCTCTTGCAAAGTGGGGAACAACCAAGACTGGAAAACCTCAACAAAAGAAAGGACGGGGAAACCAAAACCTTGCCAAAAATGTCAGACATCGAGAACGTTATATAGAGGGGACCTGTTTACTCTTGGAACAGATCCTTCATAATGAAATGAGCCAATGGGCCTCATTACGAGTTTGGAGGTAGCCATTCCCGAAAAATGGGAATTACCGGGCCATTCTGACCTTTGCAGGCCCAATAATTCCCATTCGCGGGACCCAGACCCGGTACGTCCCCATTCCCATTGAGCCCCCATAGGTTAATACCGAGACCGTTGTTATCATCCTGTTCTGCCAGCGGGTGCCGCTCTGCACAACTGGTCTGACCAGGTGTACAGTGCGGCCCCGCAAGCAGAACTCGTAATGTGGAAGTAGAGTGATAGCGGCACCGGCAGCACTACCGGCGCCGTTATCACTCTACCGCCAGGGTCGTAATGAGGCCCACTAAGTGTGTTGAGACTGTTGCACCAAATCCCAAAACTCAGATTGATTACAACCAATGACCTGAACATCATTGATTTCCCAGAAGAAGACCGACTAGACCTGGTGATTATTCACCTGCCCTCCAAATTTGTTAAAAAACAACGATTAGTTGAGGGATCGCTTTTGCTAGTGATGGGCTTTGACTTAAGAGATCTAACAGCAAATGAAGACGTCGGGCTAGAAGGAGCAAAGTGGATACTGGGTGGTCCAACCTTGGATGCCGTCTAAAGAAGAACAGTGCTCAGAGAATCGGACAGACAGTCCGAGAAGCACCTTCACAATGACACTCAACCCGGGGAGTGTCCCAACAAAAGAGACCTATCCATCACCATCACGGTGGAGAGCAGTCAGGCAAGCCACTGCAGTCTCTCACATAAGGAAGACAAGAGGGTTACGGCAGATGAAGAGAACTAGAGTTGGTTGGCAGGGGTGCTGGCAACTAAAAACAGTAGATCATAACAGCCCAAGCAAATAGAATTTGAAGATCTTGCCATCGCAAGCGTGAACACATGAGTATTCAAACACCTGTTTGGGCAGAGTGACCTGGACCACGACTCCTATGACATGTTCTGTTTGCAGGAAGCGTGGATGAGGAGAGCACCTATCCTAGCGGGATACACTGTCTACCTTAATCTGGCTGCAAAAGGCCTGAAGGGTAGACTGATGTCCAGGCTTATTGATAGCACTGAAGCACTCAACAAACTTAGAAGTATTGACCTTGGAGAATCATAGCCCTTACATCCAGGTCCTTATGATAAAGTCGGCTGGGTCAGATCCTTCAAGACCGAACATACTGATAGTATTCAATCTCAATTGGACCACATCTGCACCTGAGGCAGCCCAATTCTCTACAGCAATTATGGATCTCTTGGTTACAGCAATGGAAAAATGACTAGACCCCCACATAATACTCTGTGGTGACTTAAATATCCATTGCATTGACTAAAACAAATGCCTCATAAAGAATACAAACCTAGCTGCAACTGAAGCAGAAAAAAGAGGCCTGATGTGGCAAAAGGACTTGTCACTGAGAAACATTGACACACTAAATGGACACACTAAGGGTGACTCTCCGGCTAAAGAATCTTGGAAATATGAACTGGAAGGTAAGACCATGGACTATATCTTTGTGTCATGCAACATGCTAAAGTACGTGAAACCTTTAGTTCTCTTGGAAACCTGACAGAGTGACCATAATATACTGAAGTTAACCTGTTCGGCCGTGAATGGGTGGCTGACCAAAAACTACTCTACAATATTGGGAGTGGCTCCAGGGAGAAACCGACTATTCATCTATCCTGATAGAATGGAACTGTTGACCTTGGAAAGGGAAGTTCCAATAGAACATGTCCTAGACTACGCTAAATTGCTGATGTGAAAGGGGCCCCTAAGGGTCCCTTACGTCTATGGAAACAAGGCGAGTCACCACACACGATAGATATGCCAGACACAAGGTTGTATTCCCAAAGCTAGGGTTTATTGCATAGCAAACGTCTCAGTTGGCCAACTCGGTCTCACGCCCCGCGACGTGTATCTCTAGACCTCGAGGGACGCAAGAGAGTGAATTACGTACATCAGTTACATATATACAAAATGCATATCAAACAATCAGCTATGACATGTTTAACACCCCCCTTTATTGGGTTTCTTTGAACTTGGTGTGATGATGGACACTTTCGACAACTATGACACCTTCAAATATCTATTCTAGTAACAATTTGCAATTTGTGAGTGCGGAGGCATCTTTCAGTTGTTGAATAGAACACAGCGCTTCTGTTCTTGGAAGCGAGCTACATACGGGGGAAGAGTTGCATTCCAGACCTTGCTATCTATGAGGTGCTATTCGTGTCCTGGGAGCCGACACGCTCTAACAGGGGTCAGCAAAGGGGGGCCGTAAGAAGAGCATAATTCAAGTCTTTAGCTGCTTTATTCTAACAGATTCTACCATATAACGAGACTGGCTGGCAGCTGCGAAATGATTAAATACTCTGCAGCTCTGCTTCAAGGCTACATTCGGGAGGGAGCCGGGCATTCTTCCTGGCGTTGCCTACGTTGTGTTTCAACAAACTTTTGTTATCCTCGCGGCCCTGTGGCCTTGTCCTTTCACGTACAGACAACAATGTTTTACAGTCGAGCAGTGTAAGCAGAAAATGTACTGCGAAGCAATAAGAACAGAAAGCAATGAGCAATGGTTAGAAAACAAAATGGCGATTCTTGTTACATCAAAATGGCCGTTAATTGGCAAACTCGGAAACCTATATTCTGTCATATCGTGCATGAGACTGTTGGCTCACGGCCATCAAAATACATTTGCGGTCACATATGAGAGGTATCCATTTTTCTAGACTGACAAACCCTCCTTTGGCCGTATGCCAAATGTCTCATCCATTTATTGTATCCTCCTCTAATGATGATAAGTTTGAAGTACTTATGTCTGAATTTTGCATGCTATCGTAAGCATCATCATCTTCATTAATATCATTAATATCTATAGCCATCAATTCTTTTACTGTTTTCATCTCATTTGTGTCTTGGTCAGCCCGACCATGAGTTTGTTTTCTTTTTGTCATCATATGCATACATCCCTTAGTACATCCCTCAGTTACCTCAGCATTAAAAGGCCACAATAAGTACTAAGCACAGGATTTTCTACCTCTCTAAGTCATTTTGGCTGAGGTGCACACCAAACATTTGCCGGCCTCCCCATTACGATTTCGTACGGGGAGAGCTCAGTTTTAGCCTGTACAGACGTACGCATGCATAACAGCACTATTGGTAATGCATCCACCCAACACAACTTGCTTCCTGTACATATTTTGCTGATTTATTACTTGAGAATCCCATTGTGCCTCTCCACAAGACCGGCCGAACTCGGATGCCTTGAACTATGGAATCTCTTATCAATCTGAAGACCCGCACATATCTGTAACACCACTGCACCCACAAAATGCGGGCCATTATCTGACCATAAGACACGGGGCAAGCCAAAATGGGAAAAGTATTCTTTAAGCATTACTTTTGCCGTGCTCATTGCTGTGCAGTCTTTTAAGGGATATGCCTTCACCCACTTACTGAATGCACAGATTACCACTAGGACATATTTCAAATTTTGGCATCTCTCCATCTCGATGAAATCAAAATGGATCACCTCAAAAGGCATAGAGGGCGGGCCAAAACTGCCTATTGGAGTCACTGTTCCCTTTCCTACATTGTGATACAGTTCTGCACCAACCTCTCTGCATTCTTCTTTATGTTTACATTCTGCCATACTGTAGATAGGTGCTGTATTATCTTTTTCGCACAGATGTGGGTAGGGCTGTGGGCCATTGTGATCATTACAGTCACATATGAATTTGGCAACATCCAGTTTCTAGTTCCCTTGTCCACCAAACAACCCTCCAGATCTAACTCAGCAGAGCCCTCTGCCCACCCTTGTATTTCATCGGCCGTAGCTTCGGCCTGCATTTCTTTGACAGTGGCAACTCCATTTTCTATCATACAGGGTACTTCCTCAGTCTGAACCATCATCATTTTGGTATTTAAATCAGTGGCAGTTTGTTTCTCAATTCTGTCTGCAAACACGTTTCCCTCTCTTACTTTGCATGTTACCTTTTTGTGTGCCTCGCATTTCACTATTGCTAGGCGCTTTGGTAGCATGAGTGCAGACAGCAATCGTACAATCAAAGGGCCATGTTGAATTCTGGCACCATGTGATGTCAAAAATCCTCTCTCAGCCCAGAGTCGACCAAAGTTATGAACCACCCCAAAAGCATACTGACTATCAGTATATATATTCACATTCAAATTTTCAGAAATGTCGCAGGCTCTGGTTAATGCTATTATCTCTGCGGCCTGTGCCGAGTTTCTTTCTTTCTTTCTTTCTTTCTTTCTTTCTTTCTTTCTTTCTTTCTTTCTTTCTTTCTTTCTTTCTTTCTTTCTTTCTTTCTTTCTTTCTTTCTTTCTTTCTTTCTTTCTTTCTTTCTACAATGCTCTCTAGGGTAGTGATAGCGTACGCAGCAATTGTCGTGCCATCAGGTAATTTAAAACATGAGCCGTCACAAAATAACTCTCCATCTGGCTCTTTCTGTGGGGTATCACTTAAGTCAACTCTCCCCTTTGTTTCTTCCTCAGTGACCATTAAGCAAACATGGGGGGGTGATTCATTCTCCCCAATTTCTTTCATAGGTAGTGGTATTAATTCTGCAGGATTCAAAGCGCTAAACCTCATAATTTGGATATGGGGCGCGAACAAGATAATCTCATATCTTGTCAATCTAGCAGAGGTGAGGTGTTGCGTCTGTGTTCTATTTAATAGAACGTCTATAGCATGTGGCACCATCAGAATTAAAGTATGCACCAATACCATCCCTTCCGTTTGTTTCACTGACGCAGCAGCCGCCGCGACAGATCGCAAACATTGTGGTAGTGCGCGCGCTACAGAGTCCAGCGCAGAAGAAAAATAGCCGCATGGCCTATTTCTTCCACCTTGTTCCTGTGTCAAAACCGCCAATGCACATCCTTCACTTTCACACACAAACAGTCTAAAAACCTTCTCATAATTCGCCGAGCCGAACATAATGCAGTTTTCAATTGATCAAATGCTTTCTGACATTCCTCATCCCACTGTAAAGGCATAACCGCATCCTTTCTAGTCAAATTCACCATCGGTTTCACAATTAACGCAAAATTACCAATCCATTGTCGGCAATATGAAGCCATGCCTATTATGGCTCTGACTCCTTTCTGTGTCTTTGGGATAGGCATACAAGAAATACTTTCTATGCGTTCTGGCGTTAGCCTTCTCCCTTCTTTCGAAAGTAGGTAGCCCAAATAGGCCACCTCCTTTTAATTATATTGACATTTCTTCAAACTAGCTTTATGGCCATGGGCCGCTAGGTGTGACAGTAGTAATACAGTGCTTTCTTTACAAATCTACTCTGTGTCAGCAGCTAATAATAGATCATCTATGTATTGCAAGAGTACGCAACCCACTGGTAAGTCTAGCATGTCTAGCTGCTCTTTCAATGCTCTACTGTAGATACTCAGACTTTCCGTGTAACCTTGCGGAATCCGCGTGAATGTAAATGATCATCCTCCTAATGTGAACGCGAACAAATATCTGCTGTCCTTGTCCACTGGAATGCTGAAGAATGCATTTTTTAGATCAACTACACTAAAATATTCTGATCAAACAGGTATCATTGTCAATATTGTAGTGTCATCTGGCACCAAAGGAAATTGTGGATCTACTACTTTATTTAATGCGCGCAAATCAATTATAAAATGGTATGGTACTTCATTGCCTCCTTTTTTATAAACTGGAAGAATCGGGCTGTTGCATGTACTGCCTGTAATTTCTTCAATCACCCGTAATTTCACCAAATCTGTAACAATACTCTTCAATCCTTTCTCACCTTCAGCCGAAATTCTGTATTGGGGAATTCGGGGTAGGGCAACACCTTCTTTCAAAATGATCTTTACTGGCTCTATTTTCAAGCATCCTACATCGATGTCATGCATTGCCCATATACAGGTTGGCACTTTACTTAGTTCTCCTGGTAAAATTTCAGACATGAATTCTGACACAGGGGTATCTTGTTGCCAAATCGTTAGGAACACCCCGTCTGCCGTGCAATGTATAACGGAACCTAATTTTTTCAACAAATTTAATCCCAACAAATTTTCCCCACAATTTTCTGTTAAAAGGAAAGGACAATGTTCATTGAATGGTCCTACAGTAACTGGGACTGGTTGGGACACTGGGTTTATGACTGGTGTACCTGCAAACCCTACGGAAACATTCTTTTGCCCTGACAGTGGTTTATCCGGAACGAAGTGGTGGTCTGTTGAACACTTTTGCGCTCCTGTATCTACAAGAAAGCGGTGCTACTCATTCCCGACTCTCATTTCTACGTAGGGTCCTCTCTGAATCACGGGAATAGACACTGGTTCCGACCCCTGTCCTGGGCTGTCCTATTGGGGAAATAACACATCGTCCGATGTGTAATCATTACTGTTACTGTAATACGTGTTTGGTTGTGTATCGGAAACGTTCCCACTCGTCCCTCTATTTCCCCCACTCTGGTTTCCATACTGTTGGTTTTGCTGTCCCTGACTCTGGTTAGGGGCACTTTGGTTTTGGGCTTGGTTTTGATTACCTCCATTATTGTGGTGCTGCTGCATACTATTCCTATTTGGTCCATTTGCTCCTTGGTGTCCTCTATGCTGTCTCCTCTGACCTGACCCATTTCTGTTCTGCGGATGCGGACATTGCGCTCGTCAGTGTCCTTCCTCCTTACAATACGCACACTGATTTGGTCCCACTGTTCCCCCATGCATATTCAAATTACTCCTTCCTTTAGTGTTCCCTCTCCCTCTATTGTGTCCTACTACTTGCTGCAGTAGTACCTGCGTTTTCAATAGGCATGCTTTCAAATCTGCCCCATCTGTTTTAACAACGATAATTCGTCCACCATTTCCTTCTGCCCCAGTGATGGTAACTGCTACCGTTCATTATGTGACCCCTGCATTCCCTTCCGATGTCTCCCGATATCCTTACCCCTGTACCCAGGTGTAGTAAACATTTCGGCATAATCATTATCTAATTCATCTTTAAGTTCAAAAAGTCCATATACATGTTCTCTCACTTCTTCATCCCTCCCCCTACAGCGTGCTAATGCATTCAAATCTAACAATCGCTGCGGTGGTAATTTCCCAATTAATTTTTTCCATTTCTCCACCAAATATTCACCCATGCATTCCAACACTACTAGTCTTTCGTTGCTTCTTCCGAAGTCATACATCGAAGCCAATGCTGCTGTCCCATCATTCCCTTCTATATACATATCTGCCTGTTGCTGCAATTCCACCTTCCTTTATTGCTGATCGCACTGCGAGTTACCCTCGTGCATCCCCATTGTTCAGTCCCGCCTCTCGCCCCCGTGGTTTCAACTTCAACCCCGGGAGGAACGGACGGTACCGAGTCTGTGTCTAAGGCGGGAGGCGCGGATGGGACAATGGGAACAGGGAGTGTCTGTTGTGGGCCTGGTTGGCTAATAGGAAGTGTTACGTGCACGGTCTGTGGCTGTGGGAGGGCTTGAGCTACCGGAGGGAGAGTTTGGGCTACGGGCGGGGTTTGGGCACTAGTTACTGACGTGTCTGGCCTCACTTCTGATCTTGGGCCTTGTTTTGTATGGGTCAATATGTTTCCTATCAATTCATCTGCTATGTGTAATTCTCGTTGTGGGTATATTTTTTCTATATTCAACTGATCACGCCTACCTGACCTCCTTAGACTCTCAGTCCACTCCTCCTCTTCTTTTTCTTCCACTAATTCACCTTTCGATTTATGCCTGCGCGCATGCTTCGCTCTACTTCTATATCAGAGCATTGCTTCCCTTCTCCAGCCCTTAACGATATCAAATACTGCAGGACGCACTTTCTTTCTTATCAACACCCTTTCCGAGTTATCTATTCTCGCTATCTCAAAACTACCATTAATCGGCCACTGATGGTCTTGTTGCTTTCTGGTTTGCCTATGCCAAGTCTCGCAGAATATTATCGCACCCACTCAATACTTCACATACATCTCATACGCCGGCGTTCCCCCAGGTGGTGCAATTTGCCATCTTCCAAAGATTGTCTACCACAGCAGAAAAACCCTGCTAGGGTGGACAATACCCCAGGCATGTTTCAACCTTCCCCCTGGTTAATCAACCTTACCTAGGGCATTTGATTTTGCAAAGTCAACTCTCAACCAATATCAGGATTACTTTGAATCAGAGAATGACTCGCCTGATAAATCAATTTTTCCTTTCGGACACAAGTCGTCTGTACACTGACGCACCCAATGACGTTGTGTCTGCGTTTCTTGGCTTCCGCCTCGTTTCGGGACCCTCACCTCCTTGTTCTCTAGCCAGCACGTCGATCAGGGATCAGATGTGTGCAGATCTGCAAAGGAGTCTCTCATCACTTCTACAGGGCGCCCCGAACACCTCTTGATCCCGGCTCGATCGTCCTCGCCGTTCTCCGCCTTACTCAATTACAACGTATGCGATTGAACAAGTGGGGGAGGGTCCCTATCCGGGCGCCATCTTGAAAGGGGCCCCTAAGGGTCCCTTACGTCTATGGAAACAAGGCGAGTCACCACACACGATAGATAAACCACACATGAGGTTTTATTCCCAAATCTAGGGTTTATTGCAAAGCAAAAGTCTCAGTTGGCCAACTCGGTCTCACGCCCCGTGACGTGTATCTCTAGACCTCGAGGGACGCAAGAGAGTGAATTACGTACATCAGTTACATATATACAAAATGCATATCAAACAATCGGCTATGACATGTTTAACACCCCCCTTTATGGGGTTTCTTTGAACTTGGTGTGATGATGGACAGTTTTGACAACTATGACACCTTCAAATATCTATTCTAGTAACAATTTGCAATTTGTGAGTGCGGAGGCATCTTTCAGTTGTTGAACAGAACACAGCGCTTCTGTTCTTGGAATCGCGCTACATACGGGGGAAGAGCTGCATTCCAGACCTTGCTATCTATGAGGTGCTATTCGTGTCCTGGGAACCGACACGCTCTAACGGGGCTCAGCAAAGGGGGGGCCGTAAGAAGAGCATAATTCAAGCCTTTAGCTGCTTTATTCTAACATATTCTACCATATAACGAGACTGGCTGGCAGCTGCGAAATGATTAAATACTCTGCAGCTCTGCTTCAAGGCTACATTCGGGAGGGAGCCGGGCATTCTTCCTGGCGCTCCCTAAATTGTGTTTCAATGAACTTTTGTTATCCTCGCGGCCCTGCGGCCTTGTCCTTTCACGTGCAGACAACAATGTTTTACAGTCGAGCAGTGTAAGCAGAAAATGTACTGCAAAGCAATAAGAACAGAAAGCAATGAGCAATGGTTAGAAAACAAAATGGCGATTCTTGTTACATCAAAATGGCCGTTAATTGGCAAACTCAGAAACCTATATTCTGTCATATCGTGCATGAGACGGTTGGCTCACGGCCATCAAAATACGTTTGCGGTCACATATGAGAGGTATCAATTTTTCTAGACTGACAGATGGACTTCGTGGAGACAAGGAAACTGGATCCAAGAAGATCATTTTCACCATTACATACATATGATCAAGTAGTGGCAAGGAGGAAAAGATCCTTAATTCAAATCTGAGAAGCCTAAAAAAGATGGATTCAAATGACACAGTAATCACCAGGAAGAAACTAAAACAAAACCATTGCAACTGGATTCGATCATGAAAATATGAGTTGCTGCAGCAAGATTCTGAAATTATGCTGAGGAGTATTGTGTCCAAAAATACAAGCAAAATTTGGCACATGATCAATGGGTTTAGTGCCCCTCAGGAGCCCCTGTTGACTAACGCAGTTTCAGTAGTGCCTCTGTGGACCCCTTCACTTCATTGTTCCAGACTAACAAGCTGGTAATGTGCAACATTGGAACTCCAAGGCGTAAAGGATGGACCTTTGAGACCACCAGAGATGACATCCTCATCTTAATTAATATACCTAGTAACTCAAGGGCCACAGGGCCGGTTGGGATGTCAAACATAATGCTAAAGAAAGACCCGGAGCAGTGGGAATCCTTCCTGTGGGTCCCATTTGACCACATCAAAAAGTCAAGACGAGTACTGCCCTTGTGGAAACCTCAACTATAGTCCCAATTTTTACAAAGAGGGACAGGTCGGTCCCCCCTAACTACAGGTCCATGGCTATGCTGGGCATGGCAGGGAAGATCTTTGCATCACTAATCCTGCATGGTCTCGCAAAATGGAGCACAAACTCTAGGAACTATGACATAAGGCAATCTGGCTTTGTCAAAGGAGTGGGCACAGCCCTGAACGTCTTCTTGATTAACACCTTAAACGGACATGTAAAGGAGAAGAAATCTACTACATTCTACTGCACAAATCACTGGTCGAAGTTTGAAGAGTGGACATGCCCCAAAGACATAAGTTAAGCCATAAAAGACCTACACACTGGATTTCATGACCTTAGGAGTCAGATTAGACTTGCTTTCTGAGCCTCTCATGCACACGCAGGGCTTGTAGCAAGGTTGCTCTCTAGCCCCAGCCCTATTCAACCTTTTCATCCCTGACATGCATAGCACCTTGAAGAAAGCAAAAAGATTTCAACAAAATTAGCTGGAGATTCTCTTGATAGACTACTGTATGTATTTGATCTTGTCCTTATAGATACAACTCTGATCGGCCTGCAAAGACAACTAGATGCTCTTCAAGCCTATTTTCGGGATAATGGACGAAAGATCAATGACAAGAAATCCTCAATAATTATAATGTAAACAGCGGGCGGCAGAGGGGGAAGCACAAACTCCTGGTTCCTGAATGGCGAGAATTTAACTAAAGTAAGTTTGTTGACTTATCTGTGAATGTGCTTAAGTGTTAGTACAAATGACGCCCCAAGAGAGGCCATCCTACGAAGCAAGGTAAAAAAGCTAGCTGTACTCGCATGGATAATCTTAAAAAAGTACTGAAAATGTTCAATCTGCCCAATGTTGTCATTCTATCGTGGGAGGTGGTGCCAATCCTTACTTACAGTGCTGAGGCGTTCTTTGCTCTGTCTGCAACAGTATGGTCGGTATTGGAGGGCCTATTTTGGAAGAAGGTCTTAGACCACTGAAAGGTATCCCAATCCAGGCCATAAAACTGGAGCTTGGTTTAACCTCCTTGTATGCAATGGTGGTTTGGAAGTCTCTAGCCCTGTTCAGTAAATGCATACTACCAACACCGCCAATGGGCCATAAACTACTGCAAGCTGCTCTCTTGGAAGGTTCAGAGGGAATTTTGTGAGACTGGAAAAACATCTGCATCGCAATCCTAGAGGGTCTATTAACTTCAGAGGAAACATTAATAACCAACCCCATTAGTGTGAAATGTAAGCTGTGGGCTCAAGACTGGATCAGGACGCAGCAAGAAAGGTTGGCATTCAAGTTTTATGGGAAAGCCATCTTTGAAGCCCGCTCGCTTAACTCGCTTCTGAAATACCTGCAAAAATTCTTAAGTAACCATTACTGTGCACAGTTAATGCGCTTTTCATTAACTCACTACTCAACTAGAGAGATTTTGGGTGCCAGGTCGCTGGTGAAGGAAGCTGAATTAATTTGCAGCCTGTGCACTCAAGAGGACTCTAAGGAAACTTTACAGCATCTAGTGCTATTTTTCTTGGCAATAACAGAACTGAGGACAAACTGGTTGGGCAAATTCATCAACGATCAACCCTCATTATCGGCTGACAGTGGTGGACCCTACTGATACAGAGGGAACGAATATCATTGACCCTGACCTTGATAACGTTTTTAAAATAAACGTTGATTCTAATAGAAAGTCTACAAACCACAAGGAAGGCAAAATGGTTGTAGAACTTTCTTTTTTATTTTTGTATTGGAAGGAAAACCTAAGTTGATGATAATGGCCAAATACTAATAAAATAAAAATAAAAAAATAAAAAAATAACATTCTCCAGAAGCAGAGGACATTGTCAATAAAGAGGAATAGCAATGTTTCCCCCGAAGACAGCCACCCTCCAGTTACTTCCTCCTCTACACAGAGTAATTTTCAGTGCACTGCTTCTGATGAAAAGATCAGCGTGTCACTTTAACATTAAAGCACAGCAGAGTGCACATTTGGTAATAAAACATGCCATGGATGCTGCAGAAAACGTGGGCCGTCAGGTTGCTGGGCCCACAGAGATCAAATGTCATGCTTGGTTCTGAGGCATATGTTTTAAAGCTGAAACTCAAGTTTGAGAAGACTGTGTTTGGTAAAATCATCCATGAGGCCCTCAAAAAAGCTAAAAGAAGCATAATATGTCCACATCACTAGCCCACATTAATTTTTAGGTCATGCCAGAAACATGGAATGACCTCAAATTAGCGGTAATTTCGTGGCTAGACAAAACACTAATCTTCTGATAAGTTTCACCATCTAATTTACAGCAGGTGGGGTACAGGCACTGGAGCACAGCCATTTACCTACTCTGCATTGCAGTTCCAACAGTAGTGTGTTCATGGCCAAGGAAGAGGAAAAGGGAGCTATCAGACCTGTACCTCCAAGTCAGGTAAACACAAGCATTTGCCCTCCCTATTTCCCTATGCCAAAAAAAGACGGGTGCAAGGTTCCTTGTGTCGAGAACCTAGCGCAATCGAAAAAAAGACCTATGTGAAGTTTCTTGTCACGCTACATGAAACTGACATGTGAAGAAACACCACGCTGTGCGCAAAACTGCACATAACGGGTGAAATTTCAGTGGTGGCGGTACCGTAATACCGATTTCATGGATCGGGCAAAAGTGGAATCCACTGCACATTCCACACTATTCGCTTGGTGGATGAAAATCTTGCTCACCCCCCAGTCTTAAATGTAATGCATGTGATTGTATTTGAATGTATGTAGCACCTTGAAACTGGTTTCGGTGGTGGGAAGATGTGCTTAATAAATATTTTCTATTCTATTGTATTCTAAAATAATATTGAGATTGGGAATAAATGTGTAAATTGGGAATGTTTAGACCAGTTAAAAGGTTGGAAAAAGCAGGTGTTAACGGAGGAGCAGGTCACAGGTTTGGATGGATTCTAGAGGAAAAGGGTGGGAGTAAAATCCCCCACTTTTTTTAAAAAATGGGCTTAAAAACTTTAAAAAAAAAATAAAAATGAAATAAGGGACAGTTATAGCACGTTGTCAATAAAAGGCCATTAGAATGTATGACCCACGACCCATTACTAATATTTTACTACTACTACTGGAAGCAGTATTGCTTCTGGTACTACTTCTAGTGGTTTAGATTTAGCATGTAGGTAAAATTGCTGCTGTAAAGTAAAAGAAGGTGCAGCCTTTCTCACATTCTGGACCTTGCCAAGAAGGCCTACTTTCAACTTTACCTCCTCAGAGGCATTCTCCCTTAATCTCCTATTTAATACTCTCCTTTAAGATTCCTTTGATCCTCCTGCCCCAGCTTTTTGCTGGTCAAATGCTTCTCCACGCACAGAGCTGGGGCAGATCTCTCTCCTCAGCTGCCTCCCTCCTCTGGAACAGTCTCCCTCTCTCCCTCCATCTTGAATCGGAGCTGTGCAAAACAACTTTTCTCTTCTCCTCCTCCTTCCCTCTCTCCCTTGCTAACCATACCCACAGTCACTGAGGTTGACAACCTAGGACCATCAAGATTCCAATAGGGTCCTGGCCATCTGCCCAATCGCCCCAGCATCTGCCCTCCTAAGCTGGTCATGGGTCTACACATGTCTGGGTGTTGCCTCATACCTGCACTTACCTAGTGGGTGGTTGACCTCCATCTTCACTTGGGACGTCCCGGCCTTGAAGTTACCTGTTGCCTCTGCATCTGACACCTATGGAACATCACCGCGTGGGACCCTCCAACACTTAACGCTCGCCCCCCTCTCCTTTCTCCTTCACGGAATTTGCAGGCTCCAAATGTCACAAGGCATAGTAGGACCGCTATTGTTTTATGATTTATTCTTTGTCAATTTATTGTTTATTTGTTCCCTTGCTCCCTTTCCCTTTTGCCTTGTGGTGCTTGGAAACAACTGTCTTGTATAAGCGCCTTATAAATGCCCAATAAAATAAATAAAATAAAAATAAACCTTTCACCTTGACCTTTTTCTGCTATAATCAATTTTCAGACAGCACTTCCTCTCCTCCTCTATCGCCACTTCATCTTTAAGTACTTCAACGCACATGCAGAAAGTTGTGATTACTGTATGTGCTTCCAAAGGAATGGCTCCAAACAAGCTGCATGGGATCCCATGACCTACACTTCCCTTTGACGGACCAATACTGTATGTGCTTCTACTGAAAGTGTCACTTCTCTATGTACAGTTACATTGCAGGTGCAACAAAACACTGAAGAGGAAGGTTTTTGTTTAACACCTTCATACACCAGGAGGGGTTGAATGACCACCTATGAGGTATGGGGAACATATCAACAACAAAATGATGGCCTCTGCAGTGTTACTAAGCATACAGTTCCCATCTTAAGAAAGTGGGAAACAGACCTGAATCCTTCCTTCACAATTCATGCTTTGGCCTTTCCATGGATGGAGCACTGGTTTCCCCTTCACCTCTCTGGTTGGTCTCAAATAGGATGCATGGTTGGCTCAACCCTTCATCCATAAAACTGCCTGGCCCTACACCAGACTAGACAGCGACAGCATGGCTCCTTCAAAGTCCTTTCTTGCCACTTCAGTCTCTCCACGATGGACACAGTCACCTTCCATCTCATCTACAGACCACCCAAACCCAACACCACCTTCATCTGAGACTTCACCGACCGGGTCACCACCATGCCCTTCATGCACACCACCAACGTCTTCCAAAGCGACTTCAACCTCCCAGGCAACAAGGTCATCAAACCTAATAATCACTGCACTGCCTTCCTGCCACTAGAGCTCTCCTCTCCCACTTGACTGGTCTGATCACTTAGCTGTGCCTTTCAACATCCAGCACACAACCCCAGTCAGGCACTCCATGACAAAATCCATTAGATACACCTTCAGTTCCTTTAAGAACTTCCCATGGAAGCCCTCATGGAAGACCTTGGCAACCTCCACCTGAAATGGACGAAACACCCCCAACCAAACTGTGAATATCTACTGGAAGCACTGAACACCACCCTCTCATCCTCCATTGATCGACACGTGCCTCTAAAACAACACACTTGCAGACCGAAACCGTCAGCATCCTGGTACATGCAAAAACTCAACCTCAGCAAAAGAGTCATCAGGATAAAGAGAAAACCTGGTGCTGCTTGATTACGGCATCTGACCTGGACCTCCTCAAAGAACTCAGGGCAACCCACTGACAACTAATCGACACAGCCAAGGCCTCCTCCTATTGTAACATCATAGCAGAAGCTCACAACAAAAGCATAGCCCCCTTCAAAACAGTCAAGCATTGTGTCAACCCACTACCCAACCCTGCCATACCACACTCCATCAGAAATTCCACCACATTAACTCCTTCTTCATCAGCAAAGTCAGCAATATTTACCAGCACATAGACACCAGCTCTGCATCCACAGACCCACCGTATGTCTCTCCTCGCAAAATCTCCACACCCTGGACAACATTCAAGATACTCTCTGAATAGGACCTGGTAGAAACCCTGGCGGCTCTCAAAGTCACATCAAATACAGACGACAACCTCAAAAAATCCATTTTGAAGACCCTCCCTGCAGAAGCACTCCTTCCCCACCTGGAGATCATCAACAGCTCCCCAACTCAAAGAACTTTCCCATTGACTCTAAAGATAGGACAAATCCTCCCTTTACTAAAGAAACCCACTCTGTATCCCTACAACCTAGGTAACTATCGCCCCATCATCCATCTTCCATTCCTAGGTAGCATCATTGAGAAAGCGGTAGCCTTGCAACAGCAGCAACACATTGACACCAACAATCTCCTCCAAACCTGTCACTCCAGGTTTAGACCCAGATGCAGCATGGAGATGGCAACCACACAGGTGGTCATTGATGCCCTCTACATCCTTGACGATGGCCACTCTTGCTGCCTGGCTCTAGTTGACCTCTCAGCCACCTTCGACAAGGTAGACCAGCAGGCACTCACGGACACCCTACATCAGCACAAGAAGGTCAGTTACTTTGTCCTATGCTGCCTCAATTCCTACTTCACCAACTTCTAGCAGTTTGTTCAGATGGATTCCTCAAGATCGCCAATGCTACCTATCACCTGTAGAGTCCCGCATGGTTCCATCCGCTCCCCACTGATCTTCAATCTTTACATGGAGCTGCTGGGAGCCCTCCTAGCCACACACAACATCCACATCCACCAATATGCCAACAATGCACAGATATTCCTCAAGATTGACTCCACCGAGGACATCCACAGGCTCAAAAACCTTCACTCGCTGATCCAGTCTTAGATGTCCAGTGGGTACTTGAAGCTCAACCCCTCCAATACCAAATTACTACTCCTCACCAACAACACCGAACCCTCACACATACACACCTGGCTATCAACCATGAACTCTGGGGGGTTTCACACCCAAGCTCATCTCCTGCTCCAAGTCCCTTGGGTTCCACATAGACAAACACCTCTCCTTCAAGATACATATAGCTAAGAAAATCTGCTTGGTATCAGCTCTCCCCCCTGAAGAAAGTCAAGCCCTTCCTCCTTCCAGGCAGCTTCAGATCCACTGTTCAAGCACTGGTTCTGTCCCACCTGGATGGTGGTAATGCACTCCTCAAGGGCCTCGCGTGGTCCTCCCTTGTGCCAATGAGAAGTGTCCTACATGCAGGCCCAACCCTCATCAAGTGTCTAGGCAGATACAACAACATCACCCTGGCCCTCATCGACATTCACTGGCTCCCACTACATGCACAAACCAACTTCAAGTCTTGCTGCATCATCTATAAGGGAGTCACCATCAAGTCACCCACCTACCTTGTGGAGAAACTCAGCATCTCTGGCAAGCAGTGCACCACAATAATCCAGGACACACTCAGACTTGAATTTTACCACTTCAAAAAAGGTAAGGACCAGAAAACAAGCCTTATCTCCCTATGCCCGTGACTATGGAGCCTCCTCCCCATCAGCATCAGACTTGCCCCCACGCTCCTACAATTCAGAAAATAACTCAAGACCCGCCTCTTCAAGGAGTCTCTTCTACTCAACACCTAGGCCATCACGTTGCCCCTGTGCCCCCTGACTCGCTAAATGCCACCCACCCCTCTCCTACCTGTCACCCTGTAAAGCTATACCCCTCCTCTGTGCCCCTCTGTATCCTTCTCCCCACTGTATATATGTTCTGTTGTAACCTCTGAAAAGCACTCTGTTATGCATCTTTACTGTTGAATACATCTGTAAAGTGCTCCATTATGCATCTGTTTTGTTGCATACCACTGTAAAGTGCTCCATTGCTTCTCTAAGCTAGGTCCGGCTCAATAAATACAAAAGAATAATAATAATAATAATAATAATAATAATAATAATAATAATAATAATAATAATGACAGTATCCTGGTTAACTCATAACTCAAAAAAGGAAATGTTTTAAGGGCAAAGACTGTCCGAATGGATGAGTAACAACATATGTCAAATACTGTTTTCTAAACAGGATGCAGTGACCAAGTCTACATTGAGTAAATGTAATCTCTCATGTATCAAAGTGGGAACTTACATCCAAATGTCAAATCTCCTAGTCAGGAGAATAGTGCCTAGTGTGCAAATACTCAAAGATCCTGCCATAGGGCTTCCAGATCCCTTTTGTGAGTCTTTCCGGGTAGGCTTGTGGTCTTCGGACTGCAGGTCACCTTTCCATTCTCACGAATGCTCTTGTGCCAAATGCCCAAAATCAAGAATGCATTACTTCTTGCTGACTTAGGGGACACCCAAGACTATTACCAAATCACTCCATTGGCTTCCTATAAAATCTAACATTTTGTTTAAATTGCTCACATGGCGCACATAGTTAATCTAACAAAGCCCATTTTTATCTTGAGAACCACTTGAAATGGTATGAATCTACTTGTCCTTTAAGGTCTTCTTACAACTACTTGATGTTTGTCCCTCATATTCACAGGACAACAGGATATGGGAGGTCATGCATAGATCATACCGACAAACTTTGGAATAGTCTCCCTCTTGATTTTCAGAAGATTGATGTCATTTTTACATTTTGCAAGTGTAGAAAAGCCTTTCTATTTTAAATATTTCTTCTGCAACAGTCTAGTAGTACCCCTCTGCCTTCCCATTCTTAGCATGCATGCTTCGATGCTACAAAGTTGTAGTGCCTCCATCTACCCTCTCTAACCCGTGTCGTAATAGTATACGAGATATGCAATATGATACGATTACCTGCAGGGCTGTCTCCTCATGAGCCTGCATGCTTGCCTTAATGAAGTTATTCTCACCCAACATCCAAGGGAAGCCCTCCCCTGCTTTATCCCACAACAGGCTTCGACTTTCTGTTTATTGGGCAAGAAGTGGCCAGTAAGTGGTTACTGGTGGGGGAGTCTGATGTCCCTCTTCACTGGCAAAAGGAGGAGGCCTGGACCCCGCGAGTGTTTCACATAAAATAGCCTGCCCAGCACAGAGCACGGTGCGAGCAAGAAGTGGCCAGTAAATTGTTACTGGTGGTTTGTGGTGAGGTGTGTGGGTGTGGGGGAGTTTCGACTAGTTCTCCAACCCCCCACCCTTAGGGCATCTAAGAGGACGATAGAGTTACTCTCCAACGACTTGCAGTGCCCCATGACTACGCTCACGTACTGTTTACTGAGTATACCTGACCCAGCATGTGTCTCTGCCTGATAGGAAGCATGGTGAGCCAAGGGAGTGCTGCTAAATCACCAAAGTCTGAGTATGTGTGGATTGAGGAAACCTGGAAAATGTGCCTCTCGAAAATCAATTTTGGCATAATTAAATTTGGAGCCGAAGGTAACTGACTCCCGGGTGGGGCAGGGGGAGAGACGGACTATGGCAGCTCCTTGAGCTGTCAGGCGTTCCCTGCCCCCCTCCCCCTGGGTTTTGCTATAGTCAGTTAAATTTGTATTACAGTTTTGCCATGGAGATTCGTTCCTTTAATTTTTAAGATTATCCTTGCGAATATAGCATTAACTTGTTTTGTCTGTGTGCAACAACAGCCCACTATAACTTCACTGAGTGACTTAAGTACCCAATTTTTAATCAGCCTTAATTTATTCTTCCTGTGTCCTATGGTACGTTTTGTGGTGTGTGTGGACCCTGCTCTTCTATTATCAATTGGCAACTGAATTCAATTCCAGCGCATTAGCCCATTGCAGTTTGCACCATAAATTACTTGCACTGTGATTGCAGACCCTTGTCTTCTTAACATTAACGTTAAAGTCACACTGAACCTGTTGGTTGTCTCCATGATCATCAGTCTGGCTTCAGAGGTGGCAGGAGCAGGTAAACTGCTCTCCTGAACATCTGTAAAAACCTGCTCTCCAAACTTGATTCCAACATTCCTTGTATCCTCATCTTACTTGATCTCTCCTTTTTCTTCGACACGGTCAACCATGTCACCCTGCTCAACCATCTCTGTGATAACCTGGGGATCACCGGGCATGCCCTGGCGTGGCTGACTTCTTTTCTCGCTGATCGACCCTCCGAGGTTCAACTTGGGTCCTTTCTCTCCTCTATCTCTATCTCTACCTCTGGTTTCCCCCCGGGGTCTAACCTCTCTCCCTGGCTGTTCAACCAATACCTGGCACTTCTTGCCTACCGCATTGCTGTGCTCTGCCCCAGCAACTTCCAGTGCTATGCGGATGACAGCTCATTTTCAGGCTACCCTCAGCCACCTCTTCTCCCTTTCTCATATCTGACTATCTGACTGTCTTTCCACCATCCAGGAGTGGTGTGCTGCCAACGATCTCTGCCCTAATGCCAGTAAGACCGAGATTCTCCTCATCAGCACAACCACACCCTCCTTTCCTGTCACTCTCTGGCTGGCCTCTCTTGGCCCTCTTCCTCCTCCCACCTTTGAGGCAAAAAACCTTGGTGTTATCTTCGACTCCACACTCTCCTTCTCTCCTCACATCTCTGACGTCTCTAAGAAGTCACACTACCATCTGCACCTCCTCAGGGATATTCTTCCTTTCCTCTCCTTCCCCCAGAATCTCACTGTCTCCAGAGCACTGGTTCTCTCTAGACTGGACTATTGCAACAGCCTTTTTCTAAATCTTTTTGCTTCCACCCTCCGCCCTCTGCAACTCATCCAGAACAGGACTGCGAGACTTGTCCTTGGCCTCAAGCCCAGGGTTCGTATCTCTCCAGGACTGAAGTCTCTGCACTTGCTCACATTGGCTGCAAGGATTAAGTTCAAAAGCCTCTGCATTGTCCACAAGGGCTTCTGGGGCCTGGGCCATCAATACCTTCAACTCTCTCTTCCTAAATATCTTCCTTCTCGAGCTCTTCGCTCTTCCGCCACCAACTCCCTCTGGGACAGCCTTCCTGCCCCCCTGAAACTTGAGGAGAACCATCTCTGGTGCCGGAAGCACCTCAAAACCTTTCTCTTTACTTCTCTCCTCAACTCCCCTGCTGTTTTCCTGGCTGAAACTGACCTTGCACTGGCTACCTGGCCACCCTCTGATCTCGGGCCCATGTTCCCTCCCCCCCAAGTTGCACACCTGCACTGCCTTCCTTGCAACCCTACACTTGGGGACTATTTTTTCTGTATCCCCACAGTCCCCTACCAGGACTTGCCACATGATGCCTGCACTTACCCTTTACTCTTGTACTTGCCAGCTACTGGCCATACTTTACTTATTGTTATTTATTCTATTATCCTTTTACTGCACTGTCCCCTCCCTCTTCCCCTATCACTCTCCATTCCCACTTCCTATGCACTTGCACAATCTGAATGCCACCTGGCCTAGTAGGATAGTTGTTTGTCTTCCCTCTGTTCCCCCTCCCTTGCCTCATTGCGCCTTGAAACACTTGTGTATAAGCACGTTATAAATTCCATTTCATATCATATCATATCATAACTGGTAATCCAATCAAAGTATCTCTGTATATTGCACATTGTATTTTGCACTTTAGAGTTTGGACGGCGTTTGCAGACTCGTGTTCTCCCAACGCTAATTGGCAACTCAAACCAAGTAGTTTTGCATGGTGTACTTGCATTTCATATAATGTATATTACTATTTTACTATATGTCTGGGCTAGTGTGCTAGGGAGCACTGATTAAACGCGTCTAATAGCGTTCCTAGCACCATCAATATCTTGTTGGAGTACTGTGCTGCCAAATGCGATGAACCGGGGAGGTCCTAGTACTATCATTGGTATAGCACCTGAGGACACCAAAGGGTTCCCAGTGGTGAACAATGGTCAAACAAAAGGCTAACCACTCAGCGTTGCCAGAGGTATTCCAAAAAAAGTTTACACACTTTTCGAACCCATTAGGGAAGCCAATGTATTAATAGGGGAAATAGACGGTCTGCTTCATGACTTGAATGGCACAAGATCAATGGCTCATGAGTGCCATGTTGTCACTTCCAATTGTGCTATTGCCCAGGACAGTTGCAAGGAGATGGGTCTAATAGAGGAGTGGAGAGAGCAGGATCGCGTGAACGAAAGAGGCAGGGGTCCTTCTCAACACTGTTTTGCTGGTAAAGGGAGCCAACCCAGGAGGGATCTCCTGGCTAAATATATTGTGGAAAAGGCAGCAGGACAGGAAGGTGTGGTTAATTACCAGCTCTCATACCATTGCTCAAAACTTGTAGGGTTTGGAGGATCCCAAAATGGTACTACAATTAAAGTACATTCTAACCCTGTTTGTAATGATCCTATTGCATCAGTGTCTCCACGGCCCCCTACCCACCTACCAACTCAAAGTTCTCCCATTAAATGTACCATTAGCTCAGATGTATCTGCTATGATTAAGGTAGAAGGCACTATTGAGTGGGGGCTGCTGATGAGTGTGAGGTAGCTCTCAAGAATGGTGGGATTCATACTATCGCTCCTGAAATTAGATTGTCTAACATATTTTCCCCCTTACTTGATAGATCTGCGTCAAACACGGAGAGCCCCAACCAGTTACATTTAGATTCTGTATATGCACCTCAGCCCAATGTGGAAGCCCAGGACCTATTGACTGGGCTGGTGGATAAGGGGGGCCTTGTGCCAAGTCCTGTACGTTTTAGTGTTCAGTGTAACTGTGAATGGCAAATTCACCTGCAAGACTTAATGCTGGAGATGGGTACCCAAAGGTGGATGGTCCCCATTGTGTCTAGTACTGTGAAATCCCAGGGGGAAAAATTGTTGGAATCCCAGAGGGAGATTATCCACTTGACCATCAAGTTACAGCCAAACTATTCCAACTGTGTTGACCCATCAAAGGGACTCGGAGTGAAATGTCCCAGGGGGAAAAATAGCTAACAGACCACGGCGAACAAGGTATTGAAGCCACCAAGGACTTGTTTAGTAAATCCATCAATGACACTATCAATAATCATGTGGAAACACATCCTCTCCGAAGGATGCAGGAGTCCAGGCAAGGTGATGATAGGATTGTTCCCCAACCAAGCAGCAATGTTCTTGTTGCCCCTGGGATGGCTCCTAAATCACATGGTAAATGTTATGTAGGTTTAATTTCTCCAAACATGGGTTGGGCGGTTTTGAAAAGATTCCTTGATGAACGGGTCATTCATTGGATTCAGCATGTGAGGGGGTGCATGTCCATTATAAGAGATGATATGATAGGGGCCTGCAGGGGTTCTATGGGCTCGGGGTAGTTGGATTATGTGGAGTTGACTTTCACAAATCCAACTATGGTAGATAGACTTTTGTCAATGGAGTCTAGGTCTTACCCCCCACAAGGTTCCAATGTTTACTTGAGACTTTCTTAACCTGTGACTTCTGTAAGGCACCTCCCCAAAGGCCAACCACCTATGTGTGCCCCGAGCCCTACCAGCCCTGTTTGTTTGTTTGTTTGTTTATTAATTTGTATGGCGCGCCAAACCCAAAAGGTGACAGGGCGCTACAGAGAACAGGAAACAAGATTGCTTAAAAACTTAGTTGCAGGCACAGTATAAACATACGCATTACATCACATGATAAATCGGTCAAATAATAAGCCCTACCACAGATTTGGAAAAGATAGACTGACCATTTTGCCCTCCTTCAACCTATTCCCCTGTCCCCAGTGGTACAAAGCTTTTGTTTTGGAAGGTAGCAGGGATTTCTTAGCACCTGGTAGATCCTGAATGGATAGCCTTTATTTCTTTACATGACATTATTTTCCTTCAGGAAACCTGGCCAGTTGATGCCATTGAATTTCTGAGGGTTTAGACAATTTTATTCCATAGCTAAAAAGAGATAAAGAGGAAGGCTGTGGGTGTGCAGGTGGCTACTGACTTTGATGGTGGTGGACTCAAGGTGGGAACCCAAAATATGTAGGGAGGGCATGCCGGATCTACAAATGATTATCTGTTCTAACAAAGAGGGCTTATTTTGCTTATTTTCAATGTCTACAATAGGTCATATGGGCCTAATCTTCTATCAAACCTGAATATGATTTGTGACACAGGCAGAAATTGGAATCCCAGGATGCTAAGGGTGGGACAAATTATAGTCAGGGTTGATTTCAACCATCAGTGGAACTCCTCTGGGAGCTTGAGTAGCTGTAGGATGATGTGAAAGCTGCTTGGGAAATCCTGTTTTTGGAGGCTAGCTATCCCACAAGGGTCCATAGGTTTGCCATGGATTCAGTGAGGCTATTATATGGGCTGGATATGAGGGCATGCAATGGTAGGTGTGTGGAGGACAGACCTGGAAAGGACACTTTTTTTGGCCCTGTATGTTCATCTAGATTGATTGTGGAGGAGTTAGGTGTTTGGAGCACCTAGTTAGTGATTCCAAAACCCTCCTAATAGGTGTGGCAAAAAACAGGTGAATAATCAATCTAGTATACCAATTGGAATAGTTTGGAACGCTAAATGTACAGTCAAGTAGAAAAATGTTTTGAGAACAGGTTTAAAGCCACCTATTTACTAGTATGCCTTGAGAACAATATTTTGACAACAGATTTAAAGCTCTCCATTTACTTGTCTGCCTTGCCCTCCATTGAAAACATATATCTACCCAATTCTGGAGAAGGTGAGATTCTATCTGAATTCGTTGGACTGACCTCTGGGTTCAAACCATGGTTTCCCAAGGTAAAACCTCCTTTTAAGCCGAAGCCAGCACAGCGTTCTCCTTGGTATGATTCAGGTTGTAGAAAGGCCAAGGACACATTGTTGTTGCTTTTGATTATACCAGGTATGGCACATAAAGAAGGTCTAAATCACTTGAGGAACAGTTTTAAGAGTTTTTCCCTCAGGGGTAAATGGAACAAACAGAGAGGACCTGCCATCACTAAGGACAGCAAGGACCTTTGGTCATTGGTCTCGGAGCAGAGAGAATCCAAGGATAATGATCTCCACTGTGTGATCAACAAGGAGGAATGGTTTCTCCACTTTGGCGGCTTTTATGATGAAGTGGTGTCCTCTGACAATCCCTGTGGATTGGAACTGTATGTTCCAGTGACTGAGCTGTCGACCAATAGGGCTCCACATGTCAATATTACCCTGTCTGCAGTGAGAAGTGCCTTGCTGAGTTCAAAGGGCCAAAAGTCCCCTGGACCCGATAGGGTACCAATTGACCTCTGGAAAGACGAGCCAGACATTTGTGCGCCGGTCCTAACTAAGCTCTTTCAATCAGTGCTTAACCTCAATAGGATTCCAGCCTTGTGGCTCTGTGCAGGGGTCATTCCTATATATAAGAGGGAGGGGCGGGATCAACCAAGTAATTATAGGCCCAGTTCGCATCTCATTGCATCAGGGAAACATTTTGCTAAGGTTATCCTCGAGCAATTTTTTCAGTGCATTGAATCCAAGGGCCTGATTTCCTACATCCAAGCTGGGTTTTGCCAGAGGATGAGTAGTGTGTACCAATATTTTCGTCTCCATATGATCATACACAAATACTGTCTTAAAAAAGATGCAAGGCTGTGTTCTTGCATTGCTTCTGTTTATATTAATGAGATCATAATGGCCCGCTGGATTACTGCTAGGGTGCATACCTGGATTCCCCTAAACAGGGCTTGGATCTTATCCCAGCACTGCTTTTTGCCGATGACTCACATTTGTTGGCCTTTACCCCAATGGATATCAAAAGAAGCCTGAAGTGTTTTGTTTTCAAGTGTGCCCAATTGGGCCTTGTACTCAACAGGAGCAAAACTAAGGTAATGGTGTTTCGAACAAAGAAGTTTGGGGTTACAAAATTGGGGCTGGAAGTAGAGGGGACAATCCTGCAACAGGTTACCCACTATCATTATCTGGCGGTATGATTTTCTGACGATGGTACCTCAGTGGGCCAAATTAGCAAATTGCAGTCTACTTTGGAGAAGAGTAGTGGTGGCCTGAGGAGGATTTTTGGGTCACATGGTGTGCAGGCTGTTTCACCAGCGCGTGACATTTATACCATCCAGGTTACTTTGGCTGTCTTGTATGGAGCTGAGATATGGGGCTGTTCCAATTGTTCTAGTTTGGGGGTGGCCAAACAAAAATTCTTAAAGAAGCTCCTTAGACTATCATGTAGTGCCCCACTAATGATGGAGTGTGGTTTGGTCCCGGTACTTTGCCAACTAATATGGAAACCAGTCTTTTATTGGGTTAGGCTATGGAGCTCACTGGACCTTAACAAATATTGGGAGGCTCTTACCAATTTGTTGAATTATCCAGGGGGCTGCTCTCTCCCTTGGCTGTGCCATGTAAAGCAACAACTTGCAGGTCTTGAAGATCTTTTGAATAAGCCTTTTCCTACACCTACTGGTTCAAAAAATGCTCTAAAGTGTGTTGCTAGCTATAACACCCAGGAACACTGTGTGTGTATGTGCTTAAAATTGAAATCTGGACAGGATAATCTAATCTCGAAACCTATTTTGGAGGCATAGCCCTATTTGGGTCTCATTTCACCTACCTATGCTCGCACCTTGTTTGTTAAATTTAGATTGGGCACCCTACAGGTTTGAGCATTCACGTGTGGTTGGACAGGGGCTCTCTGTTGGTTTGTCCGGCATGTGGCCTGGCCCCTGAATCAGTAATGCAATTCTTGCTATTTTGTGAATGTTATTATGCTCTAGGGAAAATAAACCTAATCACATTGTTTAAGAGAGAACGTGTCAGAAGCAGTCGGGAAGCAGTAGCACTATGTCAGTTCACTGCTTCAACCAGTGATATTTATTTTGTTGCTAAATACATCTATCACGCCTGGTTACGTAGGATGATGATATTTAATGGATGACTGTATTTTCAAGTTCAGAGTTTTTCTACGACATTTTATGTGTACCATATTGAAAGTTGTTTTATTCCTTATTGGAATCATGTATTGAATAGTGTCTACTTATAGTAAAAATTGCTGAATGAAGCATTGTTTGACTGACAGACTGACTCTTTATTGGTCTCTGGATCTGTCACTACTGCCATTGTCAGGGTTATATCACCAGCAGGCTTGCAGTAAATCTTCCTTCCAATCACAGGATACTTCCAGGTTCTGGGTTAATGCTCTGTGTGGTCAGCAACACAGACTCCCTCCCATAGATAATCACAGGATTCTGCCTGCATCTGTGATAGAGAGCCAACATGATGGAAACAACAACTCCTTCTCAGCTACAACCCCCACCAGGTTCTCTGCAGAATGGTAACTTCATTGGTTTACATGCATCTGGGATTGAATTATACTCTCAGTAAGATCTGCTTCGTCACTTTCACCTTTACCTTCACTCCTTCTACCACTGCTCTCCTTCTATGATATACAGGCCTAACTCCCTCGCTCTCTTGTTCCATCCATCTTGTTTTATTCTTCTCAGCCTCTCTCAAATATCCCAATAATGTATTAGATTAGCTGAACCTTTCATCAGTCAGCTGTGGGTCCAGGGGGTGGCCAGGCATTCTTTGTCCCACATCTCTCCTCGTCAATTCCATGTTTTTGTGTCTCCCTCATTCCCATGCACCGGGGGAAGTCATTGGTATGAGATCTAAATCAGAATCTCTGAAAGCCATCTGCCAATAGTAGATGGGCCTGTGTTGGGATCCAGAACCTGCCAGGAGTTTACAGAGAATTGAACACTCATACTTGGGGCACCCAGATACTAAGAGTTGAGGCATTTCTGGTGAGGTCATCACTGGACCCCATTCAGTAGAGCAGGAAATGTGGCACATTCAGAGTGGTTACAGTTCTTGATGAACACACCCACACTCCATGAGCAGGATATGTTGCGGAGGCTATAGCATGCCTAATGGATACAAATATAGCTCTGAGGCATTGGAGGAATCAATGTGGCAACCATGTTGAGAGTGGAAACAATATCAGATTCAACATTTCTCTGCTGGATAATTGCCAACAGTTAGCAGCTACACATAGCCACCAGTAGTCTTTTTAACATTTGGGACCTATATGCTGACCTTCTTTCACAATCACCAGTGGATTAGTAAAATGTCACTTCAAATATTTTGATTTCCCGACATAGGCTACACATTTTGCTTTTGGGGTGGTCATACTGCGAACAGAACCTTCCAGCCCCAACTAAAAAAAAAATATGTTTTCATTTTATCTTATTTGTTGTTATAATGAAATAATGCACTTTTAAGAATATATGTGAATGTTTTAATTTGATATCAAATTATATGTCAATATGAATTGTACGATAAACATTTTTGAAAGGTAGATTTTGTTAGCCAACCAAAATAAGAAAATAAAAAACAAAAAAATAAAAAATGTGATTTCAATCTTGAGACAGATTGCCATCTTGAGGCGGTGTAGAAGTCCTGGCTTTTTGGATTTGTATTAACTAATACAATGATGTGAGTAATTCCATCTCAGAATGGGTGATCTGCTAACCAGATCTCTCTTTCATAAACTCCATGTCAAAAGAATAGTATATACCTGTGCCCTTCTGAATTATTATGCTAATCTGTAGCACATGCTCTCCAGTGCCACAGAGCTGTTTCAGTGGTCACAGGTGCTCATTTGACAGCTGATGTGACAGCCATGCCACTTCAGCACAGAGGCTACATTTAAAGTTTGTAACTCTGTTTCAAAATGGCAAAGTCATGAGGAATTACTATTCTGGTGGCAGTTTAATTTTAAACATAAAGTCATACCAGAGCTTAAGGAATGGAGAATAGCAATTTACATATATAAGCATCCACATCAGAATGATATCAAATATGTGTCTTCTCTGTGATCCCAGGCCAGCTGTGAAAGGATGGTGTGTACTCTGGTCAGACAGCCTAGCTCTGTCACTGAAGAGCAAGAGACTGATTGGTGGGGCTTCTCCTCTTGATACTTTGTGAGGTTTGGCAACACCTTTCCCAGCAGGACAGTCTCCTAGCAGGAGCTGCCCAGGGAAACAGGCACATCCATCCCAAAAGGACTAGTCTCACACCAGGGTGCTGCATATCAAAAGGCACATTGATGCTATTGGCAATGGAAGGAGCAGAGTTAGTGAAGGCAGATATTTCAATGCAGCTGGATTAGGATTACTACATCTTGTTTCTTTCTGCATCTCTCTTTCCTACCTGCCTTTAACAAAGAAGACCTGTCTCGCTGCAGCCACACTGGGACCCAGATGTCTGCCAGCCACCCCCCACCCCTGTATTGATGGCCTGAGAACAAGGACTATTCTTACCATTGAGTCCCTACATTGGGACAAAGAGCAAAATGAGAGTCAAATCGCTTCAATCAGTGATTTAAGACCATTCACCGTGTTTTTTTCGAACCAACGATTCGGAGATGCCTTTGGCATGTGAGAGATGTTCCACCTGCTTTCTTGTGCACTCAAATTAGTTTGGTTCCCCAGATAAGCCCATCATTCACTCGGCTTGAACTAGAAGATTATCATTGCAACTGACTTTTTTTAAATGCCTTTTGAAATCACTGGCTTCTCGTCTTTGCTGATCTACATTGACAGCCAACCAGACCATGTGGCTCACATCGAACTGCAACCTTTGAACTCTGCATTGATATGATATGATGTGATATGGCATTTATAATGCTCCTGTACACACGTGTTTCTAGGCACGACAAGACAAGGAGGGGGCAAGAAGGGAGCCAGAACAACAATCTTACTAGGCCTTGTGTCATTCAGATCGCAGAAGTGTGGGGAAGAGGGAAGGTGAGGAGTGCCAGGAGGGGAGGAGAAGGGAGATGTGCTGGTAACTCAATAAGTGCAGCCTGTGGGTAGATCATAAGTGCAGAGAGAAGGGATTGTAGGGTTGCAGTTACAGACCCTTAAGTGCTGGGGGAACTCAGAGCCTGGTCCGAAGTTCAGAGGATATCGAGGTTAGGTGCCCAGTGCATGGAGCAGTCAGGTACATAAGCAGGGGAGAGGAAGAGATAAAGCAGAAGTGAAAAGGAAGGTCTTGAGTTGCGTCCGGAACTGGAGGTGGTTCTGCTCAAGTTTGAGAGAGGGAGGGAAGCTGTTCCAGAGAGAGACCCCGCCCTAGGAGAGAGATCTTCCCTGAACTCTCTGCTTGGAGAAGTGTCTGACCCTCAGAGAGTTGGAGGTGGATGAGCAGAGAGCTCGAGAAGAAAGATGTTTTGGAAGATAAAGTTGTAGGTAGAGTGGTCCCAGGCCCCAGAACGTCTTGTGGACGATGCAGAGGGTATTGAACTTGATCCTTGCAGCCACGGGGAGCCACTCAAGAGATTTCAGAACTGGAGATATACGATCCCTGGGCTTCAGGCCAAGGACAAGTCTTGTAGTCCTGTTCTGGAAAGGCTTTAAAGTTCGAAGAGTAGAGGCAGACAGATTTAGAAAGAGGTTGTTGCAGTACTCCAGCCTAGAGAGGACCAGAGATCTGGAGACAGCAAACTTCTGGGGTAAGGAGAGGAAAGGAAAAATACCTCTAAGGAGGTGAAGCTGGTAGTGTGACTTCTTAGCCACGTCAGAGATGTGAAGCGAGAAGGAGAGGGGGGAGTCAAAGATGACACCAAGGTTCTTAGCCTCACAGGAAGGAACAGGAAAAGGGCCCTGAGTGGGCCACCAGAGAGAGAGAAAGGAAAGGAGGGAACAGTTGTCCCATGAGGAGGATCTCAGTCTTACTGGAATGAAGGCTGAGATCATTGGCAGCACGCCATTCCTACATTGCAGCCAGACAGTCTGGTATGAGAGAAGATGCTGAGGTGACCGAGAGGATCCTGAAAGAGAGCTCTGTGTCATCTGTATAACACTGAAAATTGGAGCAGAATGTGGTGATCCTGTGGGCAAGATGTGCCAGGTAGTGGTTGAAAAGCCAGGGAGAGAGGACCCCTGGCGAACACCACAAGTAGAGAGAGATATTGAAGAAAGGAAAGATCCCAGTTGGACCTGAGAGGGTTAGTCGGTGAGAAAGAAAGTCAGCCAGGCCAGCGCCTGATCAGTGATACCCAGAATGATACAGAGGCGATTGAACATGATGACATGGTTGACTGTGTCGAAAGTAGAGGATAGATCAAGAAGAATGAGGACAGAATGGAGATTAGAGTAAATATTTGAGACTAGGGGCCTCATTCCGAGTTGGGCGGTAGCCATGGCGCTATTAGCGCCATGGCTGCCTCCCATACCGGGTCCGGGTCCGGTCTGGTGGATTGGGGACATACCGGGACATTCTGACCTAGGCGGTCCTGGTAAATCCCCATTCCAAATACCATTCCCCATTCCCATTTGAGCCCCCATAGGGCTCAATGGGAAGGAGGAAGGCGCTAATAACGGGCCTGCTAATTGCGGGCCCGTTATTAGCTCCAAGGTCCCTTAACGGGTCCCGTAAAGAACGTGTGGTCAGACCACACGTCCTTTGCGGTTCCCGCTAAGAGACCTCGGAATTGGGTGGTAAGGGATTACAAGCACCGGTCTCCTTACCGGTGCCCGGTATCGCTTACCACCCAACTCCTAGGTCTTCAGAGATGTTCGGCAGAGCAGTTTATGTGCTTCTGGCAGCTCTGAAGCCAGACTAGTGGTTACAGAGACAACCAACAGATTAAGTATGCAGATTAAGCTGGGAAATGGCCAGCTTTTCCAAGCGTTTGCCCAGGAAAGGAGTGATGGAGATCGGGTGATAGTTAGCTGGAGAGTCATCTGGCTTGAACTGTGCTTCCGGCCACCAACATATTTGCTGACTAACTGACTGTTGAATGACCCAGGTGGTCCTCAGGATCCACACTTTGCTGAATGCTGCATCGTATTGCTCTTCTAACCATTAAAATCAAAACTGCTTCTATTCTTGGCCAGTCGAAACCACACTGTTGCGATCCTTGAATGTCGCATCGGACTGACGTGCCTTGTGCTGCAAATCCAGTAATGAGCATCTTTGCCATCGAAATTACCTTGAAGGGCCCTCTCGATCTGCACTTGTTCAAACCACAATGAACTTCAGCTCGACCCCAGCTTAACAACCCCTCCACGTATGGAGCAACATGGCTGCTGCATTCAAGCCTAATTCAAACCTCATGAACAGTACAGCCTCAGTTTGGCGTTCAGAGTAAGCCACCTGTTTGAGATTCCCAAGAAGCCTTCCATTCTCAATACGTTCACAGTTTGACATTTCCCTTAAGCAACATGCTTTTATTCACAGTAAACTTAGCATTTGCAATGAGCTCCAAGTTGGACATTGTTAAAAAAGCTCCCAGGTTTGGCATTCCCAGTATGCACTGAGTTTAATTTCCTGAGTAAATTTGATGTTTCTATTATTTGTCCAACTTGAATGAGCATAGCTGGGAAACACCGGTGATTGAAGTAGGTTAGGGGTACTCTGTCCTATTAAGAAACCTGAAAGGAAGGAGAAAGAAAAATTAACTTAATAAAATATTTCATGAGAGATTATGGACTCATATAAACCTTGCCTTTTCCTCGGTTGTATACGAATTGTTCGTTTTATAACTGTTCGAATTACAATTGACCTTTTCACAATTGACCGAATTGTGAAGGTCAATTGTAACATATACGTGGGGGGAAACCCCCCACAACCCCCCACCCAAAACCAAACCCCCCAAAACCCCTCTATATATATATATATATATATATATATATATATATATATATATATATATATATATATTACCAAACCATATATATATATACATTTATATCAATGAAAAAATCTTTTTTAAAGGGACGTTATGGTTAAGTTGCGCTACTAAAAACCTATGAAATTCAGTGAAAAAACTTTGTCAAAAAATCTTTGATGTCCTGGGTGTTAGTCTTAGCAGTGCACGGTGGTGGCGCGAGTTATGGTTGCTTAGCTTACCATAACTGGCGAATTTCAAGTGTTTTTCGGTTTTACTTGGAACCATAACGTTCCTTTGACAAAGTTTTTTCACTGAATTTCATAGGTTTTTAGTAGTGCAACTTAACCATAACGTCCCTTTAACAAAGTTTTTTCATTGAATTTCATAGGTTTTTATTAGTGCAACTTAACCATAACGTCCCTGTAACATTTTTTTTTAACTAAATTTTAAAGGTTTTTATTAGTACAAAGTGACCATAACATCCTTTTCAATAGATGAAGACCACTAACATCTTATGTCCTCAAAGTGGGAATGCCGGGTGGTAAAAAAAACAAAAAGATTTTCCTTCCTACGCCGGGACGCCTGCGGCGTCTCGGCGTAGGAAGGAAAATCTTTTACCAAGGTGGCCACCATGAAAAGGGAAGGCGGGGTGTATAAAGAACACAACGGCGCATGAGCGGGGTTCGGGGGGCACAGGGGAGACACATGGGCATGAGCGGGGGGTGAGAGGGAACAGGGTACAAACGGGGCATGAGCAGGGGGTGGGGGGGAAAAGGAAGGAAACACAGGGCATGAGCGGTGGTGGGGGGAACACGAGAGAGACACGGGGCATGAGCAGCGGGTGGGGAGGAACATGAGGGAGACACGGGTATGAGCAGGGGGTGGGGAGGAACACGAGGGAGACACAGGGCATGAGCGGGGGGGTACAGGGCACATACGGGACATGAGCGGGGGTGGGGAGGAAAGGAGAGAGACAAGGGGCATGAGCGGGGGGTGGGGGGAACACGAGGGAGACACGGAGCATGAGCGGGGGGCGGGGGTAACACGAGGGAAACACAGGGCATGAGCGGGGGTGGGGGGAACACGAGGGAGACACGGGGCATGAGCGGGAGGTGGGGGGCAACAGGAGACAGACACGGGGCATGAGCAGGGGGTGGGGTCAACAGGAGAGAGACACGGGGCATGAGCGGGGCGTGGGGAGAACAGGAGACAGACACGGGGCATGAGCGGGGGGTGGGGAGAACAGGAGACAGGCACGGGGCATGAGCGGGGGATGGGGGGAACAGGAGACAGACACGGGGCATGAGCGGGGGAGTCGGGGGCAACATGAAAGAGACACGGGGCATGAGCGTGGGGTGGGGGGTACAGGAGACAGACACGGGGCATGAGTGGGGGGTGGGGGCCAACAGAAGAGAGACACGGGACATGAGTGGGTGGGGGGAACAGGAGACAGACACGGGGCATGAGCGGGGGGTGGGGGGCAACAGGAGAGAGACATGGGGCATGAGCGGGGGGTGGGGGGAACAGAAGACAGACACGGGGCATGAGCGGGGGTGGGGGAACAACAGAGACAGACACGGGGCATGAGCAGGGGGTGGGGGGCAACAGGAGACAGACACAGGGCATGAGCGGGGGGTGGGGGAAACAGGAGACAGACACGGGGCATGAGTGGGGGGTGGCGGGCAACAGGAGACAGACACCGGGCATGAGCGGGGCGTGGGGGGCAACAGGAGACAGACACGGGGCATTGAGCGGGGGGTGGGGGGGAACAGGAGACAGACCCGGAGCATGAGCGGGGGGTGGGGAGAACAGGAGACAGACACGGTGCATGAGCGGGGGGTGGGGGGCAACAGGAGACAGACACAGGGCATGAGCGGGGGTGGGAGGAACAGGAGACAGACACGGGCATGAGCGGGGGGTGGGGAGAACAGGAGACAGACACAGGGCATGAGCGAGGGGGTGGGGGGCAACAGGAGACAGACACGGGGCATGAGCGGGGGTGTGGGGGGCAACAGGAGATAGACACGGGCATGAGCGCGGAGTGGGGGAGTACAGGAGACAGACACGGGGCATGGGTGGGAGCAAGAGGAGACAGACATGGGGCATGAGCGGGGGATGGGGGGAACAGGAGACAGACACGGGGCATGAGCGGGGGGTTGGGGGTACAGAAGACAGACACGGGGCATGAGCGGGGTAGTGGGGGGCAACAGGAGACAGACACGGGGCATGAGCAGGGGGTGGGGGGCAACAGGAGAGAGACACAGGACATGAGCGGGTGGGGGAACAGGAGACAGACACGGGGCATGAGCAGGGGGTGGGGGGCAACAGGAGAGAGACACGGGACATGTGCGGGTGGGGGAACAGGAGACAGACACGGGGCATGAGCAGGGTGGGCAACAGGAGACAGACATGGGGCATGAGCGGGGGGATGGGGGGGTACAGGAGACAGACACGAGCATGAGCGGGGGGTGGGGGGGTACAGGAGAAAGACACGGGGCATGAGCAGGGGTGGGGGGCAACAGGAGAGAGACACGGGGCATGAGCGGGGGGTGGGGGGAACAGGAGACAGACACAGGGCATGAGCGGGGGGTGGGAGGAACAAAAGAGACAGACACGGGGCATGAGCGGGAGGTGGGGGGCAACAGGAGAGAGAGACAGGGCAGGAGCGGGGGGTGGGGGGCAACAGGAGACAGACACGGGGCATGAGCGGGGGGTGAGGGCAACAGGAGACAGACACGGGGCATGAGCAGGGGGTGGGGGGAACAGCAGACAGACACAGAGCATGAGCGGGGGGTGGGGAGAACAGGAGACAGACACGGGGCATGAGAGGGGGGTGGGGGGCAACAGGAGACAGACACGGGGCTTGAGCGGGGGGTGGGGGGCAACAGGAGAGAGACACGGGACATAGGCGGGTGGGGGGCAACAGGAGAGAAACACAGGGCATGGGCGGGGGGGCAACAGGAGACAGACACGGGGCATGAGCGGGCGGTGGGGGGTACAGGAGACAGACATGGGGCATGAGCGGGGGGTGGGGGGCAACAGGAGAGAGACACGGGGCATGAGCGGGGGGTGGGGGGAACAGGAGACAGACACGGGGCATGAGCGGGGGTTGGGGGGAACAACAGAGACAGACAAGGGGCATGAGCGGGGGTGTGGGGGGATACAGGAGACAGACACGAGCATGAGCGGGGGGTGGGGGGGTACAGGAGAAAGACACGGGGCATGAGCAGGGGTGGGGGGCAACAGGAGAGAGACACGGGGCATGAGCGGGGGGTGGGGGGAACAGGAGACAGACACAGGGCATGAGCGGGGGGTGGGAGGAACAAAAGAGACAGACACGGGGCATGAGCGGGGGGTGGGGGGCAACAGGAGAGAGACACAGTGCAGGAGCGGGGGGTGGGGGGCAACAGGAGACAGACACGGGGCATGAGCGGGGGGTGAGGGCAACAGGAGACAGACACGGGGCATGAGCAGAGGGTGGGGGGAACAGGAGACAGACACAGAGCATGAGTGGGGGGTGGGGAGAACAGGAGACAGACACGGGGCATGAGAGGGGGGTGGGGGTCAACAGGAGACAGACACGGGGCATGAGCGGGGGTGGGGGGCAACAGGAGAGAGACACGGGACATAGGCGGGTGGGGGGCAACAGGAGAGAGACACGGGGCATGGGCGGGGGGGCAACAGGAGACAGACACGGGGCATGAGCGGGCGGTGGGGGGTACAGGAGACAGACATGGGGCATGAGCAGGGAGTGGGGGGCAACAGGAGAGAGACACGGGGCATGAGCGGGGGGTGGGGGAACAGGAGACAGACACGGGGCATGAGCGGGGGTTGGGGGGAACAACAGAGACAGACAAGGGGCATGAGCGGGTGGTGGAGGGCAACAAGAGACAGACACGGGGCATGAGCGGGGGGTGGGGGGCAACAGGAGACAGACACGGGGCATGAGCGGGGGGTGAGGGGCAACAGGAGACAGACACGGGGCATGAGCGGGGGGTGGGGGAAACAGGAGAGACACGGGGCATGAGCGGGGGTGGGGGGCAACAGGAGAGACACGGGACATGAGCGGGGGTGGGGGGAACATGAGACAGACACTTGCATGAGCGAGGGGTGGGGGGAACAGGAGACAGACACGGGGCATGAGCGGGGGGTGGGGGGAACAACAGACACGGGCATGAGCGGGGGGGTGGGGAGAACAGACACGGGGCATGAGCGGGGGTGAGAGGAACAGGAAAAAGACACGGGGCATGAGCAGGGGGTGGGGAGAACAGGAGACAAACACGGGGCATGAGCGGGGGGGTGGGGGGCAACAAGAGAGAGACACGGGGCATGAGCGTGTGGGGGGAACAGGAGACAGACACAGGGCATGAGCGGGTGGGGGGAACAGGAGACAGACACGGGGCATGAGCGGGAGGGGTGGGAGGCAACAGGACACAGACATGGGGCATGAGCGGGGTGTGGAGAGAACAGGAGACAGACACGGGTCATGAGCGGGGGGAACAGAAGACAGACATGGGGCATGAGCGGGGGGTGGGGGAAGGGGAGAGAGACACACGGGGCATGAGCGGGGTGGGGGGAGGGAGAGAGATACACGGGGCATGAGCGGGGGGGAGGGAGAGAGACACACGGGGCATGAGCGGGGGGTGGGTGGGAGGGAGAGAGACACACGGGGCATGAGTGGGGGGTGGGCGGGAGGGAGGGAGAGAGACACACGGGGCATGTGCGGGGGGTGGGCGGGAGACAGAGAGACACACGGGGCATGAGCGGTGGGTGGGCGGGACGGAGAGAGACACACAGGGCATGAGCGGGAGGGGGTGGGGGTAAGGGGAGAGAGACACACAGGGCATGAGCGGGGGGTGGGGTGGGAGGGAGAGAGACGCCCGCGGCATGATCGGGGGTTGGCCGGAGGGGGAGAGACACAAGGGGCATGAGCGGGGGTGGGCAGGAGGGTGATAGACACGGGGCAAGAGTGGGGGTGGGCGGGAGGTTGAAAGACACGGGGCAAGAGCGGGGGTGGGCGGGAGGGAGAAAGACACAGGGCAAGAGCGTGGGTGGGCGGCAGGGGGAAAGACACAGGGCAAGAGCGGGCTTGGGAGGGAGGGGGAAAGACACGGGGCAAGAGTGGGAGTGGGCGGGAGGGGGAAAGACACGGGGCAAGAGCGGGGGTGGGCGGGAGGGGGAAAGAGACACGGGGCAAGAGCGGGGGTGGGTTGGAGGGGGAAAGAGACACGGGGCAAGAGCAGGGGTGGGTGGGAGGGGGAAAGAGACACGGGGCAAGAGCGAGGGTGGGCAGGAGGGGGAAAGAGACACGGGGCAAGAGCGGGGGTGGGCGGGAGGGGGAAAGAGACACCGGGCAAGAGCGCGGGTGGGCGGGAAGGGGGAAAGAGACACAGGGCAAGAGCGGGGGTGGGCGGGAGGGGGAAAGAGACACAGGCCAAGATCGGGGGTGGGCGGGAGGGGGAAAGAGACACGGGGCAAGAGCGGGGGTGGGCGGGAGGGGGAAAGAGACACGGGGCAAGAGCGGGGGTGGGCGGGAGGGGGAAAGACACGCGGGGGTGGAGGGGAGGGAGACAGGCACACGGGGCAAGAGCGGGGGTGGGGGGTAGGGAGACAGACACACGAGGCATGAGCGGGGGGTGGGGGAAGGGGAGAGACACGCGGGGCATGAGCGGGGGGTGGGCGGGAGGGGGAGAGACACAGGGGGCATGAGCGGGGGGTGGGCGGGAGGGGGAGAGACACGGGGCATGGGTGGGGGGGTGGGAGAGAGACACACGGGGCATGAGTGGGGGGAAGGAGAGAGAGACACATGGGGCATGAGCGGGGGGTGGGCGGGAGGGGGAGAGACACACAGGGCATGAGCGGGGGTGCGGGGGAGGGAGAGAGACACACGGGACATGAGTGGGGGGTGGGCGGCGGGTGGGGAGAGACACACGGACATGAGCGGGTGTGGGGAGAGACACACGGACATGAGCGGGCGGCGGGTGGGGAGAAACACACAGACATGAGCAGCGGGTGGGAGAGACACACGGGGGTGGGAGAGACACACGGGGCATGAGCGGGGGGTGGGTGGGAGGGAGAAAGACACACGGACATGAGCGGGGGGTGGGCGGGAGGGAGAAAGACACACGGACATGAGCGGGGGGTGGGCGGGAGGGAGAAAGACACACGGACATGAGCGGGGGGTGGGCGGCGGGTGGGGAGAGACACATGGACATGAGCGGGCGGCGGGTGGGGAGAAACACACAGACATGAGCAGCGGGTGGGAGAGACACACGGGGGTGGGAGAGACACACGGGGCATGAGCGGTGGGTGGGCGGGAGGGAGAAAGACACACGGACATGAGCGGGGGGTGGGTGGGAGGGAGAAAGACACACGGACATGAGCAGGGGTTGGGCGGGAGGGAGAAAGACACACGGACATGAGGCGGTGGGCGGGAGGGAGAAAGACACAAGGACATGAGCGGGGGGTGGGAGGAACAGGAGACAGACACGGGCATGAGCGGGGGTGGGGTACTTACTGTGCAGGCGGGATACAAAGCCTCTCATGCGAGGAACAAAGATGGCAGGCGTCTCTGAAGCCAGACGCACTGCACGCTTTCACGCATCCAATGAGAGAGCACGTCAGATGTCCGCGGTC
The DNA here is from genome assembly GCF_040938575.1 of Ambystoma mexicanum. Lineage (NCBI taxonomy): Eukaryota > Metazoa > Chordata > Amphibia > Caudata > Ambystomatidae > Ambystoma > Ambystoma mexicanum. The sequence continues at coordinate 893,517,023 of NC_090934.1, read as the reverse complement.
ATCACGCAAGCTGCTTGCCCAATCACCGTCCTGTCCGCGGAGCGAACAGGGAAGTGTGTCCGCGAAGCGAACACAGATATCTCTAATTTTTTTCACTTACATTTTTGTCATTTTTTAAAAAACTACTGGACGGATTTACACCAAATAAAGCAAATCACGCTTTCGGGACCAAGCCGCCGCTCCTGCCGCTAATTTGGTGTAAATCCGTCCAGCGGTTTGGGCTGTAGGCGTGAGCAAAGTTTTTTCCCATTATGTCTATGGGGAAAAAAAAGTTTTGGGACCCCCTATAACTTTGCCCCCCCTGGACGAATCCTCACCTAACTTTGCAAAAAAAATCAGAGTGACCCAAATACTTTTTTTGCAAAAATTGGTGAGGATTCGTCTAGGGAGAGGGAAGTTATAAGCCGCCCAAAAAGTGCTCTTCCTATGGAAACAGCAACTTAACCATAACTACATGGCCACTACCGTGGCCATGTAATATATATATATATATATATATATATATATATATATATATATATATATATATATATATATATATATATATATATATACATAACTCCCCCCCGCTCATGCCCCGTGTTTGTCTCCTGTTCTCCCCACCCCCTGCTCATGCCCCGTGTCTTTTTCCTGTTCCTCCCACCCCCCGCTCATGTCCCGTGTCTGTCTCCTGTTGCCTCCCACCGGCCCGCCACTGCCCCGTGTCTGTTCTCCCCACCCCCCGCTCATGCCTGTGTCTGTTGTTCCCCCCACCCCCCGCTCATGCCCCGTGTCTGTCTCCTGTTCCCCCCACCCCTCGCTCATGCCCCGTGTCTGTCTCCTGTTCCCCCCAACCCCGCTCATGTCCCGTGTCACTCCTGTTGCCCCCCACCGGCCCGCTCATGCCCCGTGTCTGTTCTCCCCACCCCCCGCTCATGCCCGTGTCTGTTGTTCCCCCCACCCCCCGCTTATGCCCCGTGTCTGTCTCCTGTTGCCCCCCACCCCCCACTCATGCCCTGTGTCTGTCTCCTGTTGCCCCCCACCCCCCACTCATGCCCTGTGTCTGTCTCCTGTTGCCCCTCACCCCACGGTAGTGGCCATGTAGTTATGGTTAAGTTGCTGTTTCCATAGGAAGTGCACTTTTTGGGCGGCTTATAACTTCCCTCTCCCTGGACGAATCCTCACCAAACTTTGCAAAAAAGTATTTGGGTCACTCCGAATTTTTTTGCAAAGTTGGGTGAGGATTCGTCCCGGGGGGGCAAAGTTATAGGGGGGGTCCCAAAACTCTTTTTTTTCCCATAGACATAATGGGAAAAAACTTTGCTCACGCCTACAGCCCAAACCGCTGGACGGATTTACACCAAATTAGCGGCAGGAGCGGCGGCTTGGTCCCGAAAGCGTGCTTTGCTTTATTTGGTGTAAATCCGTCCAGTAGTTTTTAACAAAATGACAAAAATGTAAGTGAAAAAAATTAGTGATATCTGTGTTCGCTTCGCAGACACACTTCCCTGTTCGCTCCGTGTGCAGTGCGTCTGGCTTCAGAGATGCCTGCCATCTTTGTTCCTTGCATGAGAGGCTTTGTATCCCGCCTGCACAGTAAGTCCCCCACCCCCGCTCATGCCCGTGTCTGTCTCCTGTTCCTCCCACCCCCCGCTCATGTCCGTGTGTCTTTCTCCCTCCCGCCCACCGCCGGCTCATGTCCGTGTGTCTTTCTCCCTCCCGCCCACCCCCCGCTCATGTCCGTGTGTCTTTCTCCCTCCCGCCCACCCCCCGCTCATGTCCGTGTGTCTTTCTCCCTCCCGCCCACCCCCCGCTCATGCCCCGTGTGTCTCTCCCACCCCCGTGTGTCTCTCCCACCCGCTGCTCATGTCTGTGTGTTTCTCCCCACCCGCCGCCCGCTCATGTCCGTGTGTCTCTCCCCACCCGCCGCCCACCCACCGCTCATGTCCGTATGTCTCTCACCACCTGCCGCCCACCCCCCGCTCATGTCTGTGTGTCTCTCCCCACCCCCGCTCATGTCCGTGTGTCTCTCCCCACCCGCCGCCCACCCCCCGCTCATGCTCCGTGTGTCTATCCCCCTCCCGCCCACCCATGCTCATGTCCGTGTGTCTCTCCCAACCCGCCGCCCACCCCCCACTCATGTCCCGTGTGTCTCTCTCCCTCCCCCCACCCCCGCTCATGCCCCATGTGTCTCTCCCCCTCCCGCCCACCCCCCACTCATGCTCCATGTGTCTCTCTCTCCTTCCCACCACCCCCCACTCATGCCCCGTGTGTCTCTCTCCCTCCCACCCACCCATGCCCCGTGTGTCTCTTCCCCTCCCGCCCACCCCCCGCTCATGCCCCGTGTGTCTCTCCCCCTCCCGCCCACCCCCCGCTCATGCCCCGCGTGTCTCTCCCCTTCCCCCACCCCCGCTCATGCCTCGTGTGTCTGTCTCCCTACCCCCCCACCCCCGCTCTTGCCCTGTGTGTCTGTCTCCCTCCCCCCCACCCCCGCTCTTGCCCCGTGTGTCTTTCCCCCTCCCGCCCACCCCCGCTCTTGCCCCGTGTTTCTTTCCCCCTCCTGCCCACCCCCGCTCTTGCCCCGTGTCTCTTCCCCCTCCCGCCCACCCCCGATCTTGGCCCGTGTCTCTTTCCCCCCTCCCGCCCACCCCCGCTCTTGCCCCATGTCTCTTTACCCCTCCCGCCCACCCCCGCTCTTGCCCCGTGTCTCTTTCCCCCTCCTGCCCACCCCCGCTCTTGCCCCGTGTCTCTTTCCCCCTCCCGCCCACCCCCGCTCTTGCCCCGTGTCTCTTTCCCCCTCCCACCCACCCCCGCTCTTGCCCCGTGTCTCTTTCCCCCTCTCGCCCACCACCGGTCTTGCCCTCTCCCGCCCACCCCCGCTCTTGCCCCGTGTCTCTTTCCCCCTCCCACTCACCCCCGCTCTTGCCCCGTGTCTTGCCCCCTCCCGCCCACCCCCTCTCTTGCCTGTGTCTTTCCCCCTCCCTCCCAGCCCCGCTCTTGCCCTGTGTCTTTCCCCCTGCCGCCCACCCACGCTCTTGCCCTGTGTCTTTCACCCTCCCGCCCACCCCGCTCTTGCCCCGTGTCTTTCACCTCCCGCCCACCCCCGCTCTTGCCCCGTGTCTATCACCCTCCTGCCCACACCCGCTCATGCCCCTTGTGTCTCTCCCCCTCCCACCCACCCCCGATCATGCCCCGTGTGTCTCTCTCCCTCCCCCCACCCCCCGCTCATGCCGCGTGCGTCTCTCTCCCTCCCCCCACCCCCCGCTCATGCCCTGTGTGTCTCTCTCCCCTTACCCCCACCCCCCGCTCATGCCCCGTGTGTCTCTCTCCCTCCCCCCCACCCCCGCTCATGCCCCATGTGTCTCTCTCCCTCCCGCCCACCCCCCGCTCATGCCCCGTGTGTCTCTCTCCCTCCCGCCCACCCCCCGCACATGCCCGTGTGTCTCTATCCCTCCCGCCCACCCCACACTCATGCCCCGTGTGTCTCTCTCCCTCCCCACCCACCCCCCGCTCATGCCCCCATGTGTCTCTCTCCCTCCCCCCACCCCCCGCTCATGCCCCGTGTATCTCTCTCCCTCCCCCACCCCCGCTCATGCCCCGTGTGTCTCTCTCCCCTTCCCCCACCCCCCGCTTATGCCCCGTGTCTGTCTCCTGTACCCCCCCAGCCCCCGCTCATGCCCCATGTCTCTCTCCTGTTGCCCCCCACTACCCCGCTCATGCCCCGTGTCTGTCTTCTGTACCCCCCACCCCCCGCTCATGCCCCGTGTCTGTCTCCTGTTCCCCCGACCCCCCGCTCATGCCCCATGTCTGTCTCCTCTTGCTCCCACCCATGCCCCGTGTCTGTCTCCTGTACCCCCCCACTCGCGCTAATGCCCTTGTCTCTCTCCTGTTGCCCCCACACACCCGCTCATGCCCCGTGTCTGTCTCCTGTTGCCCCCACCCCCTCGCTCATGCCCCGTGTCTGTCTCCTGTTCTCCCCACCCCCCGCTCATGCCCCGTGTCTGTCTCCTGTTCCTCCCACCCCCGCTTATGCCCTGTGTCTGTCTCCTGTTGCCCACCACCCCTCGCTCATGCCCAGTGTCTGTCTCCTGTTCTCCCCACCCCCCGCTCATGCCCAGTGTCTGTCTCCTGTTCCCTCCCACCCCCCGCTCATGCCCCGTGTCTGTCTCCTGTTGCCCCCCACCCCCGCTCATGCCCGTGTCTGTCTCCTGTTGCCCCCCATCCCCCGCTCATGCCCCGTGTCTGTCTCCTGTTGCCCCCCACCCCCTGCTCATGCCCTGTGTCTGTCTCCTGTTGCCCCCCACCCCCTGCTCATGCCCCGTGTCTGTCTCTGTTGTTCCCCCAACCCCGCTCATGCCCCGTGTCTGTCTCCTGTTCCCCCACCCCCCGCTCATGCCCCATGTCTCTCTCCTGTTGCCCCCCCACCCCCCTCTCATGCCCCATGTCTGTCTCCTGTACCCCCCCACCCCCGCTCATGCCCCGTGTCTGTCTCCTGTACCCCCACACCCCCCGCTCATGCCCCGTGTCTGTCTCCTGTTGCCCCCCCACTCATGCCCCGTGTCTGTCTCCTGTTCCTCCCACCCACTCATGTCCCATGTCTCTCACCTGTTGCCCCCACCCCCCGCTCATGCCCCGTGTCTGTCTCCTGTACCCCCCACCCCACGCTCATGCCCCGTGTCTCTTTCCTGTTGCCCCCGACTCACCCGCTCATGCCCTGTGTCTGTCTTCTGTTCCCCCCACCCCCCGCTCATGCCCCGTGTCTGTCTCCTGTTCCCCCCACCCCCCCGCACATGCCCTGTGTCTGTCTCCTGTTGCCCCCACCCATGCCCCGTGTCTGTCTCCTGCATTCCCCCACTCCACGCTCATGCCCCGTGTCTCTCTCCTGTTGCCCTCCACGCCCCCCGCTCATGCCCCGTGTCTGTCTCCTGTTGCCCCCACCCCCGCTCATTCCCCGTGTCTGTCTCCTGTTCTCCCCACCCCCGCTCATGCCCCGTATCTGTCTCCTGTTCCCCCCATCCCCCGCTCATGTCCCGTGTCTGTCTCCTGTTCTCCCCACCCCCCCGCTCATGCCCCGTGTCTGTCTCCTGTTCTCCCCACTCCCAGCTCATGCCCCGTGTCTCTCTCCTGTTGACCCCACCCCCTGCTCATGCCCCGTGTCTGTCTCCTGTTGCCCCCCACCCCCTGCTCATGCCCCGTTTCTCCCTCGTGTTCCCCCCACCCCCCGCTCATGCCCCGTGTTTCCCTCGTGTTACCCCCCGCCCCCCGCTCATGCTCCGTGTCTCCTTCGTGTTCCCCCCACCCCCTGCTCATACCCAGTGTCTCCCTCATGTTCCTCCACACCCGCTGTTAATGCCCTGTGTCTCTCTCGTGTTCCCCCCCACCACCGCTCATGCCCTGTGTTTCCTTCCTTTCCCCCCCCACCCCCTGCTCATGCGCCGTATGTGCCCTGTACCCCCCCACTAATGCCCTGTGTCTCCCTCGTGTTCCTCCCCACCCCCTGCTCATACCCAGTGTCTCCCTCATGTTCCTCCACACCCGCTGCTCATGCCCCGTGTCTCTCTCGTGTTCCCCCCACCACCGCTCATGCCCTGTGTTTCCTTCCTTTCCCCCCCGACCCCCTGCTCATGCGCCGTTTGTACCCTGTTCCCTCTCACCCCCCGCTCATGCCCATGTGTCTCCCCTGTGCCCCCCCAACCCCGCTCATGCGCCGTTGTGTTCTTTATACACCCCGCCTTCCCTTTCCATGGTGGCCATCTTGGTAAAAGATTTTCCTTCCTACACCGAGACGCCGCAGGCGTCCCGGCGTAGGAAGGAAAATCTTTTTGTTTTTTTTACCACCCGGCATTCCCACTTTGAGGACATAAGATGTTAGTGGTCTTCATCTATTGAAAAGGATGTTATGGTCACGTTGTACTAATAAAAACCTTTAAAATTTAGTTAAAAAAAAATGTTACAGGGACGTTATGATTAAGTTGCACTAATAAAAACCTATGAAATTAAATGAAAAAACTTTGTTAAAGGGACGTTATGGTTAAGTTGCGCTACTAAAAACCTATGAAATTCAGTGAAAAAACTTTGTCAAAGGAACGTTATGGTTCCAAGTAAAACCGAAAAACCCTTGAAATTCGCCAGTTATGGTAAGCTAAGCAACCATAACTCGCGCCACCACCGTGCACTGCTAAGACTAACACCCAGGACATCAAAGATGACATCTGTCTGAAGAAGATTAGCTGGTTATCCCCACCAGGCTCAAGGGAGGAAGACTCCGGACTGGATCTTCTCTTAGTCGTCGAAGGGTGGATAGCTCAGGACTGCAGCAGGGCTTCACTGGGACGGGGTAGTTGCAGCAGCCATCGTTCTCTCTGCTTCTCTTGGGTTCCTTGTAGTTCCAGAGGCGACTCTGACTTCTAGCCCAAGAGACCTGCCTTTTATGTGCAAAACCCCCATTCAACCACATCAGCCAATCATGGCAAAGTGCGACTTGGGTTTCCTAGGATACCCTGTGCAGGCGGTGACTACACCCCTTCCCCACATTCAGTCTACCTAGACACCCAGGCACCAAGAGGAGGACATCTCTGCAGAAGCCCGCCAAAAGACGGTGAACAAAGAAGGCCAACCTAGTTTGCCGCGCAAAGTAAAACACAAGAAGGACTTTAACAAAAAGAAATGGTGAATAAACCCAACCAGAGCCAAAAGGAAGACAATTTGGTCAAACAGGTTTATGCTTAAGGCTGTTAAAATAGCCAAAATTATTACCACGTTTATCTAATATAATCGTGGTAGAAAAGTTAGGGTAGATACCACTGCCACCAGCCAAGTCTAAATGTTAAAAGAGCGAAACAATGCTCAGGGAGGTACAGACAGAAAAGGGGTACAGATTAGCCCTTTCCAGTACTCCATGTAAGATGGGGTGTACTGGGTCTGTGGTAAAAGTGACTATGCAAAGTAAATGGCAACTTTACCTTTCTCCGGGGGACAGTAGTCAGCCCCAGTGAAATGGAGTCAGAGGGCAGTCTAAAAGACAACCCTGGGTTACTACACTGAGGGTGCTGTGTAACCCATACAAGAACAGGGGCACCGGCAGTGGTGTGCACCAGTACCCAAGATCACACAATGAGTAAAAACACATAGGCCAAAAAGACATGTAAGAGTGAAAAAGGATGTACACTCTTACCAGGTGGAAAAAATAAACTGCAGAAATCCAGCAAAGCTGCTGTGGGACTCACTAGGTGAGGGAAATTAGCCCTAGAAGGAGAATTCTCCCTAACACAAAGCACAGAAACGTTGATTATGAAAGACCCGTGTTCCACACAACAACGCAACTTCCGGGCGAAAACATGGACAAGTTAGTGACACACCTCAGATCCAGAGTCAAACACTGTGAATTTCAATTGTACTACAATAAGGAGGAAATCAAGTCCTAGGTTATCGCTGGGTATGAGTCCCTGGTGCTAAAAAAGAAATTGCCACAGGTATCACACATGCTAACTGAAATCCTCATTCTGCCAAGAACCCCCTCAGCCTTAGATCTTCAAATATCCACGTTGAGGAAGACACACATTTCGACAAAGCCTACCATCCAAGAAGAAGGAACAAACAAGCTCATGATCCAACAACAGGCCACACAAGATGCCTGCCAAGAAAGACAACAGTGCTTTCAATGTGGGTATGACTTACCTCAGGACGGGTCTTGCCTGGCACTCAGCCAAATATGTTCTGCATGTGGAGGTGAAGACCAGTTTTGCACCATCTGCAAAATTACAAAGGAGGCAAAAGCTAGTTTGTCAGAACAGAAACCACACGGGCACAAATCCCCACCTCAGTATCACCAGGAGGAGAGAACGAGGATCCCTGAGAGACGACACTATAAGGAGAGATGCCACATGAGAAGAAAACATTCTCTGTCCCTGGACAATCACTGCAAAGGTAGGAGGCAAATCCACCACCGCCACATGAACACGCCATGCACAAGCGAGTCTGAATCCTAATCTAGAATGGACAGGAAGAGAAGAGGATACTTATATGTCCTTGGTAATCCATTCACATCGGAACATAGCCCCACTCTGCCACTTACCATTCAAGGGCAAGATTTTGAGTTCCTCAATGACTCAGGTACAAACATCAATGCTATGCCGGAGTCAGAATATCTAATCTAAAGCTCACAAACAGACCCAAACTGTTTTAACCCACTTAGCTGTGCTTTACTACATCACTTTCCTGCAGTGGTGCAAGAAACAGCAAAATGGCCGTGCTGACTCCTGTGCACACCAGGATCTCTAAACTGTGTTTTTGCAACAACCAGAAAATGGAGCAACCACCCTGTCACACCAATTTCAGGTGGGGTGGAACAGAGTACTCACTGCAGGAATGTGCCACTGTGTTCTGCAACATTTAACATGGAGTGAAGTGAAAGAGGCAACATTACATTGCTGAAAACCCAAAATGCCTCATTACAATGACACCTCTTTCAACCTTTAAAAGTGCTGCTTGGTGCTAAACTCATCCAGACCTTATGAACCACAGTGATTAAAAAGGCCCTGCAATTCCCAGGATCATCCATTGTGTGCCAGAGGAACCGGGCCTCATTTGAATGATAGCTCCTGTCAAAAGTACCTTTGAAAAATCAACCAGGGGCTTTGTTTTCATTTTACATGGGAAACGTGTCTATTTTCTTTGCAAAAGTATCTAAATCAGAATGTTCAGAAAAAGACTCTAAATAGATTCCTGTGTAAATGCATCCATGCTGCAAAACAACTCCAGCACTCAAGAAAAGAACTATAGCTGCATAAAGTTTGTATTTGCTGGAGATGAAAACCGAATTTAAAGACATAGTAAATTGTTCTTTTTCTGACTGAAGATAGAAAATCGCCTACATAAAAGTAAATTGTTGTGTGAAGGCCTATTTACTTAGCAATGTAAAAGGATGTGTTGCTGGTAAAAGTACACCTATGCACTGCTTCGATTCCATAGGTTTAAGTCAAGATGTAAAACTCATAGGCTAAGTTGGCAAGCTAAAAAAAACAAAAAACATGCTCTGCCAGTTGCTAGCCTTGAGAAAGGGTGACACATCATAAATATCTGGCACCAGGACAAAGAAACTTCACAAGCTCATCAGACATTCATCTTTGCTCCAGGCTGGGACAATAGCAGGCTGAGACTCTCACCTGTCAAGTGTGAGGGGCAATACAACCTTCAATCAAGAGAGAGGCCCCTCATCCTGCTTCAAAGGAAGTGACAATTGACAGCAGTTGGGGGAAAGAAAAAAAACTGATCAAGTGACACTGGACTTCCTTTTGATTTTAAAGGCTATTTTGTAACTGAACTTTAAATATGTTTAACAGGAATTAGGAAAATATGAACATTTTGTAGTTCTAGATCTAATTTCATGCTCTTTCTTTGAAAACTTGGTAGAACTCATTATTGAATAAAGAACAGAAGTTATAGAAAATGACAGATTATGGGGAAAGTATAGATATGGTGAACATAACAGTTTGTACTTACATCCCTGGGGTAAATGTGCATCTGTGTACAAAATTGGGGAATTTTAGGTCAAATCTTTCATGTTTAAAATTACCAAAATGTGTCAGCAAGGCGAAACCATTTCCCACAGACTTGGGGTTTGGATTGAAATGTGCAGCGCAAAATATGTAACCTGTGTATCGAACTTACTAAGAGGTTGCGAATGCATACATATCTGTTTGTGGCAAAATTAGATTTTAGTTCCAGTAACTAGGGGAGGTTTCTAGACATTGCAAAAATCACCCCATAAACATGATATTGTTTTTCTGTGATCCAATCAGCGAAGAGCTAGGCGGAGACTACTTTGCCCAATCCTGTTATAAGAAGCAGGAGTAGTAAGCCTGCCCTGGTCATATACTTTAGTGATGTCATCTGGCATGATAAATAAGTGCCCCTGACAGCACGCAGGGAAAACACACTGATTCCTGACTTTCTTCCTGAATTCCTGCGTGGCGTCCAGTTCCTGATTTCTTTATCCTGTTTGATCCTGATTCCAGATTTTCATTAGGCCTATGCATTGCTGACCCCATTTTCAGCTAGGCCTCAAATTCTAAATAAAATCCGAAAAACCCCAGGGAAGCATCCTGATCCAGCCTGGCTTGCTGCTACTAGATGCATGCCTGCTGCAAACTTAGTATCCAGTAACCAGAAGTGTGAGTCCAGTGCAGTCCGGTGACCAGATCGGCCCAGCTGATCCTGTCCCGCTAGATTTGCCAAGCTGTCCTGTGTTAGACCAGATCCGTGTGGTGACCAGGACCCTTGACCATCTAAAATCCTAAATTAAAGTGGAGTGTAAGTATTAATAACTTGTAACATTGTCAAAATCCTTATTGCAATCCTGTCCTTGATTTATCTTGCTAAGTGCCATTTCTTTAGTCATTTTTATCTTGTGTAAACCCTAAACTGTCAATCCTATTTCGAGTAACCCGACTGGTTCTGCCAGGGTGGGCGCTTGAGATCTGGGGTTGAAATCATGAATCAACTCTAAAGCTTACTGTGTCCCTCTTTGGTATGCTAGCCGGAATGCTCTAGCATAGAGTAAAACTTAGAAGAAAACTGTTCTTGTCCCAATTGAATTTCTTTTCTGTTTTCACTTCCTGATTTTCTAAAAACAGCTTTCATTCTATGTTGCATATCTCCCTCAATTTAATAGCTAGAGACTTAATTTCAATTCTTGATTATAACTAAGTCCTATAGCTACACCCGCACTCAGAATCAGTGAATTTTTCCCATTTTTATTGAAAACCGTTTTGTTAATTTTAGACGGGAATCAACATTTTTGCAGTTTTACACGTATTATTTTTATTCTAAATTATTTTCAACCTTCCATTCTAATTCGACTTGTGCATTTTTGCTCAAACTATTGCTTATGTCTGCTAGTATCTTTCCAATGCTGCTCCCATAGAAATGTGTACTTATTTCGGTACTTTTGCACACTTTCAGTGTTTTATTCAGCCATTTTCGAGTGTCAGTTTCTCATTGTAAGATTTATAATCTGCTTTTTTCTCTTGTTTGAGGAGAGAAGGTTGGATTTGAATTTTGTTTATTGTTCCTCATTCCTGATTGCCTGCTGCTTCCTTATATCTCTTTAGAATTGATTATTTGTGGGTTGAGGAATATTGCAAGGGGAAATTCTAACTTGAGTGCTATCTTTTTTCAAAGTGTTCCTATTTATCTGGTGTTTTCTATTTTGTGTTGCTAAAGAGTGAATTTAAGTGCACTATATACCTTCTTATTTGTTATTGTCACCACATTGGTGATTGCTGCCCCATATATTAAAAAATATATGTGTGATTTCAATTTTAAATAAATAAATAAATATTACCTTTACCAACCAGCCTGATTCCTGGTCCAGCGTGACCCGGGGTATTTGAAAAGGGGTGTGATATCAGTGGTGTATCTCTCAAATATTGAACCTAGATAAATAACAAAATAAGCATTTTAGTTGTGCACTGCATACTAGGTTGAGACCAGGGTGTATCGCCTGATTGAAATCCTTAACAGTGGCCATTTATACATGCAGAGCTAAGGAACTCTCCAGTGCCTGGGCGCTTTTACTATCCCCTGCCTACACAAAGACAAGCAAGATCACATACTAGTCCATGTTCTGGCAACTGAAGATGCGTGTGGATGTGTACTAAGTTTCAAGTCGGCTGTTCAAATGAGACTGATACACATACTTTATCAGATCATGGCAAGCAAATATGTCTTGCCCGCTGCCAAGAGAGCAACATGTTTTCCCCAACTCTTCAAAGAAATCCAGAAGCTAAAAGGGCATGCAATACATTGGTCATACAGTGAAACCCATTGCCCAACACTGCTGGGGTATGCCTTTCAAGATTCAGCACCAGGTAGAGAAAGACCTGATCGCTCTCATAGAGTTGGACATAATCAAACCTGCATCAGGACCAATGCCATGGGTCTCTCCGGTGGTGTCAGTACCAACAAGGTCCCGGAAGGCCAAATAAAACTGTGTGTAGACACGTGGGCACCCAATCAAGCCATCCTCAGGGAGCACCACCAGTTACTGTGCATCACCGACATGATGCCTCTACTCAATGGGGCCATGGTTGTCTCTCGTCTATACCTAAATAAAGGCAACCATCAGATTAAACTCTGTGAAAGGTCGAGATACATCACAACCTTCACTACCCACCTAGGACTATTCCGCTATTAACGCCTGAGCTTTGGGATTTCATGAGCTGCGAAAAATTCCAGGAAGAAAACCCAGGATCATCTGTCAAATACCACTCTGTATAAATTACAGTAATGACATCTTAATATTCGGCCACTCCCAGGAAACCCATGACGCCACCCTGATAAAGGGCTGTGCAGTGCTAAATGATGCCAACCTAACACTTAACAAGGTTAAATGTGATTTCTACATGAGCACTCTAAAGTGTTTTGGCCACATGTTTTTGGAAAAAGGAATTCAGCCTGACCCTGACACGATCCATGCATTGACAGAAGCTCCTCGCCCAGAGAACTTTGCCAAAGTAAGATCATTCTTGGGCATGGCAAGCTCCTGCACCAGGTACCTGCCACATTTTGCCATCACTAGTGTCCCCTTCGCTCACTCACAAAGCAGGAAAGACTGTTTGAATGGGGTCTATCACAGCAGGAGACCTTTGGCAGAATCCGGAGGGACATCGCCAGGGCTGTGTGCATGCCATACTTTGACCCCAACATGCATACTGAAGTGACGGTTGATGCAAGCCTGATGGGTCTAGGGCAGTCCTGTCAGAACATTCAGTGAGTTAACATGCACTGAGAAAAATAGTATCCTATGCCAGCAAGAGCCTCACTGAAGCCAAACAGAGGTACTCACAGGCAGCAAAAGAAGCCCTAGCCGTTCTGTTGGCGTGCAAACATTTCCACCTGTTCCTCTATGGAAAACCCTTCATGATAATCGCAGACCATCAGGCTCTCGTCACCATTTATGGCAAACTGTTCCTACATGAGTACAAGTACGTGATCATACACAAGCCCAGGAAAGACGAGAATCCAAAAGACTTTCTCTACCGTCACTCACTTGCTGGTTCCCAGACATTGAGCAACCAGGTGAATGATTACATAAACTACATCATCTACCATGCAGTGCCACCAGCCATTTCGATAGCGGAGCTGACGAAGTGCACGGCGGAAGATGCAACACTCTCTTGTTGCATCATGCATCAGAAACGGGTGGTGCAACTCAGCCAAAGCTTCCATTCGGAATAACCAAGCTTTTGATGGCCACTTATTCAAAATGCTCTCCAAGTCCAAAGATGAGCTATCAATGTCTCCCTCTTCTTTGATACTCAAAGGGGACTGATCTTACTGCCAGAGGCCCTCAACCAACGTGCAGTTGACATTGCAGATGAAATTCACAGGGGCATCGTGTCTACCAAACGCATGCTCCAGAGGAAATTATGGTTCCCAGGCATGGACAAAATGATCGAGACAACACTAAAATCGTGCCACATATGTCTCAGCTTGCAAACCCCAGCATTCCCTGAACCTCTGCACATGACTCCACTTCCAGAAGGGGTGTGGGAGGAAATGTCAACCGACTTCTTTGGCCCACTGAGATCAGATGAATAGAATGAGTGTCCTTCACTGCGTCCACAGCCATTATACCCATGCTAGACCATGTCTTCTCTGTGTTCAGAGTGCTCAAGGTGGTCAAGTCGGACAATGGCCCTCCGTTCACCAGTAGAGACTTTCATGATTTTGCCATGTACATGGGGTTCCAACACCGCAAGGTCATGCCACTGTGGCCCCAGGCGAACGGGGCTGAGGAGCAATTTATGTCAAGCATCAAGAGGGCCGTACACATAGTGAACATCACCCACATGCCCACGGAGCAGTCACTGTTTCAGCTCTTGCGGGGTTTCCGGAACATGCAGCATGGCTTCACAGGAAAGTGCCCAGCAGATCGATGTTTGGCCGCTGTGTACATTTGAGATTGCCTCAAGAATGTCAAGCATCTGAGGAGAACACACAAGAATGCGAAGGAAGGAGAAGGGATGGTTAGGCAAAGGAAAGAATGAAGTTAAATGCTGACAAAAGGAACTGGGCACGAGTCACAGACATGGAGGTAGGAGACCATGTCTTAGTACGGCAGACACAGTCCCATAAGGATGTCCCGTCTTTCGACCCATGACCCTTGACCATCACTCACACCAAAGGGTCTGTGGTAACAGCTGAAAGAGAAAGACGGACCATGACAAGGAATAGTTCACTTTTCAGAATGGCAGTGGAGAACAGTCCACTAGTCATTCAGACATGGAGTGAGGAGGGGGACCATGCAAGGGAGGTGTCAGCTTGCTTCGTAGATGACGATGAATCTGAAGAAGGGGAACAGAGCACAGCTAAAGAAGGTCCAGAAGGAAGCAATGCAGCATAGCAGACCAATAACAGACCCTGCCACACCATTCAAAAACCGAGACGATGGGTGGAGGAAATGTGGTAAGATGATGTTATTTTGGGGGGAGATGTAGCACCGGCACCGCCCGTGGTCACCTGACAAAGGAACATGGCGGTGCGTGTCTTAGGGTCAGCTGACTACAGACCATGTGGGCGTGCTGAGCAGGCGAATAAAGCAGATTCTGTAGGACCTCCGTGGTGCATCGATTGGATGAAGAAATAATTGTTCTACTTGAAAGAAACCATTGCAAGCGTTCTGAAATAGTATCTATATGGATCTAGAGGATAGTCCAGTCATTTGTACCAATACTGATTATCGGCATAACAGTGCCCAGTATTCTACACAAACACATTCTTTTGCCCACCCAGAACTTGGCTCTCTGGATTCCCCAGCCAAGATTTCTCCCCAGGATATCCTAAACTCCTGTGCGGATTTGTCATCCATCCAATGGGATAACTCCTCATCTAGTATGCTGGAGAGAGGTCATTTTACAGACTGTGAAGTACAGTCACTTGAAGTTCTTAAATTAGCTTATGTTGGCTACATCTGCATTTCTGAAAGTTGCTTTACTAAACACCCAGACTTTAGTTCGCCATGCAGCAGAACAAGAACATGCTGATTATATGCAAGATTTGCAGATTGATTTATTATAGCTTTATAGATCTGCAGCGAGAGCCGTACCCATCGTTAAGGGCCCTGAAGACCGAGTTAATGGCCCAAGCATAGCAAGGTATGAGGGACTATAACGCCTGTGACCCGATCTGTAGGTTTATAAGGCTATATGAACACCCTTAGTATTTATGTAAATTAGAAAAAACACAAATTACTCATATATGCTGCAGAAATCATTTTTTATTGGGAAAAGTGTTGGAGGGTAGAAAGGGTAGTGTATAGCCCACAGATTAACCAATCAGTGTGATGGAAAACACAAAAGAGTTTTCTAATTGGGTAAAATGCAGTTGTGAGGTTTTTTTTCAGGCATTTTATTTAATGTATGCAAATGTAGGGCTAAAGCAGTTGCACATTAGTAAAACAACAATTATCAATACTGCTTTTTAACAACATTTAACATGTGGATATTGGTTTGCTTAACACATGTGTCATACTTACTTTTTGATATTTGCAGCATTGTAGTGTAACAGAACACGTTTATTTTCTTTCTGTGAGAGGGCAGGGGTCACGTTATGCATGGTTGCACAGCAGGCAGCTGATGAATTTCTGGCGCGTGATTTGGGGCTAGGAGAAGTTTGGCATGCCAATTTACTGCACATATTACAGGGATATTTTCACAGGAACGAAAACAAAAGTATTTTGGATGTTTACTTCCTTGAGGGGGCTGGTCCACGTCAGCCACACTTCCACAGCAACACAGAACACAGACATTTAACTGTTTGGATTCCAGAATGGGACGCAGCTTTGTGAAGACTCACTCTTGTGTGTTTTAATGGGCGGCAGCAGCGGTGGTAAGCAGGATCAATCAAAGTCCGGGCTATATTCAATCTGCTGGCTTTACCAGTTCGTATAGCCCACAGATTAGCCAATCAGGTTTGTGGAAACAGCACTAGGGTACTCTAATTGCTATTACTGAGACTTGGCTTCAGGATTCTGCAACCCATGCATCCCTTGTCCCCACGCCAGAAGGATAATATCCTACGAGCTGACAGTGGAGGCTCCAGGGGATTGGGGTTGCTTTCATTTTTAGACTGCTCAAGCATTCATAGTACTGTTATAATGGATCTGGATCATTGTGAGTTGCATGATGGTTAAACTGAGTATGAGTGCAACTTCGTCATTCTTACACTATACAGGCCACCTAATAAAACTTCCGAATTCGAACAATTGCTTGCCATGTTAGGTGCTGCCCTGAAATCTTCTTCTCATATTCTTTTATTGGGGGATAATCCCTCAGATTTTGATGCTCTATCACTTCTGAATGTACTGGATGTTTCAGGTTTTAGACAACATGTGAAGACTGCTACTCAAATTGGGGGCAACATCCGGGATTGGATCCTGACCAGGAACATTAATATTTCATCTGTAAATGATATTTTCTGTATTACTGTTGATCTTTTTCTGCTGTGCCCTCTTTGGCTCCCTTTCATCTGGAGGCAAAGAAACGTTTAATGACAAAAAATGTTTGGAAAGTTACCTTAGAAGCTTTGCTTCCTCGATGCTACCTCAGTTAGTCAATTTATCCCAAGATATGGCATTCGAAAATGTTACAAAGCATTTTAGACTAATTGGTAATAGTGCTTTAGATATTTTAGCACCTCAAAATACCCTACTGTCCAAAACAAAAGCCTACAAGCAAATGTATTGATTTAATACTGAGATTTTTAAAAAGGAGGAAAGTTAAACGAGCCACTGATGTGACTCCACATTGTCGTCTTACAGGAGGGCCATACAGAGATATAACGTTGCTATTCTCACAGCCAAGCAAGTTAATCTCAATGACAGAAGAGTAATAGCTAAATCTAAAGCAACTTCACTGGTTTTATTCTTCATGATTTGGAAGCAAAAGCTACTAATTCCAGTCTTGAAGTTGATAATAGCTGGTGTCAAAATATACAGGATGAGTTTACTTGTAAAGTTGTCTGCCATCAAGAGGCCATTGCTGAGTGAGTTAGGTTGTTTGAGAAACCTTCGGCTGAATCTTAATCTTGGCCTGAACCAGGTGAATCACTGGAGTCATCCACTCTTTATGTTTAAGAAGTTATCGGAAATGGAGGTTCAAAACATTATGCAGGAGACTGCTAGGGAGCGCATACCTGTATGGACGTGTGAGGTCACCGCTTCGCCAGCTCCCATTGGGCCTACAGAACCAGCTTCTCTCCCAACGGACGTCAGGCCACCCTATGCACCATGTGCCCCAGTGCCATTGTTGGTGTCCAATATGGAGAACCCCCCACACGAGCTAGCGATTGACTCTGGAAAGACGACCCCGCTGCAGCAAAGGAGGAACAGTGAGCTGACTCCGGCCTACAAAACCAGTGGTGGGAAGGAGCAGGGCGCACCCGCCGTGCCCAGGAGAAATAAAGGGAAGATTAGAATAACCTCCCCGGGGCCCAAGCATCGCTCGAGGTGCACCTCTCGTCCCCGGCTGCCCCTGAACATCTGGGCACAGGAACACAGGAAAATGGACATCGGGCCTGCAGAACCCTGGACACCACAGACCCCCCCCCTACGGAGACCCAGTAAGAGACATTGGCGGCAGCAACCGGGCCATAGACCCGGATAGCCAGGGCCAGCAGCCAGAATGGGACGCCAGACTAGGTTGTAGTCTGCGCCAGAGGAGAGACTGAGATACTGCCTGGGAACATGCAAAAGGACTGCTCTCCCCCCTACATGTGGACTCCCATGAGTCGAGCAGGCTCCAGAAGGGACTCCCAGAAGCTCAACATGAAGAGGTGAGGAGTCAGGCAGAGGAGGAAGAGGGGGAGCCCTCCATAGGGAGCCCGGTGGGGGGTGTGCGTAGCTCGGGCTCACACCACCATAGACAGAGATGCACTGGGGAGTCTGGAGGGCACCCATAAACTCAACGTAGGGAGAACCCAGGCCCGTAGGGTGAAACTGGAATGCTCCTTCCACAAAATAGGACCTGGGCATAGTACAAGAAGAGCACACACTTCAGGGGTAGCGCGGGGGAGTGGGGGATGGCCCGCACCTGATCGCATCCTGAGGGGCGCCATAAAGGCCAACCAACACCTAAAGGCCCTCGAAGTTCGGGGGTAAAGGCCTGACCCATGATTTCCAACGAGAGTCCATGCAGGAGTCACGGATACAGCACGGGGCCCGCACAACAGCGCGAGGCAAGAACACAAACACCCCGCACAGTGCCGCTGCATAGGACTGCATGCACAGGGCCTCTGTTGAGAGGGTCATAGGACCACGTGAAGGCCCAGCTGAAGCTGGCACACCCATTGCCCGTGAAGGAGACCCACAGCGCACCCAGGGGCACACCCTCCACCCGTGCAGGAGACCCACAGCACACCCCAGTTTGTGGACCAGGGGCAAAGCCCAGGCACTGGCCCATCCAGAAAGATCTAAGGGAGAGACCCCAGCTAACTAAGAAGAAGGAATACACGGCACAGCTGGGGGTGCACGGGCTGCCGAGACCTCCCGTGGACCCAGAACTGGACCCTATCTTCAGAGCCCGTAGAGCCCCAGGACTGGCAAGACACGAAGTAACACTCTGCAAGCGGGAAGTGCCCCCCGCCCAGGGTCACCTGTTACCTGTGCACTTACGCACCCCCTGGAGAGGCTGCTCACCCATGTCTCTGTTAAGACGTGAGGAAAACAACCCTTGTGAGGACACCCCAATTGAGGCAGGCCACTGTAAAGCACAAAAGGAGGTGACCCCGGGAGTGGAAGACACTCACGCATTGGACTGAACAGGATAGGGGCCCTTATGCTAATTTTAGGCCACAGACCCAAGGAGAGACGGACCTTATAGTCTGGACTGCAACATACAACCTGGGCCCGGACGAGGTGAACAGGGGGATCCACCACTCATATTGGCAGGTACCCGGTCCCGAAAGACAGAGAGCTAAACACCATCGGGGCACCAGGCAATCACCCTGGAGGAACCAAGTTGTCCAGGCACCATGACAAAAAAAAGCCCTTACAGGGATTCTATCCCTCCAATGCTTTCAGAGGCCCCAAGGAGCAGACCAAAGGGAATCCCCCCAACCCTTCAAGGGTTGGTGTCAGGAGAAGACTCCCCCTCCCCGGCCCTGACCAGGGATGACCTGAAAGAAATATTTCAAGAAATTAAAGTCATAAGAACGGACATACAAGCTTCCATCTGCGACCTCAAGGGCAGGGTCGACAAACTCAAAGACAAAATGGAGGGGCTTGAGCACAACCACCTTCAAATGAATGTATTGGACATGAAGTATGAAGTTCGTCTGGCTGACCTGGAAATGAGAGAGGAGAAAACACACTTGAAGCTTGACGACTTAGAAAATCGAGAGAGACGTAACAACCTGAGGATCCTAGGAGTGAGTGAACAGAAAGGAGAATCGGCACCAGAGGTGGGACGGAAAGTGCAGGGCCTGATAAACCAACTCTTTGCACTCGAAGGAGGCAAGGAGGTGCAGTTGGAAAGAGTGCATAGAAGCGGAGGGGCAGGGGCCTGAGATCCATTGTGGTGCATTTCCTCAGATACATTGGAGGTCCTCGAAAAGGCAAAATGACTCAGGAACTTCCTCTATGAAGGGGAAACTATCAGGGTGTTCCAAAACCTCTCTGCCCTGACCATGGCCTGATGCAGGGGCTGACTCCCTCTCACGCAATGGCTTACGGAAAAGGACATCAGATACCGCTGGTCCCAACCCTTTGCATTGACTTTCGGATGAGGGGAAGTGGACTATCGAGTGACCAGTGGAAATGAGGCCCTCCAGGTGATTTGAAGTGAAGAGGGGACGGGAGACACGGAGGGAGCAATGGCGGCACCCCTGGAACAGCAGCAGCGGCCTCTGGCCATAAAGAAGAAGATGCAAGGCGGCAGGAAGTTCCAGAAACTGAATACCCCTCATCGAGAAGAGAAAGGGAAAGAGAAGTGATAAAGGGGGCACCTGTAATCGACCGATGTGGAAGAATCAAAAGGGCATTGCTCCTGTTGGTGGGAGGTGAGGAGTTATCGAGTCCAGCGGGGAAGCGGAATCCTCATCCCTAGTGGCACACCTTAGGGTGGGTGTCTCCGAAAATGTAAAGCTCACAGGGGCAGGGGCATAAAGGCAATGGACATCCGAAGCTCGAAAGGGTGATACCGTGCCACACGACACAGAAGGGCCAAGAAGGAACATTACTGCTATGAATAGCACCCCATAATTTTGAAGGCTGGGTGGAGGGTCTGAAAATAGACTCCCTGAATGTGAAGGGTCTCAATTCCCCCACGAAACACTCATTACTGGGGAACGAACAGAAAAATGGCAACCTAGATGCGCTCCTAGTCCAAGAGACCCGAACACTCCTGGGGGAGGCAAGGTGAATTCCGGGGGCTCACACTGGGCAGGTATTCTGGGCCTGGTGGCAAGCCAAAAGGGAGGACTGGGGATTATATTGAGCCGCAGGGTTCGGCTTTCACAACCATTGGTCTGGGCGTGAGCAGACAGGAGGGTTCTGGTGGTCTCCGGGTCTGTAGACATCAGGATTACCGTGGCATCCATCTATTGTCCAAACTTCAGCCAAATGCAGTTCCTCAGGGAAGCCATGGTGGAGATTAAGGGTAGAGCAGCGGCCTCGTCATCATAGGGGGGGACTTCAACATGTGGGCGGACAGAGAAATGGATCACAGTGGCGGGTGCATCTCGATGGGGAGCAGAGGAGGGGCTGCAAGTAGGGGTCTCACTGACTACATGTGGAATCAGGGGCTTGTAGATGTCTGGAGGGATTCCAATCCGTTGGAGAGGGGTTATACTTTATATTCACTGGTCCATGGCTCCAGAACAAGGATAGATTACTTCTTTATGGAACAGAATCACCTTGGTAGGGTAAGCTCCTGTGTACACCTCCCAATAAGCTGGTCCGACCACGACTTAGTAGAGCTGAAAGTGATCCTACCAGGCTTGAAACCCAAGGAATCGCTTTGGCGATGTAACAACCTCGTCATCAGAGACGCTGTCTTTGTGGAAGAGATGAAGGAGGCCATTGAAGAGTTTTTCACACTTAACAACACAGGGGAGGTCGAAAGGGGGAATGGTCTGGGATGCAGCGAAAGCAATCTGGAGGGGCCTGCTTATCAGGGAAGGGGCTGAGAAGAAGAAGGTCAGGACCCTCCTATCCAGAAACCTCAGGGAAGAAATGTGCCTCTTCGAAAAGGGGGATGGCAAATCGCCGCGAGGAGGGAGGAAGACCTCAGGTTCACCGGAGGTAAGCATCAGGAACTTAAGGACATAGAGATGGGAAGAGTGCTTGTTAGCCTGCAATACCTAAACAGAAGTACTATGAGAAGGGGGACAAAGCGGATGCCATGCTAGCTGCAAGACTCAGAGGCCGGGATTTGAAAAATATCTCGCCGGGATGCAACTCTCAAAACTTAAACCCACGGAGAACCTTGAACCCGACAAGCCAATCACCCAGGAGGAGGTCTGAAATTGGGGAAGGCAACCGGTGAGGATGGATACACGCCAGGGTTCGATGAAAAACCTTCACCGGCCCCTTAGCAAGACACCTAGCTGCCCTATTCTCTGGCATTATGGCCACGGGGAGGGCTTCCCCGGCCTTTGGGAAGGCACTAATCACAGTCATTCCAAAAGGCGGACAAAGACCCTGCAGACTGTAAATCTTCCAGGCCCATCTCCCTTCTTAATGTAGATGCTAAGCTTTTTACAAGGATTCTGGCCACAAGGATGGAGGACCTTATTCCAAGACTCATCCATTCTGACCAAGTAGGATTCATTCAAGGCAGGAAAGGGGCAGACACTTTGCGCAAGACACTCCACCTTATGAGAGCAGCTGTGAGGGAGGAGGGAAACCTGGTACTGGTGGCTATAGATGCAGAGAACCCCTTTGACCGGGGCTTCTTAGAGGGAGTACTCAAGACACTTGGTTTTGGCAAGGGGTTCCAACTGGGATTTACGGGCCCTATACGAGGGCCCCTCGACCAGGGTAACTGTTAACTCGCGCCTATCCCGGGCATTCCCACTACATAGGGGCATGAGGCAGGGGTGCCCTCTGTCGCCCTTGCTCTTTCCTTTGACCATGGAAATACTAGCTGAATACCTGAGGGGCGCCCCACGGGTGGAGGGCATTAAGGTGGGGGACAGAGAATTTAATCTCAGACTTTATGCGGAGGATGTGCTGCTCCAACTGAGTCATCACACCCAGTCCATCCCCGCAGCCTTGGAGGGGATTGAGTAGTTCGGGAGGTTCTCGGGGTTCAAGGTGAACACGGGTAAGTCAGTGATTTTCCCTTTTGCCTCGGACACGACCAGGAACATTGGGGAACTAGAATCCTTGGGGCTGCAGATCCAATTGGAGTGGCTGAGATACCTGAGGATCAACATAGTGTGCCCGGACCAGGACCTGGGCTACGCCAACTACCCACCAACTACCCCACTCTTGTTCGAAACACTATGCTCCAAAATGGAGGCCTGGGGGAAGGGGCAACTGTCATGGATGGGGAGGCTTAATGCAATAAAAATAAAACTCCTCCCAAGGGTCCTATACCTGTTCCAGATGCTCCCAATCAGTGCGCCTGTGGAACACCTGAAAGAGGCTAGGCAATGCATGACACGGTTCTCTCTGGCAGGGCGCAAACCTAGGGTGGGCTACGAGACACTAATCCTGCCCAAGGAAAGGGTGGGAGTGGGTTTGCCAGACCTGGCAACATATTATAGGGTGGCACAACTTAGAGTGATGGTCCCATCTGAGGGAGGATCCTGATTAACAGCAGGTCTTTCTAGAGAACTAACATCTACTCCCGGCAACGATAGGAGAATGGCTCTGGGTCCCTAGGAATCGAAGGCCGAGACGCATTGGAGAACACCCAATCCTGGGAATACACTGGGAGGTCATGGCCATGGGGACAAGGGGCGAGGAGATCACCACATGGCCCTCCCCGATGAGTCATATCTGGGCACCACTGGTCAGGGATGCGATACCAGAAGTTGAGCGCTACCAATCCTGTTTCGAAGCGGGACTAGTGAGGGTAGGCCAACTGGTCCAGAAATGGGAATTTATAAGTATACAAAAGCTCAAGGAATCCCTGGGGATCGGAGGTCTGCTGGTTCTCATGTATCTCAGGCTCAAGGGGATATTTATGTCCAATAAATGGAAGGAGTGTATCCAGAGGGAACTAACCCCGGTAGAGAAGGTTCTCGATAGACATACAAACAAGAAAGGCCTCATTGCAGGCCTCTATGGATCATTGCTGAAACCCAAGTGGGGGGGGGCATCAGGGGTCGCCGTTCACGATGTGAGAACAGTCTGGCTGTGGAAATGGGAGATAGGCTGTGGCAGAAAATGTGTAGGCATTCTTTCAAGACCTCAATCTTGTGCCAGTATAAATTACATGCCATAAAGCTCCTTCACCAGTGGCAGTATGATCCAGTCTGCCTCTCCAAAATGTTTCCAACAGTGAACCCCCAATGCTGGCACGGGTGTGGGTCCAGGACAGACTTTTGGCATATGTGGTGGAACTGCGCTAGGGTCCAGGTGTTCTGGTCAGATGTTTTGGGCTGGATCAGGGACGCGGGAGGGGCGAACGCATAACCTGGACCCACTGTTCATATTGTTTGAGTTGGAAAGGCACTAGCATGGGTGGGAAGCACCCGCATCCCTGGTCCACTTCCTATTGCTAGCGGCAAGGGCCCGCAAGTCCAGACATTTGAAAAGGGAAGACCTTCCGATGGTACACGAATGGTCCTCCACGTGCAGTGACATATATCTAATGGAGAAGATCTCAGCGGCACTTGACAGAGGAAGTGCTTCAGTGGAAAGTGAATGGTTGCAGTTTCACAACATGGTTCAGCAATGGGAGGACAAAGGACCTTGAGGAAGAGACGGACACGTCCTAGACATTTAAAATCCAAGTGAGGAGTGCCATACTCTCCACTGGGGTATGGACAACGCAGTTACGGCCCTTTAGACCAAAGACTTAATTCTGGGAGCATGGTTCGATTCGATTCAGAGTTTGAAATGTGTGTTCACTTGTACCACAGGGGCGGAGGGGAACCAGGGACTCACATTGACAAGTTGTCTTCTTCCTCATTGAGAGGGTTCTTCCCTCAAATTGCTTTGCTTGTGTGCTGAAGGACCCTGTTAAAAATGAATAAAAAGATATGTAAAATAAAAAAAACACACCACCATAGACAGAGATGCACTGGGGAGTCTGGAGGGCACCCATAAACTCAACGTAGGGAGAACCCAGGCCCGTAGGGTGAAACTGGAATGCTCCTTCCACAAAATAGGACCTGGGCATAGTACAAGAAGAGCACACACTTCAGGGGTAGCGCGGGGGAGTGGGGGATGGCCCGCACCTGATCGCACCCTGAGGGGCGCCATAAAGGCCAACCAACACCTAAAGGCCCTCGAAGTTCGGGGGTAAAGGCCCGACCCATGATTTCCAACGAGAGTCCATGCAGGAGTCACGGATACAGCACGGGGCCCGCACAACAGAGCGAGGCAAGAACACAAACACCCCGCACAGTGCCGCTGCATAGGACTGCATGCACAGGGCCTCAGTTAAGAGGGTCATAGGACCACGTGAAGGCCCAGCTGAAGCTGGCACACCCATTGCCCGTGAAGGAGACCCACAGCGCACCCAGGGGCACACCCTCCACCCGTGCAGGAGACCCACAGCACACCCCAGTTTGTGGACCAGGGGCAAAGCCCAGGCACTGGCCCATCCAGAAAGATCTAAGGGAGAGACCACAGCTAACTAAGAAGAAGGAATACACGGCACAGCTGGGGGTGCACGGGCTGCCGAGACCCCCCGTGGACCCAGAACTGGACCCTATCTTCAGAGCCCGTAGAGCCCCAGGACTGGCAAGACACGAAGTAACACTCTGCAAGCGGGAAGTGCCCCCCGCCCAGGGTCACCTGTTACCTGTGCACTTACGCACCCCCTGGAGAGGCTGCTCACCCATGTCTCTGTTAAGACGTGAGGAAAACAACCCTTGTGAGGACACCCCAATTGAGGCAGGCCACTGTAAAGCACAAAAGGAGGTGACCCCGGGAGTGGAAGACACTCACGCATTGGACTG
The DNA here is from genome assembly GCF_040938575.1 of Ambystoma mexicanum. Lineage (NCBI taxonomy): Eukaryota > Metazoa > Chordata > Amphibia > Caudata > Ambystomatidae > Ambystoma > Ambystoma mexicanum. The sequence goes on along the minus strand of NC_090934.1, from coordinate 893,491,907 downwards.
AACAGGATAGGGGCCCTTATGCTCATTTTAGGCCACAGACCCAAGGAGAGACGGACCTTATAGTCTGGGCTGCAACATACAACCTGGGCCCGGACGAGGTGAACAGGGGGATCCACCACTCATATTGGCAGGTACCCGGTCCCGAAAGACAGAGAGCTAAACACCATCGGGGCACCAGGCAATCACCCTGGAGGAACCAAGGTGTCCAGGCACCATGACAAAAAAAAGCCCTTACAGGGATTCTATCCCTCCAATGCTTTCAGAGGCCCCAAGGAGCAGACCAAAGGGAATCCCCCCAACCCTTCAAGGGTTGGTGTCAGGAGAAGACTCCCCCTCCCCGGCCCTGACCAGGGATGACCTGAAAGAAATATTTCAAGAAATTAAAGTCATAAGAACGGACATACAAGCCTCCATCTGCGACCTCAAGGGCAGGGTCGACAAACTCAAAGACAAAATGGAGGGGCTTGAGCACAACCACCTTCAAATGAATGTATTGGACATGAAGTATGAAGTTCGTCTGGCTGACCTGGAAATGAGAGAGGAGAAAACACACTTGAAGCTTGACGACTTAGAAAATCGAGAGAGACGTAACAACCTGAGGATCCTAGGAGTGAGTGAACAGAGAGGAGAATCGGCACCAGAGGTGGGACGGAAAGTGCAGGGCCTGATAAACCAACTCTTTGCACTCGAAGGAGGCAAGGAGGTGCAGTTGGAAAGAGTGCATAGAAGCGGAGGGGCAGGGGCCTGAGATCCATTGTGGTGCATTTCCTCAGATACATTGGAGGTCCTCGAAAAGGCAAAATGACTCAGGAACTTCCTCTATGAAGGGGAAACTATCAGGGTGTTCCAAAACCTCTCTGCCCTGACCATGGCCTGATGCAGGGGCTGACTCCCTCTCACGCAATGGCTTACGGAAAAGGACATCAGATACCGCTGGTCCCAACCCTTTGCATTGACTTTCGGATGAGGGGAAGTGGACTATCGAGTGACCAGTGGAAATGAGGCCCTCCAGGTGATTTGAAGTGAAGAGGGGACGGGAGACACGGAGGGAGCAATGGCGGCACCCCTGGAACAGCAGCAGCGGCCTCTGGCCATAAAGAAGAAGATGCAAGGCGGCAGGAAGTTCCAGAAACTGAATACCCCTCATCGAGAAGAGAAAGGGAAAGAGAAGTGATAAAGGGGGCACCTGTAATCGACCGATGTGGAAGAATCAAAAGGGCATTGCTCCTGTTGGTGGGAGGTGAGGAGTTATCGAGTCCAGCGGGGAAGCGGAATCCTCATCCCTAGTGGCACACCTTAGGGTGGGTGTCTCCGAAAATGTAAAGCTCACAGGGGCAGGGGCATAAAGGCAATGGACATCCGAAGCTCGAAAGGGTGATACCGTGCCACACGACACAGAAGGGCCAAGAAGGAACATTACTGCTATGAATAGCACCCCATAATTTTGAAGGCTGGGTGGAGGGTCTGAAAATAGACTCCCTGAATGTGAAGGGTCTCAATTCCCCCACGAAACACTCATTACTGGGGAACGAACAGAAAAATGGCAACCTAGATGCGCTCCTAGTCCAAGAGACCCGAACACTCCTGGGGGAGGCAAGGTGAATTCCGGGGGCTCACACTGGGCAGGTATTCTGGGCCTGGTGGCAAGCCAAAAGGGAGGACTGGGGATTATATTGAGCCGCAGGGTTCGGCTTTCACAACCATTGGTCTGGGCGTGAGCAGACAGGAGGGTTCTGGTGGTCTCCGGGTCTGTAGACATCAGGATTACCGTGGCATCCATCTATTGTCCAAACTTCAGCCAAATGCAGTTCCTCAGGGAAGCCATGGTGGAGATTAAGGGTAGAGCAGCGGCCTCGTCATCATAGGGGGGGACTTCAACATGTGGGCGGACAGAGAAATGGATCACAGTGGCGGGTGCATCTCGATGGGGAGCAGAGGAGGGGCTGCAAGTAGGGGTCTCACTGACTACATGTGGAATCAGGGGCTTGTAGATGTCTGGAGGGATTCCAATCCGTTGGAGAGGGGTTATACTTTATATTCACTGGTCCATGGCTCCAGAACAAGGATAGATTACTTCTTTATGGAACAGAATCACCTTGGTAGGGTAAGCTCCTGTGTACACCTCCCAATAAGCTGGTCCGACCACGACTTAGTAGAGCTGAAAGTGATCCTACCAGGCTTGAAACCCAAGGAATCGCTTTGGCGATGTAACAACCTCGTCATCAGAGACGCTGTCTTTGTGGAAGAGATGAAGGAGGCCATTGAAGAGTTTTTCACACTTAACGACACAGGGGAGGTCGAAAGGGGGAATGGTCTGGGATGCAGCGAAAGCAATCTGGAGGGGCCTGCTTATCAGGGAAGGGGCTGAGAAGAAGAAGGTCAGGACCCTCCTATCCAGAAACCTCAGGGAAGAAATGTGCCTCTTCGAAAAGGGGGATGGCAAATCGCCGCGAGGAGGGAGGAAGACCTCAGGTTCACCGGAGGTAAGCATCAGGAACTTAAGGACATAGAGATGGGAAGAGTGCTTGTTAGCCTGCAATACCTAAACAGAAGTACTATGAGAAGGGGGACAAAGCGGATGCCATGCTAGCTGCAAGACTCAGAGGCCGGGATTTGAAAAATATCTCGCCGGGATGCAACTCTCAAAACTTAAACCCACGGAGAACCTTGAACCCGACAAGCCAATCACCCAGGAGGAGGTCTGAAATTGGGGAAGGCAACCGGTGAGGATGGATACACGCCAGGGTTCGATGAAAAACCTTCACCGGCCCCTTAGCAAGACACCTAGCTGCCCTATTCTCTGGCATTATGGCCACGGGGAGGGCTTCCCCGGCCTTTGGGAAGGCACTAATCACAGTCATTCCAAAAGGCGGACAAAGACCCTGCAGACTGTAAATCTTCCAGGCCCATCTCCCTTCTTAATGTAGATGCTAAGCTTTTTACAAGGATTCTGGCCACAAGGATGGAGGACCTTATTCCAAGACTCATCCATTCTGACCAAGTAGGATTCATTCAAGGCAGGAAAGGGGCAGACACTTTGCGCAAGACACTCCACCTTATGAGAGCAGCTGTGAGGGAGGAGGGAAACCTGGTACTGGTGGCTATAGATGCAGAGAACCCCTTTGACCGGGGCTTCTTAGAGGGAGTACTCAAGACACTTGGTTTTGGCAAGGGGTTCCAACTGGGATTTCCGGGCCCTATACGAGGGCCCCTCGACCAGGGTAACTGTTAACTCGCGCCTATCCCGGGCATTCCCACTACATAGGGGCATGAGGCAGGGGTGCCCTCTGTCGCCCTTGCTCTTTCCTTTGACCATGGAAATACTAGCTGAATACCTGAGGGGCGCCCCACGGGTGGAGGGCATTAAGGTGGGGGACAGAGAATTTAATCTCAGACTTTATGCGGAGGATGTGCTGCTCCAACTGAGTCATCACACCCAGTCCATCCCCGCAGCCTTGGAGGGGATTGAGTAGTTCGGGAGGTTCTCGGGGTTCAAGGTGAACACGGGTAAGTCAGTGATTTTCCCTTTTGCCTCGGACACGACCAGGAACATTGGGGAACTAGAATCCTTGGGGCTGCAGATCCAATTGGAGTGGCTGAGATACCTGAGGATCAACATAGTGTGCCCGGACCAGGACCTGGGCTACGCCAACTACCCACCAACTACCCCACTCTTGTTCGAAACACTATGCTCCAAAATGGAGGCCTGGGGGAAGGGGCAACTGTCATGGATGGGGAGGCTTAATGCAATAAAAATAAAACTCCTCCCAAGGGTCCTATACCTGTTCCAGATGCTCCCAATCAGTGCGCCTGTGGAACACCTGAAAGAGGCTAGGCAATGCATGACACGGTTCTCTCTGGCAGGGCGCAAACCTAGGGTGGGCTACGAGACACTAATCCTGCCCAAGGAAAGGGTGGGAGTGGGTTTGCCAGACCTGGCAACATATTATAGGGTGGCACAACTTAGAGTGATGGTCCCATCTGAGGGAGGATCCTGATTAACAGCAGGTCTTTCTAGAGAACTAACATCTACTCCCGGCAACGATAGGAGAATGGCTCTGGGTCCCTAGGAATCGAAGGCCGAGACGCATTGGAGAACACCCAATCCTGGGAATACACTGGGAGGTCATGGCCATGGGGACAAGGGGCGAGGAGATCACCACATGGCCCTCCCCGATGAGTCATATCTGGGCACCACTGGTCAGGGATGCGATACCAGAAGTTGAGCGCTACCAATCCTGTTTCGAAGCGGGACTAGTGAGGGTAGGCCAACTGGTCCAGAAATGGGAATTTATAAGTATACAAAAGCTCAAGGAATCCCTGGGGATCGGAGGTCTGCTGGTTCTCATGTATCTCAGGCTCAAGGGGATATTTATGTCCAATAAATGGAAGGAGTGTATCCAGAGGGAACTAACCCCGGTAGAGAAGGTTCTCGATAGACATACAAACAAGAAAGGCCTCATTGCAGGCCTCTATGGATCATTGCTGAAACCCAAGTGGGGGGGGGCATCAGGGGTCGCCGTTCACGATGTGAGAACAGTCTGGCTGTGGAAATGGGAGATAGGCTGTGGCAGAAAATGTGTAGGCATTCTTTCAAGACCTCAATCTTGTGCCAGTATAAATTACATGCCATAAAGCTCCTTCACCAGTGGCAGTATGATCCAGTCTGCCTCTCCAAAATGTTTCCAACAGTGAACCCCCAATGCTGGCACGGGTGTGGGTCCAGGACAGACTTTTGGCATATGTGGTGGAACTGCGCTAGGGTCCAGGTGTTCTGGTCAGATGTTTTGGGCTGGATCAGGGACGCGGGAGGGGCGAACGCATAACCTGGACCCACTGTTCATATTGTTTGAGTTGGAAAGGCACTAGCATGGGTGGGAAGCACCCGCATCCCTGGTCCACTTCCTATTGCTAGCGGCAAGGGCCCGCAAGTCCAGACATTTGAAAAGGGAAGACCTCCCGATGGTACACGAATGGTCCTCCACGTGCAGAGACATATATCTAATGGAGAAGATCTCAGCGGCACTTGACAGAGGAAGTGCTTCAGTGGAAAGTGAATGGTTGCAGTTTCACAACATGGTTCAGCAATGGGAGGACAAAGGACCTTGAGGAAGAGACGGACACGTCCTAGACATTTAAAATCCAAGTGAGGAGTGCCATACTCTCCACTGGGGTATGGACAACGCAGTTACGGCCCTTTAGACCAAAGACTTAATTCTGGGAGCATGGTTCGATTCGATTCAGAGTTTGAAATGTGTGTTCACTTGTACCACAGGGGCGGAGGGGAACCAGGGACTCACATTGACAAGTTGTCTTCTTCCTCATTGAGAGGGTTCTTCCCTCAAATTGCTTTGCTTGTGTGCTGAAGGACCCTGTTAAAAATGAATAAAAAGATATGTAAAATAAAAAAAAACACACCACCATAGACAGAGATGCACTGGGGAGTCTGGAGGGCACCCATAAACTCAACGTAGGGAGAACCCAGGCCCGTAGGGTGAAACTGGAATGCTCCTTCCACAAAATAGGACCTGGGCATAGTACAAGAAGAGCACACACTTCAGGGGTAGCGCGGGGGAGTGGGGGATGGCCCGCACCTGATCGCACCCTGAGGGGCGCCATAAAGGCCAACCAACACCTAAAGGCCCTCGAAGTTCGGGGGTAAAGGCCCGACCCATGATTTCCAACGAGAGTCCATGCAGGAGTCACGGATACAGCACGGGGCCCGCACAACAGAGCGAGGCAAGAACACAAACACCCCGCACAGTGCCGCTGCATAGGACTGCATGCACAGGGCCTCAGTTAAGAGGGTCATAGGACCACGTGAAGGCCCAGCTGAAGCTGGCACACCCATTGCCCGTGAAGGAGACCCACAGCGCACCCAGGGGCACACCCTCCACCCGTGCAGGAGACCCACAGCACACCCCAGTTTGTGGACCAGGGGCAAAGCCCAGGCACTGGCCCATCCAGAAAGATCTAAGGGAGAGACCACAGCTAACTAAGAAGAAGGAATACACGGCACAGCTGGGGGTGCACGGGCTGCCGAGACCCCCCGTGGACCCAGAACTGGACCCTATCTTCAGAGCCCGTAGAGCCCCAGGACTGGCAAGACACGAAGTAACACTCTGCAAGCGGGAAGTGCCCCCCGCCCAGGGTCACCTGTTACCTGTGCACTTACGCACCCCCTGGAGAGGCTGCTCACCCATGTCTCTGTTAAGACGTGAGGAAAACAACCCTTGTGAGGACACCCCAATTGAGGCAGGCCACTGTAAAGCACAAAAGGAGGTGACCCCGGGAGTGGAAGACACTCACGCATTGGACTGAACAGGATAGGGGCCCTTATGCTCATTTTAGGCCACAGACCCAAGGAGAGACGGACCTTATAGTCTGGGCTGCAACATACAACCTGGGCCCGGACGAGGTGAACAGGGGGATCCACCACTCATATTGGCAGGTACCCGGTCCCGAAAGACAGAGAGCTAAACACCATCGGGGCACCAGGCAATCACCCTGGAGGAACCAAGGTGTCCAGGCACCATGACAAAAAAAAGCCCTTACAGGGATTCTATCCCTCCAATGCTTTCAGAGGCCCCAAGGAGCAGACCAAAGGGAATCCCCCCAACCCTTCAAGGGTTGGTGTCAGGAGAAGACTCCCCCTCCCCGGCCCTGACCAGGGATGACCTGAAAGAAATATTTCAAGAAATCAAAGTCATAAGAACGGACATACAAGCCTCCATCTGCGACCTCAAGGGCAGGGCCGACAAACTCAAAGACAAAATGGAGGGGCTTGAGCACAACCACCTTCAAATGAATGTATTGGACATGAAGTATGAAGTTCGTCTGGCTGACCTGGAAATGAGAGAGGAGAAAACACACTTGAAGCTTGACGACTTAGAAAATCGAGAGAGACGTAACAACCTGAGGATCCTAGGAGTGAGTGAACAGAGAGGAGAATCGGCACCAGAGGTGGGACGGAAAGTGCAGGGCCTGATAAACCAACTCTTTGCACTCGAAGGAGGCAAGGAGGTGCAGTTGGAAAGAGTGCATAGAAGCGGAGGGGCAGGGGCCTGAGATCCATTGTGGTGCATTTCCTCAGATACATTGGAGGTCCTCGAAAAGGCAAAATGACTCAGGAACTTCCTCTATGAAGGGGAAACTATCAGGGTGTTCCAAAACCTCTCTGCCCTGACCATGGCCTGATGCAGGGGCTGACTCCCTCTCACGCAATGGCTTACGGAAAAGGACATCAGATACCGCTGGTCCCAACCCTTTGCATTGATTTTCGGATGAGGGGAAGTGGACTATCGAGTGACCAGTGGAAATGAGGCCCTCCAGGTGATTTGAAGTGAAGAGGGGACGGGAGACACGGAGGGAGCAATGGCGGCACCCCTGGAACAGCAGCAGCGGCCTCTGGCCATAAAGAAGAAGATGCAAGGCGGCAGGAAGTTCCAGAAACTGAATACCCCTCATCGAGAAGAGAAAGGGAAAGAGAAGTGATAAAGGGGGCACCTGTAATCGACCGATGTGGAAGAATCAAAAGGGCATTGCTCCTGTTGGTGGGAGGTGAGGAGTTATCGAGTCCAGCGGGGAAGTGGAATCCTCATCCCTAGTGGCACACCTTAGGGTGGGTGTCTCCGAAAATGTAAAGCTCACAGGGGCAGGGGCATAAAGGCAATGGACATCCGAAGCTCAAAAGGGTGATACCGTGCCACACGACACAGAAGGGCCAAGAAGGAACATTACTGCTATGAATAGCACCCCATAATTTTGAAGGCTGGGTGGAGGGTCTGAAAATAGACTCCCTGAATGTGAAGGGTCTCAATTCCCCCACGAAACACTCATTACTGGGGAACGAACAGAAAAATGGCAACCTAGATGCGCTCCTAGTCCAAGAGACCCGAACACTCCTGGGGGAGGCAAGGTGAATTCCGGGGGCTCACACTGGGCAGGTATTCTGGGCCTGGTGGCAAGCCAAAAGGGAGGACTGGGGATTATATTGAGCCGCAGGGTTCGGCTTTCACAACCATTGGTCTGGGCGTGAGCAGACAGGAGGGTTCTGGTGGTCTCCGGGTCTGTAGACATCAGGATTACCGTGGCATCCATCTATTGTCCAAACTTCAGCCAAATGCAGTTCCTCAGGGAAGCCATGGTGGAGATTAAGGGTAGAGCAGCGGCCTCGTCATCATAGGGGGGGACTTCAACATGTGGGCGGACAGAGAAATGGATCACAGTGGCGGGTGCATCTCGATGGGGAGCAGAGGAGGGGCTGCAAGTAGGGGTCTCACTGACTACATGTGGAATCAGGGGCTTGTAGATGTCTGGAGGGATTCCAATCCGTTGGAGAGGGGTTATACTTTATATTCACTGGTCCATGGCTCCAGAACAAGGATAGATTACTTCTTTATGGAACAGAATCACCTTGGTAGGGTAAGCTCCTGTGTACACCTCCCAATAAGCTGGTCCGACCACGACTTAGTAGAGCTGAAAGTGATCCTACCAGGCTTGAAACCAAAGGAATCGCTTTGGCGATGTAACAACCTCGTCATCAGAGACGCTGTCTTTGTGGAAGAGATGAAGGAGGCCATTGAAGAGTTTTTCACACTTAACGACACAGGGGAGGTCGAAAGGGGGAATGGTCTGGGATGCAGCGAAAGCAATCTGGAGGGGCCTGCTTATCAGGGAAGGGGCTGAGAAGAAGAAGGTCAGGACCCTCCTATCCAGAAACCTCAGGGAAGAAATGTGCCTCTTCGAAAAGGGGGATGGCAAATCGCCGCGAGGAGGGAGGAAGACCTCAGGTTCACCGGAGGTAAGCATCAGGAACTTAAGGACATAGAGATGGGAAGAGTGCTTGTTAGCCTGCAATACCTAAACAGAAGTACTATGAGAAGGGGGACAAAGCGGATGCCATGCTAGCTGCAAGACTCAGAGGCCGGGATTTGAAAAATATCTCGCCGGGATGCAACTCTCAAAACTTAAACCCACGGAGAACCTTGAACCCGACAAGCCAATCACCCAGGAGGAGGTCTGAAATTGGGGAAGGCAACCGGTGAGGATGGATACACGCCAGGGTTCGATGAAAAACCTTCACCGGCCCCTTAGCAAGACACCTAGCTGCCCTATTCTCTGGCATTATGGCCACGGGGAGGGCTTCCCCGGCCTTTGGGAAGGCACTAATCACAGTCATTCCAAAAGGCGGACAAAGACCCTGCAGACTGTAAATCTTCCAGGCCCATCTCCCTTCTTAATGTAGATGCTAAGCTTTTTACAAGGATTCTGGCCACAAGGATGGAGGACCTTATTCCAAGACTCATCCATTCTGACCAAGTAGGATTCATTCAAGGCAGGAAAGGGGCAGACACTTTGCGCAAGACACTCCACCTTATGAGAGCAGCTGTGAGGGAGGAGGGAAACCTGGTACTGGTGGCTATAGATGCAGAGAACCCCTTTGACCGGGGCTTCTTAGAGGGAGTACTCAAGACACTTGGTTTTGGCAAGGGGTTCCAACTGGGATTTCCGGGCCCTATACGAGGGCCCCTCGACCAGGGTAACTGTTAACTCGCGCCTATCCCGGGCATTCCCACTACATAGGGGCATGAGGCAGGGGTGCCCTCTGTCGCCCTTGCTCTTTCCTTTGACCATGTAAATACTAGCTGAATACCTGAGGGGCGCCCCACGGGTAGAGGGCATTAAGGTGGGGGACAGAGAATTTAATCTCAGACTTTATGCGGAGGATGTGCTGCTCCAACTGAGTCATCACACCCAGTCCATCCCCGCAGCCTTGGAGGGGATTGAGTAGTTCGGGAGGTTCTCGGGGTTCAAGGTGAACACGGGTAAGTCAGTGATTTTCCCTTTTGCCTCGGACACGACCAGGAACATTGGGGAACTAGAATCCTTGGGGCTGCAGATCCAATTGGAGTGGCTGAGATACCTGAGGATGAACATAGTGTGCCCGGACCAGGACCTGGGCTACGCCAACTACCCACCAACTACCCCACTCTTGTTCGAAACACTATGCTCCAAAATGGAGGCCTGGGGGAAGGGGCAACTGTCATGGATGGGGAGGCTTAATGCAATAAAAATAAAACTCCTCCCAAGGGTCCTATACCTGTTCCAGATGCTCCCAATCAGTGCGCCTGTGGAACACCTGAAAGAGGCTAGGCAATGCATGACACGGTTCTCTCTGGCAGGGCGCAAACCTAGGGTGGGCTACGAGACACTAATCCTGCCCAAGGAAAGGGTGGGAGTGGGTTTGCCAGACCTGGCAACATATTATAGGGTGGCACAACTTAGAGTGATGGTCCCATCTGAGGGAGGATCCTGATTAACAGCAGGTCTTTCTAGAGAACTAACATCTACTCCCGGCAACGATATGAGAATGGCTCTGGGTCCCTAGGAATCGAAGGCCGAGATGCATTGGAGAACACCCAATCCTGGGAATACACTGGGAGGTCATGGCCATGGGGACAAGGGGCGAGGAGATCACCACATGGCCCTCCCCGATGAGTCATATCTGGGCACCACTGGTCAGGGATGCGATACCAGAAGTTGAGCGCTACCAATCCTGTTTCGAAGCGGGACTAGTGAGGGTAGGCCAACTGGTCCAGAAATGGGAATTTATAAGTATACAAAAGCTCAAGGAATCCCTGGGGATCGGAGGTCTGCTGGTTCTCATGTATCTCAGGCTCAAGGGGATATTTATGTCCAATAAATAGAAGGAGTGTATCCAGAGGGAACTAACCCCGGTAGAGAAGGTTCTCGATAGACATACAAACAAGAAAGGCCTCATTGCAGGCCTCTATGGATCATTGCTGAAACCCAAGTGGGGGGGGGGCATCAGGGGTCGCCGTTCACGATGTGAGAACAGTCTGGCTGTGGAAATGGGAGATAGGCTGTGGCAGAAAATGTGTAGGCGTTCTTTCAAGACCTCAATCTTGTGCCAGTATAAATTACATGCCATAAAGCTCCTTCACCAGTGGCAGTATGATCCAGTCTGCCTCTCCAAAATGTTTCCAACAGTGAACCCCCAATGCTGGCACGGGTGTGGGTCCAGGACAGACTTTTGGCATATGTGGTGGAACTGCGCTAGGGTCCAGGTGTTCTGGTCAGATGTTTTGGGCTGGATCAGGGACGCGGGAGGGGCGAACGCATAACCTGGACCCACTGTTCATATTGTTTGAGTTGGAAAGGCACTAGCATGGGTGGGAAGCACCTGCATCCCTGGTCCACTTCCTATTGCTAGCGGCAAGGGCCCGCAAGTCCAGACATTTGAAAAGGGAAGACCTCCCGATGGTACACGAATGGTCCTCCACGTGCAGAGACATATATCTAATGGAGAAGATCTCAGCGGCACTTGACAGAGGAAGTGCTTCAGTGGAAAGTGAATGGTTGCAGTTTCACAACATGGTTCAGCAATGGGGGGACAAAGGACCTTGAGGAAGAGACGGACACGTCCTAGACATTTGAAATCCAAGTGAGGAGTGCCATACTCTCCACTGGGGTATGGACAACGCAGTTACGGCCCTTTAGACCAAAGACTTAATTCTGGGAGCATGGTTCGATTCGATTCAGAGTTTGAAATGTGTGTTCACTTGTACCACAGGGGCGGAGGGGAACCAGGGACTCACATTGACAAGTTGTCTTCTTCCTCATTGAGAGGGTTCTTCCCTCAAATTGCTTTGCTTGTGTGCTGAAGGACCCTGTTAAAAATGAATAAAAAGATATGTAAAATAAAAAAAAAACATTATGCAAGTTTTGAAACCTACCTCATGTAAAGGCAATGTTTTTCCTGCCTCTTCATTTAAAGACTTTTGTGCTCCACTGCTCCTCTGGGTCACAAACATAATTAATATGCCATTTGCTGAAGCTCAGGTACCGGATTTTTTTAAAGAAGCTTGGATTTCTCCTCTTTAAAAAAATATAATTTGAATCCTGCTGTCCCTGCAAACTTTAGGCCCATAACTAAAGTGTCCTTTTTGTTAAAAATTCTTGACATAATCGCTTATCACCAGTATCATGAATTTGTTGAGCAACACGATATTCTTGGTATTGGTCGGTCTGGATTTTGCTCAAAGCATGGTACGGAAACTGCTTTGTTAGATATGAAGTCCAATGTTATTAAAATTGTGCACAAAGGTCGTGCTGCACTGCTTCTGATGCTCAACTTATTGGCCACGTTCAATTTAGTCGATCATGATCTATTGATCGATAGACTTGTCAAGATATGGAAATGCTCAGACAATGCTGCAAAGTGGTTCAATTGGGCCTAGACAAGCCAAAGCTATCATAAATCAGTGTCAATCCCCTGTGTTTCATACCTGTGGCTTATCATGGGGATTATGTCTCTATCCTTTATTATTTAATGTGTACATCAGATCTCGGTGTGATCTTTTGGATGTTCTTGGTGTGCCGTTTGCAAATTATGTAGACATCACCCAGATTCTCCTTGAACTATCTGGGGTGTACTCCAAGGATGCAGACATGGTTAACCAAGTATTTTTAACTGTTTATCATTGGAACAGGTGCTAGGCTGAAAAAAATGGATTTTCAATATAGCCAATTTCTGATTGTGGGAAATGCTATGCTTGTTGCCCAGCAGGTTAAAATGCTAGGAATCTTTTCAGACTCACAACTAACATCTAACAAACATGTAGCACATTTGAGTTCATCCTGTTCATACATGATTAGATTTCTGTGGCAAACACGTCCTAACTGAACAGAATAGGGCAGTAGTGGCTTCGGCCACCATTAATGCAAAACTCTTTTGGTTGGCACCTCACAGTCTAGCATTAAAACATTGCAAACTATTCAGAATGGGGCATTTTGAGCAGTTTGTGGGCTTGGGCGACGTTCTCAATTTGTCTGAGACCTGTTCAGAGGCGTTGCTAGGGGGGGACTAATGGGGTTATAGCCCAGGTCTTTTGGTTGTAGCCCCGGATAGAAGCTTAGGTGCTACTGCCAAAACGCTAGGTAGCCCCGAGTCCCGCCAGTCCTGACATTAGCTTAGCCCCTAATCTTTTCCAGACCTAGCAACACCCCTGGACCTGCTGAAAGCTAAGCTGGGTCCGAGTCTCACAGAGTCCGGCACAGCACCAATACCATTGTTTACACGTGTTTGTCATGTAATGCCCCCCCTATCTCAGCACACATATAGAAAGAGCACCTATTTGCGTTCTATAAAGGATACCTTTCTGGAATGTCCATGTTTCTGTTTAAAAATGTTGGGGGTACGAGCTTTGATGCCTGGGCTCCTTTGTTTTGGAATGCATTCCCCACTCCTTTGAGGACACTTTCTTCTCTGACCCAGCTCAATAAATGCCTGAAGACCTTTCTCTTTGATAAAGGCAAAAACTAATAAGGTTCAGATCTTAGATATGTGTTCTCTTTTTGTTAGTCTTATCAGCGCTCTGAGGCCTCTGTGTGTGTGGCGCTATATAAAAGATTGAATAGAATAAAATAGCTTTGCACCATGGGCCTCAACAGTGGGGAGCAGAAGCATGGGCGGGCAGAGTCACAGAGCACAGCATGTGTTTAGAAGGTACAGGATAGGTGCAGAAAACGTACACATGCTTGAATCACTCTGCTCAGCCATGCAACCCGCCCCGTAGGAAACGGAGATTGCCAAAACCCCACTGGCATTCTCTTGCCAAATCCTCACTCTCTGAGCCATGAACTGAAAAACCAGGTAAACTACCTCTGTAATTATCTAGCTCTGTTTCTTCCCTTTTTTCTACTGCTGGCAATGGATCTGCGAGTAGGGGTTGTAGAGGCAGAGAAAGGCAGTCTCACTCTTGATTAATTTGCCAGTGGCTCTACAGATGAGCTCCAGATGAGGCTATGTAACTATCTGTTTCTCCCAATCTGACTTTCCTAAATGTACAGTTGAGTTCACTGGCATAATGTTGGAATTCAGGGTGTTGGTCAGAAATTACCACCCTTAACGTTTTCTTTTTAAGGGAGATGAAGACAAGTGTGTTTTTATTGAATCCCTTAAAATATCAAGAAGGAGACAAGTCATTAAGCATTCCTCCAACTTTTTTTCCTGCGTTTTTCCATTCCACGTCCCCATAGAATACCCCAAAGTCAACCGTTTTTTAAGGAAATCCCCACACAATGTGCCCACCTTTATTTTCCTCTATGCTGAAATGGGGCTCCATATGGCATTTATTGTATCAGCTGGGACCTTAACACAAATATCTTCCATAAGGTAAGCAATCCCTATCCCACAGCATAACAACAGGTGTAAGGATTTTCTACAAAGTTTAATGAACAATGTTTCACATAGGCAGTCCACTACTGAGGTGATCCTCAGGGACCTTGACACCTGCTTACATCTAGATATCCTGGATGCAGGCACCCAGGTAACATTGGTCAATTATAACATAAAATGTAGGATTGTTGTTGGAAGTCTTTTCATCGTTCATCATAACATACCCTTTTGATGCCTGCAATACATTGCACCCTACTTGAAGGTATATCACTTGTGTGAATGCTTAGGTCAGCAGGTGAAAGCACACTGATACCTGAAATTACAAAAACAATGCATTCTGGAGTATGAGACCTTCTAAAGCAACACCCAATCTCATGATATTCGAAAAAACAACTTCAAGTTCTAGGAAAACCCCAAGGTATGGCGGTTCAAGAACATTCCCCTTGAGAAGGATGCCACAGAATCATGGAAGTGTCACCCCTTCTTGCTAGTTCTTCTAGTAAGGCTAATATGTCAACATGATGGCTAGACTTATTCTCAGAAGGTTTGTGATTCAGATCCTTGACTAAGGGAAGTGTTCAATAAGAGGCTTTAAGCTCTTACATATCATACATGACTACACTCAAATGTGTGTGTTCAGCTCTCATCTAAGATCAGAACGTAATCTGAAAAGTAGAATGTCTATTTAATACTTATATGATTGGAAAATCACTTGCATGTAAAATAGAACTAATCAGATGATTTGTCTTTTAGGAATGTGCATAATCTGCAGTGATATGTGTATATATACATGCAGCACGGCCAATGGTTTCCTCTCCCTTTATTATCTCTCATCTCCATTTCATCCCTTTGCTTGCATGCTCCTTCAAGTGACTTTGTTAGAATAAGAAACCCAACACCAGTATAACATTAAAATAAAAACAACATTATAATAGGTCTGACTTTTTCTGTTCAGAGAAGCATCTTCCGATGACTAGAAACCAAGCACCACGTTCTTTTGCCGAGCATTCTGGGTCTTCCACCTGTTGAATTTAGAGAGGATCCCTCAATAATGATTGCACCTCAAGGTGTACATGTCAGCAGACCTACAATTCGTCTTCCTGGGGCCCTCTCCAAGTGGCTGGTCATGATGGTGTCATTTCTCAATGGGTCTGACGGGGGCATCTCTCAACAGTTTGAACCCCTCTTTTCTCTAATTCTATCACTTCATTCTGGTGTCATCCTTATCAGCCAGCCCTATGCATACTCCCTGGGTATATTCCTCAAAGAACTGGTACTGCAGCAAGCAGATTGACATCTGCCTTCAAAACATTATTGGTCTGTTTAAAGATTAATCAAGACATCCACATTTGTTTTTTGCCGTGGAGGGCCCAATTGCAGCACATCGAATGTTCAATACCCGAGATGCACCCAGGGTACACTTAAATCCATATCACACCTGTCAAAGATATATTTTTGTTTCTTTCATTTATTTAATTGATAAACAGATTCAGATTTGGCAACGTATGTATGTTTAACATCTATTTTGTTACAGCAAAACATTTTCACCTGTAATGCAACATGTGTGCCTAGCGTCAACAATACCTACACTGCAACCATTGTTTGCCCTGCACCGGTGGATATTGACTGCCCTAAAGGTTTCATCCAAACGCGTACCTTTAATCAAGACACCTGCTGCAGCGTAAATGAATGTCAACGTAAGTGAGGACATATATCACATTGGGGATAACATAATGTTAACATGAATTGATTGCCACAGGGTACATCTACAGAATGCCATGCAGCTACATTCTTGAGAGACTTCATGCCATGGGCTGGTGAGAAAACAATGAATTGTAACAAGTTGAACCAGGCCAAACCTTTTTGATTTTTGTTTCTGGTAGATTCAGGTAAGAGAAGTTTGTCTTTGTAAAGCAGCCACATCACATATTATTGGCAATGCATTTGGAGAGACAGGAGGGAGAGATTAGCATTTGGGCTAGTCCAGAGAAGATAGTTTTTTTAAAAAATAGGGTTAGATTAAGATTAGAAACAGACTAGGATGCAGTCAAACCAAATTCAGAACAGGACCTTAGATATCGATAGGGAGTTATTGTAGATTTTGGAAGGAACATATACACTAAAACTAAGTCACATTGATGCACATGTGTGTTTTGGCATGGGTAAACACAAATCACAGAGGTGTCCATCATTTTTGAGGACAAGAGAATGCATGATCACAGAGTGCATGTATCAATGTTTGCCAATGGTGACTCCGAACCTCAGTGAAGCGCACACACTTTATAGTGCAGAACAACACAAAATCATAGGTAGGCCATATAACCTTTAGGCATAGAGAAGGCACATATTGAGAGATAGACATACATCATTCTTTTATAAGGAGAACAGTAAAGCATTGCTAGAAAGACACAATTTTTGCTGAGTTATGAGAACACAAAATCACTGAGATGCGCACACAATTTATTGGTTTAGGACAAAACCAGAAAATCACACAGTGGCACACATGTTTCGTTTGTGGATGAAAACACAAATCAGAGTGACCACCATGATTTTTGACTAAAAGATAACACAACGCTATAGAGAGGAACGTGTTTTATGGGAGAGGAGAATGGCAGACACCGTATTATTTTGTGGAGAACAAAAAAACACATACAAATATATGCAATTTCTTAGGTCGTGGTGAATACCAAATCACAGGGTCACATATCGTTTTTTGATGGAGGAGAACACCAGCTTGCAATATCATGCAATATTTTTGGGAGCAATAGAACACTACATCTCAAAGAATCACAAAGAGGCACACATGATTTTGGGTGAGGGAGGATATGAAGGGGCAGAGATGTATACTTGATTTTGGATGGTAAAGAATACTAAATCACAGAAGTCCACGCATGATATTAGGGTGCAGGAGGACACAAACTAACAGAGAAACACTCACACAGAGACACAAGATTTTTTGGTGCGGAGGAATACAAAATCACTGAGGAAAACACCATATGACAGAGAGTCACATGATTTTCGAATGTAGGAGAACACCAAATCACACTGAAGCATATGCGATTCATTAGCACCAAAGTACACAAAAGACATGTCTGACCTTGCAAAGCCAACATATGCCAGGGGCAGAAACCAGGGAGAATTGCTCAGTGTTTCTTGCCAGCTACTGCAGCTGCTGCATGCACTGGAAAAACCCATAATGTGCCTATGCCTGTGAAAGAAGGCTTGCCACTCTGGACCTGCACGTATATGCCTTTGCAACACCAGGGGGTCTTGTGCGTATCAATTTGGTGTCTTGGGACAAAATGTAAATGTAATAGCACATACATAGGTATTGCAGTCGGATCAGGAGACAGTGACGGTAACTCAAAAGGGGAAGATTGAGGCACCTCATCCATTGCACAAGGGGACGTGCCACATATCTCATTTAGTCAGGCACAGGAAGGAGAATCAAGAGAAGGTGTTCAAGAGTTGGTTATAAAACATTCCCTGCCTCTTAATTCCTTTGGTTTGATGGTGCAGGCCAACACAGAATACATATGACCTACTCTGCAGGACACAATCATGTCTGGGATAGAGGCAGAGGATAAGTGAATCTACCAGGCCTTTCTCACCAGCTACTGCAGATGCTGTATGTACTTGTGAAGTATTTACCTGTCACAATTCCACCACAATCCCGAACAAGTACTCCACAGAGCCTTCTGGCCTCTGAGTCAGTGAAAAGCCCCAACCATGCATGAAATTCAACTCTAGAGCCTTTGGTGGCAATGCTAGGATTGATACAAAGATGATCCGAAACTGGGATACATTTGCATCTTTCCAGTAACTGATGCTGCATGCCCAAATGCCAGGCATTGCAGGTGGTGGTCCAGCAGTGTAGGTCAGATACACTTGATGTTTCTTGAACTTTCAGGGATCTTTGTAGCTACATCATACATCATATCCTATGTAAAGGCACACCTCTGGCTCCACAGGTTGCCAGCCCTCAGACGTTCCTTGCCCCTGCCTCTTCATGACAGGCTATGAATGGAAAGCAGCAAGGTTCTTCTGGTAAATTGGTGGATTTTGGAGGCTTGCGCCCAGCAATGCCTGATGGGAAAGAGTGGTGTACTCTGCACATGGGTCCTCCCCTCTGATTTTTTGAGAAGGACAGAACTTGCAGATGCAAGATGCTCTGTGCTTTTATAGTTTGATCATCATCATACACCACAGCAGAGCTTCCACATGGTCCCCTTCAGCCACAAATAGTTTCTCACTGCTTCAGGGACCATCCAAGTGGTTGAAAAATTTAGAGTATCCATCTTTTCTATTATCAACATTAGAAGGTGAGTGTGCAATTAGCTTTCAACCATAATTTAGTATCTTCCCAAACATCAAGCAGTGACCCAATAATGTGAGGTCACTGGATTAAACCTTTCCAGTGCTTCATCACTGACAAACACAATGGAAGTGATTTAGTCTTTAGTTCAGACACCATACTCTCTTACTGGCCAGATAGGGCCCTGGCGACACCACTTTAGCCTTCCTGGTCAGAGAGTACCCAGAAAATATAGGCACAACCCTATACTTTAATTCAAGCATGTCAGATTTAGCTGATCAACTCTGCAGAGTTTCTAATACAAGTATGCCATGTGTGGGCCCTGTGCCAGGGAAAAAGGCTAATGTTTCCAAATTGTTTTGTGTTGCAAATGATTGCAAAACATTATCGCTAACTCATTCTGGGGTTTTTTCACAACTAACAGTGAAAGGTGACTTGCATGAAAACATGTATACCTTTTTGACACCCTACATTGAGAGGGATTGGCTCTCTCAGTGGGCTCAACAAAAAGTTCAAAGCCACATCTCCACCTCACAACCAGGCCGTGGCTCACTTTCCGTTACAGCATACACATGCAAGAGCAATGCCACATGACAGCAGTTCAGTGCGTCATTTATCATCATGCTACTTTGTGCAAGGATAGGCTCTTTGTTTTTTACTTTCTTTATTGTTGAATCACGTCACATAACATATTAACCATACAATGTGAGGTTGAGGTACATTAACAATTCAAAAGGTATCAAACAACATACCATGGGACATTGACCGGCTAAAGCAGCCCTCCAGGCATTCAGAGTCGCGCTCAGGTAGGGTGAGGGTACAGTGTCACTACTGCCAGTGGTCCCCACCCTGTGACAAAAGCCAGATCGAGACCCCCCCCCGGCACCACACCAAGCCCAGATCTCCTCTCGGTTCTCGACCCGCATAGGTCCCCATATTCCTTGTCAGCGTCACAATGCCACGCCAGGTCTTTTAGCCACAGCAGTTTCCCAGGAGGAGACAGGCTGGCTAATGTCATTAATATACACCACCTGGCGATGATCAAGCAAGTTGTGAGTAGTTTCCGATACAGTTTGGTAAGATCCGGGCCCAGTTGAACATACGACACATGACTTTACAAGGAATGACATGCCCCAACATTACAGACTTACTTTCCGCTACCTCCTCCCAGTACAACCTTAACCTATGGCAAGCCCATATCATATGCAGAAAGTCAGCCTGTTCAAAGTTTCATCTCGGACACCCGGCCGACCTAGAGTTATCGAACTGGTGGATGCGGGCCGGGGACATGTACACCCTGTGCAGTGTCTTTAGTCGGTTCAGCTGTAACTGTGTGTTAAATGGTCAGCTATGTGTAGATTTGCAAAGCTTCGCCCACTGTTTATCTATAAAAGGGGTCCCTGCCTCCACTTCCCATTTCTGCATAGATTTCAGGAGCCTCTGGGGGAAGTCTTGTTGAATCAATTTGTATATTGCGGAAAGCACCCCTCGGGTACCCGGCGAGCCTATAATGAGCTTCAAGAGTGGGCTGGCGGGCAACATCTCCGGAAACCTAGGAGACCACTCTCTGAAAGCCGCTCTCATCTTGAAGTACTGCAACCTACATTGGAGGCCTTCCCCCTTCCTTTCAGCAAACAGCTCTTGTGTGACAAAGGACCCATTCAGAGACATTTCCCCCATGTGGGAAATCCCCGCCTGCGCCAGTCTTGGATGATGGCTTTGTCGCATGTTGGTGCCAGCCTCTCTATATTCCACAGTGGAATACCCGGGTCAAATGGGACATCAATACTCACCCTCTTTAGGACTCTTTTCCATGCATGGATTGTGCATGCCACTGGGTCAATTTACATTTGTCTCCCACCTTCTTGGAAAGCAAAACCCCCTGGAGAGAATACGGGTGCACTGAACATTTCTCTATGCGAACATGGGGAGGGGCCAGGGTCTTCTGTACCCACCGGGAGGCGAAATACAACTGGGATGCCAAGAAGTATAGTTCCACGTTGGGGGAGCAAATGCCCCCCTTATCCCACAGTAAGGTTAATATGTCCCAACTAATACGTGGGTTCTGAGGGTGCCAAGCCAGCTTAATCAGCTGGTCCTTTACCTCAGCAAAGTATCCTACCCCCGGCCATATCAGAATGTTCTTGAAAAGATATATCAGCTTGGTAATCACCACCATCTTGGCTACCGCTATTCAACCCAGCAACGAGAGGGGCAGCCTACACCACCTCTCCATTTTCTCCTTCAGGGTGTGTAATTATTTTACGTGGGTGTTTCTGCTGACCCTCGCGACAAAGTAAGTGACAGCCCATTGCTCCCATCCATATCCCTCCGTATTTGGTGGTCTAACCGTGGCTTGGGTTCAGTGGAAACAGAGTGGATATTCCCTTATTTAACCTCAGGCCCGGGGCCTCCTTGGACTTCAGCACTTTCCGTGATAGTGGACTCAGGTTGTTTGCATGATCTTTAAAATATAGGATCACGTCATCTGCATATGCCGACACCAACTCCCTGATTCCACCTAATGACAGTCCTCCAGCTCAGTGATATTTCTGTAATTTGGCTAGCAGTACTTCTATCACTGCAGCAAAGAGTAGGTGCGAGAGCTGGCAGCCTTGTCTCGTCCCCCGCCCCAGTACGAAGGCCCTAGACTGCATGTCCCTAATCCCTATGCGGGCGTTTGATCTGGCGTATAGCAGCCTCACTGCCGAAGGATAGTATTGTGGGATCCCCAACTGGCGCTGCACCTCGAACAGGTAGCTCCACTCCACAGAGTCAAAAGCTTTCTCCATGTCGAGTAGGATTGCTGCCGTCTGCACATCTGGATCAATCTGAGCTAGAATCACAAAAGCCTCTGCAGGTTGGAAGATGTCGATCGCCCTGGTATAAACGCTGACTGGTCAACGTGGAATAATATGAGATACGTGCGGGAGAAGCCTGTTCGCCAGATTCCTGGCGAAGATATTTGTGTCAAAGTTCAATAATGAGATTGGGTGGTATGAGGAGCATTCCAAGGGGTTCTTATCCAGTTTCAAAATTAGGGTGATAACAGCTTCAAGCATTGTTGGGAGGAGCTGCCCTACCCTCATGCTCTCTTCCCACCCCAATAGCATGTGATTTGCCACCCCAGGCCCCACTCCTTATAAAATTCAGCCGCAATCCCATCCGTGCCTTGGAGGGGAGCAGGGCACGAATTGCAAGGAGGACCTCATCTATAGTGATGGGAGCAGCTAGAGCTTCCACTGTCTCCCCACTTAATGCCGGGATAGACCCAATCAAGTATATCCCATTCAGGTCCACAACTGCCTCTGTCGTAGGGAATCCAAGGGACTTGTGCACTAGTGCCATCACTCCTGCTGAGTATGATGAATATGAGGTGTAGTGTCTACAATTACCCCAGGATCTAGCGACACTCTCATTCCCCTACCCACCAGGTGTGTCTCTTGCAATAGGATCATCTTGGCCCTGTGTCGCTCAGAATATTGAACTACTTTACGGGCCTTTCACGGGTTGTTGAGTCCCCGAACATTCCAGATAATCACATTGCCCATCATCGGTTGCTTGTATAGCCTTCGGGCGTGTCATATTTGTCCCCGTACCCACAAAAGCCATAGCTCGGCTGGATACCAAAGCTAAGAGACCTGAATCATTTTTATCAACTGATACCCAACTTGCCACAAAACACCCTTCCTCCCCACCCCCAACCTGCCCCTGACCTGCCCGCCCCCACCCACAATGCCCACCCCCAACTTGCAGTGACACTTGCCATCCCCCTGATTTCCCAAGAACATCTGAGTTACCATGGGACACAACCCGGGGGTGCAGGACTCCATCTCCCAAGTGACCTCTCACTCTCCTGGACCTCGGGGAGAGATTGCAAAGCTTAACCTTAACACGCCACTGGACTGATTCATTACATTTCCATCAACTCACATATTCGATACCCATCGGGTGGTGCTGGCTATTTAAAAAAACTTGGGTCCCTTGCAGCAAGGGTTCAATGCGGAGCAGCGAGTAGACATCATGAAGGCACCACCATCTACCACCCCCTGCCCGCTATCCTTACATTAAGGCCCATTTGGCCACCTCGGGAGCGTCTCCAGGAAGTCATGCACTGCACTCGTGTCAGTGAAAAAAGGATCATGGTCTCTGTGCTGGACACGTAGTTTGGACGGGTATAGCATGGCGTACTGCATCCCTCCTTCGCAGAGAGCTCTCTTTGCCATCAAAAAGGAGAGGCAGGCTTTCTGGACTGCGGGGTGAAGTCCTGGTAAAAGGAGACCCTTGCATTCTCATATGTGAGATCCTCAAGTTCCCTGGCTCTTCGAAGTATTGCATCCGGGTCCCTGTAATTTAAACACATGCTATGATCGGGCAAGGGCTCTGACCCGGTCTGGGAGCCATCTGTGAGACCCAGTGTGCTCTTTCTATTAAGAATTGAGTTGACAGCGGGGTATCCTGTAGTACCTCCTTGAGGAACTTCTCCATAAATACCTCCATATTCTGTTGCAAGACTGATTCAGGAATCCCCACCACTTGAATGTTATTTCTCTGTGATCTCGCCTCCAGATCTTTGTTCTTTTCCTTAATCTGTCTGACTTCCCTTCGTAGTTCCTGATTGCCTGCGTTACTTCTCCGCCTGTGTCTTCCAGCATTCCCACGCAGTGCTCTACTTCGGAGATCCTCCCGCTCTCTTTTTCAATGGGCTTTTGCATCCGTCAACCTTGTAAGCCATCCCATCTAGCTTCGTATTGATGGATGCAAAGCCCGTCCTCATCTCTGCCAGCACCTGGCCAAGTTCCGACTGGGGTGCCCCCCACTCGAACACATGGGCATCTCTCCCCCCATGAGGGAGGTCTTGTCGGCACTATCCTTAGACGCCAGCATCTTCTCTATTCCCTTATTCAGCGCCGACTTGTGAGAAAAAGTCATACGGAACTGCCTTTTGTTTCCTTTAGCCATGCACCTCCCTGCCCTTCACACTGCCTTGATCCTCAAGTTCTGCTATAGTAGCCTGGAGGGCAATGGTTTCACTCCTCCCAGCAAGCTCCTTGGTAGGGTCCCCCCAAACGGGCCCTGGATTCTCTCCAGTGCAGGCCCTATATTATGGTGGTGACCACTTCGCACTTTGCACACTGAGACAGGGTATTTCCCAAGTTATACAACTCTTGTATTGTAAGTAGACCAGAGGGATGGATTTGCTGCACCACGCCAGACCTACAGTGTTTTCTGCTGTCTCAATACCCCCTGGGCATCCTTCCAGGCCAACTGTTGCCAACTGTATGCCAAGCCCGTTATTTGCGCCCAGGTCCCTTAACAGGTCCCGTCCTTAACACCTGGTCAGACCAGGCGTTAAGGAAGGGACCCTCTAAGGGACCTCGTAGTAGGGCGGTAAGGGTTTACCGGCACCGGTCTCCTTACCGGTGCCCGGTATCCCTTACCGCCCTACCCGGAATGAGGGCCTTTGTCTATTAACAGCAATATCACACATTTAATAGCCTATAGACCAAACTGAATGTGTCCCATTACTAAATAATGGGGATTTTATTTATTTTTTACTAATAAACTGTGAGGAGGGTAAGGGTACTACCAAGTTTACACAGCTTTTGCCTCACTCTCGGCCAGGTTCTTTTGTGAATCCCAGGGGCTGACGGTAAAAAGTGAGTGCCATTTGGGTCTTCATTAACACCACCGACATGAATGGTGTACGCACCAATTTATGTGTTTTAAAAAAAAAAAATGTCAAAACTTCAGGTCCTGTCCTATCCCTTCATGTGAATCTTGGAGCTAAAAATGGACACTTTAGTCCTAGGCATGTATCTTCTCCCTGTGAAATGTGATTGAGTAAAAAGAGGAACAGAAAGGGAAACACAATGTGTGCCCCACCAAACAAGTCATTCACAATTTCAGTCGCCCATGAATGTCATTTTAGCTGTAGTGTCACCGGGTATCTGGTCATTCCATTGAAATCAGTTTCATCTAATGCATTACCATCGAATTATATCCAAGGAAAAGCATTTCCATCGAAATGCCTTTTCATTGAATATAATTCTATGGAAATTGGATGGATTTTTTAAATTTTAAAATTAAAGTTAGGGTGTGGGGAAGGGCAAGGGTAAGGGTTAGGGTAAGAGGTAGATTTAGGGTTAGGGCTAGTGTAAGGGTAGGGCAAAGGTTAGAATTAGGGTTAGGTTAAGGTGTAGGGAAAGGGTTAGAATTAGGTTTAGGGTTTGAGTTGGGTTAGGGGGTGTTTTGGGAGTTGGGGGCATTGGGGGTAACCCCCCACAAAAAATTGCAACGTTACATGAAGCTGGCCAGCGCTAAAATCGTTAGAAGATTTCAGCACTGGACAGCTCCATGTAACGTTTTAACGTTACAAAAAAATGCCTCAAAATGCTGTTTTTTACATTTAAAAGTGCATATCCATCTAAACTTGTCCATTTAGAAATTCGGTGGACTGGTTTCGATGGAAATGCACTTTTACATGTAAAAGATAGCATTTCGATGGAAAGGATTGACCATAAATCGTGTCACAGGGACTTAGTTAAAGACCCTTCTGCATTCAGGGTTCTTACTGTGGTCCCCAGGGTTGATGAAGTCCATAAATGCTCACTTGCTGGGGGTGTTATAGCTACTCGTATCCTGAGAAAAGGCAAACATATGACCATTGTGGTGTCTCATGTTACTAAGTCAGGGTTCATTTTGCTCCAGACCATAATTTGGTGGCAGGAAGCCGTTACGTGAAGACATATCGGTAAGGCAGCTCCCTGCCGCCAAATGTTGGTCATTTGCACGCCTGAGATCAAATGCACAGGTCAAAAGGCAGTGCTCACGAAAGTATGCCGCCTTTTGCCACTGCACAAATGAGGAAACGCTGCTTGCCATGGAAGCATGGCAGGCAGCGTGTACAATGGATCCTGCCTGCTGTATACTGGCTCATAAAGCCGGTGGGATTCTTAGGGTTCCCCAGCATTTGCACCGGCATGAAAAGAGGAACGGAGATGGCGTAAACGCAATTTGCATTTCACCCACCGCCCATCTCCTGCAGACAAATGAATGAAAATAGCAGGTCATGAGCCCTTGCATTAACGTTGCACCCCAATGGAAATGAACGCTTTCTCTGGGGGAGTTAATTTCACATTTAATATTTCCGCACTGAGTTATGACGTCCTAGCCTAAGAGTCGTCGTACTTTTGAAATTCCGAGCAACAGCTTGTGGCCGAAAGAATTTATCTTCACATGTGGTAGTAAACTGTGCAAAGTAGAATGTTTGTTACCCTTTTCTGTTGGGTGTGTCTCACATATTGCATGCCGAGTGTCAGACTCATAGCAAAGGCACTTCCTTAGCAACGTCTCTAGTGATGCATCCTTTGGATTCAGTGGACCAAAGGTTGGGCTTCACAACTTGTGTACCTCGAAAAAATATTTTCTGGCTTTATGAGCACACAATTGCTTGCACAATAATGTGTTTTAGAGAAACTTTGTGAAGAGGAAAAGTGGTTTCGAGCTAAATAGCCAGGCCTCCAAATACTCAACTCATACAGTAAGGAGGCATTGGCAAAGTCACATGTTTTCCTGTCTTGTCAGGTGTTACCTTCACCTATTCAGGTACTCATATCATGGATGTTATTCCCATTAAATTTTGGGTACTAACATTGTGTGACATTTATTATTGTCAAATGGCCAAGTGCTCACTTCATATCCTAGGCATAGCCATTGTATGCCAGGTCAAAGGTACAGCAGAGCCAGGTGGTCAATTAAAATGGTTCAGACACACATCCAATGTCAGGCATTACAATCCAATGCCAGATACTGATTTCACATACCAGATATTGTCAACAAATGCCCTAATAATCACATCACCTGCCCGGTATTTTCATCAAGTGTTTAGGTACTTAAGTCATATGCTAGTTAGTTTCATTAAATTATCAGGCTTGCTAAGGTAGTTTCAAAAAGTAATCATTTACCTAAGATATGTGTGTCTCTTCACAGGTTGGAACACTGTGTCGTGCAGGACCAATATAATCATTATGAATGCTTAGAAGTGGGAGGGATTTAGAATGGTGTATGAATACCTGATACTATTAGGTGACCACATCACTGCAAAGCATTGCCAAGAAATACTCAGGCGCGTACATCACCATCATATACTGAGTTACTCACGCAGTTGCCAATGATCATTACCAAATGCCCGGGCACTTGCCCCATTGCCATGGATGGCCATCAAAGACCTATTCATTCAATTGTCAATGGTTTCTTTCTATTGCCTGTTCACTATCCCCATTGCCTGAAATTGTCATTATGTCATGGATTCTAGTGCCATCAAATGTCCATGTATTTTCCCTAATGTTAAGGATTGCTATCAGTTTCTCAAAGATGGCTATCAAATGCCCATGTAGTTGCCCAATGCCTTTGAAATATCCACATCCTCACCCCAGTGACAAGGATTGCGGTCATATACCCAGATGCTCGTCCTCTTGTTAGGAAATACCATCAAATGCCATTTATTCAACCAATTGACAGAGAAGTATTGATGCGATTGCCAGGGGGTGTCTTTAAATTACCATGTGCTTGCCTCATACCCGAAATTGCCATCAAACCTGCACATACCCAACCCATTGGCAAGAGATTGCTATCAAATGAAAACTTGCTTGTCCCAATCAACGGTTTGCAGGTTCCTTGATTTAGGGCTCAAGGAGATTGGCAGGACCTCCTGTGAAAACACACAAAAAACATGTGTGAAGTCTGTGGTTCTTTAGAACAGTTCCTCCAATGGTAGATTCAAATCACAAGTAGTAATCTCACATACGCCATTCATGTCTTGTAAAGACTAGTTTATTTTAGAAACAACGGCAATGGTAGAGGTGCAATGCATTTTGGACTTGATCCCTTATTCGGGGACCACAGACTGTCTATTTTTGGACTTAATTAATCCATAGTAATGCTGTGTGTAAAATATATCTGATTCACCATACTAGCATGTTGACTGTAAACCCTGTACACATTACAGTAAGAGTAGCGTATCTGGTCTCGTTGGCAAAAGTGGCCCTTCTTGCGTAAAGGTCCAAAGTACAAGATTGTCAGGTCCCTTGACATAGTGATCAAGTAGATTGGCAGGACCTCCTATGCAAACACCCACAAAAGTTATATGTGAAGTCTGTGGTTCTTAAGAACAGTTCCTCCAATAGTAGATTTAAATCACAAGTATAAACCTAACATAATCTATTCATGTCTTGTAAGGACTAGTTTAGGAGCATAGGGTGGGTTGCCAATGTGAAGAATGCATGCTCATTTAATGGGAGAGGTAGTCTAGCTTAAAGAGGTAGGGGGATAGGTGTTGGAAAGCTGGAGTGTCACAGAAGCAGAGAGAGGGGGCTGTGAGAGTGTCACAAATGTTAGAGATTTTAGAGGAAATGTAATGAGCAAAGTCAGTAGCAGTAAGGGAAGAGGCGATAGATGTTGGCTCAGCAAAGATTGTAGAGTAGATGCACGTTTGCAGGGGTGATTGCAATGGGAAGAGATGAGGTTTGTGAAGAAGAAGGACTTGTCAGATTCCAATGCAGATGTTAGGGCATTAAGGGAATCTTTGTTGGCTAGGAGTAGGGAAGGTGATGGTGATTTGCGACAATGTCATAGGTCATGGCACATGTTTATTTTGAGGGTCTGGATTTCGGAGGTGATCCAAGGCTGAATATGGGAATGGGAAGGGGTGAATTGGATAGTGTTGGTCAAAAGGATGGTGTTGGTCAAATGGAGTCACAAGTGCATAGTGAAAGTCGGAAAAAGCATGGTCAATGGAGGAGGTATGAATAGAGGAAAGAGACAAAGGAGAGGTCTTCACATCATTTAGGTAAGGGGCAAGAGAGTTTTCCTGAATTGTCTCTTAGTCATTGATGAGTTGAGATGAGGAGTAGAAGGTGGATGGAATCATATGTTAATGTGCACAATTAAGTGACCACAGGGAGAAGTGTCAATGGAAAGGTCAGAGGAGGAGAGTGAATTAGAGAGAAAAACTAGGTCAAGCAGCTGATTGTGAAGGGAATAAGGGGAGTGGCCAGATAGGAGGGATTTAAGTTCAAGGAAGGTGGCTGCAGAGGGCTTGGGAATGTTAAAGTCCCCCAGCATGACAATGGGGATAACAGCAGGAGGTGATTCAAGGAGAAGACTTAGATCAGGGAATAAGTAGTTCAGAGAAACAGGGGGTAGATATACAACCAGCAAAGTGAGAGGTGTAGGACGGAGGAGTTGAATAGTGGCATATTCAAAAGAGGAAGAGTTAATGTTTTAAGGGGATCGAGGGGCAGTGTTGAGGGCCTTACTGATAAGGAACCCCACACCACCACCCTTCCCAAAAGGTCTTTGAGAAGGTAGCAGGGTTAGTGTGGAGAGATGCTAATGTAGCAGAGTTGTGAGGGAGATCCAGGTTTCTGCAATATCACAAAGTGAAAGTTCAGGGTGATAAAAGTCGAAGTGGTCAGTGATGAAGGATGACTTGTTGCAGAGTGAGTGTGCATTCAAAGAGCCAAGCAAAGAGTGACAAGAGGTGGGGGAGAGGAGCAGGTATTGTGCAGATGGCAAGAGGAATAGATGAGGGTGGAGCTCCTGGGAACAACATATTTGAGGTGTTGGATGCAGGGGGGAAGGAGGAAGACAGGAAGGTTGGAGACTGATGCAGAAGTGATGCCATGTTGAGGCTGAAGCCTGTGATAGAAGGGAAGGAGCAGAGTGAGTAGAAGAAGAAATGGAGTGAACTCAAGATGCATGATGGAGGGTAGAAGGAATAGATAAGTGAAGACAACAAAGGGTGTACCTCTAAAGAGAGGGAGTGGGTGAGTGGAAAGGGTAGGAGTAGATGCTGGCTGACTAGAAGCAGGTGTAACTTCTGAGTTGGCTTGGAATGGACCAATAGGAAACCAAATTACGGTTACCAGGCCCATAAAAGCAATGTTTCTTAGTCCTGTCTGTGAGGTAACAGAAGCTCTGCAGTGAATGGATAGTCAATGGATGGAAGGGTCCCTATGCTTGGAAGCAGGAGTCACGTTAAGGGTGAGCTTGGTGAACCGTGAGCTTGGAGAATTCCTGGCTTGAGCAGGGGTTCTGGTCATGGGTCTTTTCCATGCCATTGCCTGGGCTTGTCAGTTATTGGCAAAGTTCTTATATCCTGCCATGAAATTATTAGATGTTCACTGCATTTCAAAGCATCACCACCAAATGGTCAGAAACTTGGCATCATTGACAGGTATAAGCATTTTTACATTTGGCTTTTGGATAACATGTACATTGCCCTGCGCACTCATAGCGCCTTGCTATAAATGTGGATACCTGTGTAATTTGTAAAGTACAGCCTCCTATTTACACATAGAATATTTTTTTTGTTTGGATGATGGCAGGTTGGCTATGGTGTCTGTCAATTGTTGAGCTTGTCTTTTAAATTTTCAACCACACATTTTAGGAAACTGTTACTTTTCATTGTTTGAAAGTGTAGCGCAACTCTCTGGCAACCAGACTGAGAAAAACCAACCCAAGAGCTTTATTTGTATAACAAATGGAATGGATGACAGGGTATTCCAAATCCAAAGACTCCTTAAAAAATGGTGGTTGTCCTATAAATGCACAAATTGTCATTCATGATGTACACAATATACAGTGTTCATCCCCCACCCTCATTGGCAGAAGCCTATATACATGCTAATAATTACATATGGCCCATCTTCCAATTGGTCATGTTGTCTTCTCCATCTTCGCCACATGTGGGTAACGGCCTCTTGTATCTTGGACTACTGCAATGCAATTGGTTAGTTTCATCTGGCACCATCCTACCTTTACTCCTAACCACGTGATGTGTACCTGGTCGTCAGCATGAACTCGGAAGAAAACTTTGAGGTCAGTGTGGTCCTTGTGAACACAGCAACCCTGTTCTAATCCTAGACGTGTCGGCGCCCCCATCATGCCTCCCCACTGTATGAGCATCACTTTTGGCTCTGCTTGCAACACATCACAGATCGTGTTGTTCTGCTCCCCCTGTAGCAGTTCCCCTCCTAAGAGGTACGCGTGGTGTTCCACTAATCAATCTGATTCATGAAGGATTTAAGACTCTTATTCGTACACATCTGGTAGTTCAAATAGAACTAACAACATTCTGGGGGGTGCTAGTGTCCCAAATCATTAGTTCATGTTTTGGCAACCCAAGACCTCTGCCCCAGCTCCCATGTGTATGGCCTTCGTACTGGGCTGCAACCCTTCACCTGTTTGGCTGAGCGCATTCCTGCCTAATTGTTCAAAGACCTAACTAAATGCATTTATGTGTGGGTGTACATACGTGATAATGATGAAGCCTTGTTGTTCTGTGTCTCCAACACGGCCTGCAAGGTTTCAGACCTACTCGTGACTACAGCATTAGTTCATAAACTATCATACACATGCAAAATATTCTACACAACAATATCACAAAGCAAATGAGCACTTCTCCCCTGTACAAATCCCCACCCTAGTCAATTACTTCTACCAGTATGGCTTCCCCTCCCCCTGCACCATCCTTTTCACATTCTCCATGTTTTCATATATTTTCTGCAATCTCATTTGGGCGGTATTCTGGACATGCATCCCAACAAAAGTGAGATTTAAAATGTTTTTTCTTTTATTTCTCTCATTTTTCACTAACATAACATGCATCATGGAATATGATAAAAAAAATACCTATATAATATTCGATGTATCTATCTTATTAGAATTTTACTCGTTGAATTTGAAGTTTTGGTTTAACTATTAATGAAATGTTGATGATGATTTAAAAATGTGGGTGTAGACAATGGCCATTTTTATGTTTCACTGGGTTATGCTGTTCCTAGAGAGCAAGGTTTGTGGATCATGCAAATGATTAAATTAATACCTGTCAATAGATAATAGATATGTCATTATGTGATGCTTTTGTCTGTTCATATTGTAACAACCAACTATGATTTTTCCTTTTCTTTCATGTAGCTGAACCTACACCGACATGTAAGTATTAGCATGTTTATCTTCCATTTAAGGTGTATTTTACTGAAACATATGCTGCATATATTCTGCACAGTGTTTAGATGAGGATCGCTTCTGTTAGTCTAAAGTGAAAAATATCGTTCATTGGCCCTCATCAGGACAAACGGGATTACTGTTACTAGCACTCGGTCCAGTGGATTTACTGCCAGATTACAAGTGGTGTTAGGCAGAGTTAGTCCCCAATTTTGGTAATCCATAGTACTCCATGGGGATTTCAGTGGAAAAACTGTTGGCTGTAATTCTGCCGATTGTGATGATATTTCTGCAGAAAGTTGGAGGATTTATCTCCAGCATCCTGCTGGGGTTAAATCCTCCACTACAAGGCTAAACTCGGAATATAGCAGAACAATAAAAGTGGCAGGAATTCCTTTACCTTTTTACCGATCCACCATACTCGTAATGAGGCCTATTTTTTATCAGGGCAACTATATACCATACTATTTGTGCAGCTCAATATTCAAAAAGTGAAAACGAGAAAGAGTCCCATGGATCTCACTTTCTCACTCAAATTAAAAATGCATTGATAGTTTGCTCTAGGTTGAAATATAACGTCACAACCAGACAAAAAGAAATATTTGCTACACAACACAACGCAACACAACAAGTAAAGGGAATATTTATAGTTCTGTGCAATCTACCAGGTGTTAGTGATGAAAATTGTGATCTTTGCAGATATTAGGTATTATACCTTCTCTTCCCTATATTTTATTTGTATGTCTTTGGCCTAAATAACTACACAATTGGTATTTGTATATTATGCATACCACTGCAGGGGCAGATCTTTTGAATATTCA
Source organism: Ambystoma mexicanum (assembly GCF_040938575.1). Lineage (NCBI taxonomy): Eukaryota > Metazoa > Chordata > Amphibia > Caudata > Ambystomatidae > Ambystoma > Ambystoma mexicanum. Next base: position 893,459,557 of record NC_090934.1, on the reverse strand, counting down.
TAATAATTTCCATGTATCCGGACTCTCTTAGTTATCCCTTAACTATACATTTTGTCACCCCCTACTGCCTCCATACCAACCTATTCTTCCCTCTATTGCTATGTATCGCCACATCTCCCTGCTGACGTGGAACACACCTACATCATTACCAGAAGGTAGGTGGAACAACCTGTTCACAGATCCCAAAAACAACTTACCTAACAGAATCCTTTTTCAAACTGATACCCCTCACACTGGTAACACTAAAATATAGTGAGAAGACAGAAAGATAGGATCAGAGCAGAAGTGAGAATAAAAAAATCAAAGACATCCACTGTCACAACACTGTATCACTAATACATGAGAGACACCTGAGGCAACCACATTCTCTCCCTCAAAAGACGCTGGATGGCCTCCATTTTCAGATACCTCCTCAAAATCTCTGTGTTGACATCAAACTTCCAAACCTTTAATCCTATCAACGAATCTGCACACAGTGTACTCTTTATAATAACAAGAGAAACCACATCACCTTTCAAAGAAACTCCTCATTGACTGAAAGACTAACCCATTCAACAAGACTTGTTCCCAGGTTCTTATTACTGCAAGTGACACCATTGACCACACCCGACAGTAACCACCTGCTCACAACTACTCCTCACTGGAGCTGTAATGATCTAGTGGACCCTGCCAAGAATCTCCCCAGCTTCTTTGAGGATAAAAGCTACAATCAAGAGAATATGGTAGACCATGAAGCAGATATGGGACAAGCTGACCAACCTCCATCTATTCAAAAGATCTACAAACGATCGGTTGTTACTAAAAGCCTCCTCATTAATGACAACTCTATCAGCAAACATTCTTCTGGTATCAATCTTTTTTACAAAAGAAATGTAAACCTACACCTTATTATAGAAATCTGCTTCTCAAAATATCACTCAGAGTTATACAGGAAGCCATTCCTATCATCTACAAATCAAGTTTACCAACAGAAAAGTCAGGGGAGGAAAGGAATTGCACTTGTTCACAGAGATTCACTCAATGGAATCTCGTGTCTTAATGTGCCCTGCCTCCCACACATCCATGATAACATGTCATCTCTTATACAGACCGCCATCCAACAACCATTCATTTGCAGACTATTTGACTAATACCATTGCCAATTTTTCTGTGGAATGACAACACTTTATCATACATAGAGACTTCAAAGTCTGGCTCGAAAAGAAGTATAAAGCACCTACAACGTCACTCTCCACAAATCTAGGAGCTCTACACCTCAAACAACTGAATAAAGGACATACCCACAAAGCTAAGCACAATGTAGATGCCATTTTCTGCAATGAGAACGCCACTAATATTTCCTCCCTAGTCTGCTTACCATCGGTAGACCACCAATCCTCCCCCATTAACCTCCTCACATAAGGGTTTCTACTTTCAAAATCATTGAAGGGACCCCCATTGTTAACAAGACAATGAAAAGAGATTGACCTCAAACGTGAAGCCACCAAACCACATTGTACACAAAAAACACTGATCAGCACACTGGAGAACCACCATCTGGATCAACACCACCCTGCATAGCATAGCGCCAAAGCAGTATTTTAAAACCTTATGAAACAAACAAGTTACTAAATTACTTACTCCCAATTTGAATCATAACAAAAGAATATCAGAAACACAAGAACATCTGGAGAGGCAACCTTTGGACAGACACATTGGCATACCATCAGCAACTATGATACAGGATGAAACTTTTCAAAGAGAAAAGGGTCCTCTATTGAATCAGCACAACACACCAAGATGGACATTTTCAAATTAATCCAAGAATTAAAGGGCTCACCACATTCAATTTGCCTACTGAAAAGCTCTGTGACTCCAATGATAAATACTTAAGCAAATAAAATCACCAATTGCAATTACACCTGCATAGGAAAGTACCAATTGCACCTTACCCAAATAAATATACAATACCAACAGAACCTTCAAACCTTTTGTCAACCTCCTTACAGTCACTCAACTCCTAGAACTTACTCTTCATGGTTAAGTCTCGGGAAGATAGCTCACGGGCAACATGCTTGCCTTGTAAGCAAGACGTCACAGAGCACCACAGGTTCGATCTCCGGGTCCGCGCTTAGAAACCTCTGGGTATTAAATGCGTTATAAATAATGTATCATCATAACCCCAGCAACCATCAGGCTCCCTGAAAGACCCATGCCAAATCTACAAATGATAACTAACAAACTAGACATATCATCTCTCCCTTCTCAGCACTTACATCAAGCAATACAGAATTTGTTAAAAAAACACTGCCAAACAAAAGTACTTAGCTACTTACCTCTCACTGACAATGTGATTATTTGATAACAGTGCAGCAGAAGTACACAGTTAAGTACAGGCTACAGCGCCTACTCAGTTGTCACACTTCTACAAACCAACAGTGAACCCAATCTTAAAGGTAAAACAGGCACAGTTAAGAGATACACCTCCTTTACCTTTTGTGGTAAAGTGGCAGAGGGATGACTAAACTCTTGTTGTGAATATCAAACAGTAGCAACCTAAACAGCAAAGTACAACAGTCCAAAATAAAGTAATAGCCAATCAAGGTTCTATACAAATATATATATGCTTTAATTAGACATACCCTATGCAATGATAATTAAATGAAAATACCCCATTAATCAACCTCTTTAGAAAGAACACAGAAAATGCAAAGATGGAGAGATGCAGCACTCTGGCTAATGAGGCAGGTCATGAAAGTCAATACAAAACACAATGGGCCTCATTATGGCTTTGGCGGTAGCCATGCCGCTATTGGCGGCATGGCTGCCTCCAAACCCGGGTCTGGGTTCCCTGAATGGGGAATTACCGGGCCATTCTGAGTTAGGAGGGCCCAGTAATTCCTCCCTCAGGAAACCCGGTCCTGGACCTTCCCCATTCCCATTCGAGCCCACATAGGGCTCAATGGGATCGGGTGCAGGGAGCTAACAATGCCTATTACGACCGGCCCATTGTTAGCTCCCTGTTCCCCTCGCGGGACCCGGTAAGGATGCCTGGTTTTACCAGGCGTCCTTACCGGGTCACGCGAGGGGACCTCGTAATCAGGCGGAATGGGAATAACGGGTCCGCATCCATTAGCAGACCCTGTTAACCCATTCCGCCTGACTCGTAATGAGGCCTAATGTTCTTTAAAAAATATATGTTCTTGAATGTTAAAGGTCCAAAACTGGACAAGAGGGTCAGTCACCATTCAAGAGTACTTTTGCTGATAACAGCAAACCATGCTTTTTGGCACTGTGCTGATGTTGTGTCAGATTAGAACTGAAGGTCACAGTGGTTCGAAGCAATGCTCAAGAAAAGGTTGTGGTTCAACGGTGGGGGTTCCTGGTGGACCGGCTGATGTCAGGATGTGCAATCCGAGTCGGTGCTGTAGGGTATTTTGTGGAGATTTGGGGCCTGACGGTATTTTCTTACCGCCGAAAAATAACTTAGCAACAATCACTCCTTGTATTCAGATTGGGCCATGTACAACAATAATACAGTGGACATGCAATATTTCAGCACCCAGACATGCGTATTTGTTATGCGTGGTTGGTATGCGTGGTTGGTGGTATTTTGGTGAGCATAATTCCCTTGTTTTATTTGTGGCCCCAATATCCAGAATCCCTTATTTTTGCTTAGATTTTTCGTGTAATCACTAGAGAGACCTCAGGCTTGCATTTCTGGAATACCACATTTTCATTTTTAGTGTGCCACCATGGGCAATTTCTCTCTGTCTTATCTACGGCAGCGAGCTATCATGTGGTATTTTCACTATCTTATATACGGTAGTGAACTCTGTCCCGGGCCTCCCTTTTTGCCGACTCATAGACCTCCGACAAACTACAACACACACAGTTAGTTATAACTGCTCATACTGAATTACATTGTGCACACGGCTGCAACCAAATTTGATGTTTAGCTACCTTGAAAATGACAATTGCACTGTCTAAACATATCCCCACATCATCAGCACTGCTTTGGTAAATATAAAACACACCACCCGTCTGCTTTCAAATATTTTTGTGTATTAGAAAAGTTGCATTTAAACACGATCTCACTCTTTACAGAAATAAATAAAATAGCACAGTAACAGCATTGTCTGTGATACACTGAAAAGAGAGTGGCGGAGACAAGAACTCAATTTGCAACATTAACATGTGATTAAAGCACAGGAATCTCCTTTCCTACACTGACCGAATATTCTCGTACACACTCAGCCCCCACACTTCTGTAATTACCTTATCTGTTCAGCCTGAGTTTTCTTCAGCTGTTCTCTTTCTGGATGTGGCTCTCTTGAAGATTAACCCCGGTGAAAACAAGCGTCTTTCGTTCTCAAACCGGGGTTATTACCTGGAACTCTCAGCTTTTGCAGCAGGAATGCTCCAGCCAGGAAAACAGGTCCTTCTCCCAGCTCTCCAAATCCCGACTGTCCTCCCCCTCTCTTCAAACTCTCATCACTGCCTCTAGCATGATACTTGCTATGACGCTGCTCCAATCAGAAATTAATCATGCCATCTCCTCCCTCTCTACACAATGGCTCCTTTTTACAGTAACCATTTGTAACCAACTGATTTCCTGTACCTTCGAGTCCTTGGCTTCCTGTAGTTATGTGGACAGAGCAGCAGAGAAAAAGAAAAAAAAATGAATGTGCGTTTAAAAGTTCACTTTCAGAGTAGGCCTATTTCTGCAGTGGAGACACATTTTTATTAGTGGGTTATGTTAAATGCAGTTTTATTAGTCAGGTTAGTTATTAATAATGTTAGTTATTAATTTTCAAATGTGTCTCTTGCACCATAGGCATTTCAGGTGAAAAATAGTGTGCATTTTTGAATGTGCACGTGTGCTTTTAACTGTAAAAATAGATTTGCATCTTATATGTTAAAATCGTTTTTGACTGAATAGCCTGTATTTACTTATATGTCCATGTTAATCTGGTAACACATATAGCAATGCACCACACCCATGTGGTGGTGATGCATAAAAAAAATTGCTACCTGTGCAGTAGTGCTGTACTCTGTGCTGTAACACGCCAAATATCCTTACATACCCTCCTTTTGTTTTTAGAACTTGGCTACAATCCAAGCCAATTCCTAAAAACAACTTGTTTTTTTTTTTCTTTTAAAATGCATGTGTATTGGGATATCTTTCTCTTCCTGACGTAGCTAGTAAAATCAGTAACATTTTCATTTTTACTGATAGCACAATCAACCATCCACCCATGATTAGCACCAGGACAGCCAAACCCACTATTGAGCGTTCCCCCCAGGTTCCCCAATTAAATCTTTCCACTTCTATTATCCCCAGATTACTAATTGTAATATTGTTTTTTCTCAAATTCATTTTTATAACATGTCTTTCTTTGTGATTCAATAAATATTCCACATCCGGATCTATTGGAAAAGTATCCCTTTGAAAAAATCGATATTTTCCACTTGTCTTTCCCAAACATCATTTGTTACATGAAACAATGTTAACCCCCCAATTGACACAATTGTATCCTTTGGAACCTGTAAATAAAAAACATTATATTTCACCTGTTTAACCACGTATGTTCCATGGTTTAAATGTACTACCATCATGTTCTTTAAACAGGTGCTGATCAACCATTTACCTCTGACCATCTTAGCCTGTGCCATTTCTTCACTCCCCATATTGCTAATAATCACTTCACATCCCTCTGATATACTTGGGTCAGATTTCAAACCACAAATAGCATCTGTGGCATCAGGAACAAACGGTTTACCTGGACACATATAATTTTGTTCTTTAAACTTTACACATGTTTCCAGGTTTGGTATTAAATAAACTTCAGGTTCCCATGACTGAAATGCCACCACTTCTGGAGTCTTAATCTTAATAAATTTGTCCTCTTGCCAAAATCCCACGTTGTGTACCCACTTCGTTTGATAAATAAGTTCAGGGGCTACATATGGGATGCATAGCAAAAATCCGATCTCTAGTCTTTCCAAGTCCACATATAACGGCATTGCATTACCCATTTCGAATGCAATTTTTACCTGTATTATATCAATTTCCCTCCTGGTCAATCTTTCTATCATTTGACGAATAATATCCTGCGAAACAAAATACAAGGGGATATGTCCTTGAATCAATTGTGAAACTGCAGTTTGAACTTCTCTCATATAATTCGTTAATAGTCTATCAACAGGACTCATTATGTTCAATATTTCATTTAAAGTTCTGTCATGCTTAAGTATTATTTTAGTCGCCCGTTGCATTACATCCGCTTGTTCATTTAGAATGATTGCAGTTTCATTTGTCCCGGGAGGATAGCTCAGCAGCAGCGTGCGCGTCTTGGAAGCAAGACGACACGAAGCAACAACGGGTTCGATCCCCGGGTCCGCGCTTAGAAACCTCTGGGTGTTTAAGCGCGTTATAAATACGTAACTGAGACAAAAAAAAACAACACAATTACACAACTAAGAAAAACAAACAATTCTTGTAACAGCGCCTCGATGCCTGTGGGCTGTGTGAGCGCTTTATAAATGTTAAATAAATTTATGAATCTTACTTGTTCATCCAGTCCCCCTCTAATTCCATCTAATGTTTTTTGTATTATTTCTAGGTCAATACTCAGTTGTTGCGCTTTAGTACTCAGTGTTCCTACCGAAATAGAATTGGCTGTTGATATTGTGGTACCTATTATGGCTCCAACTATAGACATTACCAATGATATCGCGAGCATCACCGCACCTCTCTTTCCTCTCTTCTTCTTAATGTCTGCTGAATTCACAAATGTTTTTTCCAATTGCATTAATATATCTCTTATTGACTGCTTAGTGTCCTCTTTTCTTATTTCCAGCCACTCTTTAGTCTGTTAAATCTTAATTCCGGTATTGTTCAAGTGTTTTTCAATCAAAATCTCAGGATTCAATGGTATGTATATATTTTGGAAAATCATCCTTCTATCACTCATGATGAATCCTGGTGCCTCTTCCACCGCGATACCAGATGCTGGTCCAGGTTCAATGACAACCTGTGCTTCTGAATTCTTGAAGATCCCTCCAAATATCATCATCATTAACCATATCATCGGTATCATCTTCAATGCTGATCGCTTTGCAGCCTTGGTCTTCACCCCTCTTTGGGGCTTTCCCGGAATCCGTCCACGTGGGCTCCAGGACTCCATCTTCTCCCGTGGGCTCTGATCCCGGAACCTCCGACCAAATAATGTTAATTTTCTAAATCAAATAGAAAATAAACAAATTAAGTACATAGCACAACACTAACTTCACCCTTTTGCCAAAAATAAAACATGCTTGGTAAAAATATTTCGTTTTTTTTTTTTCTGAAATTAAACACAAGTTAAAAGAAAACAAGCACATATAAAACAGCATTCAATATTTAATACATTTTCTCTCTGCACACCAACCATGAGCTTCCATTATATATATTTATTTATTTAATTATTTTATATTATATATTTTTACATATATTACAGTGTTTATGTGCCATTATTACAATCAACTTTTTAACTTCTTTGTCACTGCCTCCTGATTGTACCCATTTATTTTCTCTTTTTTGTGTTCAAGGGACTTTATCTGTTTCTACATGCTCAAGCTGCCTGATCTCATGTCTGGGATGGCATGGTTTGATTTGATTTACATGGACAAACTGCTCTATTGCCGTTTCACCTTCATTTTTCAAAATTTTATAAACTACAGGAGAGACCTTATCTATAATTCGAAATGGCCCCTGCCAGGCTGCTAGAAATTTAGAATTTTTCTGTTTACTTTTTCCAAAATTAAACTTGTACACCTGATCCCCTACACTGTATTCCTTTACTGATGTCTTTTTGTCATAATAAGACTTTGCACTGTCAGCAGCTCTTTCCAGATTTCTCTGCACAAAAGCAAATGCATGTTGCAAATGCCTCCTCAGTTCATCAATATATTCATGAACTGTGGATGCACTCACAAGTGTCTGCTCATGTGTTCTGTATAGTAGGTGTTGTGGTAACACCATTTTCCTACCTGTCAAGACCTCATGGGGGCTAACACCTGTTGCTTTGGCAGGAGTTGATCTGATTGCCATCAAAACCAACGGTAAAGGTAAATCCCAGCTGGAACCTGCTTCTGCCACAAATTTCTTTAAAATATCCACAACAGACCTATTGCTTCTTTCAACTGTACCTGAAGACGCCGCCCGATATGCGATATGTAGTTTCCTTTTCACACCTAGTATTTGCCATACCTTACTCATTAGAGTACTTGTGAAATGACTTCCTCTGTCTGACAATTCTTTGTGGCAACCCAAACCTTGAGAACACATGGTTCACCAGCAATGTGGCTGCTGTTTGCGCACTACAATCTGGTGCAGGAATGCATTCAATCCACTTCGACATCAAACATACCACACTCAAAATATAACGGTGTCCCCTGCTCGACCTTTTTAAAGGACCTACATAGTCTATTTGCAAATCTGACCATGGGAGAGTTAGGCCTCTTTTCATCAATGGTGCTCTATGCATTGGTGAAGCAGGTTTAAATTGGGCGCATACTAGACATCCTCTAGTATATAATTCCACATCTTGGGACATATGTGGCCAGTAAGCATAATATTTTAGTATTTCTAATGTTTTTTGTGAACCTCTATGGCCTGCAGTTATGGCATCATGTGCATGGTGTAGCATTAGTCCTCTGAATGAAAGGGGTACTACCCACTGTATTTGTCCTGTTATGGACTCTCTAATCATGAGTCCATCCTGTAATCTAATTCGTGTTTTGTTCTTTAATAACACCCTCAACTCTTCTTTTCCCATACAATCATTTTCTGTTAAAGAATTTTGTTCGGGATCTATCAAATGATTATAATAGATTCCCAAAATTTGATCATTCTTTTGTGCCTCAATCAAATCTTGGTCTGGCGTGTAATGACTCCACTGCACCACCGGTTGATCTACCTCCTTTAGTGCTTTAGAACGTGTGACTGCATCAATTTGTATTTCACCCATTAAATAATCAATAGGTAGCAATTCTCCCATCACAGCCCCAATCTTAGCCAGGTGGTCTGCCTTATCATTTCCCTCCTTATCCTCTCCTGGTGTTTTTAAATGCCCACGAATTTTTCTCCAGTATATTGTTAACTTATTCTCTGACACCAATTTGTCTATGGCTTGTATCATTTTTCCATGCTTAAGTGGCTTTTTGTTGTATGTAACCATGCCTCTTGCTTTCCAACCAGGCAAATACTCCACAAAGCTATTCCGTGCATAATCAGAATCAGTCACGAGGACAATTTCACTGAACTTTTTATCAACTGCAGTAGCAATTGCTTTATAAATGGCTGCCAATTCCGCCACCTGACTGCTCCTATCTCCAATCCTCATCCCTATACTGGGGACACCTTCACATTTCAACCAGACATTTCCTATTCCTGCCACTAACTGTTTATTACTGTCATTTTCAATGTGAAAAGCACAACCATCCACATATACAGTTGGCAAATCCTTGCATGTTTTTTCATCAAAAGCTTTGTGTGGTGATTGTTCAAATTCCTGCAAACTAGTTTCCACTTCCATTTCATTTGGTATTTGTTCAGCTGCACAGTCATGTAAGTCAGCTAACCCTTGAGCAATTGGGTTCTTTTTATTTTGTCCATATCTCACTTCTACGGGAAAACCTTGTAATGCCAGCGTCCATGAAGTGATTCTGGATTGCGCTAGATTACCTGATCTAATTCTTTTACTCTCTAAAAATTGCAAAGGTTGGTGATTTGTTTCAATAATCACCTTTTCTCCCTGAACAATGGGGCGGAAATGTTGTAGCACCCACACAGTGGTTAATAGGGCCTTTTCACATTCATTAAATTTCATTTCAACTTGGGAAAATGCCTTACTTGCATATGCAATGGTTTTGTGATTCAAATCGTGTTTTTGTGATAACACTGCTGACATACAATGTTCAGAAAAACCTATTTCTATAAAGAAATCCCTGTCCTTTATGGGGTATGCTAAACATGGTGCCTTTACAAGACATTCCTTTAATTTAGCCACTGCATCAGACTGCTCTTTTTCCCATTTCCAGGGAGTATTCAGTTTAAGCAGTTTAGTCAATGGTTGAGTGATTTCTGCATAATTTTCAATGAACTTTCTGTTATAGCCTGTCATCCCTAATAAACTTTTTACTCCTTTCACATTTTTAGGATCTTTTAATCTTTGTATGGCCTCTATTTTCTTCTTTTGTGGATTTAGCCCATGTTCAGTCACTTCATGCCCTAGAAAGTTCACTTTTTTCTTGCACCATTGTGCTTTTTGCAAAGATACTTTGGCGCCTGCTTTCTGCAATTGGCCAAGTACATGTCTTATTTCATCAAAATGGCTTTTCAGGCTTTTATTTTTTATCAGGACATCGTCCACATAAACTATTGTTCCTCTTTCCGCTGCATCCGGCATGGCCTTTCTCAAAAATATGCCAAATTCACTCCCACTATTGATGTACCCGAACGGAGCTCTAAGCCAGGCATATTGAGTCCTGTCAAATGTAAAGGAAAATAAATGTTGTATCTCCTCTGCCAATGGCACGCACCAATATCCAGAGGTGAGATCTAATGTGGTAAATACATTTGAACCATGTACCTGAGCTAGGCCCTGATCAATGAATGGCAGTGGCCATCTAGATACTGGTACTCTTTTATTTAACTCTCTCAAGTCTGCACACAGCCGCCATTGACCATTTGGCTTTAACACACCTAAAATAGGTGTATTGGATGTGCTATGAATGGGCCAGATGATTCCCCGCGATTCCAAATTTTTAATAATCTCTGCCAATGATTCTAAACATGCCAGCGGTAGTCTATACTGGCGTACAAAGACTGGATTTCTGCTACACCCTTCTGGTAGTGTGGCCACATGTAAATCAGTTAAACCACAATCATAAGCATCTTTTGCAAATACATCCTTAAACTCCATAAATATCTCCCTCAGATTGTCCCTATCTTCATTGCTTTCACACGCATTTGCTAAGGAGATCTGCTCTTCTACCATTTTGGAAAATTCTGGAAAATCTTCTGGTAAGGGAATCTCGGCGCTTTCCTCTAACTGTGTGGCTGTGTCTTTTTGTAAAGCTGCCACTTTTAAATATTTTGGCATATCAGCTTCCACTTCAATGGGCTGATTTTCTGTTTCATTTTCATTTAAATTAAATATTATGCAATCCTCTTGATGGCAGCACACTGTCTCATTTGAATCATAAGGATACACAGAATGAATTTTAAATATTCCTTTGGGCTGAGAGTCCAGGTGTTCTGGCAACTCACCCTTGGCATCTACATACTTTTCAGGAATATTTCCAATCACCATGTTATTTAAATCTGCCGTATAATGTGATTTTTGTATGGCCATTCCTAATGGGGAGTTTTCCTCTAAATGAATATCCTGACAACCTTTATTATTTACCATAATTTTTACAGATCCTTCACCAATATCTACCAATGGAATGTATTCATAATCCAGGCCTTGCTGTTTTATGGATTCATTCAGGCATACAAATGCAACAGAGCCTTTCATCTGCTGTCCATTTTTGCATTTCAGTGTTATTGCAAACTGTTTTGTAAATGCAGGAATAATAGTATCTTTCCTCATTTGTAATTCGATTGCATAAGGAACCAGTTGTGCACAATGATAAGCCCTTCTTTTGTCTTCAAATTCAGGTGCCGGACCACCTAGGCGTGACCATATTTTTTGATTAAGGAAATCTAACACCATACACATTCTGTGCATGATGTCATTGCCCATGTAAAATTCATTTTGTGCTCCACTCACTATCCATACATTATGGTAAATTGTTTTCTTCCCAATGCTAATTTTAAGCATGCATCTGCCTGCAATTCGGTTTTCAAAGTCTGGACTGTCCAACCCAGAAACATATTGGTTTTTAATCCTAAATCCCGGGATTTCTTCCCTCTCCATTATTTTTTGCAACAATTTCTCATTAATGAAACTCCTTTCATGTTCAAGCGCTAAAGTGGCTTTTATTGTATTAAAATAGTCATTTATACCAACATGAACCCATGGTTGCTCATCTTCCATGTGTATTTCTGCCAGAGTGGTAATGTGTTTTTCTGAATCTGTTTTAGGAGCAATATTCTGTTTGCATGTTTTCTCTTTTAAATAAAAACGTAATGTGTGCTCATCTATGGCAGTCTGCCAATTTTTCCTTGGGTCCAAGTATATTTGTACAGGTAGTTTTTCATTGTCGCTCTGCATTTTGTCTTGACACATTAATATAACAGTGACACTAGGTATGCAGCTATTCTGGAGATATACCTCCACAGCATCATTTGTTTTCGTAACGGTGTGACATTCATTTATATTGCTGTATTGTGATTTTAGTTTCTTAGGCCTCAATGGTTTTTTGGTTAAGGACCACAGCACTCCATTCACCCCATCTATTAGAGGAGACAATCTTTTCAGACAATCTGTCCCCATCAGAAATGGAATTTCACAAATAGATGTGATCAATACCTCTTGTTTCATTCTGTGCTTTCCTATTTTTATGTCAACCTCAGTTACACCTATTATGGGCACCTCCTCCCCATTAAAGTTATGCACTGGGCCTTGATTTTCCTTCACTGTGATCTGACTCCGTGGGGGTCTCCCTTCATTGATACTCTTTACCAGCTCCTTGGACATAATTGTGGCCTTTGCGCCAGTGTCAATCATAGCAAAGGTGTGGCATTTTTCTTCTACAGTGATGGGTGCATAATATCTGTCCTCAACTTCCTCTAATACACATAAGAAATGTGAATTCTTACTGATTTCAGGGCTCACCTTTCTCAGGTCTTTTTCACTTTTGGCCAAACACATTGGTAAATGGAAAGACATTTTTCCCTCCTTTTTACCCATTTCTGCGCGAGAGACTTTATTCATTTCTCCATGATCAGAGGTTTTTTGGAGTGTGGCCACTGTTCGCCCATCCATCTAGGTAACATCAGAGACCACATTACAGCCTTCCAACTGAACATGTGTAACAACATCATTCAGCAATTTGTCATTTTTTAATTCTGTGCATTTGTGATCATTAAGGGGGTAATTCATAGAATTCAGCGCACAAGTGGCGCACGCGGCTGGCGCACAGTGTGCGTGTGCGAATCCCTGCGCCAGCCGCGTGCGCAAGAATCAATTTCCGCGCACAGCGTATTCATGGATTCCAGCCACCAAAACCAGCCGTGGCGCACAGTGGCGCAGCGACCCTGCAGCAGCGCCAGTTACGCCCCCAAGAACGCCTCCCGCGCAGGGAAAAGCCATCAACATACCCAATCCAGCGCAAAGGGCTGCACTAACCCTGTACCAGCACAGCAAACGGGCTACGTGTATCACTGGGGTGCGCGGGAAGTACCTCACGCGATTGGCCCCGTGCGAGCAGGGTACGCGTATTTCAGGGGTGCGCGGGAAGTTCCACACGCGATTCCATCAGGGTACGTGTATTTCGGGGTGCGCGTGAAGTTCCACACGCGATATCAGCAGGGTACGTGTATTTCAGGGTGCAGGGGAAGTTACACACGCGATCTCAGCAGGGTACGTGTATTTCAGGGTGCATGGGAAGTTACACACGCAATTCCAGCACGGTACGTGTATTTCGGGGTGCGCGTGAAGTTCCACACGCAATATCAGCAGGGTACGTGTATTTCAGGGTGCAGGGGAAGTCACACACGCGATATCAGCAGGGTACGTGTATTTCAGGGTGCATGGGAAGTTACACACGCGATTCCAGCACGGTACGTGTATTTCGGGGTGCGCGTGAAGTTCCACACGTGAATGGCCTGGGCGCGTGTATTTCAGGGGTGCGCGGGAAGTTCCACACGTGAATGGCCTGGGCGCGTGTATTTCAGGGGTGCGCGGGAAGTTCCACACGCGATTGGCCTGGGCGCGTGTATTTCAGGGGTGCGCGGGAAGTTCCACACGTGAATAGCCTGGGCGCGTGTATTTCAGGGATGCGCGGGAAGTTCGACACGCGAATGGCCTGGGCGCGTGTATTTCAGGGGTGCGCGGGAAGTTCCACACGCGATTGGCCTGGGCGCGTGTATTTCAGGGGTGCGCGGGAAGTACCACACGCGAATGGCCTGGGCGCGTGTATTTCAGGGGTGCGCGGGAAGTTCCACACGCGATTGGCCTGGGCGCGTGTATTTCAGGGGTGCGCGGGAAGTTCCACACGCGAATGGCCTGGGCACGTGTATTTCAGGGGTGCGCGGAAAGTTTTACACGCGATTTCAGCAGGGTACGTGTATTTCGGGGTGCGCGTGAAGTTCCACACGTGAATGGCCTGGGCGCGTGTATTTCAGGGGTGCGCGGGAAGTTCCACACGTGAATGGCTTGGGCGCGTGTATTTCAGGGGTGCGCGGGAAGTTCCACACGCGATTGGCCTGGGCGTGTGTATTTCAGGGGTGCGCGGGAAGTTCCACACGCGATTTCATCAGGGTACGTGTATTTCAGGGGTGCCGGGGAATCCTATATGTGATTTGACAGTGTGGGTCCTCCCAGGTGTTCCCTGTACACCCTCCACGGCCCCTGCAGGCAGCCCACACCACAGGGGACTACCCTGCATCCCTGGTCATGTCCCGCAGGCAGCCCACCCAACATGGGCATGCCCCCCAGCAAAGGCACATGTCTCCTTGAACTAATGAACACCAACTCATGTCCCCTTGCACCCCCACCCCCCAGCACTGTGGGGCACCTGCCAGCAGACCCCCACCCATGTCCAACTCATGTCCCCTTGCACCCCCACCCCCCAGCACTGTGGGGCACCTGCCAGCAGGCCCCCACCCATGTCCCATCCATGCCCCCCACCACCTGGGTCCCAACAATCCCCAATCATGTCCGTAATGGCCATCCTCCCCTGCCAAAAGGCCCAACCAACTATCACATCCACCCACATATCAAAGGCAATTACATGTTACACACCCAATGTAAATAATGCAAATGAACACATGTCTGTCACACACAATGGCTGCAAGTGAATGTTAAAACACCCACCATGACATGCATGAAAGTAATGAGATGATACGACACATTGAAGGATGAAAATAAAAATGTATTGAAAATCAACTAGAATGGAAATGAAATGAGAAAAACCACAAAGCAAAACAACAAAAAGAAGATGAATGTCCATGAAAAAAATCCCAAAAATCAAAAAATCCATAGAAGAACTATTTACAAGACAATCCCGGGTCCATGAGCCCAACCAAATGAAACCTAACTATGTCAACTAACTAAAAACTGAACTATATACAAAAAAGTGGCGCATTGTCCAATCGCAACCAAATAAAAAAAAAATAATTTAAAGGAAACCTACCACTAACTATATAACTATATACAAAGGCAGCGGGCTAGTCCGACGGCTCACTGGTTGTAGTCATGGGCCAGGGCATCATCGAACTCCCGTTCAATGGCTTGGAGGCGGGCATGTTCCCTGGCCCGAGGTCCCGCAGGGATAATGCAGTGTCCAGCTCCAACTCCCTGCGAAGACCCTCGAGGCACTCAGCCCGCCTCAGCGCCCTCCGCATGGATTCCTCCGCCCTGACCATTGTGAGCCGTTCCTCCTCTGCCCGCTGCCGCTCCGCACCTATCTGCTGGCACAAACGCTCCCACACGGAAGCCACTCCCATTCCAGGGTTCTCCTGCCCTCCGGCCGATGCCTGCACCCCTGATGTTGATGGCCCCGAGCCATGATGCCTCCCACGTTGAGCCTGCTGCTGCCTCCGACGCAACTGCCTGTGCCAGCACGACGGCATCCAGGCTGATGGAAACCACCGACGCCGTCGTGCACGTGCCCTGCCCGATGATGCCGTCACATCCTCCATCTGCTGGGGTCCAGTTGCTGGTGTGTCCACCCCTGCTGGACCTCTGACTCCCGACTGTGGCAGGGATGGGATCCCCACCGAGCTGGCTGCATTGGTCAGGGCAGGTCCACAGGGGGCCCTGGTGGCATCTGGGCCGGAAGACGGCAAGGAGAACGACTGGCGTATAGTCTCCACAGAGGAGGAGAGGGCCGCCAGATTGGCCGACACATTCAGGAAACCCCCCAACATGGACGATCCCAATTGGGCCACGTCGGCACGGTGCTCTTCGTGATGACGTGCGTGCTCCTCCTGGGAAGCACGCACGGCATCACGAATCACAGCCGTGCGCATCGCGACCCCAATCAGGACCTTCTCCATACGGCCAGGGGTCCCCTCGTCCGCAGGTGGAGGGGAGTCAGATGACATGGACATCCCCTCTACCTGCGGACGGGCCTGGGACGGGGCATCCCTGCTGGTGCATGGTGGTGCACCCACAGGGTCAGGGACAGCGACATGCACAGGCCCCTCCACGGTGACCTGTGCTGCCTCCTTCCCCTGCCCCTGGACTGCACCACTTGCACCAGCAGGGATGCCCCGTCCCAGGCCCGTCCCATGTGCGCCTCAGTGGCGGCCTCCTCCTCCTCTGTGGAAACCACCAACCTGGATGGCTCCTCACCGTCTTCCGCCGTAGCAGGCCCCTGTGGGGGCTCACCCACCCCTTCCGCTGCAGCCGTGGGGGCATCCCCGCCGCCTTGCTCCACAGCGCCGTCTCCGCCCTCTTCTTCACTAGCTGCTGCGTAGAGGGAGACATAGAACACAAGCATCAGGGTACTGTACAATGGTCCCCTAGACAGGAAGCAATAGCAGATGAGTGCCACTGTCAAAGTACACTCCCATCATGTCCCTCCACAACACATGTGTCAGTCCAGGCAAAACACACACAGTGACAGTCATGGTGCATGCCATGGACATTTCCATACATGGACTCTCGAAACATACAATGTAATGGTACTCACATGCATCATGGGTCATGCCTATCACATGCACACACTTCACCTCAGTCACATCCATCTGGCCCCGTACACCCCAATCACAGTGGATACAAGGATGACTAGGCTGCATCAGTGAATCTGTACATTGTCACAGACATGTGTCATGCATCCATGGCATTCACAAGTCACAGACACGCAGGTCAGGCACACAGACATGGATACCATATATGTACCTGGCATCAGCACCCATCCCTCACCCCCACCCATGTCCAGGAACAGAGACTGCCATGCTCTCATGTGTACAATCTGCATAGGGCTCCCCATGTCGCATTTAAACACATGCAACGACCGTGCGGTTCACACATTGCTGATCGCACATGCATTACCATGATGTCCCTGCACACATACATGTGTACATGGCCTATGTCACACATACAGGCAAGTATCAGACAACGAGCACACTGCAACATGCCCTGTCTCACACAGCAATGCTTGGCCACTTACCGCTCAACTCCAGACCGGTCTCCCTCTCAAGGACCTGGGCGTGGAGCGCTGGGTGTACGCGTTCCAGGACCCTCATCTGGATGGAACTCATGCGGCCCCAGCCCCCCTCCACGAGGCGCCGGGCCTTTATGAGGGTCCTGGACCTCAAGTCTTCCCAGCGCTTCTTGACCTTCTGGATGGTGCGGGTTGCCACCCCCTCCGCGTTTATGGCAACCACACAGTCGGCCCAGATCCTCTCCCGTCCTTCCTTGTTGGCGCGGGACGATCCGAAGAGGGCATCATACTGCCCCAGGACTTGCTCCACCAGGACACCAACTTCGGTGGCAGTGAAGCTGGTGCCCCTCTGCCCCTCTGGCCGGGGGTTGCCACTGGTGCCAGATGTTGATGTGCCCGACATGGCAACCCCAGGGGCAGGAGTGGGTGGGCAACTGGGTCCTGGGGCTGGGCTGTGGAGCGATGTTATCCGAGTCGGGAGTCTTCTGTTCCAGCAGGGGTGGACACAGCAACTGGACACCTGCAGATGGCTGATGTGCAGGCACCAAATGGCAGGGCACGGTGGCAGCAGGCAGGCAGGCAGGCAGGCAGCAGCAGATGGCACGTGGGAGGCTGCTCGGGGCACTGGGGGGCAGTAATTTGGCCTTCTGGGCAGGAGCGTGGTCTTCCGTGTGTTTTCGCGTGGCCAGCTTGATACGGAGTGATTTGGCACGTGAAAATCCTGCACGTCAGCGTGAAAATCAAGGAAAGGCCCTTAGCGCGTAAGCGCGTCAGCACGCGTACGCGATTTCATTGGACCAAAAGCCCTTACAGCGTAAGCGCGTCTGTGACGTTTTGCGCACGGGCGTTGCCCTGGCAGGGCTTGGAGATCCCGCGTGCCTTTATGTTCTGTACGTGCTTTTCGTGCGGTGCGTGTGTTTTCCATCCGTTGGGGTTCACACGCTATTACTTCACAGCGGGTGTTGGCTACGCGTTCTTCTACACGCAAGGCAGACGGTGAGTGGTACCCCGCTCCCCCAGGCCCGATCGCGTGAGAAACTTCACGCGAACCCCTGAAATACACGTAGCCCGCTCCCCCAGGCCCGATCGCGTGAAAAAGTTCACGCGAACCCCTGAAATACACGTAGCCCGCTCCCCTAGGCCCGATCGCGTGAAAAACTTCACGCGAACCCCCGATATACACGTGCCCCGCTCGCACAGGCCCAATTGCTGTATGTTGCCACTTTTGTAATGCGCAGGGACGCTACCGCCTGCCTTCGTGTGGCGGACGTGTTTCGGCTTGTGCGTGTCTTTCGCTGTGCGTGGCTGTGCCCTATTCAATTCCATGAATACGTGTGGTTCGGGTGCGTGTGGGCGTTCCGTCTGCTTCCCTGCAGTACATCCCCAGTTACGCCTTTGTTTTCGCGAGTTGTTCCCCATTCCGCGCGTTACGCCTCGTGTTCCGCCCACTTTCTAGTGTATGCGCCGAGGTTGTGCGCTTTCACTGTGCGCGTCGCGCACGTCTTTCGGGATGTTGCAGTGACGTGTGCGCCATGCACGGGTTTGGCGCACATCCCGAGGTAAACACGCGCAGGGACTTCCATGAAAAGCACGCGTGCGCGTGCGCCTGTTTTTCTCCGCTTGCGCCTGCTTGCGCGAAGATTTTCGGCGCACGTTTGTTCCATGAATCGGCCCCTTAGTGTGATACCAGCCCTTTCAGCCTCTTCAAAAATATGTGGCTCAAAGAATTCTTCAGGTGATTGACTTGTGCCCTCCTTGTGAGTATTTCCTTTTTCTGTCTGTGTTTGGTCATTGTTTTGCTTGCCCAGGGAAGTAGCTATAGCATCCCCACTTACTCCCTGTCCACTGGTATTTCCCATGCATGAGTCATTTTCTTTGGAATTCCTAATGTTTCTTTTTCATTTGTACAAATCTTTACTGTTTTATTTAGCTCTAGGTTAAACCGTACCTCTTTTTTAGAAGTATTTGCACTTTCTGTCACAAGTTCATTTACTGGCACTTTCACATTTAATCCATTAGGCATCTCAGAGTCATTATGCAAAATTATATCAGAGCAATCTGTCATTTTGGCACTGCAGTTATCATGAGTACTTAGTCACTTTTCGGAAGCTCCCCGGTCATTGCTATGGCCATCAGCCCCCTCTTTGGAAGGTTGTTTTTGCGCTGTACAGAGCTTTCCTATTTGCTCAGCTAACATTTTCACTTGGGCCTCAAGGCACTGGAACCTTTCCATCTCTCTAGGATCCTCTTTCTGTGGTCTAGGTCGATATTGGTTGTTTTCCCCCTGATTGGATCTATTCTGATACCTCTCAGGTGAATGATGTCGGTTGGGATGGTTTCTGAACTCTTGATTCATTTGTGGAGGGGAGCGGGTTGCACCCATCCTTTGATTATAGTCCCCTGGTGGGGAATCATTGTACTGGCGTGGATTGTAGTTCACGTTTTGCCTCATGTCCTGTCTCTCAGATTGTGGGTACTGGCCCCTAGGTTGATTTCCATTATCAGTAAATCGATCCACATATCGGGGCCTATCCTGATTACCATATATCATGGTGTTGGGATCAAATCTGCTCTGTGTCCCCAATGACTGGTAGGGACCATCATTTCTTTGATCTTGATTTTGTCTCTGGTTATTGTTCATACCTGCCATATCAGGCCGATATCCTACCCGGGGTCTGTCCCCTAAATACCTAGGGCTGATGTAGCTCTCTCTATTACTAGGATCATGTGATTGGAACATTGGTACAGGAAATGGCGATCTTTGTTGATTACCCCTTTGTTCAGGTGTCACATTATTTTTACCTTGGCTTTGAGCAGACTCAAGGGACATTTTGGCTGACCTGATTTCCATTACTGTGGCTGAGGGTTCTTTAGATTTAGGTCTAGTATCTTTCATTTTATCACTTTCTCTACCCTGACAATAGAGTACCTCATATAGTTTTGTGCTTTGATGTACAGTCCATTCAAGGGACTTGTCACGGTCAAATTCACGGACCAATTGGGATATGATGTCTTTCTGTAGCCCTTAGAAGTATGCAGTTTTAAACTCATTGGAATTTGAGTCAAAAGATACATCAAAGCGAGAAAATGCTCTTTTTAAGTCTTGTAAAAATTGGCGAGGGGATGTATTAGGTCCAGCAGTAATTGTGTAAGCGACTTTCTTTGCCTCCTGCAATGACTGAAAAGGAGAAAAATGACGCCTAATTTCTTTTTCAAACTCCAACCATGTCATATTCTGCTGTTCATTTAATCCCCTTATGATGCTGGCCGTCGGGGCATCTAAAGTTAAATGAAAATATTGTCTGTACTGTTCCTTAGGTATCTGGAGTGCTTTAAAAATGTCCTGCACCGCTTCTAAGTGATCCTCAATGCAGCATTCACCTCCATTTTTAAATGGTTTGATCAGGGCTTTAATGGATTTCATTATTTTTACTTGTTGCAATGCATGGAATTGCACTATTTTGTGATTCAATCCTGTTTTCAGGTGTATGAGATTGGTGGCTGCCCCCAATGGGAGTATCAAATCCCCCAAGGGCGCTGCAACCAAGTTCAGTCACCGGCCCAGTCACTGGAGCACTAGCTCTTTGGGCAGAGCTAGAATTCACCTCCACTCCATTGAATGTGGTACCCTGCCGCCTCTCCTGGGACCTGGGAATGCACATTTGCTGTTCTAAGTCCTTACACTTTTTAAGGAGTCTGTTGGCTTCATTTTGCAAATAGTTGTTTTCATCACTCATCTTATTAATCACCTCCTGCATGTCGCACATTTGCATTTGGCATTCATTGAATTCTTTATTTCTCTTGTCTCTTTCTTGAATCATTTTAATCATTTCTTGTTCTGCACTCTGGAGATCACATTCTTTTTCACAATGTTCTTTTTGTAAAATCTGCATTTCTGAAACAACCTCATCTTTATCCTGTCTAATGTGGTCCACTAAGGCTTTTAAGTGTACCAATTCTTGCTCACTATCCTCAAATTGTTTCTTGCTTTTGGATAACTGAGTATCAAAGTCTATGCATTTTAATTGCATGTCTTTTTGGCATACATCCAATTCTGCTCTCAACATTTCCTGATTTTTACTTGCCCCATCTAATTCAGTCTTTAACCTGTTAATTAGCTGAGTATCATTCTCCTGCCTTCGCAGGGACTTATTTAAAATAAACCATATTTTGCCGCATAGCCGTATTAAACAGTCTTTCTCTGCACTTTTATCGGCTGCATTCAATAATCTTGTAAGTCAGACCTGAATTAAATATTGTCTAGTTTTTCTTTCTGCACCTCACCCTGAATGCGTTCACGCCATTCTAACGTGCTATTCGACGACCAATTTCCATGTGCAAACAACTTTGCCTCTAAATATTGCACTAGATCTGAGAATGTGGTTTCCCTTTGGGACATTCTGAAATTCGTTTTTAGTGGCACACTGCTATTATAAAATGGGTTCCCTTTAATGTGCAAATGGCAGTGTGAGACACGCTTGCCACGCCCAGTAGATACTCTATGATCACTTTCCCGGCCTGCAACGCACCATAAATATGTAGGGTATTTTGTGGAGATTTGGGGCCTGACAGTATTTTCTTACCGCCGAAAAATAACTTATCAACAATCACTCCTTGTATTCAGATTGGGCCATGTACAACAATAATACAGTGGACATGCAATATTTCAGCACCCAGACATGCGTATTTGTTATGCGTGGTTGGTATGCGTGGTTGGTGGTATTTTGGTGAGCATAATTCCCTTGTTTTATTTGTGGCCCCAATATCCAGAATCCCTTATTTTTGCTTAGATTTTTCGTGTAATCACTAGAGAGACCTCAGGCTTGCATTTCTGGAATACCACATTTTCATTTTTAGTGTGCCACCATGGGCAATTTCTCTCTGTCTTATCTACGGCAGCGAGCTATCATGTGGTATTTTCACTATCTTATATACGGTAGTGAACTATGTCCCGGGCCTCCCTTTTTGCCGACTCATAGACCTTCGACAAACTACAACACACACAGTTAGTTATAACTGCTCATACTGAATTACATTGTGCACACGGCTGCAACCAAATTTGATGTTTAGCTACCTTGAAAATGACAATTGCACTGTCTAAACATCTCCCCACATCATCAGCACTGCTTTGGTAAATATAAAACACACCACCCGTCTGCTTTCAAATATTTTTGTGTATTATAAAAGTTGCATTTAAACACGATCTCACTCTTTACAGAAATAAATAAAATAGCACAGTAACAGCATTGTCTGTGATACACTGAAAAGAGAGTGGCGGAGACAAGAACTCAATTTGCAACATTAACATGTGATTAAAGCACAGGAATCTCCTTTCCTACACTGACTGAATATTCTCGTACACACTCAGCCCCCACACTTCTGTAATTACCTTATCTGTTCAGCCTGAGTTTTCTTCAGCTGTTCTCTTTCTGGATGTGGCTCTCTTGAAGATTAACCCCGGTGAAAACAAGCGTCTTTCGTTCTCAAACCGGGGTTATTGCCTGGAACTCTCAGCTTTTGCAGCAGGAATGCTCCAGCCAGGAAAACAGGTCCTTCTCCCAGCTCTCCAAATCCCGACTGTCCTCCCCCTCTCTTCAAACTCTCATCACTGCCTCTAGCATGATACTTGCTATGACGCTGCTCCAATCAGAAATTAATCATGCCATCTCCTCCCTCTCTACACAATGGCTCCTTTTTACAGTAACCATTTGTAACCAACTGATTTCCTGTACCTTCGAGTCCTTGGCTTCCTGTAGTTATGTGGACAGAGCAGCAGAGAAAAAGAAAAAAAAATGAATGTGCGTTTAAAAGTTCACTTTCAGAGTAGGCCTATTTCTGCAGTGGAGACACATTTTTATTAGTGGGTTATGTTAAATGCAGTTTTATTAGTCAGGTTAGTTATTAATAATGTTAGTTATTAATTTTCAAATGTGTCTCTTGCACCATAGGCATTTCAGGTGAAAAATAGTGTGCATTTTTGAATGTGCACGTGTGATTTTAACTGTAAAAATAGATTTGCATCTTATATGTTAAAATCGTTTTTGACTGAATAGCCTGTATTTACTTATATGTCCATGTTAATCTGGTAACACATATAGCAATGCACCACACCCATGTGGTGGTGCTGCATAAAAAAAATTGCTACCTGTGCAGTAGTGCTGTACTCTGTGCTATAACACGCCAAATATCCTTACAGTGCAATGCTGTGCTCGAAAGTCGTAGTTAAGGAACAACATCAGGGCCGGTTTGACTGTTGACTGGATCGGCGATCAACAGGCTGCTGGTTTGAACAGTGGTTCAGGTGTTGCAGATGCAGCAACGTGTATTTGTTCGAGCCGAGGCCATGTCACATTTTAACTGGTGCAGTGGAGCAATTAATTGGTTCAATCGTGTGGGACAGATGTTCGAAGGTCAGTGTTTGCAAAATGAAGCTCCTAGAGAGTCCTGTTGGTTTGAATAAAGTTGAACAGTTCAGAGCAGTTTGATGATGAAGTTGCAGGAATCCTGGCTGTCTTGGCATCAGGTGCTGTGAGTCCTACTCCAGGATCTCATGGGCAAGAGTAATCCTTGTTATCGGGCTCGCAAACACAGGGGAGGCTGGCACACCCCTTCAGGAGCTCTTCAGTACGGTGAGTTCCCGGCAGCGAGTGTGGCTGGCAGAGAGGTAGTTCTTGCTCCAGCAGTAGGTCATGCCCAATGTATCCGTGCAATGGTTAGGAGACAGAGCTGTACCTCTGCCTTGGACTGCCAGTCTTCACCCCTCACAATTGGCAGATGTTGGCAAGGACTACTCTCTAAATAAGGTCCAAACTATTCATTCTTCAAGGGTTGAAGTCTAGAGATGAATCACAAAAGAACTCAGAGACACCTTATTTTAAAGGCAAGAGTCCACAGATGACTGTACTAAAGCACGCCTGCTTTAGGAGTCCATTACTTGCCCTTGGAACAAGTGGACATTGCCTTCTGACATCATATTCAAATTGCTTTGTTTTAAAGGAAGTGAAGGGGACAGAAAGGAAGAGAGTTAAACAGAGAAAACAGGATAGTGGGATCTTCCTCCAGCTGGTCTCATCTCCTCCTGCGTACACTAACTCTGACCCCTTCTATTGTCAGTAGGAGAATAGGCCTTTTTGATATGCATCACCTGGTTTGAGGCTAGTCCTTTTAGGATGGGTGTGCCCTTTTATTCCTGTTTCCCAGCCCAACTCTTGCTAGGAGGCGGGCCCACTGGAGGGAGGTGCTACCCAACTCACATGAGGTCAAAAGGAGAGTCATATTCATCCAATCTACTGCCCTGTCACTTGGCAGGGCTGTGCTGTCTAGCCATAATACTCCTAACCCTCCCACAGCTGCGCTGAGCTGGGCTCACAGTGCTGACACATCACATATAAGATATGAGATTGTTTTGCTTGGATAATTATAAGAGATACTAGCCACCATGCTTTGAACTCAGGTATAGTTTATATGTAATATTCATAACTGCCACCAGGATAATAATGTTCATAGTTAGGTGGTTTTGAGAATAGGAGTTCATGTCTGAAATGCAGCCCCTGCACTGGAGAGACTTGGATGTCACTGCAGCTGCCAGGAGGACACCTTTGGCACCTGAACATGCTCTGTGCCATTGGAGAGAAGGCACTGCATTTCAGGGTACTGATCCAGAAGAAGACATGTCTCACTACGCTTTTGACAAGGAGCTTAGGGAAGGGGGACCTGATTCCGATACCATTGGCATAGGTGTGATCACGAGAGATCGAATGTCACGGTCACTGACTGATAGCCTTTCTAGTCTGACATGGGGAGGGGGGTCCGATATATTGAACCAGTGCGCAGTGTGTTGTAGTTGTGCCGCCAGCCAGTACTTAAGGAAGTCTGGTGCCCCAAAGCCGCCAGCTTCCATTAGGGCGGAAAGGGTCTTGAATTTAAGGCGGACTGCGCCAGAGTGCCAGAGGAAGGTATTAAGGGTGCGTGTCAATGCCCGAAAAAAGTCAGCTTCCGGCCACTGCTGAATATTAGCAAATCTATACTAGTTGGGGAAGTACCACCATCTTCAGTACCCCTATCCTACCCGCCAGTGAGATCGGAAGTTTGTTCCAGCCCTGTATTTTTATTGTAAGGTTTGCCAGGTATGACTGATAATTTTCCTCCAGGACCCATTCAGTGTGACGGGACACCACTACGCCCAAATAAGTAAATTTAGATTGGGCCCATGCGAATCCCATGGTATCGGGAGGTGGGAGTGTACTGGGAGTGAGCGGAAAGAGGGTTGATTTAGAACAGTTCACTGTGAGACCAGAGATACGTCCAAATAGAGCAATATCTTTCAGTATTGGGGCCGGATTAATTTCAGGGGAGCGAATATAGAGGAGAGCATTGTCAGCATATAGAGAGACTATATCTGAGGAACCAGCTGTATGTAGACCCCTATGCGCATGGTTTTGGCGAAGCATGTCAGCAAACGGCTCCATTGCCACAGCGAAGATTAAGGGTGAGAAGGGGCAACCCTGTCTAGTGCCCCTAGCTATATGGAAGAGGGGGGAACAACGGTCCTCAGTGCGGACTCTGACCACGGGGTTGAAGTACAGAAGCCTGACCCAGGAGACAAAGGTGGGGCCAAATTTGCATTTGTCAAGTACCCGCCAGAGATAGCTCTACGAGACCGAATCAAAAGCTTTTTGCATATCGAGAGTCGCAGCCACCGCATGCACATCCGGGCTTACTCTACTTATAATGTTGAAAAGGCGTCTCAAATTCAAGGAGGTGGAGCGGCCCGGGATGAATCCCGCCTGGTCTGGGTGAATGATATGTGGCATGAAGGGGACAAGACGTAGAGCGAGTAATTTTGCATAAATCTTGACATCACAATTGATCAATGAAAGCGGACGGTAAGAGCCGCATTGAGTAGGGGATTTATTCGGTTTTAGTAGGACTGTTATGGTGGCTTCGCGGAGTGAGGGGGGGAACTGGCCTACCTCCACCGACTCCTCCCAAAGTGCAGCCAGACGAGGGAGTAGGAGTGATTTGAAGTGCTTATAAAACTCAACAGGTATACCATCCGATCCTGGGGATTTGCCCAAGATAGGGAGTCTATAGCCTCCGAGAACTCCTCAGGGGTGAATGGATTCTCGGCAAGTAACCCTTTCTGAGATGGAATTACCCACATTTAATTAGTTAATACAAATGGAAAAAGCCCCAGGATTTAAACACTTTTGCCAGGTGGCAATTCTTCACAGTCCAGCATAACTTGCATTGGTAAAATCACTTATAAAAACATGCACACAGCCAATTGGAGGAACACAATATACAGTTTTCTGTTTAGAGACATGTAGAAGATCAATGAAGACAATGATTCACCCAGTGCACTGCAGTAATGGGCTGTAAGTGATTTCAATCCGGAATCCAACCAAGTCAACGCCTAGCATGTAGTGCACAACTGAAATCCTAATTTATTTTTCTCTAAAAGTTCTTTATTCTGAACGATATACCACTCATATCACACCCTTCTCCTGGAACCCCCCCGGTCACACTAAACCAGGAATCAGGCTGGTTGGCAAAGGTAAAGATTTATTTATGTATTTAAAATGTTATCAAAATATGTCTTAAGAGGTACACAACAATCACCAATGGGGGGATGTGACACTAAATGATCTCTTTAATACACAAGGAGTAACAGTGAGAAAACAATTCAGCACAGGAAACAATACATGGGTGAGGTTTCAGATAGGATAGTACTGTGGTTAAAGGTTCCCCCTGCACACCCCTCAACCCCTAAATAGGCAATGTAAAGAGATAGGAGGAGAGAGCGGCTCCTATAAATTCTTATGGGAGCCGCTTTGGTTAGTTGCACACAAACACAAGCAATGATTTAATACCAAGAAACAATTTGAAATCTTAAAACTCAAGTCGGAGGCAATTAAAAGCTGTTTTACATGTGTAAGAATTTCCCAAAACTAAAATGTGCAGAAAACATTTTACTACGTGATATCGGGAGAACCGTATTGATTTGGAATGCAGTTTTAGATGCAATTTAAAGCTGTGGATGTTAGCTACAAGCGGACATTGCACTTTTGTGTCTAGCACAAACACGGAGGGAGTTATGGACGTTTTAGTAGAGGTCATTATTTTCAACAAAAGCGCAAGAGGTGAAAGCAGGAATGCATTTTTAAAATGACAAAAATGTTCCTTACGCTAGAGGATGACTATGAACAAAATGAATACCACACAAGAACACAGCCACTTGATCAGAATGACTGCCTGTGGAGGGAACTCGCCTTCTTCAGTTGAGAAAAGATCAGCACAAAGATAGTTTAGCAATACTAGTACGGGAGGAAGGATAGGATGGTGTGGATAGAGAGTACCGACAATTAAAAAATACTCCTAACAATACCGGTTCTGAATACAAGATAGGATGGGTTTAAGATAGGGATTGACTATGAAAAATACATATGCCAGTGACACAATTCTTCCTATAGATACTCACTGGATATGTTTTTAAATGGAACCGTCAGGATTCTGGTCAGGGGATGTGATCTGGTTTAGGACAGATGGCTGGGCACATCAGACTGGGCAGGATCGGCGAGGCGCTCTGGTCATTGCACAGCACAGGACTGGACTGGATCTGCAGGGCCCTCTAGTCACAGCACGACATAGGACTGTATTGGATCTGCCCTTCTTGGTGCTGATGATAATGCCAAGCAGTAACAGCGCAGCCCGTCTGTCTTTTGATGCTTCCCCTTAGGTTTGTGGGGTTCTGGTTCTGGAATTTGAGGCCTATCTGAAAATGCAATGTGTTTCTGCTTTGCCAAGTTTCTGGAGTCTGGAGCAAGGAAGATATAGAATTCAGCAGCAGAGTGCTCCGCCAGCATCAGGATAGTGAGTAAATCTGTCTGTCCTTTTGAGTGGTGAGTTGTCTCTATTTATGATATGATAAAGGGGGTGTGTGGGCCAGTTTATCCTAAGCTTGCCCCTTTTGACAGGTGATTCGGTCAGAGTCTACTCTCTGCCTTGATAGGAGGAGAGAAACAGAGTGTCACCTTTATGGTGTGATTATATGAGGCTGAGAATCCACCCCTAGCCCCTGGAACAAAAAATCTACTTTTGGCACAATCCATGTTTACACAGATGCAACCTCTATAACAATCACTTATACAGATTACATATTTTACATAGCAGCTGCTCCTCAAAACCCCGTAGCTGTGGGATCTTGTCTCCACTTTTCACAGAATTGTGGTCCTTTTCATCAGGACCACATTGTCCAATTTATAAGCAAATGTCTACAAGTGTGCGCGTTTAACATAGGCATAAGTGTACAAAGTTTCATACTTCATACTTCTACCAGAAATACATTTTGCGTAAAATCACATTTCTTGCCATTTCTTTCCAGAACATGTTACACGATTTTGCCGCCTCTTGAAACGCCTCTTGAAACGTGCAGCCACAATTTTGATTCACAGATCTGTTACTTTTATATATTTTTCACAATTTTAAATGGCAAGTTATAAGTCTTTAAAAAAGTTGTTCTTTGTTAATGTTCAGCCACAGATGGTTGTTCGGGTCTGCCTCTTTTTGTTTCCCTGCAGTTTAGGAGCAGTCTCCTCCCTGCTTGCTCTTGGCAGAGGCCATTTATGACTGTCCTCACACCTCACATTTCCTTAGCTGGAGCTGGCCATTGTTCCTCATGCCTCTATAGCCCAGGTTCTTGCCTGCCCCATAATTAATGCTTTTGTGTGATTTCCTGCTGGGAGGAAAGAGCTTCCTTCTGTGAGAAAACCTGTTATTCCAGTTTGGTAGCTTCATCCAGGTTTAATTTTAATTGTTAACTCTGTTGAATTTTTCCTTAGCTTAAAACAAACTTGTTGTATCAAATCACAGCTAAATTCTCATTCAAGGTTTTAAACCATGGGATCAAAACAATTACAAGATGGGTTACTCTCAGCAATAGGCCTCTTAGATTGCAAATATTAGCTGTCATTCAGGCGGCCCAGGGTACTGCACCCAGAGATTTTTGACAGATCCACAGACAGGCCACTTTTGCTGTGGAAATCTCTTTATGCTTTCAGCTTTTCAGGACCTTGTAAGTTCACTATGATTTGTTAAACTAAGTGAATTGTAGCACCCAGCAAGAATGTTGGATGTTGTTCTGTACCAGCATTCTGAAGTTTCAGCAACAAATAAAAAGGGATTTAAATCAAGATTTTGGGGTTTCATTTGGCAACGCACTACTTTTTCCTTCAGTACTCCATTTCCAATTGTTTTGGAGCCCAGTGACATATTTCAGGAGTGTGAGCTCTGTTCCACCACCGACAACATGCGTGGCAGATTGGGCAGCCATTTTTTTGTGCAATGCAAAGCGCGATTTTCAGAGGTTTTGGCGCGCACAAGGGTTTTGCGGCCATTTTGCTATTTCCGCCACCATCATAACACTGTGATGCAGCATAGCAGAGCAAAAGTGGGTCAATACATCCCACAGGGCATTTACAGCCGCATTTGACACCATTGGGTGCAAGATCCGACTGAAGAGGTCAGCGGTCACTTTTGTAAATGAAATCACCTTATGCTGGATCACCTCCTTCCTTACAGAGAGAGCAGAAACAACTCATGGATCCATTCAAATCACTTCCTCTCAACCTGACATATGGGTACCCCAAGGCTCCAGCCCCTCAGCTCTTCACTTCAATATATAGAAGTGTCCGCCTCCAGTACCTCATCAGTAATACAGCCCTCACATGCTTCAACTTTTCAGGTGACATGCAAATCTTCTAAAATTCACAAATGACCCAAATACGGATATCACAGTCCTCAACACATGTAACTCCCATGTGGACTCCTGGATGGCCTCAAAGAGACTGAAGTTTATGTATGTATTTATTTATTTATTTCATTTGTAAAGTGCCAAAGCCCTTAAGAATCAGGGTGCTGTTTGTTGCATACCAATTACATCATACAGAGCTTCATTCAATACATAAGAGAAATAGACATACAGAATCAAAAACAACTCATGATCTGCCCTTCAGAAACTCCTAACCCCACAGTGATCTCCTAGCTGCAAATAGGTGGCTCTCCCACTGCCCCCTTCTAGTGGGACAAACCTTGCAATCACAATCATCAGTGACCTAATGCATGGAGCAGAGTTTAAAGCATCCTAATGAATTGTTTGTTCCAACTCTGCAGTTTACAAAGCATCATGCCCTGATATTCTCGCACAAGACCATGGCAGGTATCTCTCTTTTTCTTTCAGAACTGGACTACACCAGCAGCCTCTACCTTCACCTCTCAGAACATTTACTCATCAAACTTCAAAATTCCAAAAGGCTGCAATCAGATTACTCCTAAGATTGAAAATGTTTAAACACATCACCCTAGCACCCACACATTTTTTGTTCAGTCCCCCCAAACCAATTCAATTGCTTGTTTTGTTTGTAAGCCATTCAAACAAGCTGGCACAATGCAAATTCCTTCTTCGCCCTACTGCTTGGTATGCTTAAGCAGGTGGTGTCTTGCATCCAACAGCAAATATGCCTGACTCTAATTGTCACCACCAGTGAGCTTCACCACAGCCAACAAGGTTTCCGTCCTCCCCACATTTCTTTCTGTTGCCCCAAAACAAGCTGATTGTTTTGTGTAAGTGCCCCATTTTAAACAAAATAACCCAGTGCAGATTCCTTCTTCGTCCTACTGCTTGGTGTGCTCAAGCAGATTACATTATGCATCCAATCAACCTGCCACTGCTGCCCACTGCCTATGATCAAAACCAGCGCCAACATTTATTTCAGCACTTCCAAATTTCTCTTCTCCCAAAAGCATTCTACTGCTAGTTTTCGACGTAAGCAAGCTTGTTCAATCAGGTCCAGCATAAATTCCTCCTCCATCCTAGTCCTCAAGCAGGTGATGTGTTGCTTCACACAGTCAATAAACATGCCAATAATACCCACCACCTGTAATCACCATCTTCAATAATGTTTCCAGATTTGTCAATTATTTTTCCCTTTCCGCAAATAAACTGCTTGTGTGTGAGTACGTTTTCAAGCAAGCAGCCATAATACATATATGGCAAATACATTGTTGAAGCACCTGACAGACAAAAGTAAATCTCTGAAAAAATCCCAGAGGCTTTCTGTGAAATGTAGATTGCTTTTAAATGGCGTTTGAGCACTGCCAAAAATAACGCTACCCCGGTTCTCTTCTATAATATTAAATGCACAACATGCAATGGTGTTTTATTTTAAAGTCCAACAATCCTTAACTAAAAAGTATACTAAAAGGCTCCAGCTCTCAAACAGCAACTGGCAATTAGAACTTCCTTTCCCATTAAAGGTTTGTTCTCTCTGTCTCTCCCTTAAACTATATTAAATATGCAAAATATAATTATGTTTTGTTTTCAAGCCCAACACGACTTACATAGAAAGCAAGTAAAATGTTCCAGCTCTCAAACAGCAACAGACATCAACACACAACACAATCCTCCCTTTCAGAAACCTTCCCAGCTACTTCCAAAGATCTCCACCAGGCTACTCTCATACATAGCCAGGTGAATCTGACTGCCCAAACTCATCTATCAGAATTTCTTAAAAGTTTGGAAAGGTTGACGCATCCCGAATATGGTTAAAAATTGTATGATTCAGGATTCCAGGCGCTGCAGGTGAGCTGATCCATCGGAGGACCCTCCTGGGCCTCTGTTTGGACTAATTTCGGGCCTGGTTTGGGCCCTCTGCCCCTGCCTGCATCCCTCTTTCCCCACTGCTTCCCAGCTTGGCCTCCTCCTTCCTCCCGCCCCTCAGCCCATCCCCGGTCCCTTATTGGCTGATTTCAAAGAGCCATCCGAGGCTCGTATCGAGCCTGCTCACCGCCGCTGCCTTTTCCACCAGGCGCTGCAGGTGAGCTGATCCATCGGAGGACCCTCCTGGGCCTCTGTTTGGACTAATTTCGGGCCTGGTTTGGGCCCTCTGCCCCTGCCTGCATCCCTCTTTCCCCACTGCTTCCCAGCTTGGCCTCCTCCTTCCTCCCGCCCCTCAGCCCATCCCCGGTCCCTTATTGGCTGATTTCAAAGAGCCATCCGAGGCTCGTATCGAGCCTGCTCACCGCCGCTGCCTTTTCCACCAGGCGCTGCAGGTGAGCTGATCCATCGGAGGACCCTCCTGGGCCTCTGTTTGGACTAATTTCGGGCCTGGTTTGGGCCCTCTGCCCCTGCCTGCATCCCTCTTTCCCCACTGCTTCCCAGCTTGGCCTCCTCCTTCCTCCCGCCCCTCAGCCCATCCCCGGTCCCTTATTGGCTGATTTCAAAGAGCCATCCGAGGCTCGTATCGAGCCTGCTCACCGCCGCTGCCTTTTCCACCAGGCGCTGCAGGTGAGCTGATCCATCGGAGGACCCTCCTGGGCCTCTGTTTGGACTAATTTCGGGCCTGGTTTGGGCCCTCTGCCCCTGCCTGCATCCCTCTTTCCCCACTGCTTCCCAGCTTGGCCTCCTCCTTCCTCCCGCCCCTCAGCCCATCCCCGGTCCCTTATTGGCTGATTTCAAAGAGCCATCCGAGGCTCGTATCGAGCCTGCTCACCGCCGCTGCCTTTTCCACCAGGCGCTGCAGGTGAGCTGATCCATCGGAGGACCCTCCTGGGCCTCTGTTTGGACTAATTTCGGGCCTGGTTTGGGCCCTCTGCCCCTGCCTGCATCCCTCTTTCCCCACTGCTTCCCAGCTTGGCCTCCTCCTTCCTCCCGCCCCTCAGCCCATCCCCGGTCCCTTATTGGCTGATTTCAAAGAGCCATCCGAGGCTCGTATCGAGCCTGCTCACCGCCGCTGCCTTTTCCACCAGGCGCTGCAGGTGAGCTGATCCATCTGAGGACCCTCCTGGGCCTCTGTTTGGACTAATTTCGGGCCTGGTTTGGGCCCTCTGCCCCTGCCTGCATCCCTCTTTCCCCACTGCTTCCCAGCTTGGCCTCCTCCTTCCTCCCGCCCCTCAGCCCATCCCCGGTCCCTTATTGGCTGATTTCAAAGAGCCATCCGAGGCTCGTATCGAGCCTGCTCACCGCCGCTGCCTTTTCCACCAGGCGCTGCAGGTGAGCTGATCCATCGGAGGACCCTCCTGGGCCTCTGTTTGGACTAATTTCGGGCCTGGTTTGGGCCCTCTGCCCCTGCCTGCATCCCTCTTTCCCCACTGCTTCCCAGCTTGGCCTCCTCCTTCCTCCCGCCCCTCAGCCCATCCCCGGTCCCTTATTGGCTGATTTCAAAGAGCCATCCGAGGCTCGTATCGAGCCTGCTCACCGCCGCTGCCTTTTCCACCAGGCGCTGCAGGTGAGCTGATCCATCGGAGGACCCTCCTGGGCCTCTGTTTGGACTAATTTCGGGCCTGGTTTGGGCCCTCTGCCCCTGCCTGCATCCCTCTTTCCCCACTGCTTCCCAGCTTGGCCTCCTCCTTCCTCCCGCCCCTCAGCCCATCCCCGGTCCCTTATTGGCTGATTTCAAAGAGCCATCCGAGGCTCGTATCGAGCCTGCTCACCGCGGCCCTCGCGGGCTAAGAGTCAGCATTGCAGGCTTCCCCTGCTCAGTTCCGCCTCCCCCTCCATCCTCCGGGCCCTGATTGGTCCACCTCCCCTTTATCCTCGACTTTCCCAGGGCAGCCCTCTGCCCGGCAGCCCCTGCGGCGAAGCGCCGCAAGGCCAAGGGCGGCTCCAACAGAGGCGGCTCCAGGAAGTGTCAGCAGGTGTCCGCAGGGGAAGCCAAGGAAGCCACCAGACACCATCAAAACCGTAAGTGTTGGCTTGGGTGAAGGGTAGAGCAATTACTCTACTCCAGAAAGCTCCTGCCACTCTAACCTACATTTCAATGGCCTGCAGTATAATGTCAACCAGTGATTGTTGGCATACGCCACACCTAGATGGAATCTCTAATAACCTCTCTGGGAAAGTTGAAATTAGAAGTG
The DNA here is from genome assembly GCF_040938575.1 of Ambystoma mexicanum. Classification (NCBI taxonomy): domain Eukaryota; kingdom Metazoa; phylum Chordata; class Amphibia; order Caudata; family Ambystomatidae; genus Ambystoma; species Ambystoma mexicanum. The sequence continues at coordinate 893,425,339 of NC_090934.1, read as the reverse complement.
TTCCCACTCTCATTTAGAAGTGTTCCAATTGCATTTAGAAGTGTACCCAATTGCATTTAGAAATGCACCCAATTGCATTTAGAAGTATACCCAATTGCTTAGAAGCACCAATTAGTTACTTGACTAGTTGAACGTAGAAGTGTGCCTAAAAGCGTGAGTCACCGATCCTTGAACTACAATCAGAAAACCCTCCTAAATCAACCCAAAGCTCACACCAATCATGAGCGCACCAACTCCACAAGTGCCCGTCAGAAACTACTCCCGTGGACCTCCTCCACTCTCCGATCTGCCCTCCTTCCCGCCCCCCGCCCTCCCAAGACAACCCACCCTCCTCCGCAATCCCTGCCAGCACCCTCTCTAAACACCAAGCCAGGGGGCACGATGGCGTGCCACCCACCCCATGACCACTCATCTCCTGAACCACACTGCCACTCACCCCAATACCTCTCATCCCCTGAACCACACCGCCGACCCGCCTGCACTGCCCATGCCCGCTCCCCTCACTACCACGCCCCACCCTGCAATCACCCACCCCCCGCCTTGCCATCTTTCCCCTGCCACCTCCCCCCGCCCGACTGCACCCTTTCCCCTCCCTAAAAACTGCGCGCCTAGCCCTAGCGAGAACCGAAGCTGCCTCCCTCTCCCCCTCTGACCTCATGGAGTTGTGAATATTGGCCTGCGTCGCATCTAGATGGAATAATGCTAACCATACCACGAGTGAACCACAAAGACTAGCCTGCGCCAAATTTAGACAGAAATGTGACTGTTAGCATGTGCCACACCTAGATGGATTCTCGGGTTTGGCCTACGCCAAATCTAGACAGAAATATGATCGTTAGCATATGCCACACTTAGATAGATTCTCAAGTTTTATGAATCTTAGCATGTCCACACTTAGATAGAATTATGAATGTTAGCATGTCCACTCTTAGATGGAATTGTGAATACTGGCATGTCCAAACCTAGATAGAATTGTGAATGTTAGCATGTCCACGCTTAGATGGAGTTGTGAATGTTAGCATGTCCACGCTTAGATAGAATTGTGAATGTTAGCATGTCCACTCTTAGAAAGAATTGTGAGTGTTGGCATGTCCGCGCGTAGATGGAGTTGTGAATGTTAGCATGTCCACACCTAGATAGAATTGTGAATGTTAGCATGTCCACGCTTCGATGGAGTTGTGAATGTTAGCATGTCCACGCTTAGATAGAATTGTGAATGTTAGCATGTCCACTCTTAGAAAGAATTGTGAGTGTTAGCATGTCCGCGCGTAGATGGAGTTGTGAATGTTAGCATGTCCACACCTAGATAGAATTGTGAATGTTAGCATGTCCACGCTTAGATAGAATTGTGAATGTTAGTATGTCCACCCTTGGATGGAATTGTGAATGTTGGCATGTCCACTCTTGGATAGAATTGTGAATGTTAGCATGTCCACACTTAGATGGAGTTGTGAATATTGGCCTACGTCGCATCTAGATGGAATTGTGAATGTTAACATGTGAAAGATGCATTAAGAAAGCGTGCCCTTTAGCCTCTCCATGAATTTAGAAATGTGCCCAATAGCCTCTCTGGTGAACTGAATTTAGAAGTGTACCCAAGATCCTCTGTGACAGTTGCATTTAGAAGTGTGCCCAATAGACACTCTGGAAAGGTGCATCTAGAAGGGTTCCCAATAGACACTCTGTGAAAGTTGCGTTAGAAGTATGTCCAATATCCCCTTAGTGAAATTTAGAAGTGTACCCATAGCCTCTCTGAGAGTTGCATTTAGAAGTGTGCCCAATAGTCTCTCTAGGAAATCGAACTTAGAAGTGTTCCCAACAGCCTCTCTGAAAATTGACCTAATAGTACGCCCAGTAGACTCTCCGTAGAAAATGGAATTTAGAAATGCGCCCAATGGCATCGCTGTGAAGGTTGCATTTAGAAGTGTAACCAATACCCTCTGTGAAAGTTGATTATAGAAGTGTATCCAATAGACGCTCTGTAAAGTTGAATTTAGAAGTGTTCCCAACAGACGCTCTATAAAGTCGAATTTAGATGTGTTCCCAATAGCATCCGTGAAAGTTGACTATAGAAATGTATCCTATAGACACTCTGGAAAGTTGCATTTAGAAGTGTGCCCAATAGCCTCTAGTAAACTGTATTTAGAAGTGCGCCCAGTACCCTCTCTGGGAAAGTTGCATTTAGAAGTGTGCTCACTGAAAGAGCATATAACCGATCATACCACACCACCATGCTTACTCTCTCCTTACATCACCACTCAACTAGAACACAGAGATACTATGACACCATTCGGTATAACTGTTCTCATACCAACATTCCGCCGCTTACTCCACATCATTCTATGTAATCACTGCTGGTTCCTCACCCCCAGCCAGGCGTTTTCCTCAGGCCTAACGCAGCCACATCCGTTCCGGATAAATCCTGCCAGAACGAACACATTCTCCTGATCTCTCAACCACCACACCTACCGCTAAGAAGCAGCTACTACACGAGTCCCGCACGAGCTGCACACATACCCGGTGCTCACACGCACCTTTTGACTCTCCCTACTCTCTCTACTGATCTGAACTTCGGTTCCCAAGGGCGTTCAACCTACAAGCGCCTTCAGACCATACCAATGGTATATAAGGCGCTATATAAGTGCAAAATAACAATAACAATAACAATAACAATTCAGATGAATAAGTCAGCTCAGGTGTAGTTGCATGGAGCAAGGCAGAGACTGGCGGTCTCTTTCCTTTTTGTTGCTAGCAGTACCAAATCCTCACTCTGCCTCCATTTTAGAAAGGTGCATGGCATGCACACAACATTACCGCTGTTTCAAACAACATTGCCACTGTTTCAAAGTGGAGGTGGGAGCTCAAACAGGTTAAATGCACAGTGAAGTGCTATCACAGATCGTCTGCAAAAAAGAGACAAATAAATAAGGGTGCCTATTAACAAGAACTCCATCAGGCTGAGGAGAGCATTTAAAGAACCTATCCAAAACACTATCATAAGGTGTCCCTACACACACCATGAGCGGCATCAAACTATCATACTCTATGGCTTACCACTATTGCTCTCCTGTACCAGGGGACCTTGGAAATATTGGAACCAAGTGGAATCAAGCACTCCATCAATCTGATTGACATACAAATGAGGCCCATACTATCTGACAATACATTTGACTCTTCAAATCTTCTGTCAGGATTGCTGTCAAACTCAGTTACCAATACTGCTGTTCAGTCCGGTTTATGGACATGCAGACTCTAAAATAGACCGTTCAGGAAACATCCCTAAGAGAAGAATGCACCTTGTGAGGAGGAAGGATGGTGGCTGCACAGAGTCAACAGAGCAAGAAAGTGATGGAACATGCATGCAGATTTGCAGGGGAGGGTGTTAGGGCTGGAGGTTGTCAGGGAAGGGGAAGAAGTCTAGGGCATGGCGAACCCCTAAGTATGAGGGTTTGGGACAGAGCAGGGTGTGGGAGAGCGGACACAGAGCTTACAATGCAGCCAAGAGGTGGGGAAGACAAATGCACTGAGCATGAGGGATCAGGGTGTAAAGCCCCTGATTGTGGCAAAAATGTGTGTGAGGGAGGCCACTCCAAGGTGGTCTAAAATGGCAGCCTTCTATGGGAGCACGCTCCACATGCAGGCTAAAAACATTGAATCATTTGGTTCATAAAAAAAAATACACTGAATGACGATTGGTTGTATCACAGAATTTATCCTCATTCATGGAGTTCATTGGATTCTATTCAGGATATTAATTATGTATAAGGTCCTCATTAAGAGTTGAACAGTATTCTGGCAGTTTAATCCGCTGGAATACCAGCCAACTGAATTACCATTACCACCACTTGATCCAGTGGAATAACTGCCAGATCACAAGTGGCTGTGGTGGAGTTAATTCGCATTTTTTTTTGGTTGTATACTAATTGACCTTTTCACAATTGATCTCGGGAGAATTGATCTTCGGGAGAATTGACCTAATTTAAAAGGTCAATTAGGACATATATGCGGGGGGAAACCCCCGCAAACCCCCACCCAATCCAAAACCCCCCCTAGCAGCCCTCCACCCAATCCCCTTATATTATTTATAATCTTATATCCAACCCAATACATATATAAAATAACTAAAATAATATAAAGGTCAATTGTGCAGAAGGTCAATTGTAAAAGGTCAATTTGGGTAATACCTTTTTTTAGAGTCCATTGGACACTATGGGGCATTTTTGGCAGAATTACCACTGACAGAATTACTGCTGCTGTAATTACACCAATCTTCAGCAGAAAGTGGGAGGATTTACCTCCAGCATGATGATGGAGGTAAATACCCCACTCCAGGGCCATACTCCCTATAAAGTGAAAAAAGTGGCAGTAATTCCATTACCATTGATTATTTCCCACACCGCCATACTTTAAATGAGCCCTATAGTCCTTCCTAGTCCCTGTAGTGATTTCTCCCCCACAACTTCAATTATATTGTGTTCTATCCCCTGATATCTCCTCATATCGTCAGCAATATTGCTTCCTATCCCATTAAGTGGTATCAACTCTACATGCTCAGTTACAACCGCTAATGCTGCATGGGATTGTTTCACTCACACTTTCAGTTGTCCCCATTTTTATCCCCAGTGGTAGTATCTTCCCCACACCTCTAGGTTTACCTCTATGTTTGCTGTAGTTTTCTCTGACTCACATTTGCAATTATACCCCATTATTTTTTTCCTGCAGTCGTGTATCTCTTCACACCTTTATTTACAACCCTCTCTATATCCTTCAGTGATGTAACAACTGAACATTTCATTATACTATTTTCAATCCTCTATAATGGTATTTTTCATACACTTTTAATTACACACCTTCTAAATCTCTTAGCGGTGTGTCATCCACATCTCCGATTTAAACTATTTGTGTACCCTAATGTGGTGTCGTCATAGGATCTTCAAGCATATCCTGTTCTGTCATCCACAGGTCTATCCCCCTACACCTTCAATTACACTCCTTTTCATCCAAAGCACTTATTCGCCAGAAGTTCAGTTCCAACCCTGTATATCTTATGCAGTGGTGTCTCTGCCACACCTTGCATTCAACCCTCTATATTTCCTGTAGTCTTGTTTCCCCCACACCTTCAATTTTATGATTTTTGTTGTGATGCCATGGGGTTTCCAGCACCCCTCCAGTTTCACTCTCATTATTTCCTGAAATGTTGTCACTATCCCACTTTCACTTGTGCCATTTCTTTCCACCACACTGGTGCTACTGGCAGGCACCTTGATTTGTTAGTCCTTCTTTGAGCTTAACAGTGACTTCAAATTTTCCTCATACCGCTGATATTCACTGTTCTGTACCCTGCAATACTTAACATGAATTGTCTTTGGCAAAATCTAGCCATAAATGGATGGCTAATCCCCACCACCTCCATGCCTCTCTTCATTAATCAACCATACCCTCACTTCTCATCTTACCAATCCCTCAAAAGCATGGTCCCATAGGACTTATTTGCTAAATAGTTCTGAACAATACTACCTACGCCCAACAACATGCCCCTTTTGTTCTTCACACAATTAAATGTCAGTAAACAGTAATACTTTCTCTCTGGACTACTAGGTTTGCAGAAAGACAGAGGTCAGGTCTACAGAAAGCCATCTACAAAATGTTAAATCATTTGCTAAGCATTTTATTCCAAATGTGGTTGAGACCATCATTATGGTCATACGCGCTGATTTAATTCGATGGCACAGCCTGGCTTTTCGTAAGTCAATTGTACATGTCTCTTTGAACAACTGTGCATGTATCTGATGCTTAGATGGCTTGAACTTCTGTGTTGCCTGAGATCTACTCTGCCCATCAGAAGGAAGACAGGCCTTGTTAGATTTAATTTGTTTTAATGCCCTAAGATACCCTTAGACTTAGTAATATTAACAACTGCTTTTTTCCTTTCCTGTAGACTGCACAGGACCCGATGGAAGCCGGAAAAAGGTAAGCGGTTTTCCAGGACACGCACCCATATCTTCACTTGATTTTAATCAGTGAGGTGAATGAACATGCCCTTTGCTCCTTTCTATTGGGCGATTGAGGGCGCAAAATCCAAGCAGGTGAATTTGAAGTGCAATTTTGCCTGATTTGTGAAACACCCAATATCCATGGCCTTGTTTCACCCAAGAACTTTGGTTGGGAGGAATTACTTTTTTTTATTTATACTAGGTCCACACGCCCTACACTCCCACCCTAACAGAGACTCTGCACCCCACTGCCTCCCCCCTGGTTGTATGTAGGTCCATTTGCTGCCAATTGCCCACCCTCCCTCTCCTCTGTTAGCTCCCTCTGTGTTCTTTCCCCTGTGATTGTAAAGTGCTTCGTTGTTTCCCGAAGCTAGCTCTGCGCTCAATAAATACCCATATAATAATATTAAAATAATAATAACTAAGGAAGCTTTAACTCTGACACAGCTGTTGATGCACTCTATAGAGGTGTGTCAATCAGCTGCTTCCAGCTACATACAGAGTGTTTCATAGGAAAATCTCCGTTATAGTATCAGCTATTTGGTAGAAACTAGTTTATATGTATACGTTGGGGAGACAAATGTTGAAAGTTGCTTTTAACTGATTGTTTGTGTTTCCCTGCTGCCTGATACGTTGATGTTTTCTCCACTTTTGTGCAGCATTATACTGTGCTTAAAGAATATAACAACAGGGTTCCCAATCCATAACAACCAGATGATCTGAAGAGAGTGACTTTCATTTGACAATTGTATCTTAAATAAAGCAGTATATCCATGAGCACCCTTTTGGAATGAAGGGCGTGCCTGACAATGCTATGTTTACTAGCATCTGCCATCTTTGCGATAATGTTTCTATTCAGTGTGAGTTTTATTTGTCCGTAATATGCTTCAAGTGAAATTTGTGTGATATATTATAGTGAATAAGTCCCTGCATTATACAATAGGAGAACATTTTCACTTACATATTGCTTTTGAAGAAGGTGTAATTCAATCGTGGTGAACTTAAATCCCACAAAATGCAGACATTCGTAACAGTGTGATCGTTGTTAAGGAGTATTACAGGAATGTTTGTGAGCTAAAGATATAATACAGACTATGCTGTGTGTAGTGTAGAACATGGGTACTAACATTTAGTATTGGGGACAACAAAGGGGGGGCGACATTGGGTACTAACAATTAGTATTGCGGTGAATTGAGTTGGCCAGATCTGTTAGACCGCAGGCTCTGACAGTGAACAGTGCAGCAGGCACACAAGCAACGCTGACTGATCATGGAATGTTAAAATAAAGGCAAAAATGGAACACTGAAAAGCAGTCTTTCACATGCATTGCAGCTTAAAGAAGGGCCTTGAGAATAAACAGGCATTGTGTGGAACACGAAGAGAGAGGGAGGAGATGCAGCATTATTGGGAGGTGGTGTGTTCCAAACACTGTCCAATGGTCATTTGAGCCTCGGCTGGAAAGCTACATGTGTGGGAGCCAAGAAAGGTGGTGGAAAGTGCTTTGAAGTTGTGGCACGTGATATGACAGATGGCAGCTGATGCCACAAGAAGCTGGACAATGATAAATAATAACAATGAATACATAGGTTGAGAGTTGGTTTTCTAAAAGGCTTAAAAGGGGGAGACAGGAAGAAGGTGGGGTCTTTGGCTAGGTTTCTGGTGGTTCGAGGTTCCAAGAGCTGCTGCTGCTGGCTGGGTTGGAGGAAGTAGGGAATCCCTGCATAGTTGTCTATGGAGACCAGTGTGGCTGCAAAGAAGAAGAAACTGCTTCTGGGCTGCCGGCTGTGGCTGGCTGAAAGGAGGGGCCGTACTGTGAGAGCCCAGACCGGGACCCTGCAAGGAAGTCCTTTCAAGGCCATATCCGAGAGAGATCGGGCTGTATCCTGGCAGAGATGGGCCAAATCGTGCTTGACAGCAAGAAGGGCCTGACGGTTATTCAGAAATAGCAAAGAGCATAGTGTGAGTATTAACAGGGCAGCAATCATTCAATAAATCAATCAATTTGATCAATTGGGATCCCTTCCACAGTGTATTTTAATTGGCAAATGTGTCAAATTGGACACAGAAGGCAGAACTTTCAAGTACTTTCAAGCACCTTAACCTCCTCACTCCCGTCACTTTCCAACCCTGACTTAAATTACTTTTGGACAGTATTCGAAACACACCTCACCAATAATGTTGCATCTCCTTCCCCTCTCTTCCTGTTCCACACAATGCACTTTTATTATTAAGGGCCTTCTTGCAGATACACTGCAAGCAAAATATGTCTTGTAACTTGACAAAGACACAAAAGCAATCGGTACTAGGGGATGGAAGTGTTACAGTACAGCATTGTGATCATTGACACAAAGTATACTGTCAGGTTTTTTTTTTCCACAGGGAAGAAATACAGGCAGTTATTAGCACATTGTGGCAAATGGATTCAATCTGGCAGGCTTTTGAATTTTGTTAACAGTATATTCTGAGCTTGTGTTTTCAAGCCACGGGGAGGAGAGCAATCATCACATGCAGTCAATACTGGGGTCATAGTGATTTATTACAATGCGGTCTTGTGGTCTTGGGCAATCGGAACATACAGAGCTTGTTTGTTGTCTCCCAGAGGATGCAATATGCATTGCAAAATGAAAGTACTATTGCAGAGCAGCCTTGCGTTCTTGGGTAGGCACAACTTCATGGAGCCATGGAGTTTAAGTTGGCAAATTAAACTAACTGATAGCAGCCCCTGGATGTACCTGCAACCGTTCTGTTTTTGGAAAAATAACAAAAGCAGATTTTACATTGAGTAAAATGTCCATTATCACATGGCTCGCTTGTGGCCAAGGGGAGACACATTAAGCAGAGGTGCTTGGTGTGTAAGTCACTCAGTTAAAAAGAACATCTGTGAAGGGAGGAATGGGGATGACGAAGCACCTGTGATCGAATATTTAGAAAAACAATGAGACCAATTAAAAGGTAAAGTTAATTCAAGTGATTTGCATTAACCACCCTCTTAGTAGCAAGGATTTCAATGTATGGCTAGTAACACAGCAATTAAATGGCAATACAGATACAAGAGTGTTTCAATACATTGATGTATTTTTGGGTGCACATCAGATGCCGACTTCAGTGTCAATGTATGGAGTTTTTGGAAGGAACCATACCAAAGATTACATTTGCAGAGTGTACCACAGCCCATAAACATCTTACCCCTTTCCGGGCAAACCATTCATAAAATGGAAACAAAAAAAAAGAATTTGGACATTCTGTATGTGGCCACAATTTCAGGATTGACAATAAGAAATAATTTCTCGTGCATCGTTAAGCAATGATGCACTGAACATTTTTGAAGACCTTCCAGTTGGAAAAGGATGAGAGTAAAAAATGTAACGTGAATGATGCACTGTATGCATTAAAGTTAGATAAATAGTACTGTCAAAGCATTAGTTTAGTGTTCGAACGGTACCACTTTCACATGCATAAACAGGATGAACGTGAGACTGTTCAAGGTGGATCACAGCAGTGCAGGGTTTGGCCATGTTCTGTAATTTTATTGTGTGAGTGGAGGAAAGGTTCTGTTACCAATTCATGTTGCATTTTAGGAGCTGTAAGATACACAACACACTTTGGCTAATGGATCTTGGAAAATGAACCTACAGTATTCAGAAATACCACAGGTATTACAGCTACCTCCAAAGTTGTAAGGCCCAATTTAGACATATAGGCCCTCCTTCAGAAGATTGCCAGTTGGCCGCTGGTAGTGCCGGCAGCCTACTTGAAACCTCGGCTTACTGTTTCTGCCTCCAGAAATGCCAGGAAATTAAGGGTTTGTGGAGGAATGGTTAGTTTCGGTTCCTGTGGAATTCCATAGGACTTCAAGGCAATGGTAACACTGAAGCAACAGCATCATTAGTAACATTACTGGTGCTTCAGTGAATTATCTGCCGGTAGGGGCCTGAATTACCTAACAGCAGACTCAGAGTATGCGGGTCTGGAAAAGGTGCCCATAACCATTGTTACCAGCACTTTTTTCCAGACTGTCAAGCTCATAATAAGGGCCATAGAAAACGAATGGTGCATCTAATAGTCACTACACGCCAGAGCGTGAACGCACCCTTAAACCTTTACTCACAGCCGGAACAGGAAGCCTGGTAGCTGTTATTTCCAAGTGTTAAGAGGAGCAGGTGATTTGCAGCAACTGCCATGCAGAGAGAGTTAGCACCACATTCCCCCTACTTTGGCCCTAGATCAGGGACGTCATTTCACCAAAATGCCAGGAGTAGTGGATGTGACATCACATGACCCTTGACCCCCCTGATGAAATCACAGGAAGTGAAGTAATTTGACCCCACCCCCAAATGACATCCCAGGAAGTGATGGCAAACAACCTTCTGATTTTTCAGATGCGTCTAGCACCCGTGTTTCCAGGCACTCTCATTTCAGCCAGATATAAGAACCGAGGCACAGAGGCAGGTGTGATCACATATTTGGGGAATGTGATTTTCCAGATTCGATGTGGGGTCTATATCTAAAACATACATAAAGCAGTACTTGTAACAAGCTAAACAAAATCTATAACAGGCTACAGCTAGTGTATTAAACATATATAGATCAATGGATACAGAACTACTTGATACTTGTGGTGTTGCTGTGTTAAACAAGCCAAACAAACCCTGACCCGGGGAGGTGTGCACTGCTGTTTAACCAGAAGCAAAATGCTGCACGAGCAAGGCCTGAAAATTAAATCATTGACCAGGATTTAGTATCAACAAAATGTGCTGGTTATACATGTAGCTAAGAGTCAGCTACCACTATGATAGAAGAAATCTAATAGACTGGTCTGCATGCACATAGGGGAGTGCACTTGATAATGTTATCTTTGCTGGAGTTTAATTGTTAGGCAGCATCATATGCAGTACCCTTTGGGAACACCACACACAATTAACACTACAAGTGACAGTACAAATTCTCCTTTGGTACAAGCCCGTACTACACAGTAAAGTGGTAGTGATGGCTGAGCAGCCAGACTTATCTCAAGAGTAAAGTGAGCACAAAGGACAAAAATTACTATGGTTCAAACAAACACTGACTCAAGGTTTCTGAGTAAAAGGATATACATTTATTTACACATCAGTTGTAAAACAATTCACTAAATGAAGCAGCAGAAAAATCACACTCTTAATATACTACACAACGCCTGATGACTTCTGGATAAGTTAAACTCAAAATGAAGTGTGAGCAAAATGGCACTGCAGCAATTTATAAGGGAGGGAAAGACAAGGTTATACAAAATTAAACAGCACCAACAAGTAAGTAGGCTGTGCAATCTAGAAAAGACTTGCTACAATGAGGATTCAAATCAATAGGCCTGGGCCAATGTTAATGGTACAGAGTCTTTGCAGAGGATCACACAGTTCAGAGTAGTTTGCGGTTAAGTCTTTGCCAAGAGTTCGAAATGAAGTTGGTCGGAAGAAAAGTTACTTAAAAGAGTAGAGAAGGACAAGCCCTCGGATTGGCGAAAGATTTCAAACACTTTCACTGTGGTCGGAAGGAACGAGCAACCGGGTTAAACAGTACCTTAAATGAAGAAGAAGGCTGTAGCTGAGGCAGACGTTCCTGGATGATCCTGCAGGCTATGGTTCCTGAAGCGACTGTCGGACTGACACAAATTAGGAAGACTGGAAGGTCCTGCACTGCCCAGGGAAGAAACCAGCAGCAGAGCAAAGCAATGAATAAAAGGTGCTCTCCTTAAAACCCAAACAGGGTCCGGTCCTCCTGGCTATCCAGTTCACTGCAGCTGTGTACAGCAAATTCAACCAGGGGAGGGAGGGCTTGCTTGGTGTTTGACGAACTGGTTGGCCCCACCAGCTCAAGGGAAGAAGATTGCTTGCAGAGCTTCTCTGTCATCGATGTTTGGAGATTCAGACCCACAGCAGGGCTTCACCGGGAGGTTCAGTCATGGTTTTGGTCCTCTTCTTTCGGCTTCTTTTCGGTTCTCTCGCTCCAGTGGCGACTCTCTCTTCCAAGACCCAGAGACCTGCTTTTTATGCAGTTTTCCGCCATTCACACAGCCCGGCTGTCAATCACGCAGCAGGGTGGGTATCCTGGCGGGACAGTCACCACAGCCAATCATACAGAGTGCGACATGGGTCTCCAAGGAGCGCCTGTGCAGGGAGTTTCAAACCCCTCCCTCACATCCTGTCCCCCTCAGAAATTCAGGTGCCTAAAGATGGATTCTGTGCAGAAGCCCACCAAAGGACGGTGAAAAAAGGAACCAAACCTAGTTTGGCACACAGAGTAAAACACGAGAAAGACCTTTACAAAAAGAAATGGCAAATAAAGCCAGCCAGAACCAAATAAAAGTAAATGTGGTCCAGCAGTTCGAGGCTACTAACTTAGCCTAAAACAGTACCAAGGCTATTTACATAGACGGCGGTAGGAAAAATAGGGTAGATACCACTGCCACCACACAAATCTTAACGAAAGGGGAATGAAATAATGTTCCATGAGAGACAGATAAAAAGGGATAACTATTAACGCTTTCCAGTACTTTATGGAAGATAATTTGTACTTGGTCTGTGAATTTTAAAAAGACTAATAAAGTGTATGGCAACTTTACATGTTCGGGGAGACAGTAGTCAGTCCCAGGAAATGGAGTTTAAAGTGGGAAGTCTGAAAAAGACAACCCTGTGTCACTGCACTAAAGGTGCTGTGTGACACACAGTAAAAAGATGATGCCTATGGAGTAGGTGAGGCTCCACAGTCTATGAACACAACAATGTTAAACACACACAGCAAAACAACATGTAAAAGTGGGAAAAAAGGCTCAAACTCTTACCAGGAGAAAAAAATAAATCATAGAAATCCAGCAAAGCTGCTGACGGACTCAGTAGGTAAGGGAAATTAGCCATTCTGGAGAATTCTCACTAACAATAATACCTGGGAAAGATTCTTTCAATATACCCGAGACCACCCATAGTTTGTATTATTTAAGTGCAATACTGGATGTGAGAGGACTTAAAAAGTGCCCACCATTTAATGTAATATCATTTCTGCACACATAAATCCATAGCACCTCAGTTATCTGAAATTGAAAACACGCACAAGTTGCTTCTCACCAGGGAACTCACTGGCGGGCTTCAATGCGTGCACTGTACACTATTGTTAGACAATGGTGTAGCACCAAATGTGAGGGCCCCCTGTGAGCCATGCAGTGCCCTCCTACCCCAACTTCCTTAACAAAGCACATGGCATGCCACACCCCGGGCCGGCCTGGAACCCCACTTGTGTGCAATGTCCATGATGATTATGCCGCTGCAGGAGCATGCACTACCGCAAGTGAAAGAAGGAAACATTTTTTTAATCAAAGCTTAAATGTTTCACATCATGTAGAAAGAAGGGGACCGTGCCTGGTCCACAAATATAAGATGCACCAGTGGTGACTGGTGAGTTGTTTTTTGGAGGGTGTAAACATTTACCACAAGTAGGTGATAGCCTCCAAGAGTAGCGAGGGGGCCTGTACTAACAAAAATTGTTTTAGGGTTCAGAGGGGATTCTTCCCCCTTCCCTGAGAAAATGTTTTCAATAATGGGTTAAAATGTTGTACTACACAGCACACTTTCTGTGAAAATGTGGGTAAAAGACCAACAATTGGTTTTGTAGAGCGTAAGGTAAATCATGAAAAAAAGTACAATAGATGCAAGTCACCAGAAGTGCACAAGGCATTTGCCAATGCATTATCATGCTGGTCCCTGCATTGTATGCCAGTATAAAAACCATTTTCATGCCAACTGTGCCCATACATTTCCATACTGGCTCCACCAACATATGCTAGTATTCCCATATAAGACCATACATGTTTGCTTTAAGATTTTTTTTTATAGTAGCATTACTGGCACTGGTCACAAAATTGGCTCTGTCAATATATGCCAGTACTCCTATGTAAGAACATACTCCCATTGGTTTGGTCATTAAAATTGACGTGCTACAATATGAACACCTCTCCAAACTGGTTCCAATGAAAGTAGGTCTAGACCCATAAGAACACTTATCATGCTTGAATCATCATAGATGCTCAGTTAATAAAAACTCATGATACAGTAAAAAAATATACAGTCAGCTACACCAACACATCAGTTTAGCGAGGTAACACTACTGATCCTATTTGATTTTTTTTTAAAGATGCTGAGTAATAATTATCCTGCCACAATACGCAATGGCTAGACTGACTGCACCAAAATGTCAGTCTAGCCAGGTATTGACACAGATAAACTTGGTTTGCCCGAAAATACCAGTAAAACATGCAAAGTCAATAAAGAATGTGTCAAAAATGCTCTAGGGTTCCCCAGTCTCCCAGGGCCTTACACACATGCACACATGCATCCCCTTTCATCCACCGGTCACTCACCCATTTATCCCCTCTCACATTAATTCATACTGCATTCACCACACAGGCACCCATCAACAACATTCAAACACACACTACCACATTCATACTCATTCACCCACCAGTCACTCACAAGTTCTCTAACATCCAATCATTGCATTCTCTACACAGGCACACTGCCACCCAGAACATTCAAAAACACACCATCACATTCATACTCATTTACCCATCATTCACATACATACATCTTACATACAGTTCACACATTCAAAATACACAAGTACATGTCTTGGGAGGATAAAGGTGCTCTCCTTGGAAGCAAGATGACATGGAGCAACACAGGTTCGATCCCTGGGTCCGCACTTAGAAACCTCTGGGTATTAAGCCTGTTATAAATAACCTATCATATCACAATATATTTTTTAAAGCATTCTTACTTTTTCTTGCAGCTTCGGTCTGTCCTTTCAGGCCACCCTTAGCAACTCCATCCTGCTCACAACAGGAACCAGCAAGCTGCAAGAGCTTCCGGGTTCCTGTATGTGAACTGTGAGGAAGCCGAGGGAGAAAAGGTTGGAGCTGAACGTGGCATGTGACATGTGCCACATCTCACGATCAGCTCCAACGCCAATCCCTACTGAGCACCTACCCTGGTCTATCCTTTATCCTGATGAGTGAGGACTGGGCCAGGGATCCCATTACCCCAACCCCTTCCATATTGATTTAAATAATTGGGGTCGCTTAGGAGTTCCCAGGGGTTGCAAACTGCAAGCCAAGGTTCATAGCTGCAACCCATGGAATCCACAAATGACTTCCCTGCCCTAGATTGTGACCATCTGTTGTTTTATATCAGCTTGGTGCTGTACAGCTCCATTAACCCAGAAGAGCAGGTAGTAGAACACCCGGACAGGCACACACAAGCATGCACACACAAGCACATACATACATACATACATGCACACCAAACAAACGGGCACATGCACACACAACCAGAAATCAATGTAGGCTGGTCACTATATTTATCAAAAGTAGTTGTAATCACACGGTTAAGCTATGAGAATTCGAAGGGTTAGCCCATATGGCGAAACATCCCATACAAAAGAGAGTGTAATGAACGACCTGCTTTGTTGCTCTACTGCATTAAGCCCAGCGCCTGTTAGGTGCATGCAAATGTTGGGAAGAACCCAGTGCTGTCAAATGCAGGGATCCATGCTGGGCTACAGGTGCTTTATTGTGCTGGTTTCATGGCTTAGAACATCCCAGAAAAAGGGACATGTCCAATGCAAATCCCTCTGAATGGCCCCTTCCCCATGACCTTTATAGCAATATGAGGTAACATTTAGGAATTTAGTTTAATTGTTTTTTCTCTTCTTATCTTACAGATTGGGGACACCTGGATTTCCAACTGCTATGAATGCATTTGTGGCGTAAATTACCAAGTCTCATGTGCAAAAGTGCTATGTGATAACTCTACGGTACCCCATTGCTATAACGAAGGTTTTGAAATCACTGAGTGTGTGACACAAAAAGAGCCGTGCTGCCCTAAATACGAATGCCGTGAGTACCATCACATCTGGAGGAGAAATGGGGTGGACGAAGGTGAAAGTTTAGACATAAAGTGGGGCACTCAGAGGACTGCCTGGCATTTCATTACACTCACAATCGTATCATTAATGCAGCTGCCTGGTACATTCAAGGGTAAACATAAAGGCAGGCATCCCTGATCATGCTATTGTTAAAAAGAGCTAGAAAGCCCTTCTCTCGCATTATAGGACTGGGTTCATGTATTATTCTATTTCTTAAAACAACTTTCATTCGCCATAAAAGCAATACAACAATATGGAAGATACATGATATGGTACAAATGTAATTGCTAATGAATGACGTTTGGTATGTATAATCTAACATTGTAACGTTGTCACCCATGCATGGCTTATTCCTTAATGGTAGTAATAGACTAGCCTGGAAGCTCTGAATCTGCTGGCCAGGTATCATCATATAACTGATTCACATTCCAACATACCCAAAACTAGGCCTGGATGAGCTTTCTACAACAAACCTGAATCCCCAGAATTTGTGGTGATTCCTCAAGGACAAACTTCAGACACACCTTTCAGAAATGTCTTCTCAAGTGTGACCACATCCCTTAACTGGGGTAATGTGTATGGAACTCCCATTCAGTCCCAGTGAGATTTCTGAGAGCCAGTAGTTTGTTGCTAGAGGTAGGATTAGGATACTTTGAAATGCTAAAAGGGGAATTGCTCTAAAAAAAGTCATAATCTAAAAATATTGGCCATTATTAAAAATACATATCCTAATTTCTCTAAAGACAACAAGCTACACATGTGCCTCCAAGTCCTACTTTTAAACGACGTGGAGGCACCATTTCTGTATATAAAGAGTAGTTGTAAGAAGCAGTAGTTTCAGGAAGAGGATATAGAGAGGTATGGAGTGATTGGGTGAGAATTAGGATGGTTTTACTTGTGAAACGCTGTTTGCAACTTTCAGTGTTTTGGAGTGGGTGAACAGCACAAGTGCTATCCCTCAAGATTTAGAGAGATGGATGACAAACAGGTCATTCTTCAAAACTTGATGCATAAGAAAAAGATGCCTTTGGAAGATTGCTGAGAAGAGGAGCCATCATTTATTCATGGAAGAGTTTCGGAGGGGCATTCTCACCTGGTTTTGTTTGGTGGGATTAGCAGAGACTCAGGGAGGCAGGTGATATTCCAGCCAGTGACATCAGCTGACACCTGGGACAAGATGTGGGAGGATGAGGCAATTCTTGAGGGTAGTTTGTGGTAGAGCGCACTCACCAGATTTTGCTGGGTGGTAGCAGCAGAGTTTGAGGGAGATGGGTGACATATATTTGGACACATTTGGAATAAAATATCAGCACCCAAATGAGACAGAGGCAGGGTGAGATATGCTGCTCCTGGTCCGTTCACTTCTGCAGCTGTATTTGCTGTTTGCATTTGGGAGTCAAGGATTGCATGTGGTCAATTGATGGTATCATCCAAATCCTTTTTCACACCCTGTGTCACAAGTCACTCGAGAGTACATGCACCAGTACAAGAAAAAGCATGAGTAGTTCATCATCACAATAAGTACCCTCAGAGACAGACCGAGGAGATTGTACTTTCAGTTCCATCTATTGTTTCACATTTTGGAGAGGGTAGGTGTGCATTTCTTCTCTAAAAAGACAGGATCAACCGATGGAGTGTTTGAACTGTGGAAGGAGACTGAAAATCCCAAGCCTCTCCACCACACCCATGCACTGGGTCAGGCAGTATTGATGATGTAATGTAAGTAGTCTCATACAGTGCCCTTCTAGTACTTTTGGTTGCCTTGCTGCATGTGTCTCTGCATGGGTTCATTAGTGGAACAGTAGGAGAGGCAGATGTGAAGCCTGTAGTGTTGGTGGGTGGGTGCAGGTCGGAAGCACCCAATTCCTGCATGTCAATCTGCTTTTTGTGGGTTTGGTTGCGACACTTGGGAGAATATTATCCATAGTGATGAGAGCCCAAGATCTGAAAGACTACATCACTTTCGGCCTCCTCCGCTAATGTGGAAGTGTGTTATAGGGTTAAAGAGGAGAGCCTACTTTTTACTCAATTTGTTTTTGATGTGCTAATAGTTGGGCCTGTGGTGGCCATCTGTCAGAGATTTGTGTGGGTAATGTGAAGATGGCAGGCATTTTAGATCAGAGCTGGGTTGCTGAGGGGTGAGTAGAGTAGATCTCAAAAGTCAGAACGTCCGGCAACCATGCACCCTTTCAGTGAATCTTTACCCCACTGGTCCCATTTCATTAGCTCCCTCTCTCCCTCCCCCTCTCTCTCTCTCTCCCTCTCTCTCTCTCTCACCCTCTCTCTCCCTCTCTCTCCCTATCTCTCTCTCTCCTCTGCCTCAAACAGATACATTGTACTCCATGTATAGCAAGACAAGGTCTGCAAATTGGCAGATGAAGGAAAGGGGCCGTCGGGACACTCCACTCATTACCAGGTGCATCCCTTCCTGAACCAAAGAACAAACAGCATAGCTCCAGCAGTCTGCACAATTATGCCAGAAAACACTTCATCTGTACCAATGTTTGGGAGTAGGACACCGAGTTTGACCCCTTACATACAGGTGGCACATAGCATTGATTCCCCATTACATACATCAAGACAGTGTTTTGGAAGCATTTGAGCATTGCTAATAATATCAAAAATCCCATGACGGACAGCGCCATCTCAATGACATCAAGATTATAATGCTTGCAACAGATCTCCTGACCTACTCATTTGTGGAAAACCATACATTTGAATATCTTGTGGTAAAAAGTCAATCATCTTTGGGAACTTTTAGGCTGCTATTTTTGCACTTACCAAATGGTACCGCAATTGTATAATGAGGTTATGTGTACAATAGGTAGGTACTACTGCATTCAGTGGGGAAAAAATTCCACTTAACCATGTACATGTGGATCAGTGGTCAGAGCACTTACTATATGACTGGCATAGCACACTGGTTAGCATGTGCATCCTCCAGCACCCATCTTAAGTATTTCAAGGGGCCAGTGGGTGTGTGTAATTCGGTAACATACAACTTTGTATGTGCAAGGGTTACAGGTCAGAAGCCAAAGAGTGGTTGACATCTGGAGGCGATTGAAGCACTATGACTAAAGCCTCACAGTTTTACTTTGAGCTTTGCTGCCACAGACAATTAATCATATGGGCCTCATTAGGACCCTGATGGTCCTGTAATGAACGGTGCCGGCCATTACGGGCTGCCCTATTACGAGGACTGCTGCGGGACCCACTAAGGAATGCCTGGTCAGACCAGTCGTCCTTAGTGGGTCCTGCAAGCAGTCCAGGATGCTAACAACGGGCCCGTCATTAACGGGCACATTGTTAGCATCCTCCCCATTCCCAATGAGCCCTATGGGGGATCAAATGGGAATGGGGATGTACCGGGCCCGGGTCCCGTGAAAGGGATTTACCGGGCCCTGCAAGGTAGGAATGGCCCGGTAAGTCCCCTTTTGCAGGACCCGGACCTGGTACCCGGTATACTCATAATGAGGCCCTATGTGTTTGCTGTCTTTGAAATTGTCATGATAATTGCACACATTCCCTGGTTTGCACCACAAGTTCTAAGGGTTGGCTGAATTCCTTTTTCCACTTGTCTGTCTTCTACATGGATCCCGCCTGCTGGCGGATTGATTTTAATTAGTTGTGGGAAAGTTGAATTTTGCTGGGATTTTTGCACTTTCTCCCACCTCCCTGATTTCCTGCAAGGAATTTATCTGATCCAGAGTGCTTTGGAGTTGTGTGGTTGCTTTTGTCTCTGCCTCCCTCATCTCCCACAATGTGTTTTTCCAAGCCGTGGGTAGATGGGGGGCTAAACATGATCCTCATGCCACGCACACGACTATCAACACAAAGGCAACTAAATGACAGATGTGCCTCACTTTTTGGCCCATCCCTGTGATCCTCGATATATCGCAGGTGTGAGAAGCGTTATTCTCCCAGACAGCCATTCAGACCATACCCAATTGGTGATTTGGGCGACATGGACATGACATCGATCAAGCAAGTCAACTAACTGCAAAGTCTGAAATTAATGACATCATCGCTGACATCACAACATAGCCACATTATACACAAAGTACGTATTCATCCATTCATGAAGTTACATGAACATGCACTAGTTTATTGCATGTAGGCATGAAGCACAAATTTATGATCCACTTAGGTAGAGGACAGATACACGTAAATATCTTTAGAGTCATATCTTTTGCCAAAGCTGAAACCACAAGATGTAAAGTATTCATATATTTATCTTGCACATGCTTGACTGCTACCTACATGGAGAAGCCTTAAGGAATGATATAGAAGCTATAGGTATCTGAAATATATGGCAAAGGAGAGACAGGCTTCCAGTACAAGGACATGCTGACATGATCGCCGCAACCAGGGGCTAGCAGAAATAAGGCACTCAGCCAAGGGCAAGTGGAGACGGAAAAGTTCCAGTTACCAAGAACAAAAGCCACCTGCAGAAAATCGGGTTAAAATCCTAATAATTACAAGCAGGACAGCTTTATTTCAGGGTCTTCACACACGTGACCCAGCCAAACAGGACGATGCCCATTCAACCAAGGTAGACGAAGATTACTGTTCCCATTAAACCAGATGGGAGAAAGCTACAACTGCTAACTGAATGCACTTTCCCAGGATAAGGTGATCAGAGATGGCAACATTAGGGAACACTTTGCACCTCCATGTTCATTCCCATTGCTTTGAAAATGTGCACACACACTGGTAACTGTCCAGAGTCCCAGGGATGGGAGGACACATTCTGCCCAATCCAGATTCACCTTTCACGTGAGGATATCATTTGTTGCAAGGGCCAATGGACTCTCTGTGTGCCTGTAACATTGTAGATTGATTGTAGTAGTGGTGGTCCTAGGAGGAGCCACTAGATATGGCTATCCAGTTGTAGAACTAATCTGTATATCTTATATATGTAGCCTAGCCAAACTGACCAATGTAAATGTGTGATAGGTTTCTGGACTGGAACCTGGATTTGTGATGTCACACCGGGATAAAACCGGGGGACACTTTCTCACAAGTCGAGAGCTTGGAGGATACTTGTTTTAGTGGTGCGATCACTGTAATTTTGTTTGCTAATAAAAGACAGTGAGCCTCATTACGAGTTGGGTCAAAGGGATTACCGGCACCGGTAAGGACACCGGTGCCGCTAATCCCTTTGCGCCCTATTCCGAGTTCCCTTAGCAGGTCCCTTCCTTAACGCCTACCAGGCGTTATGGACGGGACCTGTTAAGGGAATTCAGAGCCAATAACGGTACCGCAATTTGCGGTACCGTTATTAGCGCCTTCCCCCTTCCCATTGAGCCCTATGGGGGCTCAAATGGGAATGGGGAATGGCTTTTTCAATGCGGACTTACCGGTCCCGCAAAGGTCGTAATAGACCGCTAAGTCCCCATTGAACCAGGTCGGACTGGGTACCGGTATGGGAGGTAGTCATGGCGCAAATAGCGCCATGATTACCTCCATACTCGGAAGGAGGCCCAGTAACTTTGCCCAATGGCTGAGTGTTCTGTTCTTGTGGTGGGGGGTCTTTGATGGACCCAAGTGTTCTCTGCTGATAATTGGGGTGACTGCTAGAGATCCCCGACCACAACTGTACACCTGGACATGAATGCCAAGGTTCACTGTAGCATATTTTTGAATGCATGGAATTTGGCGACAAGCTGACAAACAGGTCCTCAAAGATTACAGATATCCTCAACAGCAAAGAATTTGCAATTTTGCATTTTTGCATAGAAGCTGTAAAATGCTGCTAACTCCATGTTTACATTGTACCCACAGAAACTTCACCAACTCCTATTTTTTGCATGCTTTATCAACAATTGTAAGACTTTGAAAATTATTTTCACTGTGGCCCAGAAATCCAGAATGTCAGCTCCCATTTTAGCGAGTGCACCACAAGTTGCTCCTTGACAACCTGAAAACGTCAGTGGCTTTCAGTTTGGCCTCTACTTACAGATATTGGACAGGCTCCATGAGCAGTGCACAGCCATCACCTATTACTGTAACATTCGCAGCAGAGGGCTAAAGGGAGCTTTTTTACAGCGTGTCAGTGGCAGCCACCATGCGATGTGTCCTCTGTGCTATGATTTTTTGATGAGACAACAAACTGAGTTAGCCATAACAATGCATTCATTAGTATGTTTTTCTCTCTGGTGCGCCTTCTTAAGCTCAACTAGATCAACATTGTAAGGGCCCGTGCCTTGGTAGGAGATGCAGATGTGGTGTATATGGCGAGGGGCCTGCTTTCAACTGTGCATGGTGATCTGGGTCTAGTTTGATTTAAGTTAGCATTGAGTAATTGCTGGATTCCTGTGTGGACCCACATTTCAAAGCAAAAGCTACCATCTGTCCTGGGGGAGGAGCAGAAGAAGCAAGCAGACAGATGCTTTGCTGCAGCTCGTATGCCATCAATTGGAGAAAAAAACAAAGGCAGCAGGAAAAACACCAACCAGACAATATTTTGGCAAGTACAGGAGGAATGTCAAGCATCACAGACACCTGTTAAAAGCTTTTGACAACCATACTGGGCACAGTGTGCAGGGAGGAGAATATGTGGTATACACTCCTCAGTGACTCAACATTTCAAATGCAAACTGGTCATCCTCTTGAACAGACAGCAGTCCATTAGACACACATTCCTAGACATCTCACCTGTGGGAATGGGTGATGACCCACTAGAGTATTGGTACAGCAAGCAGTGCATCTGGTCAGTGGCAATTGCTGTAAATTCGATTAGCTGTAGCAGAAGCTTTGCAGTACCACGTTTTGAAAATTTGACATTTTTGCACATGAACGAATGCTTCATTGATCATACCTACCCACAACTAGCACACCAGCTCGATGATGTTGATAGCTTGTTACAGAGAACATTTCAGGCACTATAAAGTGGAGGGGGTTCGCTTCATGGTTTGTGCAGATAGGAAACTAATGTTTGTAAGAGTGACTGTGACTGAAAGGCACTGGCCAGTTGCTGCTACAAACATGCAGTTGTCCTCTTATCCCACAAGGCAAAGCCACCAACTAAGGTTCTCAAGCTCTTTTCCAGGGTGCACCCACCCACTAAATGTCCCTTGCTTTTTCACAGGGTGAAGCCTCCCACTAAGGCTCTCTATGTTGCCATAATGCATAGTCACCAATTAGGGTTCTCGATATCTTCTCCCACAGTGTAAAGCTAAACAGTAATTGCCATGGGTTCTCTTAGAGGTTGAATTCTTGCTTTAAGGTATTTAGGCTCTCTGTCAGGGTGCAGCCACCCCTCAGGGTCTTGGCTTTTTTTGCACAGTGTGCAGCCACCAACTAAGGTTCTCAGGGGCTATCACGGGGCATAGCCACCCAGAGGTTTCATGGATGTATTCACAGGGTTTAACCACCCCGTTAGGCTCTGAAGTTCTCCCTCAGGGTGCAGCCTACCCCTTACATTTCTCAGGCTCTTTCACAGGGTGGCACATGGCAGAGCTGCTCACTAAAATTCTTAGTTGTGGTTGAGGTTTTATGTCTGCTTCCAGCTTCTGCTGACTTGTGCACCTGGTGCACCTTCTTGTATAAGGGGTGCACATGATTCCTCATGGAAGTCATTCATGGGTTGCAGGCCTAGCCCTTTGCCTTCTGCCACTGCTTGATCCACTCTCCAGGGTCTTCTACCATGCAGCAGAACTCAGCCTCCTCCTTTGACGGACTTCCATTGTGGCAAGGAAAATACTGCCACACCCAGGACCCTGTGGTAGTGTAATTGGGGTTTGAGGACACCATTCCCTTTCGCCTGGGCATGGCTCTTTCCATCCACTGCCAGCACTTTATGCTACTCATCAGGTATATCCACCGCTTGCTGCTGCACATTCACAGACTGGCCATTCCGCCTCTGCCTGAGACTGCTCCCAATGGACCTACACCTAATGTGCACCCCTACCCTGACCCTGCTAAGTGTTGACTGTAAGGAAGGCATAGTATCAAAGTACGACAGACAAAAGTGATCACATTTCACAGGTCTTTATTAAACCGTAAAGTGGGTGAAATAAACACCTAATCTAAACCTAAATCTATGATGGGAGCAAGCTACGATTATCAAATAATAATATTAATACAGTCCTAGTGCAGTCTATTCAAATAAAAAGGGCCTATACTACAAAACCTATTACCAATCCTTTCCTCTATGCTACAAAATAGTGTGGGATAATGTTCACAAGAAAAGAAAGAAATGTTCACAAAAATGATAAGTCAGGATGGTAGGGCCGGGGTCTCCCTTCCCCATGTTTCTTAGCACGGCACAAGACAGTACTCTTGAGCACAGCACACTCCTGGGCTTCTCTGGCACGGGCATACAGTTCCTTGTTTCTCTATATCAAGGCCTGCTGTGCACAAGTCTCTTCTCATACAAAGTATCTTTGTTTGGAGGGACTGATATGCCAAAAAAACAAAACAATAGTTCCTTCTGCTGATGTTCATGCCGGGTGATTAACCTTCACCCTTGGATCCCCCTCAGCCGGGTTCCGATCCTTCTCTCAGTCATCAGCCACCCTCAGTCGTGCCCAGACCAATCATTCACTATGGACATCCCCCAATGGGGCTCATACTTGTTGTCACAATGTAGTTCACTTAGCTTTGTCACCATGTGGGATTCACTTCCCTTAGCTATTTCTCTTGACGTCTCTCAGTCGGGTTCACTACTGCCTTTTAATCACAATCTCTTAATGTGCAACCATCAAAAGTCTCAATGTCCTTTAAACAACCATCAATTTTAAATGAGGGCCCCTCATCCTGGCTCAGACCTTCCAAAGCACTTGCTAATTTAAACAGAGACTTCTGAAGGGCGATCTCGTCTCGCTGGATCACTCTGTTAATGTTTGGCAAGAACGGGTTTCACAAAATCACAGTTCACACGGCGTGCCTTCAGCCGGCACAAACGCCTCTTTCACAATTCCCTCAGTCAGGTTCACAATCTCACAATCGTCAAAACTCCTGCAAAATGTCAATGACTTTTGATTTTACTAGGGGTTTGGCTTCCTTCATGAACACCTGACCTCTCATGCCGGCCTTCCGGATGGCATCTTGTTACTTGTAGATTCAATACTTTATTCTCGTTGTTCAGGAGAGAGGTATCAGCTTGAGACCTTCGACTGAACGCCCACGTGGCGCCGGACCCCTTGATATCTGGTACCAAGTTCATCTTCTTAATGTTGCCAATGGAACCTTGAGCCTAAAACAGTCCAGTCCACTATCAAGTTCTTCCGACTCACCAGCTGTGCTGAACTCATTGGCATTCCTTTTGCCGCTAGAATCAAGGATGGTACCACAATGGCAACCGTTTCTCCCTGCCCTGGATATCAGTGCAGGAATGTTCGATGTACTTCTGACATCCGTCACATCATTTGCCAGCTGCAATTTCCGGTCTTATGTTTCTTTTGTCGGAGGCTTCACGGGTCTGGGTTGAAAAGGGCAAGGGAAAATCCCTTCATGATATTCTTTCAGGTCTTGCTGCCTTTCTCCTCTGCTTGAAATGCTGTCCTGGAATAGCTGTTTCCTCGTGAGTTTGTCCTTTATCAGAGTGTGCTCTCATGCTCCGCCCTATCCCTATAGGGAAGGGAAAGGGCAATCAGGTGTGTGTAGTTGGCGGAAATTGCCTGACTCTGCCTGACACTTGAGTTGGGACATCTCAGGTAAACGGCTCTGGTTTTAGTCCTTTGTCGCTCACAGTGTGAGAAAGTTTTTGTGTTGAAAAAGGGGTGGGCCAGAGTTTCTAAATATCCTACTAGGCTGGATGGGAAAAAGTGTCATAATGAAGGAGATACCACGTCTCATGCTTCAGTGTCCCACTTCCACCTCCTGAAGACACCTCACCCAGGTGATCCTCCCACACTGGTCCACCCCCAGGAACTGGATCCAATAGCGATGGCCGTTTCCTGGCAAACTGGCTGACAGATCCCTGGGCACTAGTAAGTGAGACGCTGTCAGGTTTCTCACATTACCATAGCCTCAATTAAACCCCCCACCAAGATAGCACCCATCCCATAGTCCTCAATTCTGGTGCTTGCTGGGGCCACCTCCTAGTCCCAAATGAGGAACATACCCTTCTGCTCCTCCAATGCCACTGTGGGGGAGTCCACATGAGCCCCTGCCTCCCCTGCCTCTATGCCTGTTGACCATGCCATCCTGAAGCAGGCCTCTCCCAATTTCTCTGCCACCCTCACCAACTCAACAATTCAATAAATCACCAGATCCAAACGCAATAAATAAACATGGTCACTTTCATGAGATCTGACAAACAATCATTCAAAACCAGGAAATCTGCTCAGAGTTCAGGGGAATTCGATTGTGTCAAAAACCTATCTCATTCTTCCAGTATGTAAGATTCATGCGCTCTCGAGGGTCCACTTTGAACTTCCCTTGAATGTGATAACCAGTCTCCTCCTCTCAACTCAAACACTCTCTTATCAGTGTCCAAATCTACTTCAACATGTGTTCAAAGCAAGGCATGCAATGTAGAAGCTGCTAAAGGTCCAGCCACCAAAAGGTAAAACAGGGAAGGGAGGGGTCAAAATTCAAATGCATGGTTCACACCCGCCTGTTAAATCTAGCAGTCGATGGTATATATGGCCTTCTGAATAGCATTTAACTTTCAGCAAGCCGAATGAAAACTATGGGCCTCATTACAACTTTGGAGGTAGCCATGGCGCTATTAGTGCCATGGCTGCCTCCAAAATCGTGTCCGGATCTGGTGTGGTGGAGAGGGGACATACCGGGACATTCCACCCTAGGCGGACTCAGTAAATCCCCATTCCAAATGTCATGCCCCATTCCCATTTGAGCCCCGATAGGGCTCAATGGTAAGGGGAAGGCGCTAATAACAGGCCCGCTAATTGCGGGCCCGTTATTAGCTCCAAGGTCCCTTAACGGGTCCCGTAAAGAACGTGTGGTTAGACCACACATCCTTTACGGTCCTCGCCAAGGGACCTTGGAATTGGGCGGTAAGGGATTACAGGCACCAGTGTCCTTACCGGTGCCCGTATCCCTTACCGCCCAGCTTGGAATGAGGCCCTGTGAGTTATCACAGGACACTTATTTTGGTAATGCCTGCCTATTTGCATGTTGTCCAATTGAATTATTTTATTATGGATTTGTAATGCTGAGTGACCCCACACCAATGTTTCCCTGTGAAATTAATAGTTTTCACACATATCTCCAATCACACTTTTACATTCTACCACCCGCAAAATCGTGGGTAGAAGATACACTTTGAATTAGGTTTTTCAGTGGACAAGAATATGTGTAGGGTGAAGCGTTTGACAGCAAGCAGACATGGAATATGATGCTCCCTTGTCCAGAAGGGAGAAAGGTATCTGGGAAAAGGAAGCCTACTTGCAATGTAAATTGGGGCATGCACTGTGCCTATACCAAGGCAGTGGACAAGCTGTTGAGAAAAATCCAGATGAGAAGCAGCAGAACACCCTTCATACCAAAGAGAGACTGAACAGTATGGAGGAGGGTGTGAATGTCAATCCCTCTTCAGAACCAGTGAGAGAGAGGAAGTGACCACTGGCAGGGGGGCATTATATATAGTCAGCCTGAAAAGGACCCAGATTCAGAGGGGGAATAAATACCTATTACAGAGAGACCCCCAGAGAATCCAGTGTATCCTGAGATCTGAGGGACACACCTCCAAATGAAGCCAAGAGAAACATTTCTGAAAGGCCCTAGGTATTGAAAGAATCTCAAGGGCTGAGGGAAGGACCTCCAAATAATTCAAGAGAAATGTCTCTGAGAGACTCTAGTCTGTGTGTGAGATCTCTGTGGCAGCCAAATTGAAAGTACTAGGCGGCCTCAAAGAATCCAGCGAATGCCAGGCCCAGAGAAACCAGAGGAACATTATTTGAGAGATGCATTGAATCTCAAGGTCTGAAGGATAGGCCCCTCAAAGAACAAGTGAAAGGCCTTCAGGGGAACCCCGAGAGAATCTAGATTTAATCCCAATTTCACAAGTACTGGCCTCCAGAGTAGCAAAAGACTGGTCTACTGAAGGACCAGCGCAGTAT
Source organism: Ambystoma mexicanum (assembly GCF_040938575.1). Lineage (NCBI taxonomy): Eukaryota > Metazoa > Chordata > Amphibia > Caudata > Ambystomatidae > Ambystoma > Ambystoma mexicanum. The sequence goes on along the minus strand of NC_090934.1, from coordinate 893,397,369 downwards.
CCAAAAAGGTTCTCCAAAGAGTACTTCCAAAGAATCAAAATAAAGGTCTACAAGAGGCCTCCCAAGAAATAAGAAGGACCTCAAGGTCTGAGTGAGAGACAATAAGAGGCCTCCAGTAATGCAAGAAACAGGTCTGGAAAGGAATCCCTGTAAATGTGATAAGAGAAGACCCCCAGAAGCTAAGAGGAAGGCACGTTTGAAAAATACCCTTCATTATACTGTGGGTACCTTGGATGTAAGACCCTATAAAGGACTTGAACTTTGTGTTTGCTGAAACCATCATATTTTGTGTTTCAAAGCCAGGGTATCCTGGGCCTAACCAGACTTAAAAAGCATAGGTTTAGACTTTTGTTGGCCACTTATGTTGGAACTGTTGTGTTTTCTAGCACAGTATTCAGAAGAGGGCACAGGCTTGCTAAGTATAGGGAATGAAGATTCCTTGTACTGATTCGAAATCCTGGGAGCTGGTGAACAGAGTCGCCTGAACCTTTTTTACCATTTCATTTACCACGGACTAACTATGCAAACACACCCATCCTATGTAGACCCATGACACTCTGACTACCTACTCTTACTCTATGTAGACCTATAATGTAATACTATACTGAAATGAATTTTAACAATGTATCTTGTTATCTCTTCATAAGTATGATCGTTTGTATACATTTGCAACTTTCGTTATTGTAATGTCCTGTATATCCCTATCTGTGTAACTTGTAAGAATTAAACCCAGCTGCCCCAGGGCTTGGTTGTGCTCTATAAATATATAAATACAAATACAAATACAAATAGAATCTGCCCTTAGGTCATATACACGTTTGTTCCACGCTGCTTTGAAAACCCTCCAAAAAAGTGGGTTAATAACACAAACTAGGATGTAATCTTTAACCTCACTTCTCGACACTGATCACACATTCATGTCCCACCTACTCACCCAAGCACCCCATGATTAGGCCTGATATCACACTGTAGGGCAAACCAAATGGACCAGGAGTTACAATCGATGTCTATGCTGCAAGGATTGGTGTTTACTGATAGTAACTCACCCTGATGTATGTCACAGCATACAAATACATGCATTCAGTCATTTCATTAGGTGATGAGTATAAGCAGGGGGCCAGGAGGTGTATTTTATAAGAGTTGCTCAGTCTGAAAAAAGAGTATGGTAAGGAAAGGGCAAGATAAAATGCTGTTGCTGAAGGATAAAGGAGAGAAGGTGGGCTTCTCATAACCATGTTGAAGGTGAGGAGAGTAACATAGTGCAGACACTTAGCAAAAACATGTGGCAGAAGACCTACATGTTTTTGGGCCTCTTAATGCCAGCATACATGAATACAAGGGAGAGGTCATTGTTAACAGAGGTGTTCATATAATGTGCCATTGTGATGCTGGCAATGCTTTGGAGGGAAAGGACCTCCATGTCCCTGTCCCACTACCTCCTTAGATTGTGTTTTCTGCATATGTTCTGCTCTGGGGAGTCCAGTACGCACCACTGGCACTGCAGCTCTTTATTTGTGTTCTTGATGGACAAAGACCCATGGGATACCCTTAGGGCACCATGGGTAGTTGTGGACCTTTGTACCTCAAGTGTGTGTTTTTGGGCACGCATGTGTTGCCCACAGAGCAGGGTATGGGCTGGTGGCAGCTATATGCTGACTTGACAGCGGCTTTGGTTGTCCTCCCTTTTTGTCGACACCCAGGCCCTGCCATAGGAATCGAGGGATTCTTGAGCAAAGGCAAGATGGCCAGTGGTGGCCTCTTGGTTGCCTTTGCCTTTCACTATTGTTTCTCAAAGTCCTGAGAAGCCCTGTCTGTGTTCCCTTCCCCTGACTGGATGTTGGGTGGAAGGGCCATATATGGAACTTGGGCTGCCCCTGCTTGACTAGCAGGGACCTTCCAAGGGATTGCTGTTGTGGGTACACCTAAGGGGTGGGACCTGCCTGAATGGAGAAAGGAGTGAAATCACTTTCTGTGTTGTGGCCGCAGCACAGAGGCCTGTGTTCTGAGGCCGCCATGACTGAAACTGATTGAATGCCGTGAATGCTCTGAAAGGCTGGGAGTTGCCTCCAATCCACATCCTGTGTTTGGATGTCTGGTTTTGGGTGAATGGCCTGGATGCATGTGAGCCTGATTGGGTGCTCCTTGATGAATGCACAAGTGTGTGATGGGATGACCAAGACTAGCTCAGCCTGAGTGAATGAGGAGGTTTGTGTATAACAAGGGACCCCACACTTACCTACAACCAAAGCAGAAGCTTTAAGTCTCAAGAAGCTAGCTTGTATCCAGAATTCAGCTGGGGGAAGAAGTCTGCAGCTGCAACTCTTCATCAAATTCAAAAGCTGCTTTGCTGATTTGAGGACTGAACCACAGAGGACCTGGAGAGGCAACCTCTTCCCATAGCTATGAGGGGATATCGTGCAACTGCTTCTCTTTACCCGCAGTGTCCTGGAAGCCAGTCCTGTGTGCCTGCCACCTTGAAGAAGTACCTTTGTGGGTCCAGAAAAGGAGTGCCTGCACAGCTTGAGCCCAAGAAGTCTATCTACATCGTCCATTTCTGGAGAAGTGTTTGTGACCGCTTGAAGCCAAGTTTCTGTGTATTGCAGAGAAGTGGGGATACCCAGGCATATTGTTGCCTGATGCTTAGAGCTTGTAAAATTACAACCATGCAAAGAAATCTTCAAAGGGCACTGCATCCACAACATGTGTCCACTCTTCCATGACCGAAAAAAAGTCCAGTGTCACCCCCTACAGAGAAATGCCTTCTGGTGGGTTTGCCACCATCAAATAATGAAGAAAGTGTCCCGAGGTTCAGAATTAATGAGGGTCTGCAGTGCATTCCAGTGCTCAAGCCCAAGCTGTCAGAAGCCATCCTGTCATCTATGCTGCAGCTGCAGCACCAGCAACACGGAATCAAAAGGTGACCAACCGCAAAATACTGAAACCTGACACCTACTTCTGGAGCTGGACCCATCACCAGTGAAAGTCATTGATGCCCTTCAAGGGGTGTATCTTTATAACCCAAGCCTTGTCGAGGTCCACAGAAAGTTTCATCTAAATGAGACATTCACAGCTGGCGTAGCAACCCGACAACAGAGACCACTTCGACAGGCCTGCATTGCTGTCTTTCCGACACTGCTCGGTCCCCTTGTCCTGCTTGACACCAACATCCCAGCAACTCCTTCTTCCAAGGCGGGTATCGTTGAGGGAAACATAGAAACTCCACCACTTCGCCTTCCAAGGCACCCAAGGTACTGTTACGAGAAAGAGCATCTTCCATTCTAAGGATTCATCCAGGGGTCCAGGATTCATCTTGGATCCTGTTCTCTGTGGCTTCACAGGTATTTTGGGGTGGAGGGACCTGTAGAAACAGAGGCAGACTTTTAATGAACATATTTGGACTGGGCTGTAATATACAACATTAAGTACACCTTAACTTTTGATTACAGGTTGCCCAGATGGGGGGCAATCGGGCCTCATCACGAGTTGGGCGGTAACGCCGGCGCTATTAGCGCCAGCGCTAATAGCCCCACCGCCAAACCCCCCGGCGCTATTAGCGCCGGATCACAGGTTTGGCGGAAGGGTTATTGCCCATTCCCGATTGGGCCCATTCGGGAATTCCTCATTCCCCATTGGGCCCAATGGGGAAAATTCATGCTATTACCGCCGGCGGATTTCCCGCAGGCGGTAATCACGCCAAAAATCGGCAATTTTGCAGCGGATTTCCCCCAGTTTAGAGCTCGGGGGAAATCCGCCAAAGCCATGATCTGGCAGACCCTTAAATGTGGCGGTAATAGCGCTATCGCCGCATTTAAGGGTTACCGCCACACTCGTGATGAGGCCCACTGTATTGCAGTTTTACACTAAAGAAAGCATTATGCCTATGTTCTAAGTATTAACTGCCTTTCTACATTAATGTTGATGAGGTTAACCCTTGCCCGGTAATGTAAGTGCTTTTTTATTAATTATCAACAGTTGGTGCATTATTTTGATTGATTGATATTTTATTTATATCGCGCTCATACACAAGTGTTTCAGAGCGCGACCAGGCAGGGAAAAGGAACAGGGGATAACAAAAACAATTATCTTACTAGGCCCAGTGACATTGAGAACGTGCAAGTGCAGGGTAGAGGGAGAAGGGGGAGAAGTGCATGGAAGGGGGAACAAAAGGAGAGTGCGGAGCGAGAAGGAAAAAAAACAAAAATAATAATAAAATAATAAATAAAAAGGCAACAAACAATGGGAGTGCAGCCAGCAAGTGGCAAGTGCTGGGTTTATGGCAGCAGGCCGTGTAGGTCTGAAAGTGCAGGAAGAAAAGGGGAGGCTGACCCCAGATACAGACCCCAGTGCAGGGGGTGGCCCGGAGGCAGTGCGTGAGGGTGGCATTATAACTGAATTTAAAAAGTAACATTGGTACCACATAGAATTGTATATATTAAGTGAAGTTACCTGACCAGATTTCTAGTACACAGTAAGTCTTATTTATTTTTATATATCTACCTGACGTTTTATCCTTCGATAAAAGAACTGTGTTATCACCTAACATAGTGTGTGGACATTCAATCGTGACGGGTTAGGGTATTTACTGTACCTAAGAATCAGTCTGCATCACCTCCCATGAGTCTCAGCCTTGGTTGCTCGTCCATATCTACAATTAGAGAACTTTGGTTGAGGTGCAGTGTGACTCTACTGCAACCATATAGTGGGTCGAAGTACAGATACCCCCTCCAGTCATTACACCCATCAAATTCAAGAGACAGAATTTTCCAATGGGACAATAGGTTTTTAATAAAGGTATCTTTATTTGGGTTATGTAAAGGGATGAATTTATTTCATCAATAACAAGGGACTGTAACATTACTCCTGAACAGTGGCTGCCAATGCATACACCTACTTCCTAACATACTGCAGCGGGAAATGGAAATACATCCTAGCACAAGGGGAGAATGCAGAGAATCATCTTCTGTGGTGGGTGCTGCATTCACAGTAGATACCCATCTAACACTGATGTGACCAATGTGTGAGAATAGCTCCTTTCTAAGCAACCACCTCCTATCACAAGTGACACATTAATAAAATCTCTTCTTACCATAGTTGCATGATGCATTAGTTCATAAAAGAGGAGATGGGTGCATTGATTACTACCCCCAACTATAGTATTCAGGCCATTTGATGTCACTGAACAATCTAACAGTTCATAATTTACATTCTGTCTTTTTTTATTTCATGGATATTTCACTATTTAAGTGCAATTGTTTATATGTACACAATAAAACACACAATTTACATGATGAATGAACTGGTAATCATAGATTCAGATAATTAAGAGAGTGGTCAATGAACACCCTTCAACATAGTTCTAGCTAGGAAATAAATGTCAACGGTAGGGACTACTGAGCATTATCTAAATGTCTTTCTGTGGACCTACAGGCAAAGAGGAATCGTTAAGATAAAAATGTCCAAAATAGTAGATCAAAATAGATACTGACTCACAGGCCAGAGGTAAACGGTCTACTGCCTGAGAAGGATTTCCTCAGCCCATTAAACTTTCAAAGAACAAAAGGCTAATGGCTTTTACCCCGGCCTCAAACTAACATTCACTTCTGGTCACATGTTTGCATAGAAATGAAACTCCCATGGAAAAATGAAGTTAACATTTGCATACATGTTGAAGATGTGGCATTAGTTTAAAGGGGCTATCAAAACTAGTCACTTTCTCAGCAATGATAAGTCACACTGCGACCATTCATATGTCATTTGAAAGCTAGTAACAGGCTTGTTATTTTGATGTAATTATTCTCAACAAATGCGATTTCTGGAAATCATGTTATCACCTGAGTTATGTTTCTAGCTACCCTCAATTAAATATTTGAATTGCCGAGATGATAGGTCATAAAATGGGGCATCTGCAGATTACGTTTCATGTACATAACTCTTACCCTTTTTGTGTGAAGGGCAAATAATCAAAGCACAGTCGTGCAGTAAGGTGCCAAAATGAATGTAAGCTTCGCTGATCCTTTATATGGTGAGGAATATTAATATCTAAATATCATGGCATTTATTGGCAAATTGCAAAATGTTGCCATGTAGGGACTTCTTGGCTAAAATCATCTGACATGAAAAAAAATGTGAATCTCAATGCAGAGTTGCCATGTTTCTGCTCGAGACTCCTGAACCAATCCTTAGAGAGGCTTGACATGGGGGGGTGGAGAGAAATATAAATGTACAATCCTGGTTGTGTGATCATAAGTTAGCACTGCCTAAAGTTCATTTTCCATGGGAGGGGCTTAGAAAGTAAAACGGTCTTGCACTTGGTCAAAGGGATCAGCTGCCAAAAATAACTAAAGGAGATCTGCTGAAACCTCATCTGGGTGGAACTATTGGAAGAGGGCTAGAAATTTGTATTGCTGGGTAGACCAGAAAACAAGTTGTGATACATATCTGGAGCCATAGAGGGAGAATAGATCTAGGATCCAATTGACTGAAGTTCTGGCCTGAATCCTCTGTTTTTCCCTAAAAGCAAAGCCCTGCTCAGTCTCCATGAGTGCCAAGTCCGGAGATTTCCAAAAGGAAGATTATTGTCCAACCAAATGTCAGCGTGTGGATCTATTTAATTAATCTATTCCCTTTCATTGGTGGGTTCCCTTCCACTAGTGGGTCGGGGAACATTGTGTAGAACCTTAGCCTATTTGACTGTATTTTAATTTAATTAACTCCCGAATAGATTAATGCAGTGGGAGCTTGGAAGAATTCAAAACATTTGCCCTCTCTGCTAGCGGGAAGATACAAATAGTCATTTAAAGTAATTGGGGTGCCTTGATTTTTCCTATTCACCCCCGACTTCTATAGTGAAACGGGGTGTCCTTCAGTAAAAGGAAAACATGAAATGCCCAACTGATAACCCGTACCAAAACTTTTTTTCAAACAAAAGGTATACATTGCTACCAAAACAAAATTGATAATTGTTCCATCCGCAAACCTTGCCTTTCAAACCAAAAGATAGCTGTGCCTAAAACAAAAATTCCCAACTGAAACCCATTTCCAAAAACATGCTTTTAGATAAAAGGTATACTTATCTTAAGATGAAATTCCCAAACGTCACCACTCTTTCAACATTGTATTTAACAAAGGGGTGCCCTTTGCCCCACAAAAGAAATGCATAACTGTCCACACTCCCCTACACAGGACTTTAAGTGAAGAAGCGGTCTGAAAAACAAAATCCGTAATCATCCCCATTTTACAGTCCAACTTCCCCAACACAGCACTTTAAGTGTAGGTAGCGGGGGTCTGAAAAACAAAATGTTTAAACCGTCCCCACTTTCTAAACCTGGGGCCTCCTTTGGACCCTGGCGGTCCTGTGATGAACAGTGCCGGTACGGGACTGGCACCGTTCATTACAGGCTGCCCTATTATGAGGACTGCTTCGGGACCCACTAAGGAACGCCTGGTAAAACCAGGCATCCTTAGCGGGTCCCGCGAGCAGCCCAGGATGCTAACAACGATAGAAGGCCCATTGTTAGTATCCTCCCCATTCCCATTGAGCCCCATCGGGCTCAAATGGGAATGAGGATTCATTTTTACCAGGTCCCAGAAAAGGGCAATTACCGGGTTCGCCAAGGTTGGAATGACCCGGTTATTGCCCTTTTCTGGGACCCGGTAAAAAATTGTTACCGGCAGCAGCCGTGCCTTTAATAAGGCCCTTTAAACAGAGGTGTGCTGCATGTATTTGTTGCCTGGGTTTTGGGTGCTGGGTGGAGAAGTGTTTGGCCAAGTGAAATGCAACAAAGTTTAATTCTCCATTGAACAATATATCCACTTGTGTTTTTACAAATCTGCAATTTCAAACTGCTAGCAATTTGAGTGCACAGGGAACTCCATGTATCAAGCCTTGAAGGTGACTAGTGCCTATGTTTCAACACTAAAACTCTCAGCAAAGAGCATCGAAGACTATGGCGGTCATTACGAGGTAGGAAGTAACCATGCCACTATTAGCAGCATGGCTACCCCTTTACCGGGTACCGGGTCCGGGTTCCTTGAATGAGGAATTACTGGGTCATTCCAACCTTGTAGGGCTCAGTAATTCCTCATTCAAGGAACCCAGACCCTGAACATCCCCATTCCCATTCAAGCCCCCATAGGGCTCAATGGGAATGGGGAGCATGCTAACAACGGGCCTGTTAATAATGGGCCCATTGTTAGCATGCTGGGCTCCTCACGGGACCCACTAAGGCCGCCTGGTAAAACCAGGCGTCCTTAACGGGTCCCGCGAGCAGTACTCGTAATGAGGCGGTAAGGGATTGACAGCTCCGGCACCTTTACCGGTGCCATAAACCCCTTACTGCCAGGGTCGGAATGACCCCTTATGTTCCAGTATTGTGCCATATTATTAATACTGAAATTCAACATACAATGGGGTTCATGGGACAGGAATTCTCACTATTTTATTTAGCCTGGTTTCCATGTTTGTTATACAAAAGTAAATGCAGAAGAAGTGCATTTAAAAGTAACATCCTAATAAGTGTGTTTTGTAATTGAAGCTTTGGTTTGAGCCACAAAGAAGGTGGTGTGTGTGTGATTAAATAAACCTGTTATTCATTGAGCTCGGAATGTAAATACATATATATTCTTTTCATACACTGGACTGGTTCTTGGCTCACTGTGGGCACAGGGAGTTTTTTTGTTTGTGGCTCTTTATTAGCCTTGAATGGGGCCAGCGATAAAAAAAAAAAAATACAAAAACAAAGTGGTGTAGGGCTCCTTGATTGGGGGTGGAAAGGAACTCCCCAGGTTAAGTCTCTCAATATAACACTACAAAGGGAATACACAAATAAATGGTGACAGATAAAAAATATTAGGCCTCCTTAAGAGTTTGGTGGTATTTCTGGTGGAAATACTGGAAAACTCACATAACATTACTGCAACTGATTTTGGTGGTAATTCCGCCAAATTATGATTTGTTGTACTAAAGTGTCAGCCACCCTTGATGGCATCCATAGGTCTCAATGGAGATTTGGAGAATTTACTGGGATCAGTATTTCTGCATGTAGTAAATACTCAATTAATTGGCAGCAATATAGAGTGAAACATGCAGTAACCTGCTGGAGGGTTTCCCTCCACAGAATAGCCACACTCTGTGTGAGGAGGTGTGGTAATAAATGGCAGTAATTCCCTGTCTGCCTATTTGTATGCATGTCACCAACATTGTTCCCTGCCTTAATGCAGTCAAAGGTTAAATTGATGTTCTGCTCTAGGCTTCAGAGAAGGAAGATTGTGAAGAAAAGGCACATTGCTTCTGCTGTAAAGTCCAGAACAGACTTGTATTCTGGAAGACCTTGTTTACTTAATGCTTTCTGTTGCCATATGCAATTTGGCCACCTTCTGTCGGGTGCATGGTAGTCCCAAACTGCATAGAAGCTGCCTGGCATAGCATGTGGTACCTTATGCACACCATAATGTTAATACTAATCTTACCCGCCTAGGTTTAGAGCATTCAGTACTCAATCTGTGCTTCCAGGCCATTCCCACTGGAACTGAAGCATTGCATCTATGTCTAGTCACAATTTTGAATAATATAGTAAGTCAGATCTTGGACTTCAAGCACCACAATCTTGATCCCACATATCACTTTATGAGAGGATGTATTTACCAGTGAAGACAGGATTTCAATCTCTGGACATCTATGAAATGTACTCGCAGCCCATTTCCTAGAATGGTATCTCCACAAGTTTTTTTCACACACTTCAGCACCCTCCTGCAACCCCCCAACCCCCACCTTTCTAAATACCTAACTCCAACTCCCAATCTACAATCTTGCTGTAAAATGCAGCACAATATGTGCAGGGAAGCGGGATTCGAGGAAATGGTCTGTCGGCAAAGTGAGTCATTAAGTTTAATCAGCTTCTCAATGCCTATCATGGACTGAAAAGAAATCACTGGTGTGCAGGAGATTCAGGCAACACATTGGCTGCCAGTAGCAAGTCAAAACCCAGAAGCACACGACTGCAGCTTGATCTACGCATCCAATTATGAAAGCTACCCCCCTGTTCTGATTTCTTTCTCATCATTAATGCAGTGCTAGGTTGTGAGGAACCTAATGCTCTGGTTTCTGTCACACTGAGGGGGTGATGAAAATGTTCCTTGTACAGCTTCATTAAAACGTTTTTCTCTGTACTCATATTTTCCAGGCTGCAACCCTGACCACTGCCCGAAAAAAATAACAGTCTGTCCAGTGGGCTTCCAGTTGAACGTGCAGTATGGACTCTGCTGTATCTCCTTCAGCTGTGGTATGTAACAGGCTCCTACTATAGGGTGTCAGATAGTGGTGGGAAATAGATGTTTTTGAGGGAGGTGAACGAAGAAGCGAAACAGAGTATAGAAGGCCTCATTACAAGTTTGGCAGTATTTTGGTGGTAATTCTGCTGAACTAGCACAAAACGGATTTACTGATACTGCCATTTGGTCCCTTGGATTTACAGCATGCTTACAAGCGGTGTTAGGTGGTGTAACTCCCCATTTGTTTGGAGCCCAAAGGACTCCATTTGGGATTTTTGGATAATTACCGCCAGTGGTAATTCTGCCGATTATAGCATTTTTGGGGGAGGGTATAGTGAAGGATTTACCCCCAGCAATTTGCTGGAGGAAAATCCTACACCTTACTCCCACAGTTGTAGCACAGTGGTGCAGTAATGTGGCGGTGATGCAGTGAGTGGTTACAGAGTTACTACTGCATTACCACTGTTTTTTCCTGTTTTGCCATGCTTGTAGTGAGTCCCAGTGAGGCAAGATGTTATTCCATGACCCAATACTGCACTGTAACAACAACCCTTCTAGTAGTTAAGCTCATAGCATAATGTATGTGCCTTTAGTTTTTCTTCTAAATCCTGCTATTAGGAGCACTGTGTAGGGTGATCAAGTCACAACACCTATGCAGTCACTGCCTGACAATTGATTGTTATGCCTCAATCCTTACTGTTGTCTCGGTTTCTTGCAGCCTCAGTTCTTAGAGGGTGCACTAGACAGGCCATGCAGGCCCTATAACGCATGCCAGCAGACGAGAAGATGGGGCAGTTCTTATTTATTTTGATTTTTTTTTATTGGCATTTGTGTTGTACATTTAGCAGTTCGCCATCCGATTTCAATCATTATCGCATAAGTATTATAAAAACAGGTTAAGATTAACATGTAACTTTAAAAGAACAACAAACAGTCTTCACTACTGTGTTTGCCTGAAGGCGCGCCTATCATAGTTTGCTGCAGTGCTACTGCGCTCCAGGGGCCAGATTACAGAAACCTTGCACTGGTGCAAGTGCAAAGTGTGCACGGTATTAGCACTAGGGCAAAGTTTGCCCTATTTTTAAAAACACGGGGACACATTAAAAAACCATTGCACCTCGACAAGTGCAGTTTGGCATATTAAAAGCACCACAGCAAAAATTGCCCTATTGCAAAAAAGATGCATTTTCACTACATTTTTGCACCAGAGCAAAGTTTGCCCTAGTGCTAATAAGGAATGGTATTAGCACTAGGGCAAACTTTGCCCTGATGCAAAAATGCATCAAAAATGTATCTTTTTAGCACTACAGCAATTTTAACCCTGGTGCTTTTAATATCGCAAACTGCACTTGTCAAGGTGCAATGGTTTTTTTAATATGTCCCAGTGTTTTTAGAAATAGGGTAAACCTTGCCCTAGTGCTAATACCGTGCAAACTTTGCACTTGCTCCTGTACAAAGTTTCTGCAATCTGGCCCCAGATGTTCTCAGGGGCAGGGGGCACTAGCACAGTGATCCTAGGTGCTGAAACATGGATGTTCTGTTTGCACCAAGCCGCGGCCCTCCCAGATATGAGTTCCGTTCTGGCATGACATGTAGTGAACACACATATTAGCTGACATGGATGACCTATGGATTGTGGTAAAGTGTATATGATATATTACTGACCACAAAAAATCAATTGTGCCGGACCAGCATCATATTAGATACATGTCGTTCTGGAGGATGGTATGACTTAATACAGGGAATTAGTATCCTTTATTAAATACACTCTAAGGTCTATATTTAGGTTATAAAACCGCAATGATTGTTCCAAACAAAATGTTCATACAGGATAGATTAATGGAAGATAATACAAACATTGGATTGCCATATTTAAAACAAGCATGCCCCAACAGCATCTTCATCCAGTTCATTTACCTCTCTTACAGAACAAGAAAACATGCTCTTGGGCGCCTTAAGTATACTTTTATATAATTGTGTTGCCTATGAAAAGATAAACCAATTCTATCTCTGTAAAGTGCCTTAAGAGTTATGCAACGGAAAAGTATTAGAGATGTGAATTTGGAAATATAACTATAGACATTTGCAGAAAATGACCATCTCAATGCAAACAAAAACATTCAAAATGGTGCAGTTACATCATTTAATGAGTGGTTAATAAAGGTGTGGTGTCTGAGTTACTTGCGTGCAGTAGCATGTAAACGTTTATCGCATAGAGCAGATGAAAGGCAACAGTGTTGTCATTAAAAAAAAAATCAACAGGCTGTCCCTGCACCATTTTGGATGTAATAGTTTGAATTGGGTATTGGGGTTTTGAGAAGGGTTCAGTTAAGGGTACTGGAAGGAAGAATACATTCATACTTTGTTCTTCCAACGCGAGTAGCTTCTTTAAAAAAAAAAAAAAAAAGCAAATGAGGTGTCCTTTTAACATAGCTATTATTAACTGAAAACATCAGAAGTTCTGTAAATCAAACCTTTTTTCATCGTCCATTCAAAGGACGGTTATGGGCCTTGCAACCTAACTGGAAATCTGGAAAGACCCATGGCATATAGCATAGCACATGAGCTACAAAGAGTATGCCAAATAACCTGGTGAGGTGAAGCAAGGGAGCCATTAATAGTGTAAGGGTGCAGAAGTAAAGCTCGGCCACAGAGGTGGCATGTTTTGGGTCATACACTTGTATTCAACATAAAAAGACGGTTAGTAAAATGCCTTTCTCTCCCTAAAGCTAAAATGGTTTCCCTGCCTCAAAGAAAATAATGTAATGAGCATTTCAGGATTTTAAACAAATAGTCACTGTAGTGTCCAAAAACCCTACTACTGACCCTAAAACTCTTAACCTGAATCTAATGTGCACAAATATTATTGCAATTGAAGAGATAGTGTAGAAAGGTCTGTGACAACAAAACGTTCCACATGTCTCTGGTAGTTTTAAGAAATAAGCAAATGTTCTTTCCAAAAGAAACAATGTTGTAATATCAATGCAATGGCTCCTTTCACCTGGATTCCGCCTTCTTCCACTTAACTAATTAGGAAATCATCTCTTTATTATGTGGTTTTCTTGAAAGGTCGCTGCAGCACAAACAAAAGTTACAGATGCCAGGCAAAGTATTTCCCTGTTCCTCTCTTTTTTTATTCTCTCAGATAAAGTTCACCTAGCCTTTGCCTCTTATAAGTGTGCAAGTCCCCAACTCGCCATGCAGTAGTGTGCAGCTTGGTGTACTCTCCTGACAATCATATTGAGACCCTCTTATCCTCTGGTTCTCATATGGGTGCAGGTCCCAGATTCACTATTGTGAATTGTGACAACTTGATTTACTCTCCTACCTAATATATGATTCTGTTTCTTTCTTTCCTGGGGTCGAAGACCCTCTTATTCGTATATCCTAATCATAGGGTTGCAGGTACCAGACTCTCAGTATCTTCTCAGGGTTCTAGGTCTTCTTATCCAGCTCTCTGTACTCGCTCCTCGGCTTACCCAGACCTCTAATCCCTCTCGACCTGCCTGCATACCTTCATGCTTGGTTCACTTCTCTTCCGAGCGGTGGGACATCTGCGCAAGGCTCCGGCAGTTTTGGGGTGCTTTGTTTCGTCGATTTCGGAGCCGCAGTGTGCTTCGCTTCTACCAGAGAGTCTTCGTTAATGTGTATGATTAGAGTATCCACATTATCCAGACCTGAAACTTGGGTACAGCATTAGGTCTGAGTAGAACACATATCGTCAATTTCATGTCACAGCATATTTGGTCAAAGTGTGCACTTAAAAAAACAATGTTCAATGTCTCAGTAATCCAGACCAGGGTATCCTGCAGATAGAGACCCATGGATGCATGAGGTGTGTCGGGCGGTTTTTCCAGTCTTGGGAGTCCATGCTTGGCACTGCAAATGTTGTTCAAAAGACCCCAACCCCACATACATCACGTTTGAGTAAAGAACATCTGGGGATTTGGGGAAGCAGCAATTGGCTACCTTCTATGTTCATTCTAGTGCTACATGCACACAGGCTGCTCTTAAATAAAACAGAAATCAAATTTGCCATGCCTACTGATTTAGAGAGATGTGCCATACCACTGACCATTTTATGATTTGGTAAAAATGTGTACTAAGTATGCCAACGTTTGTGCGAAATTCAATACATTTCCAATTAATGTTGGACATTTTTAGCATGGTTACTAGCATGTCAACTGGACTTGCACTCCATATCCTCCACCTACATGACAACTGCCATCTGCTCCATGTGCCATCCACAGCTCTGGTGACTTTGATTGGCACAGTGCCCTAGATAACCGGAATCAAAGGCTAGAGGAAGCATTTAGTGTGTGAGATAATAAGTACTCCAGCTGCTTTGATCTATGTGTTACTGTTTTTTAACTACACGTTTATCTGAAACTACTGCACATAAACATTAACATACCATTTCTCTCCAACAGTGCCAAAGCGGGTCTGCGTTGTGAACAATGTTGAATACCCGGTAAGAATCAGTAAGGCATTCTTTTCACATTGTCCTTTGATGAAGTTGTGAGTGGTGTGCGTGGACTTTATAAAGGTATAATTAACTGTGTTCTCTCAAAGTTTTGGTTCTCTTCTTTTGATGGTCCTTTCCCATATGAAGCATCTTTCATCATTGTAGGGATTGTATGTTCCATGACAAGCTCTAACTATGAGGCACACATGGCAGTAATCTAATCCTGTGAACATCAAGTCTACTTCTTAAGACATCCAATGCTACTGGGGGCCTTACCTTGAAGGTAGTCACTCTGACCTTCTGCCCACAACCCTAGAGAGAGAAATATCTCTTCTGAATGTGCTCAATCCACATTGGGGTATTTCAGAAGCGGTCAGACGGATATATATATTGTGAGGATCATTCATTTCTACATGTATTTCCAGCTAAAGATTTTTGTTTTAATCCAAGGAAACCATTTGATTTTAGGTGATTCATATTTGTAGAGTGTGCACGTGAGTTACATCAAGTCCAATAATGTATTGTGGTCTGCAAGTGCTTAACTGTGAAATGCAAGTGATAACTCACGTTATATTAGCCATTATTTGATGCACGTGAATGATATGTATGTGATCGATGTGCAAGAGATCATTTATGTGTGTAAATGAAAATCGTTGATGAGTATGGAATTATTTATGGATGGAAGTCATGATATGTGATTTGCATTTACTGTTGTGTGATGCAAATGTGGTGATTTCCTGTGTTTCCATGGTTATTTAAAGACTCAAGTGATTTTTCAATGTCTGTGAGTGATGGTGTGAGGTATGTGGGTTGTACTTTCTGATATAAAAGTAATTGTTTATGTTGTCTTTGTGCTGATTCATGAAATGCACATGATGATTAATGGTTTGTTAGATATGCATTAAAGTAGGAATGGTAGCTTCTGGTGTGCTTAAGTTATTATTGAATGTGCACAAGTGAAGATGTATGATGTGCAAGGAACAATTCAGTGTCTAAGTGATAATGTGTGAAATAGCTGCAATAATGTGGGGAAAGGGGGTACATAGTTGGTCATTTATGATACGCAAGTGATTTTTTATCAGTTAGTATAGATTTGAGAAGTCCAAAACATGGCTTGTTATTTGTGAGGACTAATTTGTAAAACCCAAGCAAATTAAGGAGTAAAAATATAGGTTTGATGTATGAGTGGTTATAATGTCGTTTTTTATAATTGTGTTGCTCACTTGTGGCTACAATGACTTCAGCTGTATTATTCTTTTTATTTATTGTGCATTTGTAAGGCACTTACACATCAAGAAATTGTGTTTCAAATCGTCCACAGGGCAAAGGGGAGGGAACATGGGGAAAAAGGGGCAAAAAAAAAAACAGATGAATAGGAAAGGGGTGGTCCTACTAGTCTGTGTGAGCATTCTAAAAATGCAAATGCAGGGAGAGAGAGAAGGACAGGGATGGGGCTAAGTGCTGGGAGTCCCATAGAGGGAAGTGCAGAGGAGTCAGTTGTGTGCAGCAGTAAGTGCCTTGCAGAGATCACTTGGTACAGAGTGATCACCTGCCATTAATAAGTGCAAGCCTGTGGGAACACAAGCCATTGTGTGCCTTAAGGCAAGTGCTGGGATGGTACAGAGGGCTGAAGGAGAATGGGCAGAAGGTTGGGGTCCAGAAAGACACATAAGGTCACAGGCCACCAATCACGACGACTGTGGGTTATTAGCATGGTGGTGAGAGGGAGAGGTAGGAGATGAAGAGGAAAGTCCTTTGGAGCTTCCAGAATTTGAGGATATCTGACTCAATACAGAGTGGAGGTGGGAGGATGTTCCAGAGGAAGGAGCCAGCCAAGGAGAGAGGTTTGCCACAAGCTTGCTGCTTCGAAAAACGCCTGACATGCAGAGAGTTGGAGATGGAGGAGCATAAGGATCTGGAAGGAAGGTATTTGGTGAGGGCAATTGTGGATAGATTGGTCCTCAGCCCCAGCCCCAGCCAACCTTATGGAACAAGAATTGGAAGCCATTGGAGGGATTTTAGGGCTAGAGAGACACAGTACCTGGTCTTGAGGCCAAGACTATTTGTCTTTCAGCCCCATTCTGGACAAGCTGGAGGAGGCAGAGAGAGAAGAGGGTAGATTAAGGAAGAGACTGTTGCAATAGTCACGCCTAGAGAGTAACAGAGCTCTAGAGAAGTTGAGATTCTGGAGAAAAGTGAGGAAAGGTAGGATACAGTACCTGGGCTTGAGGCCAAGGGTAATTATAGTTGGCTATGCATATTATAGAGAATTTTGGTAAATGGGATGATTGTATTTTATGGCAAAGTGTATCATTGATGCTGACAGTTGAGTGTTGAATCTCTGTACACAACAGACTATTTGTTATCTTTGCATGATGATTTGAGGTTTGCAATTCATATTTTTGCTGCTCAAATTGTGTATTCAATGTGTTTGGGTTATATGTGCGGTGACAGTTTAATGTATGAACATGTTAACTTGGTGTGATGAGTGACGAGTTGAGAAGTGTAACTGATCCTATAAGTTGTGGAATTGATAAATGATGACATGTGAGTAAACATTATGATGCACACATGACCAATTGAGGTGTGCAGGGAAATATTTAATATTTGTATGTGATGCTTGTATGTGATTTCTGTGTTATCAATTAAGGTGTGTGGTGTAAGAATTAAGGTAGCATGTAGTATTCAAGTGAATTTCAAGTGTTCAAGTGATTGCTTGTGATGTGCGAGTCATGATTTGAGAGACACCTTTTTTGTGATTTGTATGTGATGATAAGTCAGCTGTCCCATTTAACATTTTACATAAATGTATATAGAAACATACGGTATCCCAATGTGTAACTGTGGTAGCAGAAGGTACACAACCGAAGTAAGTGGATGCTGATTTGAGGTGAATCAGAGACTGTTGCCTATGTGTTATTGACATATCTGGATATGAAGGTAATCTGCAGGTGATTATTCAAGGTGTGCCTGCCCATTTTTGCAACAAGTCTGTTCAGTTGTGCAGTGTAGATGATTATTGAATGTGTGCAAGTGTAACATATTTAAAGACACGGCACACTCCAGGCCATGGGCCTCATTACGACCCTGGCGGAACGGGTTAAACAGCGCCGTAAAAGGCTGCGGTGCCGTTCAATCCGTTCCGCCACATTGCAAGTTCCCCTCGCGGGACACGTTAAGCACGCCTGGGAAAACCAGGCGTGCATACTGGGTCCCGCGAGGGGAAAAGGGAGCAAACAGCGGGCCATCTCGTAATGCCCCTTGTTTACTCCCTCTCCCATTCCCATTCAGCCCTATGGGGGCTGAAATGGGAATGGGGATGAACCATGTCCGTGTCCTCGAGTGAGGAATTACCGGGCCATCCGGACTCAGAATGGTCCGGTAAGTCCTCATTCCGAGGACACGGACACGGATGCGGTTTTGCCGGCAGCCATGCCGCAAATTGCGGCATGGCTACCGGCATAACTTGTAATGAGGGCCCATGACTCTTTCCACTGGTCAGGGATGTGGCGCACAATAAATACGCTTTTAACTTTATTAATTTCGGATTCTGCTTTGAGAAGGCACCCAATACGTTTCGCACCCCCCTTGACAAACACCCTGTGTCGCAATGGACCATGAACCAGGCCGGTGTGTAATAATGAAATATTTATTTGTTTTTAAAATCAAAAGCAAAATCAAACAAATCAAAATTTAGGGCAGAAATCACCAGTGCAGTGATAATATACCTCAAAATGTTATAATACCATTAATATAACTTTCTAACATTAGATACAGATGTTTTAAATGGAGATGAAAGCAAGATCACTTTTTTTATCATACTTTAGATGGCACAACTTTTATGCACTCCACCTGAAACACTCCCCAAGCCCCACCTAACTGAATTCTGTGTGGGTAGGAAGGAGTGGCAAGGAATCACAAATAAGAGGGAAAAATCAGATTCTAAATTCGATCTACCACCCCAGAATGGGAGGCCAAAACGAAATGAAAACCCTTGAAAAAGGAGCAAAATGGCACTTGGAATTCACTGGATAGTTAGAGGTCAGTTTACATGTGCGGTACAATGGATAGGACAGGAATTTGTGTGGCTGTACTAAAGAGGCAAGAAAGCTTACATGCTACAAGGCAAGGTACTACAACAACATGAATACAGATGAGAAAATCGACTTTTGGAAGGAAAACAAGAAATCACAAATCACACGTGGCAAAATTGCACTTTCTGATTTTTCACTGATTTGAAACAAGCAAACAGCTAAGGAAATTAGCTAAACAGTTAAAATTGAAAATTGTTTTTTCTGATGGGTTACAAAGGCACATAACAGATAAGATACTGAAGAGAAGGGATGACTCTTATGGGGTAACACTATGGGTTTCTTTATAGGAAATGAAAATCGTATTTTATAATGAAAGCAATCACACAGGCAAAAATCGGTTTTGTTAACAAATTGATTTGTTCTACTGAGACTGTATCTTGGTGGCTAGATTATTAAAGAAAGACACTGCACGCAAGGAGGTTAATTTGCAATTTTAGCCGATTTGCGCCGCATTCCTCTTTATGGGGGAATTAATTAATGTATCTCAAAAATGGTACTAAGGACTTACACAAATAGCTAAAATGATTTGAAAAGCATTACACTAATACATGGAGACTAACACGGATTCTTCTAAGGACAGTATAAACAAAGGATGCTGATAATTTGGGAAACATCTAGTGTTCTTATAGGAGTTTGTATTGGATTTGGATAGAATGCAAGGTAACAGAGCAGGGTATGCAGTTTTTTGGTGCTGGGGAGGGTGATACTTACAAAATGCACTTGAGTTGGGTAATTGGGACAGCTTAGCTGGGTCTCTGGACAGCAAGGCAAGAATCTGGTCAGTGGGTAGTCTCTCCTTTATGGGGACAGCTGGGCAAAAGAGGTCTGGTCTCTGGATTCTCCCAAAGGGGATCAGTGGCCTCTCCTCTTTTCTCCTTGAATTCGTGGGTCTGCCTGGATCTAGATGGGTGGTTCTGCCTGGATCTAGATCGAGGGTTCTGGCTGGATCTATATAGGTGGTTCTGCATGGATCTGGATCAGGATAGGTGGTTCTGGATCAGCTACCTGTGGACTGGTTCTGAAGCCTTGGAATCTTGCATGGTGGATTTTGAATGTGAGTCTGTCTGTCCCCTTCTCCCTATGCCTCCCTCTTATATAGGCAGGATGACATAAGAACATGTTTACCATTTGGGCGGAAGTAATCTGAACATACCCCTTGGATGGGATAGGTCAGGCTATAGATGCCACCACCTCCCTGCAGGTGGATTGGTTCCATGGAAGTGACATCAGTTTAAGTGTGTGCGTTTTATGACTTGCTTTGTTTCACCACAGTTACCTTTACCAAACTATGTTATGGAACAAAACCCTTATATTTACAATCATCACCCCCATAAAAATCAGATAGGCAGATCCCATATTTTACAAGGAATATGCTGTTTCAAACACCAAGTCTGTGCGATGCTGGTTCGTCCTTTGCGCACCATTTTATCTAAAACTAGCTGTACCCAGCCACACGTTGCTGTGGCTCAATATGGTTAAATGGAAAAGAAAGAAAAGAGAAAGTGCACATTTCTAATATGTTCAATTTCACAATGCTTGTGGTTATACAATATTTGTTGTTGTTCCATTGTCTGTGCAGATGTAGAAATTGTCTGGTTTGCGACTGTAGAACATGCAACGTATAATTGTCTATGTGAGAAGCAATCCGTGTCTAGATGTAAACTGCACAATTCTAAAGATTGGCCCTGAGCTTTGTTGATGGTGATTGCAAACGCCAATCGAATTGGGAATTGCAATCTCTTAAATTGAAATGGCATATCCATTGGAATCATAGGAATACGAGGAATGTGGACATTTTTACCTTTGAAAGGTCCTGTCAAGATTGTTGCTTCTATGACATTGCTCATTATTTTTTTTACTATAAGCCGCGTGCCGTTGCAAAGCTTTGGCTGGTTGATATTTCGCAACATGATAATTGGCATGCTGATTTTCAATTGCAGACGTGTGGTGGCATCCCTGGCAGATCGAGTGAATTGAAAAATTCTGTTGGATAATTAACCACTTCATCTACTTCCACAACAGTGTCGACAGACTGGTGTGTGACTGCCTCGCTTTGAATGTTAGACTGAATAATATTGTTAAATTCATAGACGTCTATGCTCTTGGCTGCAAGAATAGCTCATTCACTCAGCCAATCGTGATTCTTATGATTGGTTCGAATTTTGGGAAATATTTTTTCAACCAATTCTTCTTTTGATGTCACTAATTTGCAGAAGTTATGTGGCAATGAAATTCGTCCTCAGGTCAGATCAACCGGCACCTTCCCGTTCCCAATTTCTAGCAATTGATGTTAGAATATCTCAGCTGATTGATCGTTTTGCAGCTGGACACACATATGTGTAGTGCAATTCACGTCCACCACAAACCAGGAATACACAAATAATCTTATTTTGCTTATCCAAAAATTACATTAAAACTGTCATCATTTCACATTACTGCTTATTCAGAGTATTGAAATACATGTCTTAATGTAAAAAGTCTTTTAAATCAAATGGGCTGGATTTGTCCCCAAATGTGGGTGGTCTTTCCAACCCCCGAGCCAAATGTCTTCCCTTAGTCAGCTTGCACAGGGGTTGCCATGACTCCCCCTTTGAAGTCCTCCAGCTTGAATGCAGGGGAACTCACACTTCTGAGGCAAACATAGGGCTTGACACTTCCTTTGGCAGGCTGGGACAGTCTGTAATTATCACACTTGTCAGGTCCATAGAACAGAGCCCTTTCCCTGGCAGTATCAGTTCACAGGGAGGTGCGACATTGGCCTTTCAACCAAACTGAGCCTCAGCCATGCTGTTGGAGTTTGGGGGGGAAAAACAGAGCACAATATACATATGTCTTTGCAGCCCCTCTTCCCAAATGTACAGTTGTGTTTCTGTGCGAGCTACAGTATTATTTCCCAATTAGTTTTCAAAATGTAATTTCACTGCTTTGCAAAAGCAGGTTTACACAGGATAATTTTTTTTCATGTTCATTTCAAAATGCGGTTTTACTTCGCATTTGCTTTATGAAGGCTTTCTATAGCTCGGGTGAGTTTCTGTACACAGGGATGTACTTGGAAAATGAGTTCTTGGTAATTGACATATAAAAAGAGAGAGAGAGAGAGAGAGAGAGCTTCTTTTTAAGTACTTTGTGTGGGTTAATTGGTTTCCAAAAGTAAATTCAAGCCATGTTCAGTAGAAATCCGAATTCTTTGCTTTTCAAGTGTTTTCCTAGTACATCAGCTGCTCTGGGAATGTTTTTGCCTCACTTCTTGCCACTCAGCAAAAATAAAACATACCAGGAGGGGTTTCCCCGAAGTTCACAACTTTATGAAAACTGAAATCAAGAGTAAATTGCACAGTCATCTTGGGAGCCATGTGTGCAGCTTTAGTATTCAGCAGGACAGAAAAGAAAAAGGTAATGCCGTTCTGAGCATAGGTCATTTTCTGCTTGATTTAGATTAAAGAAGCAAATGCAGCAATTCTTTGTAGTGGAAGTCTTCAAAGCTTGCATATTGAAAAACAGGCACTAAGAGCATACCCCTAGTTGAGAAAAAACCTGTCTCCAGAGTCAGGGGTAGACCTATATATGTACATACACCAAGGAGATAGATATACTTAATTTAACACATACCAACTCTCACCATCAAAGTAGGGTAATTGATTTTCGTGGCACTGTTTGTCCTGAAAAAATGGACCCTAGTGCTCATCTAATACATATTATACAAATTGCTTCAATTTATTAATATCAATCAAGTTCATACAACAGACCCCTATAATGCTCACAGTGGGTATTACCATAAGTGTTAAATCACATCACACACACATCACAAAAATCAACATATAACAGATCTCAGACACAGATGACATAACATGCTAAAACTAAGCACTCTAAAAGTGTCTCTAAAACATATTTCCCAACATGTTTCTGTTCTTATTGCCACAATTGGGTGAACTTATTTGTTTGACTATTTGTGATGTGTAAGTGATGTGTAATGACTCTAAGATTATTTGTGATAGGTGAATTATGGTAATGTATAGGTAGTATATGAATTGATCGTTTTACAACTGCTCGAATGACAATTGACCTTTTCACAATTGACCGAATTGTGAAGGTCAATTGTACCATATACGTGGGGGGAAACCCCCCACAATCCCCCACCCAACGCCAAACCCCCCAAAACCCATATCCAAACATATTCGGTCAATTGTGAAAAGGTCAATTGTGACCCTTTAAATTCGGTCAATTGTTCATTCAAACAATTGTAAACGACCAAATTGGGTAATACCAATGTATATACATTATATTTTGAAGTGTGAGAACTTGGATCTGTGTGCCAATTGTGATTGAGTGATGGTATATATACAAATTGGGCTAATGATGCTGCCTGCTGTGTGAGTAGCGATTTAAAACAGTACATATATGATATGAAGTACTTGAAATGGTGGTTTCAGGTTTATGAACAAAGCTTCATGATGTGTAACAGACAATGGAAGGTGTATTCTTGGTCACATGTAATTTTCTAGGGTCTGTCATTAAAATGTTAGGTCGTCCAATGGAGAGAGTAGCTATTTTAAAATGTAGGTAAACCACAAAGGATGTTTTAATGTACATCAGTGATGATCTTAAGCATTTCAAAGGAGGATCTTTGATTGATTTGAGTCCACATCTGATCATACGTGTATTCATTTCAAATGATGATTTAATCATCATCATCATCACAATATTGTATTTCATCAAATAAAGCCATTAAATCACAGAAGGTAAAAAAACATCAAATATGAAGAAATAAGCCCATTCAATAGAATCACAGTTAATATACCCATTTAAAATCATAGTGAGAGATGGTTCATAAAGTGCAAGCAATAACAAAAATTCCTCATAAAATTAAGTACATCCCAATTACTCAAAATATAGTTGAAAAGAACATATCATTAAGAGGAACAATTGACAAGTTAAAAACAGCTAGTTATCAACTAATCTCTAATCCGCTACATACAAGAAATATCTATAAAATCAGATTAGAAAACGACGCTCTGCGCTTCCAGAGGTAAGTCAGAAATGCCCAAGTGACAAGATGCAAGTCAGCAGAGAGCACATATAATACTATACATCTACAATGGCAAAAGGCAGGTCATGAAAAATCAAATAGTATTTGTTTAGCATCAAATTGATTTTGATTGATATTCTGAGCAGAAGACAATAAAATGCATCAAGTCTTCCAGAGTATTTGAACAAAATGGGTAGTTAGGGTCACTATATAAAGGATTCACCCATTCTGATGTAATTGTTCTCAAGGGGATTAAGTTTAATCTTGCTCGAGTGATTAGCAATCATTCATTTTTGTATTTGGTCCAGGTCAGGTATTTTTTGGTTCCACCACTAACCGTTGTGACGTGTGAACAGTTGAAAGATTTCAACATTCCGTTTGATTCTCTTTCACTAGATATACTTTCTGACAGACTGGATTTTATGAGAGCACCATAGGCCTTATTATAGCTCTTTGGATAGTAAAATTTGAATAATAATTACAATTTTTCTAATTGAGATTTTATACAAAAAAGTGAGGGGTTATGTACCACATTATTTTCTGATGAAGAAATGTCACTTAACATATAAATCATTAATATTACCTTTCCATTCTGCGATACTCTTAATCACAGATGTATAGGTTCTATTGTTAGGTCATTCTTAAGAAATGGTAATCCCAACTATTATTTGAGGATTTTTTTCCTGGCTCTCTAATAGCAAGATCTTTTTAGTTGTCCAAATTCCAGCTCTCTATCTCGCCACACCACTGGGTTTACTTTAGTAATATATATTAGCAACAACATGGCTACTGGACTGGCCTTAGATTCTCATAGATTGTTTTTGGAAATGTCAACTCCCCTCAAGCTTTGAAGTAAATTGAACTCCATAATATTCATAAGAGGAAGTAACTTTGATTATTTCTTTCCCAACATAGAAGGTTGCTATTTTATTAACTCTATTGTGTTGTTGGCAAACCATAACTGTAGATTTAGACATATTGATATTGAGGTCTAAGTTATTCATACATTCCCAGGACTTCTTTATAAGGCGTTGAAGAGAAATTAGATTTCTCTCAATCAACACTGTATCATCCCTGTAGGAAAGTACTGGGATCCTTAGATTACTGAACTAAGTACATTCTATCGGAGATTGTTAATATATAGTGAGAAAATAATTGGTGTGAGTGCACAACCCTGTACACCAGACTTCATCAGAAACCAGGGAGAGCAATGCCCTTGGAGATTTGAGTTCAGCATGCCTTGGTATCCATATGAATCAGTTCAAGTACATTGACCAACGAGGAAAGACAATTTTCATTTCGTAGATGGGTTGAATTTGTTTCATAATTCAACCCATATGTTATCTCTATTGACCTTATCAAACACAGTGTGTAGTCATGAAGACTAGGTATATTTCTTCCTCACATATGTGGACTGAGTTAGAGATAATTAGGTATACGTTCAACACCTGTATGTCTGCACCAAATCCTTAATGGAATCCTAGTTAGAAGCAATAAAACATTTGTCGGCTTCTACCCAAGCTTATAGGCAAAATAGTATTCCCTATTTTAGATAATAAGTCCCGCAGGGAAACTGACCTAAATGATGAAGGAGAGGATTTGGATCTCTTTTTAAATATGGGGAAAATTGTTTCACATTTCCAAGACTACTGAACCCTGTGCTTTTTGATCATTGTGTTAAAAACATTGGTTAAAATCATTAGGACTGGGACTCCTGTTAAATGCCTGACTATTAATTGCCAGGATAACTTCAGAAAGCTGTATGCAGAGCTACCACTTATCAACATGGGTCGATATTGCTGTTTGAATAGCAGCTGGGTCAATAATTTTTTTCATTCCATGGAATATTATTAAGATCAGAAAATGAGTGTTTCAATTAGAGTCATAAATCCGTGTTTCCGGGTGATAATTGGGCTTGGATAAATGTCTTGGACCAAAATGAATCAGTTACCAAAAATATTTAGAAATCAACTGTTTAGCGACCTTAACAAGTTCTTCCCAAGCAGTGATTGTCAGTTTTTCTATACAATTGGTGATCATTTTGTTTTGTATGCTGCACAGGCATTTAATATAATTAGTCATTGATGTTCAACTAGCTGTATTTAGGATGTCAACTTCTAGTTAAACCAGTTCTAAGAAAGCTAGAAGAAATGAAGCCAGTGAAGCCCTCACATGTATCGAGTAATTCATCATTATCCAGGTTGGGATCCAATAGATCAAATATTACAGACAAGCTATCACCAACTAGACTCTCTAAAGTGACCTGTTAATTCAATTGAAGCCACACAAATTTTCTCCTGCTGACTGATAATGTAGCAGTAGCTGTAGCTGGTAGGCAAACAGGTGAAAGAGCCTTACACATCCAGTTTAACTTTATGCAAAATGTAGTTCAGTATTTGCAATTTGGTTATTCTCATTCACTACTGGAATCCCAAGTGGAGATGAAATTATGGTTAATGGTCAGTCAATCTCTTCTGTGGTGGAAATAATTTGAAGCAAGTTTTCTGTGAGTACTGAAATGTTTTCCTTACATTGTTCCCTTGTAGCGTTGTACTCTTGATATGATATTTTCTTTGACCTATTGATTCTTGGGGGGAACTCATGGTTGTCTACTCTCTTGCGATCACAAAGAGACAAGACAGGCCTAGGATTTCCCAAGTGGCCTTTTAGTTGCCTAGGGTTAAATCTAAGATGGTTGTTAGGATAAAATTAGGTCCATTGTACTAATCTAATATTGTGTGATGTGATACCATGCACTAAAGTAAACTGCAATAAAAAGTAATGTGCTCTGGGATTAGCAATAGGCCAGTATTAATTTGCCAGTTGGATCTACCCATGGGATTCCTCTGGCATAAGTACTTCCTGGGGTTTCATATTCGGGCCTCTTAAGTTAGGGTTGATCCAATGGGATGTTTTATTTATGAGAGAACCTGTCAATTCAATGTATGTTTTACCCAGGAGCTCAACATTAATTAATACTCCAACCAGTGGTATTGCTTCCAGGGGAGTTCTAGCTTGGCACATGGAGAAATAGCAAAGGGAACACACTTGAATGTACCAGAGCCATTAGCTCGAGTAATATCATGATTTGAATTATTTTGGGCAGAGAGCAATAAATATCCAGGTCCACTTGCCTTTTCCCACCATATGATTTAGTATCCTCCAAAACCCTTGTTTCTTTGGGGATCTATCATCCATCTTTACCATGACTTGCTTGAAGTTTTGTAAGTATTCAAACATAGCGGTAACCGTCTAACCCACCACAATGATAGTGGATGAAAGTTTCAAAACAAGTTTATTAAAAAAGTTGTTAACACACTCTGTATTCTTTCTTCCGGAGAGTCAAACAAATCAACCTGCAGATCAGGGGTACCCGGTGTAGATGTCTCCAAATTAATAAGTGGTTCAGTCGAAATCAGAGAATGCAGTACTTCTGGTGCCTCTAGAGGATCTCTCACTATATCGGAATTGACAACATCATCACAGCATCTCTCATGTTTAGTTTACTGGCTCTAAGGCTGCTTGGTTGGGCTAAAGTCATCAATCTCAGGTCACGTTTCGAAGGCTTGCTGTACCCTTAGAATCATTTCCTCTAACTTACCCGATACCTCTTTTAGATAGGTGGCAGGAGAATACTTAAATGCCATTGCCAATGTGTCAGTATTATTTCTAATTTTTTTTGTATACCTTCTGGTGATTGGACAGACGTATGGCTTCACTTTCACCCTTGGTTAAATTGTAAAAGAAATTAGCTTACAGCCCATCCAAAAACATAATACAATCAAGAAGCTAAAATGGAATCAGATTAATACAACTTGCGCATTTAGAAACACTTTTCATTCCTAAATACTATTTCAAATCAAGGTGCTAGGCAGTTCCTTTTTTAAAGCATAAGCACTTTAGTACACGATACCTAAAGTGCCAATGATAACAATGCCAACATTCTAACAGCAAAAGTGCATGTGCTAAGTGCAAGCTACAAGAACGAATATCATAAAAGAGAGTTCAGCAACATACTGTCACTGTAAGTGATATACACATTGATACAATGCTAAGATGTGTACTAGCAAGTATAGAAATAAAAAATAAACAAGGCTAAATATAGGTTTAACTAAAAGGAAGCATCTGAGATGCAGAATTACACAGTTACTGCTTTCTTTTAATGTCAGACCGCATATAACATATGGAATTCCGTCTCCAACGGTGGATATCCAAAAGGTATTCCAATGAAAAAGCACATTTTTAAAGAAGGCAAAGGGAAATAAATATGAAAATGAGTTAAGTAATTCATAGGTAATAAACCTGCAGTCACTAGCTTCACCATTCTGTCTAACCTTCAAGTTCAAGAGTCCAAAGGACCCAAAGATGCGAGCAGACAGTGCAAGGCAAGCCAATCATCAGAGCCAAAGCAACAAAGCATAAAACATGCAAATTTCAGTCTTTGTGCTCTTGGGATACTGTAAAGACTGAATGGGGGTATCTGTACTTCTGTCCTCTATATCGTTGGGACAAAGGCACAGAGCAACCACAGCCAAGGTTCTCTATATGGTAGAATGGATGAGCAACCAAGACCTACGTTCTCAGGAGGTGTTGCAAGCAGGTTTATGAGTACAGGGAGCCCCCAAGTCCCCACACAGGAATGTCCACACACTATGTTAGGTGAAAACACAGCTTCTTTATATAAAATAAGGTTGCTACCCTTATATATACATATAAATAATAACACTTTGTACTCTGGGAATACTTATTCAAATAATGGCAAATATATACACACTATTTGGTACCACACAAGACTTGAATTCAGTAATGCATGCACTAACTGCAGACAGCTTTAAATAGGCATGTGAATTCTTAAGCGAGGTCTGACATCATAGAATAGGGAAGAACGGAAGGTTAGTTAGGAACAGTGGCAGAATGCTTTCTTTAGACTCAATAAGATATTCTGAGTGAGGATCCCCCCACCTGGGTAACCTGTAATGGAAAGGTTAGGGAGTAACTTATTTTACAGCCAAGTTCAATAATTTTCAATAACCCTCTGCTTTCTTGTTAAAGGTTCTACCATCCCAAAGTAACTGAGAGGCCACAGGAGAACAGGATCCAAGATGAATCTGGGATCCCTGGACGAATTTTGAGATTGGAGATGCTCTTTCTCATTAGAGTACATTTGGTGCCTTGGCAGGCAAAGTGGCAGAGTTGTTTGGGCTCACTGAATGATTCCCTCTGAGGATGGACAACCGCTTGAAAGAAGGAGCCACTTGGATGCTTAGTCCAAGAAGAAAAATTGAACCAAAGTGTTTCTGAAGTGCAGCAGTTTGGCTCTTTGCAGTGTTCTCCTTTGGTCGAAGATTTATCTTACTGTACAAATACTGGGAAATTGAAACTTGCTGTGTGCTCCTTAAAGGCTTGGCAGATGAGAGCAAGACCCTTTGATTACTTCTGGCAGTGACATATGCATAGGTCACTTTTTGTTGTCGGGTTTTGGCTTCATGCGGTCGTTTGACTTTCGGTTCTTCAGTGCTGCAGCCTCAGCAGAGCGCTCCGGACAGCTTCTGGAGAACTTGAATCGATCACTGGCATGGTCATTGCAATCTCACCGAGGCTGGACCCTCCAGACATCTTAGTTAGCTTCTGGTGGTGGAAAAACCCCTGGCAGACCTTCCTCTGCACTCAGCGACTCTGGACTCTCTCCGGTGGTAAATAGTGGTCAGTGATGAGGGCAAGGGTGTTCCATGGAATGTTCTTAGGCAGCTTGGAACTTTCGCAGCTCTGGGTGTCCAGCAGCACTATGCCAGTGTACCCCTCTACTGGGTGTTAGACAGCAATGGCTTCCGGACTGTTGGAGACACCAATGGATTTCTTCAACTCGAGATGTCTGGGCACTCCTTGTCAGGACTCGCAAACACCCCTTCTCCGGATGGCAGACACACAGGACTGGTTTTCAGGGCACTTCAGATGAAGAGTAGCAGGTTGCACAATGGTCCCTCGTTGTTTGGCGAGTGGTCTCCTTTGCAGGTCCTCTCTGGATCCGTCCTTGGAAGAACACAGAAGCTTTTAGATTACACAAAGAAAATACAGCAGCAGTCTTCTCTTCCAGTTGGGCTTTCAGGAACAGCTTGTTCTTGCTTCAGCTTTGACTTCAGCTTCTGAACAAATTGGTGAGAAGCCCCCAGATATACACATCTGTTCCCCACTCACTCTGGCTGAGCCAGGCTCAGTCCACCAATCACACAGGTGGGCATTCATGCAGGCAGGCAGCCAATCAGGCTCACATGCATTCAGGCCATTCACTCCACCCAGACCCCATAACAAAGAATGTGGATTGGGGTAAGCACCCAGACCCTACAATGCATTCATGAGAGTTTCAGTCAGGGCAGTCTCAGTCATTGTGTCACACACACCACACCCAGAAACCCATAATACAGAATGTGAGTTTACTTACAACTCCATTCACACAAGTCCCATCCATGGGGTGTACTCAAACTACACAGCTCTTGGGAAGGCTCCAGTCAGTTAGACAGGAGGCAGCCCCAGAGCCATATATGGTATTTCCACCCAACAGCCAGTTAGGAGGACTGGACAGAGTCAGGGCTTCCCAGGAGTTTGGAAAACAAGGTAAAAGGCAATAGAAACCAAGAGGCCACAGTGGTCATCTTGCCTTCTATCAGCACTCCATTGATTCCTTTGGCAGGGCCTGTGTGTCCCAAAAATAGAGGACACTCAGAGCCCCTGTTAAGTCAGCATGTAGCTGCCACCAGCCAATACCATGCTCTGTGGGCAAAACATAGGTGCCCGGAAACACACATAAGGGGTACAAGGGATATCCCATGAGTGCTGTTCACCAAAAGGAAAACACGATGAGCTGTACTGCACTGCAGAAAACAGAGAAAACACACACAGACAAGTGGTAGGACAAGGACTGGGAGGCCCTGTCCCTCCAAAAGCATTTCCAGCATCACATTTGCTCCCTACCCTCCAGACTGAAGTTAGAGCAACTGGTCGCCCATGATATTTTTACACTCATCCAGACGGTCAGAATACCCTCTGGCAAGGCAATCTGCATTGTCATGACTCTTCCCTGGCGTATGCTCAATGGTGAAGTCTAGCTCTTGCAGGCTAATGGACAACCTGGGCAGTTTGGGGTTTTCACCCTTCATCTACATAAGCCACTTTACGGGTTTATGGTCAGTTTGGACCTTAAAGTTAGAGCCTGTAGGGTAAGCTCTAAAACATCCAAGTGCCCACATTATACTAAAACACTCCTTTTCAACACTGGCCCACCTAAGTTCCCTACCCTTGAGTTGACTACTGATGACAATTATGGGGTTATCTCTCCCTTTGTCATCTAACTGAGACAAGACAGCTCAATTCCAGTGTCAAAGGCATCCGTTTGCACAATAAAGAGTTTACTGTAGTCAGGGGCACACAAGACAGGTGCCTTGCACATACATTCCTTCAAACCTTCACAGACCCTTTGACAGTCTTCACTCCAATGAACCTTCTTAGGGTGCTTGTGTGATGTCAGCGCTGTCCGAGGGGCAGTAATGGTGCCATAGTCTGTCACAAAGTTTCTGCAGTATCCAGTGAGGCCCAAGGAAGTGCTCACCTGGGTTTGAGTAGAGGGAGTCTCCCAGGCTTGTACAGCTTGTACTTTACTAGACAGATGTCGGATTTGACCCCTTCCTAACTCATGACCAAGTTAGGTAAACTTCCCCTGTGCTATCTAGCACTTGTGTGCCTTGATAGTGAGGTTGGCCCTTTTCATGGCCTTCAACACCTTATCCAAGTGTGTCAAATGCTCTTCCCAGGTGGAACTGTAGACAGCAACGACATCCAGATAGGGCACACAAAAGGCCCCCAGCCCGTTGAGAGCATGATTGACCAACCTTTGGAAGGCGGCAGGGGCATTATTCAACCCAAAAGGCATAACCCTAAACTGGTAGAGCCCTTCTGGTGTTGAGAAAGCAGTTTTCTCCTTGGCCTTGTCAGTCAGAGCTAGTTGCCAATAGCCTGATGTGAAGTCAAAGGTGCTCACAAACTTGGCAACACCTATCTTGTCCACAAGCTCATCAGCCCTGAGAAATGGGTGTGCATCAGTCTTGGTGACTGCATTGACTACTCTGTAGCCCACACAAAGCCTCCAATCCTTGGTATCTGCATAGGAACTTGCCTTGGGGACAAAAACCACTGGGCTGGACTATGGGCCGGTTGAGGGTTTAATGACACCCAAGTCCAACATCTTGTTGACCTCTGCCTGGATGTGGTTCTTAACAGTATTTGACATCCAGTAGCATCTGTTTTTGACAGGTACACTGTTGCCATTGTCAATACCATGTCTACACCATGGGTTGAGGTGTGGTGTCCGTGAGAACAGAGGGGCATACTGCTGGATCAAAGCCCTGCAGGTCCTCTGCTGCTATGGTCTCAGATCTGAAGAGAGTTGTACTGCGTCCATTGGGCCATCCTCAGGGTTGCTATGCAGCAAATCAGGAAGGGGCTCAGTCTCCCTCTCTCTTCTTGCTCTGAAGCTAGAAACAGGCATGAAACTCCCCTCCTGTGGTAAGACTTGAGCCTGTTGACATGGAAGACCTGAAGGGATACCCCAGGAACACCCATGTCAACCAGATAGTTGACTTCACCCATCTTGGAGATTATCCCAAATGGTCCAGTCCACCCCTCTGCCAAAGCTTGATGCTTGGTAGGCTCCATCACAAGGCTCTCCTGACCAGGATTCCAATCCACTTTTGAGGACTTAAGTACATTATTGGCTTGCCTTAAGATTTGCTGTTGCCTGGCCCATTGTCCCGTCCTGAATCATCTTGTCTGCAGGAGCTGCTGAACCCCACAGACCCTTCAAGATGTCTGATCAACAACTGAAAATACAGTTGAAACTCAAACACACCCAGGGGATAAGGGAAGTGGAGAAAAAAATAAACAACAGATTCCCTTCTTCATACCGAATGGATATCTGCAGAAAAATGATAGAACGAAACAAAATGACATCTGTTCATGCACATAAATCCTTTTTAATGATCTTCCCCTCCTAAAGTGTTAACTGTACCTGTTTATTCCTCCTCGAAGAGCAGAGTGGAATAATATCTCAATAGGTTGCTGCTTTTTTAAATCTCTTTAATCGTTGATCTGTCTTTCTTTACTGCAGCTAAAATTCACTGAAGTTTATTTTTACAAGTAACAGTACATAAAGTTCGCCAAAGTCACTTTTTCTTCATTGTATTTTTATAGAATTAGTTTTCTTTGTTTTGAATACCTCGGCCTTGACTTCCTTTAACGATCTTAAGCAGTTCCAGTTTATTGAGATCTCCTTGTAAAGATCTTCAAAGTGGTGAATGAGCGCAATTAACTATTGTGCATGACGATCAAAGGAACACTACTCACAAACAGGAATCGTCTCAAAAGGAAAAAGTACCCTCGGTCAGGCGCTGCTTTGCACAACCGTCAAGTGTGCTGTACTATTCATATGAGCCATGAGCCTGCTCAGTTCCCTCGCAGTTGCCAGCATTTAGCTCAAAGACTATACGCTAGCGCGCTCTGAAAACGTACTGAGAGAAACTTTTAAAGTTCTTTTCAGAATGGGAAATGAAGCAGTAGTGCTCCTTAGGACTCCATTGAAGAATCAGTAAACGGTTCAATAATGCAGAGCTGTGGCACACACGTGCACTCAGCCAATGATTTGCTTACTTTAAAATAAGTGTTTTTCATGAACTGTAGAACGGAGCGGAAGCTCTCCTTTGCAATCCCAATGAGCAATTGGGAAAAAACTAAATACCTAACTACATAACTAAAAACCATGAAAATAATTATTTAAATTTGACAGTCTCTTTTTAAGTTAACTCAAAGTTAAAACAAGCTTGGTATGCGCAAAGATATACAGTCCTCCCAGAAGGTTGCTAGGTTTTCTTGTCCCCAGCTGTGCTGACATTCTTAGGATATTCTTGCTGTACAATACATCTGGAAAGTTATCAGAATTGGGCCTAACCTGGAGTTTAACCTAAAAAGGACCTTCCTGGATGAATTGCGACAATGAAAGGCAGTTTAGAATTCCTGTGGAATCTTGAAGAGTACCTCTCCACTAATTAGTGTTCTGATTAATCTCCACCATGATGAATTGGGAAGCTTTCCTTCTGAAAAATGTAAGGTTAAGGCTAAACAAATCACAGAATGTTTTCTACTATGTACTACTCTAAGATTAATATTATTCTTATTATAGGCAGAACATACATTAATCTTACTCTGACCCAAACCTAAATTGGTACAGACCTGACAGTAATTGACCCACCAGCCTGACAGTAATTGACCCAGACCTGACACCCATCATCTGTGCCATCCTCTTTCTGAGGCCTAACACATAGTCCCTCATTTGCTTGACTGTACCTGGAGGGGTGGCTTCCAAACAATCTCGTACTAAGGCTACAAACCCCCCACTTGGTATGTCCAAAGAAGAGCTCAGGGCGGCTGACTCCAACACCATCTTGAGGCACCTCCTTGTTAGAAAACAGCAAGCACATGGTAGGAGGAGATCCCATTTCCTCATTATGGGCTCTTCCAATGAACCCAACATGCCCTTGGGAGTTTTGTTAAATCTCTCAACCAGACCATTGGTCTGAGGATGGTAGGAGGTGAAGAACTTGCAGATTACACCCCATTCCTTCCACATAGCTTGCATGTAACTAGACATGACATTAGTTCTTCTGTCAGAAACCACTTCCTTAGGAAATATAATTCTGGTAAAAATGCCCATGAGAGCCCTGGCAGCCACTTTGGCTGTTATGGTCTAAAGGGGTATAGCCTCAGGGTACCTGGTGGTATGATCTACCAGTAGCAGGATGCACCTGTGTCCACCTGATGTTGGAGGAACTAGGGGACCAACACTGTTGATGCCATCCTCTAAAATGGTGTGCCAACCACTGGCAAAGGCTGCAGTTGGCCAATTGCACTGTCTCCAGTCTTGCCAGACAACTGACAAGTGGGACAGGTAAATAAAAGCCAATAAAAGTGGACTGAGAGCCTTTGCTTAGTCTTCTTAGTGCCAAGATGATCAGCTAAGGTCACCTCATGTGCCAACTGCAAAAGGATGGGCCAGGTTCAGGCTGATTAGGTTCTCTGTATAGGAGCTCTCCATCTCAACAAATCTTAAAGGTCTTAGGCACTTTGTCTTGTGCTTGGGACAGGGCCAGTTTCTTAGACCCTCAAGAGAGTGGCACTCTCTTAGACTCTTACAGAAATCCACTCTAGGGGCCTACCTTCAGCCAAAAAGCACTGGAGGTCTGGGTGATCCTCTGGGATGATTACCACTTCCTGAGGAGGGTCCTCTGGCTCTTCTCCATCAGGAGATGATTCCATGGTCACTACTGAGCCTAGTCCCTCAGGAGCTGGGACCACAGTGGGTGCTGCTGAAACCGCTGGAAGAGAAGGAGCTGCTTTCATAGAGGTTGTCTTCTTACTCTTCCACTTAGCGTTGGGTTCCCCCTGTTTGACCCGTGACCTAGTAGCTGCAGAAGCAGATGGACAGATATGCAAGTGAGTCACTCGCTAAGGACTCCTGTGTGGGTCGTGCAAGACCTGTTAGTGTGCGGGGGATTTCAATAATTCAATCTTGTGCTGGGGTACTTTTTCCCCATACGGTACGAGGCAGGCTCAATGGTAGGCAAGCTGGCCTAGTGTTTTGGAGGTGTGGGTACACCACGGCACACCTTCCAATAGCTTCCACTGTGCTGCAGTGCGGTGTGCCTGCACCTCCAGAAGCCTAAGCCAGCATGACTCACACACATATCTGTCCATCCTGATGAAGGCTGCCATACTTGGAGCACACTACAAGAGCTTGAAAAGGCCAAAACACACCCGTGTCGACTATTAAAATATGGCTGAGCATTCACTGTTCGCATTGTCAAGAATGAGTTGATCCATTGAATATATGTAATGTCGGAGGTTTCCAATCAAATGAAAAGGGACCCACCTGTATTTTTAGTAATTTGTTTGGTATAATGAATTAGAAGTTGTGATTGTAATGTTGTGTTGATCATCTCCTTATCTCCTTTTGAGAATTGTAAAAAATGAATTTCTTTGAAAACTATTTGACTCTCACCTTGTGGAAAATATAAACCATCAATGTTTATGAATGAAAAAGATGAATGAAAAAGCACATATGATTCTGGTTCACATACATGGTGTACAGTGAAAGAAGGGTACTGAACCTGCGGGTAAAGACATATCTTGGCTCGCCCTGATCTATTGTTTATTATGTAAGCAACACTATTTAACTAAACCAAAGTTTTACTTCATCAAACTAGACCAGATCCTGGCACAGCCCAATCCGTATGTGTTTTTCGGCTCCAATGCCCATACAGGGCAGCACAGAAACAGCAGGGCAATAGCCCGCCCCACCAGCTGCTCCACTGAGCAACTTTTAAGACCAGGGCTACGATGCCCTGCTACGGCTTGAAGCTCTGCCTCTGCCTTCTCCAATACACATCCATGCAGCAGGGCAATAGCCCGCCCCACCAGCCGCGCCACACAAGTTAATGCGTTATAGTAAATATTTCATGATTGAAAATTCACCAATAATAGTTTTAACTAATAACTTTACAAGTTTAATATTGTTTTGAAGTAAATCATAAATTATTATGTATTTGAGATATTAAAATTATCATTTGAAGAATACAAATATTGACTTAAAATATCACAGTTTATAATTAAGGACATTATCATTATAATGAACACTCAGTACCTTCCAGTGTTACAGGGGTCTGTAGCTGATGTGAATGTGGGGCTCTGTGTCATAACTTCCTATTTTTGAAAAATTGCAAAATCTTCAATCTCCCGAAAAATCCCCAATACTGATAGCGCAGGGCTGGACCCAGCTCCTCCCCTGTGCAGGGTGAATGAGTGTGGTTTGTCAATTTTTATTTCTGCAAGTAAAACCCCAGACTGGTAGGCCTATCATGTGTCCTAACTTCTTTTTTTTTTATTCTCAAAATCGTCAATCACACCAGACCCCGCCCCGTGCAGGGTGAATGGGTGGGGTTGGTCCGATTTCACCTTCGCCAGTACACCCCAGAATGGTATGCCGACCTCAGGCCAAAATATCAGCCCACCAACTGATGTGGGGCTGGAGACAACAATCGGAAAAAATCGTCAATCACCCAAAACCGCCTATACTGATAGCACAAGGCCGTATCCCACCCTCTGCAGGGCGAATAGGTGAGATCAGTCAAATTTCACTATCATCAGTACTCCCCAGACTGATATGCAGACCTTGGGCCAAGATTTCAGCCCACCAACTGTTACGGGGCTGGAGCCAACCCTGAACATGCAAAGCCACTTTCACAAATGTATATATAGATTGTGATAATGAGTGTATTCCATTGATGAGTTGATTCAGGGAAATTGTTATTTCAATATACCAGCAACTATATTAAGTAATCCAGTTACAATCTGTAGTATTTCAATGATGATCTAAGATAGTCCAATAATAGTTGCATGCTTCTTATAATGGCTTTAGGTGTTTCAATAATCATTTGCTTGTTTCTAATAATTTTTCGATGTATTACAATAATGATTGGTGGCATTAAAATAATGGTGTATGGTTTTAGACTTTTTAAATATATTTTGTTATTCCAACTGTTTTTTCAGGATACCATTGAAGCTACTTGGTTATCTAATAATGATGTGGGTGATCTAATTGAGATTGTATTGTTATGATCTCGGCATGGGTATTTCTTTTTTTAGGTAGTCCTATAAGAATAAGATGTATTCCAATGAGGAGTTTTAGTAGCGATATTGTTTTGGTTTACCTTAACAAAATAAGGATTTTGGTTATTCCGGTGAAGGTATTCAGAGGTTGATTGTGCATACAAGTAGGTTTTAGGTAATCAAGTAATGCTCTATGGTATTCAAACCACGTAGAAATAAGGATTAGAGATGTATGAACTGCGTCATTTCATCAAACCATTGATCTGACTGATTCTTCATGACAACAGCTTGTACTATCCCTTGCCCTAGCCCACCGAGCTGTCCACACCCCACCAACACCTCTTCAATGATCCTATCCGACAGCTCACACTCATTCCACCTTCTCCTTCATCATGGTCTCCCTTATCCTTATGCACTTGGTATTCAACACTGATCTATCCCCCTGCACTGCTGTCGCTGACACTCATTGCACCTTCTTTTACCTCGGCTACCCCAATTCACTTGCCACAAGCATTTATCTCGATACCTTCTGGAGACATCTAATACTTTCCTTTTTCAGATTTCCTGACCCTCTCACATACTTCCTTCACCTCACTACTTTTTCGGACCTTCCCCCACACTTTTCTTCTATAGCCAGAGGAAAGATCTCTCACATAATTCTAATTCTGACACCAAAATTTGATACAGTAGATACAGCGACCCCACTATATAATTATTTGAATGCAGTGCCGAGGTCATAAAGGTGGGAATATATTACTTTGCTATGGCACGAAAGAGGAAATAAAGATGCTACACAATAAAACCTGTTGAAAAAGAAGATGCTGCCCCATACACACACCATAAACTAGTACCATAAACACACCCACTGCTCCAAGGCATTCACACTACATTCTCATACAAACAACATAGTGAAAAAGACATTTGACAATGCATTGCTTTGCTCCTCATCAGCACAATTCAGGCTGAAGAGTGGAAATATCAGCCTCCCATCCAAAGCCAGTGGAATAGTTGTGTGGGTCAGGCCACACTCTAAGAAACTCATCACACAGATTTGGACTTGATCCCTACATATCTCTATCAGCATAGGACTAACACACTAAATCACGTATCGGTGGGTCAGAAGATCAATATGAATATCAGATATTAAACTAATTAGATGCACTCCCGGTTCAACCCATACAGAAAGTATCCTACAAACAAACACAGAAGACCAACATTGGCTGCAGAGTGGTAAAAACAGTACATACAGTGGAATATTAATAGCAGTATCAGTTGACTATTACCTTGCATAGGCAAATCTGTCTAACAAAGCTTCTCAACTACAGTGCCTAAAAAGCAGACAACTTAGCATCCTCTTAACACATATTTCCCAACACAATACTCTGCCTCACTTGTGGTCTGCTCGAAAACACTGTTCCATGCACAACCCCATCTTTCTGACAGCTCTCTATATTAAAGGGGCATATAAACTGCACAAATAGTGGTGACATTGTAAAGAAGGATTCAAGGTAAACCAATAATGATGTGTGGTGTGCAATGATGTTTTGTTACATGATACTTTTTGGTGTGTGATTAATGATCTCAGGTGTTAAAATTATATTTCAAGGCATGCTAATGAAGATTTGAGGTATGCATGTGGGACTTTGTAATAGGATAGTGATGATTCAATGTATACAAGTGATTATATACGGAGTGTGTGTCTGTGTGTATGTGTGTACGTGACTGGGTGTGCTTTTGTCTGTGTGTAACAGTGTAATGGGTGCACATGATTTAAGGTTATTGGGTGAGTATGTACGTTTTATTTGTCATGTGCACATACTGATTTGTCATGTGCACGTGACTCTTGTGTGATTTCCCTAGATGTCGATGTGATGATTTCATTTGTACAAGTACTGATTATGATGCGAATTTGCTAGTGCGTGCATTTGTTTAGCTCAGTTTAGTACTCCCGTGATGTTGTTCACTGCTGATGTAGGCAGTAGCTACTAATAATGATTTGTAATATTGGAATTAAGATTAAGTTGTTCGAGAGTAACATGATGTTTGAAAGTTAGGATTTCAATTGTGTGAGTGATTGCCAATCAACAAGGTGTTTCAGTGACCTGTTCACATATCTCAACTTCCAGATTTTGAGGTCTGACATACACAAACCAATCTAAGATAGCTCAAACTAGGTCTTTTGTCTTTTTCACTATGTTGTTTGTATGAGAATGTAGTGTGAATGCCTTGGAGCAGTGGGTGTGTTTATGGTACTAGTTTATGGTGTGTGTATGGGGCAGCATCTTCTTTTTCAACAGGTTTTATTGTGTAGCTAGGTTTGTTGTGTATGTTATATGTTCCATTCCTTGATCCAGCTCTGTTTCTTCCCCTCTATCCTTAATATATGTATTGTCTTTGCAAAAACTGTCTATTTTCAATTTTTTAAAATCGTTTTTTATCTTTTCTCAGCCAAATTCCATCGTTCCCAATAATCAAGGCCCTTGTGTCGTATGTACCTGCAGTAATAAGCAGAACCCAAAAACACAGCTAAACATAATAGATTGTGTCAGTATACAATGTAAACCATGTTCATGGGTGAGTATATGTGTTTATGTTCTTAAATCTTTCTATATTTTAACTGTTTGTTGTCACGGCACATTCAGAATATTATGTTTATTGTTTTTATATAGCGCTTTAATCCACAGCGCTTTACAGTTTAACAACAAGAATACATCAAACATGGAACAGTAGAAGCAATAACAATATACATGAATCAAACCAGAAAAACAGTATGTAGAATAATTTGCATATGAGGAGAAAGAGGAGGGGAGGGGTGGGAAGGAAGGAAAAGGGAGAGAGAGTAGGGAGTAAAGTGAGTAGTAGGAAGAGAGGAAATTATAGGAGAGACGGGGAAGATGAAGGGAAGTATGACAGGGTACTAGAGGGTACTAGAGGGAAAGAGAAAAAGGTTAAGGGGGAAAAGGTGTCAGGGTGGGGAATGAAGGAGTGATTTTAGGAGGTGCAGAAGGAGGAATAGGTGGGGATGGAGCCGATAGAAAGATCCAGTGTAGGGGCGCAAGGAGCTGAAAGGAGTGGAAATGAGAAGAGGCACAAGAGTGGAGGATAGAAAGTAAGAAGAGACCAGCAGAACGAAGGGAACGAGAGGGGGTGTAGAATGAGAGAAGAGAGGAGAGGTATGGAAGGGCAAGGTCAAGGTCATGAAGAGATTTAAAGAGAAGACAAAGGAAGTGAAATTTAAGTTGGGAGTTTTTACAGTACAGCAACACTTGGAAATTGTCTAATTACCAAGACAAAATATACACCAGCCTGTGATATTTGTAATCCTCATTTGTATAGCCATGTACAAAGGTATGGCACTGGCTGATAGTAAGTTATTAATTAACATGTTAGGATATTTTACACTTCAACCACTTATTATGAATAAGATATACATATCTCTTGAATATTTTGGAGGCGGTGAAGAAAAGGCAGAAGGCTGACTATATATTTGTGATGCATACCCTTTCCGAGGAATGAAAGGAGATAAGACTGTTGTGCTGTGGAAGGTGTGTTCTATGTTTCCTTGATACTGTGTGTTTGGTTAAGCACACAGAGGAGGTTTTAAGGTCCAAAGGTCATTCCCATAATCATGATGGTGCTGGTTTGATTTGTGCCGCCAGACCATTCCATTTTCAACAGACAAGAGACGGGAGAGCAGTCCTATAACATGACAATGTAAACAAAGGATGAAACGGGGACCCTGAGACATAAAAACACAAGTTATGTTTCATAGAGTCATTGAAACACATTTAGGTAACTTCTATTAGGCTACATTGAGTGGTTAAAGAAAGATAGAAAGAAAAGGAAAGGGGTGTGTGATTATTTCATTTACGAAAATGTCAAATTCGAAAATGACGAATTTGAAATACCCATAACAAAATAATCACTTACATCACCCCGCCCTCTATCAAAATGTATAACTACTAAAAGCAGGTACATGTGCCGGCGTGTGGGGTTTGTTTTTGCTGAACAAAGTGAAACCTTGTACTTACATCACATGTTATGCTTTCAGTGTCCAAGCTTTCCACGCAGCATTTCATTCTTACTTTGCCTTTTCTTGTGCCATTTGTATCCTGCTGAGCAGCACACTCCCTTCTGAAAGGAAGGCCATGATAGACAAAGATAGACTAACTAAGAAAGCAATAGGACAAGACAGAAAGAGAGACAAAAAGGGACATTTGGAGGAGACAAACATTAATGAATGATGAAGCAATACATAGTGGTGCCAGAGAGAAAGACTTCACAGATGATGCCTTAGACAGTCGATTAGGATGAAGGAATATCAGAAAAAATATTATTGTGATCAAGGAGACAGACTTTGGAAAAGGAGACCTTTGGTGAAGGAAAAAGACTGTGTTGTAAGAAAAGGATTCTGATGAAGGGTTAGGGCTGCGACCACGGAGAAGCACTGAGTCAAGGAACTTTGATGAAGGAGAGGGACTTTGAAGAGGGAGAGTGACTGTGATGAAAGAGATGGACTTAGTCAAAGGACTGTAGTGCACAAGAAGGATAATGATGAAGGAAATGGACTGTGATGAAGGTGAAGGACTTAAATTTAGAACTGCAATGAAAGTGAACTAGCAGAACGGTATGTAACAGAGATGGACCGTCAGGAAGGTGAAGGACTATTATAAACCTAAAGAATTAGGATGAATGAGAAGGAATAGGATGAAGGAGAATAAGTGACAAAGTGGACTGAATAAGGACTATGAAGGAGAAGGACTGTAACACACAAGAAGGACTGTGTAAAATTACTATGATGTAGGAGAAGGACTCCTGAAGGACTATAGCAAATGGTTGTGACAAGAAAAGAGGGACAGTGATGAAGGTGAAGTATTATGTACAAAGGGCAATTACTGGTACATATGCAAACTGACAAAGGAGTACTGTGATCAAGGACAGTGATGAACGAGAAGGATTGTGCCAAGGAGAAGGACTATGTCAAAGGAGGAGGATTATGAAGAAGGAAAACAACCATGATGAAGGACTGTGCTGAAGGAGGATTGTGTCAAATAAGAAAGGCTGTTACAAACAATTGTGATAAGGGAGAAGGACAATGGTGAAGGACAAGAAATGTGATAAAGGAGAAGGACTGTTAAATGAGAAAGACAGTGACAAAGAATGATGATGAAGTAGAAGAACTGACATTAAGAACAGACTGTGAAGAAGCAGTATCTATTTGAGGGGCCTATTTGGGTTGGGTATCCCTCGCGCGGACCTAAGCGCCCTTCTTGATTACTGAATGTTGGCTTTTATGGTCGCATGAAGTTCTGGAACAACAGAGTTCAAATGGCTCCTCTACTCCGTTTTGTTTGTGTGCACAAAAAACTTTTTGTTACTTCAAAATGGTTGTCATGCGCCCTTATATTGCGAGAAAAAGCAGACAATTGACCCTTCTTCTCTGTATTCTATGAAAATGTGACTTTTATTTTTACACATTGAGTGTATCTTATGGTGCCCTTCATGATAACATGTGTTTCGACGTTCTCAACGTCCTTCTCAAATCAGGGCTAGTCATGTTACATTTGCAAATAATTCAAACACCAAACAAATTTCAGTTATATCAAAGTACCATATGAAATTAACATATTCATTCCATAAAAGTATTCATTCAGATGGCCATTTTGGGATGGGCAAAGGGTAGGAGTGTTAGGGATGGTTGAAAGAAAATGCAATAATTGAACAGAAATTAAAGAGACATAAAAGAATAAAAATTGAAATAAATGAAAAAATAAAAAAGAAAGAAGAGAAAAACAAATCAAGTGATTAATAATTGCTAACCCGTTCTACTTCATTCAAGTATTCCTAATGGGTTTATAAGTATAGTTCAATGTTTAGTAACGTTCCTTACCTAATGTTGTTGATTCAAAAATCATTTTTCAAGTTTTTAGTTTATCACAAGTCATGGGGTAAATCCCTAAAATTGAGAAAAAAAACAGAAAAATGTGTAATGGTCGCCCGAGTTTATGTGACTCTTTGATTAGCTTACATTTTGTTCTAGTGTTTTTAGGACTAATCCACTTTTTTAAATTAATT
This sequence comes from Ambystoma mexicanum, assembly GCF_040938575.1. Classification (NCBI taxonomy): domain Eukaryota; kingdom Metazoa; phylum Chordata; class Amphibia; order Caudata; family Ambystomatidae; genus Ambystoma; species Ambystoma mexicanum. The sequence continues at coordinate 893,353,733 of NC_090934.1, read as the reverse complement.
ATAACTAATAGCTATCCATTCAATCTTGTCTCATTGTGGATTCCAATTTGTATAAACATGTGCCAAGCGAACAACCTGCGTTTTAATTGAACTTGATCTTCTTTAAAAATACGTGTGGTTTCACACCGCATTACTTTCTCTACGTTTAAAAATATGTGTCGGCATCGTATTTGGGTCTCATGTCATCACGAGGACCCACGTGGAAACCCATCATGCTGCAAAGAACCCCTAGGGAGCCCCACTTGTACGCTTACCTTGTGTAACATGTCCCGTGCCAAAAGTCCTAGTGTGCTTTTCGCTGTGTGTCTATTATTATGGTTTACACGATTGCCTGGTCCTATTACTCTTTTTACTTTAGTGATCGTGTTTGCTTTTCAGAAAATGCTCATCCTTGGTATTTTAGAGTGTTTCTTTTAAATATTATGGTACCATTGTCTTATTGGGCATATATGGAGTCAGGTAACATTATTGGAAATAATTAATCGAAACTCGGAGCATTACATTCTTTTTTATTGCAATTACTCTAAAAATCAGTGTTTATCTCTATTGTAACTTGAGTGACTTCTTTTATCCTAAATACCTCCACAGTTTGAAAATATAAGGGTCGGTTTTGTGAGAATCGTTATCACTATTTTCACGTCCCGTAGTCCTTTTTCTATTTTTATTCCTGCGGCCATATTTTGGGCAAAGAAGGCTTCCTCTGCATGATGGTTACATTATTTTCCCAACGTTTTTACTGAACATGAATTAAATTTTATTTCAAACTGTTTTTTATTATGAGTTTGTTGTTAGGGCTGAATTTTTGTAAAAAGAAAAGCACGTTGGTATAATTATGTCATGATGATTAATTGAAAACACTCTGAATGGAACATCTTAAAATTGCAAAAAATGTATGTATCTCACTTTAGGTGAATCATATTGCATCATGTTATTCAACAATGACACATTTCTTATTCATATGACATTACAGAAATGAGGCCACCTTGTGGTCCGAATTTAGGCCCCTTCCCACAGCACGAAATTTGCAAATTAATTTAGCTTCTTCCTGTCTGAGTTTCACTTCATTATTTCCTCCTCTCGGTCCCAAGGTCACTTTTTTAAGACCAATTAATTTCAAATGTTTCTTGTCTATGCATTGATGGGTTTTTTGCCAGTGCTGGGATAAGGGTAAATTGATGTCTTGACGTCCGGTGGATGAAAGATGTTCCCTTATCCTGGTCCTGAGTTCTCTTATGGTGCTGCCTTTATACATTTTCTCACAGTAGCAAATTATTACATATACCACAAACTTTGTCTTGCAGTTGATATGGTCAACACTTCTTTGGGTTATACCATGTTTGTCTTTAAAAGTCACTATTTTGTTCAAAGCATGTTTGCACATTGTGCATGTGCCACATTTCCGAAAGCCAGTTGGCATTTGTGGAAGCCATGTCCTAGGGATTTCTTTGTTCACATCCGGAAGGAAAGAAGGGCTCAAAATGTTCTTAATAGTTTTGGCTCGTCTATAGATTACTGTTGGATAGTCTCCTATATATTTCTTCACATTTGGGTCTAGTTGTAATAAGTGCCAGTTCTTCCTCAAAATTGTTCTCAACACTTTATTATCAGCACAGTAGTTAGTGATGAAACTGATTTCTTTCCTTTCTACTGTTTTGGCTTTAGTTATCTTAAGGGTTCTCTCCCTGTTCAATCTTGATGCTTTCTCTTGCGCTTGTGCTGTTATTCTCTTTCCATAGCCTCTTGTTTTGAATCTACTGGTTAATAGTGTACATTCATCTTCAAAACTTCTTTGTTCGGAACAGTTCCTGCGGGCCCTGATGAATTCACCCTTTGGTATAGTCCTAATCACAGAGTTTAAATGACAACTTGTGCAAAATAATGTTGAGTTTGTGTTATGGACTTGATCTTGATGGTCGTGTAGACTAGTAATGCCTCCGTCCCCAAGTACCACACATACAACGAGATATTCAGTGCCTGTGCGGTCTTTGAGGCCACAGGTTGTTTTGTGAGCCGTCAGGTCTGGAACCGGGAACAGCCAGAAGGACCCCTGGAGCACTGCAAGGCAATGAGTGATTATCAAACACTGCGCGTGTTGTACAATGAATACCCAGCAAGGAAAGGAAGCATAGGAAGTGTCACCCTGAAGGATAGTGGGGCCCGGGACAGGGCTTGAACTTCCAGTAGCAGAGGGTTAGGGGTTGGTGTGCGAAACTCTGTGGATGAGTGCACACCATGGTTTGAAGCAGCCCAGGTTATGCAGCCAGGCGAACGCCTTGCAGAGGCCGGTGGCCAAAGTACCAAAAACGAAATCCATGAGGCAGTCCAAATCCAAGTCCGAGGTCGTGAAAAAATGCAAAAGCCAAGGTTCAAAAGTGCCATGGGTTAAACAAAGCAATCCAGTAGACAAATCCGAGGTTGTGACAGAGTTCAAGCCAAAGTTCAAAATGCCAAGGGTTAGACAAAGCAATCCAGTAGACAAATCCGAGGTTGTGACAAAGATCGTAGGAGCAAGGTTCAAAACAAGGAACAAGAGCGTACAGTACTGAAAGAGTTCAGCTGTGAAGCAACGCTTCCGTGTTCCTGGACGCTTTTGAATCCTTGGGAGAATTCACGTGATGCGTCGGGATGACACGTGATGCGCGTCACGTGATGCGGAAGCGTTGTCGCCAAGTGACTCCTGGCGGTGCTAGCCCCCTCACGTGATGCGTGATCGTGTTGGCCCCCTCACATGACGCGAGGATCGTCGCAAACGATGTGGATTGTTGCGGGCTGCCAGTGGGAGTCTCCATTGTAATTGCCAGCGCTGGGATGGCCGGTAAACCCCTGGTCCAAACAATGTCCTGGTATGGCGGGTAAGAGGATGCAGTCTCCGACTGCCATAGTGCATATGCGGGATCCCCTGATGGTGTTTGGCAGAGGCCGGGCGTGCGGAGGGAGCAGGGAGAGGGTGTGCGGGGGAAAGCGTGACAGTTTGCCTCAGTAAGTTTCCTGAAGGTTTTGGTTTTGAGACGATTGCCTTCCAAATAGATCTTGAAATCCAAAAAGTTGATCTCCTTTATATTGGCAATTCCAATAAACTCAATCCCCATTGTGTTTTGGTTTGCTCTTTGTTTGAACTCTTCTAATCCTTCTTCATCTCCTCTCCAAATAAGCAAAACATTGGGCCTTATTACGACCCAGGCGGTAAGTTACCGCCTGGGTCGTACCTTTACCACCATGGCGTAAACTATGTTTACGCCATGGTGGTTGGCGGACTTACCGCCCCATAACGAGGTTGGCGGGGCGGTAAGTCCCCAATCCCCATTTACCCTTCCCCATTCCCATTTTTGCCCCAGAGGGCATAATGGGAGTGGGGAAGGCGTTAATTACGCCACCGTAAATTACGGTGGCGTAATTAACATCAAGGTCCCTTAGCGCCATGGATTTTAACACCTGCTAAGCAGGTGTTAAAACCTCCATGGCGCTAAGGGACCTCGGAATCAGGCGGTAAGGGTCGGCGCTGTTTACGCCGCCGTAAACCCCTTACCGCCTGAGTCGTAATGAGGCCCATTGTCTATGTACCGCGTCCAAAGTACCACATTTGTTTCATAAACTTCATCTGTGTAGATATGCTTGTCTTCGTACATTGCCATTGTCAGATTTGCAAGGGCGTGGGCATTTTTTATCCCCGTGGCTACCCCCTGTTCTGCTTGAAAAATTGGCCATCCCTAACACTCCTACCCTTTGCCCCTCCCAAAATGGCCATCTGAATGAATACTTTTATGGAATGAATATGTTAATTTCATATGGTACTTTGATATAACTGAAATGTGTTTGGTGTTTGAATTATTTGCAAATGTAACATGACTAGCCCTGATTTGAGAAGGACGTTGAGAACGTCGAAATATGTTTTATCATAAAGGGCACCATAAGATACACTGAATGTGTAAAAATAAAAGTAGAATGTTCATAGAATATGGAGAAGAAGGGTCAATTGTCTGCTTTTTCTCGCAATATAAGGGCACATGACTACAATTTTGAAGTAACAAACAGTATTTTGTGCAGACTGGGAAGAAGGACTGGGAAGGAGGACAAGGACTGTTACAAATGGAGAATGACTATTGTAAGGAAATATTTGCGTGTTGTAGTGTTCCATCCACGGACGTCAATGAACACCCAATTCCCTCAACAAAAAAAAACACACACACACACTTCTTTCCTGTACTGTGAATCATCCTGTTTTGGCAATTGGAGGTAATTAAAGTCTTTTTGCTTTACTTCCCTTGCTCAACTGAACACTTTTAGTAGCATTGGTCTAACCATGTGGCTACCAGTGAAGGGGGACCCCAACTCTTTTGTTTGATTCCTTTGCTATTTTACTGTAGCACACCACCTTACTGTAAAGGTTTGAAGAGGAACTTTATATTCCTTTTTCTTTCTCCTTTTGTTACATTTCTGTTTCTTTCATGATGTCTACAAGACATGCTGGTGGCAGCAAATATGGACCATGTTATTGGATTTTGCTGTGTGCACTTTTGCATTTCAGGGCATGATGCAATTTTGAGCACCAAATACTCAAAATAGCCCTGCCACACTTTTTTCACCTTTAGCAATCTTATCCTTTTGCTTTCTTCCTTCCATCTTAGGTTAGGAAGTGCTGTGTATGGTAAACCCTTTCCCAAGTAAAGCATTGAGTTTCCTGGGCAAAGAAGCAGTGTGTGCATCCTGGCCGGATATGGGAGTTGGGATGTTTTTTCCCAATTCACATTCCAGTCAGGGGGTGTCTGCTGCTGGGCAGATGTGGGACAAGTGGCTGCCTAGGATTTGACAGTTATTTACAATATGGTGGCGATCCTTAACATTGGTAGGCTGGACAAGCCCACGGCTCAAATTTGGGCTAAAAGGAGGAGTCATGCAGCTGTTCTCTGGATAATCATTTGGAGACATGAAGGGAAGCAGCCCTCTCAAGACACCCATAGACTGTCATTGAAGCCAACCAACATTCCCTCTGCCTAAGTCCTGTTCAAGCCCTGCCACCCTGCAGAGATCTCCAGAAGACCCTAGATGGTGCTTCAATACTTCTGGACCACTGCACAAAGATCCTGCATTTAGAAATATTCAGAAGCATCCCAGAGGCATCCAGTGGGCTTACCAGCTTCATAAATGGCCTCCTGGGTGCCTATGTTCCTGTTCCAAATTTTGACTGGAAACTAAGGCCGTCTTCTTGTGGCCCAAAACTTGTCCTCCAGCAGCTGCTGCTTTCCAACATGAATTGGGGCCTTTCTGGATTATAGTCTTCTTCATCAAAACAAGTGTTGCATGCCACACTCAGAACAGGGTGTTCATCGCTGCTCTGCCATTTAAGCCATGCCCTGGGGCCTCCTGTCATGGTGGGACCTGTAGTGGCCATTATCCTCTGGAATCATCCAATGTCGATATATGGGCTGATCAGGTGACCTCTCACCACAAAACCGTCATCTTTGAATGGTCGTTCATTCTCAGAAGGGGCTACAACTGGGCATAGAGCAATATTGAGGTCAGCCCTGCTCTTAATCTGCTGTGCCTGCCTCCCATCATTGGATGCACCTTGCCCACCCTCCTACTTTACTCATCATTACTGCGTCGATTTAACCCATGGCAATCCAAACAAAGGGCAAACAGCTAAGGGGAATCTCCCAGACATTACTCCTAGTCTCTTTGCCTCTTCATCTGGGAGCCTCATTACCACCTCGTCTCCTGCTCTGCCTGGCAGTACCTTAAATCCATCCAGTACATTCCCAGCTACCCATGACTGGTACTGAACTAAAATGCATTCTCTCTTCACCCTACTGATCCTCATCCTGCTATTCTGTCCGTATGCTCTCCCCAATCATGCTGCATCCCCCACCTTTCCTATCCCTATCATAAAACGTACAACTCAACTCTCACTACATCATCACGATACCACCTCCACCTTCCAAGAAACAACACTTGCCGAAAGAACACTCCATTCCTATTGCATGCCCACCCCACCTCTTCTACCTTGAAACTAACCTTCTCTACTCCGCCCTTCCTCATCAACTGAACATTTCACTCTGGAACACTTGGGCTGTTTGCATAAAATACTTCCTTCATCACTGACTACTTTCACTCTTGCTCTCCTCCCCTTGATTCCCTTGCTATCACTGAAACCTAGATCCCGCCCTCTGACACTGATAGATTTGTAGTTCTTCAGGACTCCAAACTTTTCCTCTCTCACTCTCCTTGTCTGACGGGCAAATGCAGTGGTGTCTGGCACCTATTTTCTTTCCACCTTAACATCTCACCCCTCCATGCCACATCCACTCCTACCTTCTTTGAATTTACACTCTCAACGCCTGGTCCGATACCACAGCGAGTAGAGCGCTCACTTTGACATCTGTGCAGAGCCTACTAAAACAGGTTCGAATCCCGGCAGGACCAAACTCAGCCTTTCATCCTTCCAAGGTCGATAAATGATCACCACACACGTGGGTAATATTGAGCAGCGCTCAGATACCTGAGGGTTTGTAGCACTATATAAATGCAAATTATTATTATTATTATTATTATTATTATTATTATTATTATTATTATTATTATTATTATTATTATTATTATTTAATATTGCTCTCCCTCACACTACTCAATTCATTTCAATCTATTGCCCTCCTGGCTCCTCTGGACCATTCTTCGATGAACTTGGGCAGCTCCTTGATTCTCTCTCCCTATCACATCACCTCATCCTCTTAGGTGACTTTAACCTTCTGTCTTCTAACATTCCACAAAAATAACACCTTCAATCCTTTCTCAATGAACACGCTATTGCCTAATTTATAACCTACCCACTCATTCCGCAGGCAACTCTCTTGACCTCCTGTTCATCTCTAAATCTCCCCAGTAACTAACACTACTGTCATGCCATCTCTTTTGTACCTCTGCATTGTATCCACTACCATTATCTTCCTTTCTGAAATTCAACACTCACTCTCTTCCTTCATTCCAGACCCTTCCTCCACTTGCACTGCTTTCTCCACCGTCCATGCCCTACTTCATGAAACCTTCTCTTATCACTTCCTGCTGCTAACTTTCACCCCTAAATCCCAGTGTCCTCAACCTTGTGCCTCCTATTCATACCTGGCCTCAGCACTGACATCCATTGATTCCTGCATAGAAGTAGACACTCCTGCTCTCGTGAAGACCTGCAACTATACTTCTCTGTTTTTGACTCTCAAGTTTTCTCTTGGTAGTGCTAACATGGATTTCTATCTTTCTCACATTGACACACGCTTTAACCATCCTTGCTGACACTAAGGCACCCTAAACATACTCCTTACTCCTCATTTACTGACAACTATTAACTGAGTGTTTTCAGCTAGTGACCTTGCAAAACACAATCTTTAAAATAAGGGAATCTCTCCTTACCCTTCTCTCACTTCCTCCTCCTACTTTCATCACTCCACATGCTCTACTATCTTTCTCCACCTCTAATTCATACTTCAGTCATACTAAACCCTAAGGAAGTCCTTGCACTGCTCATAGTGGCTAATCGCTCCTGTGCACCATCAGATCTTCCTGCACATCAAACCTATTGCTACTCTTGTGGCCTCTCACCTCACTAATCTCTTCAACCTGTCCTTTGACTTCACCTGTTTTCATCTACTTTCAAAATTACCATGATCACCCTTCTCCCGAAAAAACAATGTGCAGATCCAATCCTGATGCCCAACTTTCAACTTTTGGCACTACTTCCTCAATACTCTAAGGTGTTGCTAAGAATGGTATTCAGCCACCATACAAACTTTCTTGACATGTAGAACCTTCATGACCCCACTCCAACCTAGTTTCCGTTCCTGCGACTTCACTGAAACAGCTCTTGTGAATGTCTCCAACGTTATTGCCTCTGCTAAACATTCCAGCCTATTCTCTATCCCCCAGGATTTATCCTTTACCTTTGATATGTCGATCATTCTGATCTTCTCAAAAATCTCTCTCTGCTTGGAATTCATGATCAAAGACTTGCCTGGATCGAGTCATAAATACCACCACATGAATTCTATGTTTCCTGGAACAACAACATCTCTCAACTCTCTCATATTACTGGTGTTCCTGTCTTGAGTCTCCTCCTGCTCACACTGTACATTTCTCCTGTCAGGGCACTTATCTCCTCCTTTGGGTTCTTGTACCAGCTCTCCTCATTCAAGATTGAAATCTTTTACTCCTTTCCTGAACTCTTCACTACCAAAATATCCATCTGTCTCTCCGCTATTAAATACTGGATCGCCTCAAACTATTTTGCATTCCTCCAAAACAGAGGTGCTTTACTTTCCTTCCAAATCCTCTCTCTCCTCTCTTACTCTGCCAATACAGCTCCTACCTGACACTCGTTCCTACTTCCCTTCAGCTAGAATCCTTGGTGACATCTACAACACTTCACACACATTCTCTACCTTCATCCCTGAAAGTGCAATGGTTGCTTGCCCCAACCTCCTGAATATCAAGAAAATCAAGCACCTCCTTCCCTTCAAAACCACCAAACTTCTGCTAACTATTCTTCCCTAAAATGGACTACTGTGCGGGTATCCTCTTTGGTCATCCAAACTATGCATACTATCCCAAATGTTCTGGGAGCTCCTCCACTGATTATGAACACAGCCAAATAACCTGTTCCCTGAGAAAGGTGCCCACTCGGGAGGGTCCACAACTACGTTTCTAGCTCACTGTATCTTTCACAGAGGAGAAATATCCATGTGCATATCAGTTTGGACCCACCCACTTGGGCAGTCCAGCACCAAAATGCTAGGCAATTCTCCCCTGAACAAGAGTACCAACAGCAAACCCAGATACAGGTTTTGGCCTAGTCAGACCTCATCATGCATTCTATCTCCTTGACAAGATTATTAATTTTGCTACCTGAACTCTCTCTCAACTCCCTTGCTTCAAGACTACTTCTTCCTATCACCAGCGGGCTCGCTGGCTAACCATGCAAGACAAGTCTGAATTCAAAGTTCTCCTACTAGTGCATAAATCCATCCATGGTGAGGCACAGCTGCATCTATCCGCTTCCATCAACCCCTACAAACCCTCTTGCAGCCTACTCTCGGCCTCTGCCACCACCCTTGTGGTTACTCACCCACCCTGTGCTTCCTCTTGCTTCCATTCTTTTACTCTTCTTATGCCTCTTACTTGGAACTCCCTGCCTCTGCAATTTGAAACATGGTCCAAATGAATGTATTCAAAAGCAAATTGAAAGCCAACCTCCTTGCTTCTGAACTATTCTTCTTCAATCAACTCTCCAGCCTTACTACTTGCTCCTTCCCTCATCACTAACAGGACTCTTCCTTCTCTTTTTCCCACCACAATAGCACTTAATAGTCTGAAGTCACAGCTCATGATTAGTTGGCTAGACTGCCTACCCGCTGACACTTAGTAGTCCTATGTTTGTCCACCATATTGTTCCCTGCATCTGTCCAATATGCACCTTCTGCAGGCCGGTCCTCATGCCACTCACATTCTCCCCATTATAAGAGGAATCATTGCCTCTCGTTCATCTGCTATGATTCCTTTTGTACGCTCCTTTGTGACAAAAATAGCTTGTTTCCCTGTATGTAATTATGCAAATAAACAAAGTATAATAACTGTGATGATGGCCTTTGACAAAGGAGAAGACTCTGGCAAAGCATTGGGGATGATTTAGAAGCAGTGTTACGAAAGAGGACCTTGACAATAAAGGACTGTGACAAAGGATGGTGAAGAAAAAGGAATGTGACAAAAGAGAAGGAATGTGATGAATAAGCACTGTGACTAAAGAATGTGATGAACTAGAATTCTGATGAAGGACTATTGTAAAGGAAACATGCTTTGACAATTGTATGTGAGCAACTGTGATAAAGAGTGTGATGTAGAAGAACGGTGTCTATGGAAAAGGACAATGATGGTGGAGAAGGACTGTGACTATGGAGCAGCATTGTGATGAACTGGAATGACTGACAAAGAAGGACTTTGATGAAGAAAAAACTTTGACAAGATCTGTCGAAAGCATAGACAGAATTTGATGAAGTATACAAACTAAGGTGAAGGGCTATGGCAAAGAAGGACTGTGATTACGAACAGTGACAAAAAAGAAGGAATGTTATGAATAAGAAGGACCGTGACAAATGAGGATGAAGACAGAGAAGAAAGGTTAAACCAAAGGTATAGGACTATGATGATGTAGACATACTATAATGTGGTGACATACTGCAAAGTGAGGGCCGTTAACAAGGGCTCTGGGACATTATCCACATTCCAGTTCTTGGAAAGGGGTGTTAAGACCATTAGCACCCCGGGTTACCAAAGCTAAAAAAAAGTATTCTCTTTCATTGAATGGGACGCTGCGCGTACCCTGTTAAATGAATGAACATTCTTATCCAAAATGGCCACTTTGGTTAGAGAAGGTGGGGCTTCTTTGACCATAGCGGCCAGATAAGGGAAGCTGAGCTGCTGCAACAATCCGGTAAGTGGGGATGGGAAAGGGGTTGGGAGTTTTTATTATATATATATATATATATAAACAAAAAAAGAAAAAAAATGAAAGCGGAATACCGCTTCCTGGACGGCACTCTTCCTCAATCATAAAAATCATTCAGATACGTCAAAAAAGGATCTCCATCAAATGTCCTTTATTTGTTAAGTACAGTGGACAAGTTGCTCAGGAGAGAACAAAAACAACTATGCGTTTCACCCAAACGGGCTTCGTCTGGTTGTAAACATAAATGACAGGCTTCTCATTTAAACACTTGTGCATGCGAGAAAAAAGTCCTTCTTTACTTTCCCTTGAGTTTCCCTCTCAGACCTAATGCGTGTTTCTCTGAGTGACATCTTGGAATGGTAAAAGGTATATACATATATATCTTACATCCAATGTGTTGCTTTTAAAGATGCTACAAAATAGCCACCCAGATACTCATAGGCTAATATATTATCCCCATATCAGTCGTGTTTTTTGATTATACATTATTTTGCAATATTCAGCGTTTTCCTGTGTTTTTTCCATATGATTTTTTGTTTATTATTTTAACACCAAACATTGCCATCCCTAAATTGTCCTTAATGATTCATTTATAGAAATACTGTCTTATCTTCTTCCCTTATTGCAATTTCCATATATCTGAAGTGTCTCGCGCTTTCAATAAAGTGCATTGTGCAATATGACAATATGTGTTTCCACACTTCTCAAACAGTTTGTGCTGTCATAGGTCATGTATTGACAAGATCTCCAAAATATGACCAACATTCTTTTGAGAGAAAGTCACTTCCATTTAAGTTACCACAGCATAAAATCTTAAATGCCATTACCAAAGTGCAGTGTGCATTATAGCTGCCGATGTTTACAATTTATCAAATTTCTAATACCTTGAATAAAGTGCTTAGTGCATGATAGCATCGATTAAAATACTTTTGGCAACAAAAATGTCTCTCAGTATTACAGGGGGTAAAAACAATCATTTTCCATCCTTAAAAATAGAATGCAGTAGGCATCATAATAATCAATATTTCACCACCTCCACTGTTGCTTAAATGCTGGGTAAAGTGCAGTATGCATAATAGCAGCAAATATTCTGTGTCATATAAGTGACAAATGGTACAAATAAAGTGCTAGGTGCCACATAACAATCTTGCCAAGGTTTACACTGATTATAAAAAAAGTCTTCCTATCAAAGTAAAGTGCTTAGTGCATTCAGTATATAACTTGAGTAGGATGTTTATAAGTGCATTATGCGTAATCGCAGCAGATATTCTGTGTCATATAAATGAAAAATGTTACAAATAAAGTGCTTAGTGCAACATAACAATCTTGACAAGGTTTTCACTGATTATAAAAGAGTCTTCTTATCAGAATAAAAAGCTTAGTATATTCAGTATATAACTTAACTATGATGTTTATAATTACCATGTATAATAAAACAAAATATTCATGCCATAGTTTTCCCTGATTAAAAAAACCTTCTTTGCCCAAATTAAGGTACTTAATGCTTTCACTATATATGGTCACTCTTTAACCGGAGGAAAGAAAAGGCGCCTAGGGGACAGGGGAGGGAGGAAACAACGGGAATGACGCATTTACCAAGTGTTTAAAAAAAGGGCCTGTAACAGGTTGAGAAAATACAACCGTATTCCAACAAATATGTATGTGATGATTTTAAAAAGCCTCCTACATGTTAAGAAATGTAAGGACTGTTATATAAAACAGTGTGTTAAAAGAAAGCATATATCAAGGAAAAGCAGACCTACAGTGGCCTCATGTTCTGGGATAAAGCATTCATATACTTATGTATAAGCATAAGACAGATAAATCGAAAAACATCAGAAAATTCAAGAAACCACTTTTAGTTACCCACAAATGTATAGAGCTCCTCGTCCTTGTTGTGGCCATCTGGGTGTTTTGTTTGGTAATCGACACTATATTTACATTCAGTTTGCTCAACCTCAGTTCTCGATTACCCCCTCTTGGATTTGGTAAGATTTTGTCTATTCCATAATATCTAAACGAGGAGACATCTCCATTGTGTTTTTCCGCAAAATGCTTGGCTAGGGGGTAGGTTGGATATTTGTTTTTAATCGCACGAAGATGTTGCAGGATCCGTAGTTTTACTTCTAATTTCGTACTGCCTATATACCATAGGTTACATCCAGATGTTATCACATAAACCACATAAGTTGTTACACAGGTAATATGTTTCTTGATAGTCACTTCCTTCTTAGTTCGAGGATGTATATAGTTCTTCAAAGACACCCCATATTTACAGGCCTTGCATTTGGTACATTTGTAGAAACCCCCCTGATTGCTTAATAGCCATTGATTTGATATCTGTATCGGGGTCGAGAAAAGGCTTGGTGATAGTTCTGATTGAAGCGATTTCGCTTTCCTGAAGGTCACACTGGCATTCTTCTGAATGTGTCCTGCGATGTCTGGATCTCTCTGTAATAGCGCCCATCGTTTGGCCAGAATTTTTTGAATGTCTTTAGCCCCATTATTGTAAGTTGTAATGAAGCGTATATTGTCAGGTTTTGTTTCCAGTAGCTTCAATTCATTTTTCTCCTTATTTCTTCTGAAAATCTCAGCTCGTGTCTGTTTCGTGCATTGGTTAAACGCACTATTGGTAGTCGATTTCTTGTAACCTCTTGCCATAAAATTCTTTGCTGTGATTTTGGCATTTTTTTCAAAAGTTTCGTTTTCACTACAGTTCCTTTTCATTCTTAAGAATTCGCCGTAGGGTATACTATTTTTTAGGCATTTCGGATGTGCACTCTTGGCATGAAGCAGTAAATTGGTGCTTGTTGGTTTCCTCTAAGTTTCAGTCGTCAGTACTTCATTCTTTACTAAGATCTTAATATCCAAAAATATTACCTCTAAAAGATCGTGCTGTTCGGTGAATTTCAAATTGGTATCATGTGCGTTCAAGGTGTTGAAGAAAACCATCCATTCTTGTTCACTATATATGGGAAGGCAGGGGTTGGTGGGGGTCAGGATGGCAGTCCGTGGCGGGGGATGTAGCCTGCTTGTTCTGTGGAAAGCTGGCTGAGATTAAAGGTTTCAGACCACAATCTATGGAACCTGATTGGCTGTGCCCTCCTCCCCGAGTTTTAATGAAAGAAAAGCACTTTGATGAAGGTTTGTGATGAAGCAGAAGGACTGTGAGTACAATGATACAAAATAGAACTCTAATGAAACATGGCACCAAAGGAGAAGGACTGTGCTGAACAGGAAGGATTGTGCTGGAGGAGAAGGACAGTGATGAAGGAGAAGGATTCTGATGAAGGAGGAGGGCTATGATGAAGATGAAGGTTGGTAATGAAAGTGAAGGACTGTGATGTTGAAGGAGAAGGATTGTGGCCAAAGACTGTGACAAAGGAGAACAACTGTGATGAAAGATACAGACAGTAATGCGGAACTGTGACAAAGGAGAAGGAATTTAATGAAGGTCTGATGATGTCAAAGAACTACTATGAAGGAAGAGGTCTGTCATGAAGGATCATGGCAAAAAAGGAATTTGATGAAGAACTGTGACAAAGACATATGATGAAGAAGGGTTGTGCTGAAGATTATGATTATAGTGACAAAGAAGACAATCTGTGATGAAGGAGAAGGACATTGATGAAGGAAGAGGACTGTGGTTAAAGATAAACACTGTAAAGACAAAACAGTAGGACTGTGATGAATGAGAAAATTTGAAGGAGAAGTACAGTGATGAAGGACTGTGATGATGGAGAAGGACCTTGACGAAAGACTGTGGCAAATTAGAAGGACTGTTTCAAATACAAAATACTGTGATTAAGGAGAAGATTGTGATGGAAGAGAAGTACTGTGATAGAGGAGAAACGGTGACAAATGACTATGATGAAGGTAAATGACAGTCACAGAGATTGACTGTGATGATGAAATGTGGCAATGACGGGCTGTGACAAAGAAGAACTTTGATTAGGGATAAGAACTGTGAAGAAGGATAATGATTAAGAAGGACTGTGACAAAAGACTGTGATGAAGAAGAGAGACTGACAGTGAACTGGGATGGTGTTGTAGAACATATGAACAAGAGACTTAGATGAAGGAGAAGAACTATGATGAAAGTGAGTGCCTGGGAGAAAGCAGTGTGATGTAGGAAAGGCACTGTGATAAAGTAGAAGGATTTTGATAAATAATTGTACCAAAGGAGAAGAACTGTGCCCAAAGTAAGAGTGTGATGAAGGAGGACTTTGATTAATGTTTGTGTCCAAGAAGAAGGATTGTGCCCAAACAAAGAGCGTGATGAAGGATTGTGCAGAAGAAAAAGAACAGTGATGAGAGAGGAGGAAATAGTGCGATGAATGAGTAAGGCTGATGGTGAAGGAGAAGGAGTGTGATAAAAGAATTTGATGGAGGAAAACACTTTTTTGAAGGAGAAATACTTTGATGAAGGAGAATGTAACTGTTAAAGGACTGTGATGAAGGAGAAAGGCTGTGAGGACAGACTGTGATGATGTTGATGGACTATAATGAAGTCAAAGGATTGTGGTGAAGGAGACAGAACGTGATGATAGAGTTGGACTATGGAGAAGGGCTGTGATCAAGAAGGACTCTGATAAAGGATGGAATGTGACAAAGAAGTACTGACAAAGGAGGAGGACATTAATGAAGTACCCTGATGTATGAGAAGGATTATGATGAATGATAGTGATGAAGGAGAAGAGCCGCCATGAAGGACAATAACTGTAGCAAAGGACTGTGAAAAAAGAGGAGGGATTATGATAAAGTAGAAGTACATTGAAGGTTAACTACTAGAAAGAAGGAGAATAGCTTGATAAGGGCAACAGTGTTAAAGGACTGTATTAAGTAAAAATAATTGGACAGAGATGGACTTTGTAAAAAGGTGAAGATCTGTTAACAAAGGACTTTGACAAATTAGAAGGACAGTGATAAAGGACTGTAACAATGAGAAGGAGTGTACTGAAGGAGATGGAATGCAATGACAAACTTTAATACAAGACAACGATTGTGATGAGGGAGAATGACTGTTACAAAACATGGTGACAAAGGAGATCGACTGAGATGAAGTAGAAGGACCATGAAGAATAACTGTCACACATGAAAAAGACTGTGATGAAGGAATGTGATGAAAAAGGAATGTGATACAGGAGGAGGACTGTGTAAAAAGAAGTGTGGAAAATGACATTAATGGATAAGGACTGTGTTTAAGGGCTAAGATGATTGAAACAAACTGTCTGTGACAATTAAGGACTGTGACAAAGCAATATCATCAAGACAAACTGTGATGAAAGGCTGTGACAAAAGCGAAAGTCTTTGATGATGAAATAAGACTCTGATGAAGAAGGGTTGAAATCAATGAGAAGGGCTGTGATGAAGAAGAAAGATGTTGACAAGGCAATGCCGAAGTAGGAGGAATGTTAGGTACTAGACGGACTAAAGTGAAGAAAGAGTATCACCATAGAGAAGGGCTCTGGCAGAGGGGGACTGGAATGAATGACAATGACAAAGGAAAAGCACTGTTGATGAGCATGGTGGTGAAGTTGAAGTTGGTGAAAACTGTGATGAAGTAGAAGCACTATAATAATAATATGGACTGTGATGAAGGTGAGAGGTTGTGATATGACTGTGAAAAATTAGAAACATTGTGATAAAGGAAAATAAATACAATTAAGGAGAACTACTGTGATGAAGGAGAAGGACTTTGGAACAATAGTTATGTGACAAAGGACTATGATCAAGGAGAATGACTATGACAAAGACGTATTGGGAAGGACTGTCATTATGAAGGATTGTGATGATGATTGTGACAAAAGAAAACAACCGACATTCAATTGGGATGAAGGGGAAAGGCTGATGAAGTAAAGATACTGTGATGAAATACAGTGACTATGATGAAGAAGAAGTGCAGAGCCAAAGGACTGCAATTAATGAGATATGCAGTGATAAAGGACTGTGATGAAGAAGAAACACTGTGATATAGAAGAAGCAATGTGTTTAATGAAAAGGATTGTGATGAGGGACTGCCATGAAGAACTGTGATGAAGGACTGCCACAAAAGAAGGGTTGTGATGAAAGAGAAGGACTATGTTGAAGCTGGAGAAGTGTGACAAATGAGAATGACTGATTTCTAAGGAGAAGGACTGTGAAGAAATACTTTGATGACGGACTGCGATGAAGCAGACGGGCTGTACCAAGTACTCTGATGAAATAGAAGGACGGTGATAAAGCAGAAGGACTGTCATGAAGGAGAAGGACTGTGGCAAAGAGAAGGACTGTGGCATAGGGATATGATGAAGGAGAAATACTGTGATGAAGGACCATGATGAAGGCATAGGACTTTGATAATGGACTGAGATGAAGTGGAAGGAATGCGATGAATTAGAAGTGTTATGAAAAAAGAGAGAGTGCCTTGAGAAGATGCAATCATGTGAAGGAAAATAACTGTGGAAATGATAGGACTGTGGTGAAGGGCTATGATGAGGAAGGACTGTGATAAAGTATGTTACAAAGAAGTAATGTGAAACAGGGTAAAGACTGTGACAAAATAAATTGACAAGAAGGACTATGATGATGGAGAATGGCTGTGTCTAAGGAATGGCATGAACTACTGTGATGAAGATTTGTGATGAAGAATGAATGTGATAAAGGAGGACTATAAAGATGGATACCTGAGTTTGATAAGAATACGGACTGTGAAAAGGGAGAAGGACTATTAATAAGGTCTGTGACAAGGTAGAAGGACTGTGATGAAGGGCAATGACAAAGTAGAAGGACTGTGATGAACAATGTATGTGGTGAAGGGCAATGCAAATAAAGACTAGGATGAAGGAGAAGAACTTTGAGTTGACCAAGTGTGATGAAGTTGAGCACTGTGACAAAGTAAAAAAGACTGTGATGAAGATGCACCATAATGAAGGAGGAGGGCTATGAGGGAGGACTGTAATCAAGATGAAATTATATGACCAAGAAGGACTGTGATGAGGAAGGACTATGGCAAAGGTGAAGGATTGTGACAGTGGAGTGCTATGTCGAAGGACAATGATAAAGATACAGTACAAAGATGAAATGAAATGTCAAAAGAGAAGGACTATGTCAAAGGGGGGATAATAGGATGAAGGGAAAGTATCATGATAAAGCAGAAAGACTGTGAGAAAGGGTCTAGCCGACTTTTGCTGACCTACACTTTCACCAAATCGGTTTTACCAACTCTGTTTTCCCATTATTTTTCCAGTAAAATGCATATGGTAATTTGGGGTAACATGCATATGGGGTTTAGAGGTGGGGTAATAAGGGGGCTGATGGCCCCACCACATTAAAAAAGTTGAAAGGTCGGTAAAAAAGAAATTGGTGAAATTGTACGTCAGCAAAAAATAGTCAGAAAACCTTCATAGAACTGTAACAAAGCACTATGATGAAGAAGTACAAGCAAAGATTCAAGGATGAGGGACTATGATAAAAGAGAAGATTGCAATGTAGTAAAAACATTGTTGTGAATGAGGACTATGAGAAAGGTAAAGTGCTTTGGCAAAGAAATGTGATTAAGCAGAATAAGTGTGCTAAAGAACTATGATGACAAACATTTGCAGCCAATGACTAAGATGAAGGAGAAGGACTAGGACAAAGGAGGAGCACCATGAAAAATGACTAGGAAGGTGAAAAGCTAGTGCCAGGAGAAGGACTGTGTTATGAGACTAAGAAGAAGGACTTTGACAATGGTGTAGAAGAAGAATGCTTATTGGAATTACACAAAATGATGCAGTCAATACATTCCAAAGGCATTTCAAATTGCCATGGCAACCACATATTTTGTTTTACAACATCTTTTATCTTCTTACAGCACCAATGCATGTGCAAAAGCAAAAACAGCAAAATAGGATACAAATGCCTACCTTGGATGCATGTCCACTAGGAACAAAAATGAACAATGAATTGCAATGTGCACCAATCTAGAATCCTTTATACACATGAATGCTTCAGTTTAGTTGGCTTTGTTAACTTTCAGCCTAACCTAAAATGTACAGTCTGTCAAAATAGCATGTGTTCTTTCTTATAGTGGCAGCAACTAAGATGAAGAGAAACCACTCCAGAAATAATGGCAAACTAATTGATTTGATGTGGGTGGGTGCATTTCCTACATGATACAAATGTTAGCATGCTCACATTTCATGGGATGAATAGCATGTTGTCCATTCTAAACGCTGGTGACACAAATCTAAAATGTAGACACCTCCAAACCAAAAGAGTTTGAAGCGCAGATACACTTTTACAAATACGTTATATTCAGACTCAGAACTATGCAATTTTGGAAAGAGAAAACACAAATTGTCCAAGCTAAGGACTAGTACACATTTAACATAAACATGTCATGATGTATTTTTATAAATCTGAGAAAAGAACAATTATCTATCTTTATATGTAAAATTCAAAATATGTCTGTGGGTTTGTGGTGGGATTTGTGGGTTTGTAGGTGTGTGGCTTGACGAAGGGTTGTTCCTCGTACAATTCCACACTGTTTCATCAATCTGCACCAAATTTGTCATAGTTCCCTTTTAGGACCCTCTGGACAATACTGGCTACATGACATTTGGAGACCACACCCTGTTCCCCCAGATTTCAGCACAAGTCAAGGGATCTCATTACACGGTAGGCGGTAGGGGTTTACCGATACCGGTAAGGGCACCGGTACCGGTAAACCCCTACCGCCTTACTACGAGTTCCCTTTGCGGGACCCGACTTTAACGCCTGGTTTTTCCAGGCGTTAAGGACGGGACCCGCAAAGGGACCTCGGAGCTAATTACGGTACCGCAATTTGCGGTACCGTAATTAGCACCTTCCCCATTCCCATTATGGGGGCAAAAATGGGAATGGGGAAGGGCCTTGGTGAATGGGGAATTACCGCCCCCGCTCACCTTGGAGTAGGTCGGTAATTCCGCCATCCACCAAGGCGGACTCGGTACGGTACCGGCGGCAACCATGGCGCTAATAGCGCCATGGTTACCGCCTACCGTGTAATGAGGCCCAAAATGTGTTGGTGCGTTTGTGGCTTGGTGAAGCGTTGTTCCTTATACAATTCCACCAATTCACCAATTGCCACCAAAAGTTGCATACTTACCTGTTAGGACCCTCCTACATTACTGGCTACATGACATTTGGACACCCCAACCCTTTCCCTGGATTTCAACAAAAGTTAAAATTTGTTTGTGGGATTGTGGCCTGCAACAAAGCTGTAAACCATGTTCACAGGAAGGGAAACAACACATTTATGAGAGGTTAATGGACCTGAGAGGCGAAGGTGAAGGAAGGTGGCATTCCAGAAGTTTACACATTGTTTCTGCACGTGAAATTACATTTCTAGAGAATTGTTGCGAGATGCTTCCTGCCGACGAAGCAATAAACCATGTTCACTGGGAAGAGGAACAAAATTTTTTTTTTTCTCAACCGGTCCCAAAACCACGTTTTAAAGCCCTACAATGCAGGGTTTCTGAGATATTTGCACCGCAATGAACTGCACCACGCCAGGGTGAGGCAGAACTGCAACCTACACAATCATTCATTTTCAACAATTGATGAGTGTTATCATGTCTGGCTACAGAACCAGTAAAGGTTGTACTCACATAAATTACACATACACACGTGTTAGGGAGAATTCTCTGTTTAGGCTGAATTTCCTAACCTAGTGAGTCCCCCAGCAGCTTTGCTGGATTTCTGGAGTTTGTTTTTTCCATCCTGCCAAGAGTGAGACTCTCTTTTCTCCCACTCTTGGACATGAATGTGTGTAATTCCTTTGAATGTCGATGTGTTCTATGGGCTATGGGGTCTTTTACTCCATAGGGTCTCATATGTTTTACTATGTGTGTTACACCGCACCCTACGTGCCGTAACACTGGGGCGTCCTAGCGGACCTCCACCATAGACTCCATACCCGGGGACTGACTACTGTCTCCCCGGGCATGTAAAGTCACCATTGGCTTTACTATACCTAAATTTACTAACAGAACTAGTACAAACCATCCTATTGTGGACGTACTAGTAGGGGTAATTCGATTACTCCTAGGTCTGTTATTCGAGGGGGCACTGTCCCGTCCCCCCTCGTCGAGTTTTGGCTGGTGGCAGTGGAAACTACTTGTTATGTTCGACCCCAAACATAACCCTATGGGATTCTTCCCATTGTTGGAGATTGATACTTTTCCTCGTTAATCTCTAACATACCATCAGTTTACTTATCTTAAATAAGTTTACCGGATGGTATTTTCTGCCAGAACTCGGATTTTAAAATGGCGTCTGTGTTCGTCTCTGTGACTCCTAAACCAAAGGTTGAGCCCTTTGTTCCACTTTTGGCGGGCCTCTGTACAGAGACCCTCCAAAGTGGTGCCATTCTGTCTGGGTTACCACAGGGGTGTGGGAGGGGGTTTAGGCACCCTGGACCGAGTTGCCTTGCCAACTCCGGTCGCACTCTGGTGTGATTGGCCCAAGTGGTGAGCCTCCCCGCTCACCACTTAGCATGTGTTGATTGACAGCTAGGCTGAATGAATGGGGGTTTTCTGCATAAAAGCAGGGCTTTTGGGACTGGATCTTCAGAAGTCGCCACAGGACCTAAGAATCCGACGAGGGTAACGCTGAGCCGACCTGCACGACGACACCTCCGGTGGAGCCCTGCGGAACCGACCCACCACTTCCCGACGACAGAGGAGATCTCCCTGCCGGAGAGTCTCTTCCCCTGACTGGTGGGAACAACCAGTCCCCTTTGCTTTTTCTTCGCCTCAGGACGCAGTGGTGGAATTGCCCGTGCAGAGCACCTCGGCAACCGGATAGCCACTACCCCTGTACCGCGACCAAAAGGTGGTGCCTTATGACGGAGCACTCCGCGGCTGGTCTCTTCCCTGGTGGTGCACCGGACTTCACTTTTCTTCGACGACGAGATCATCTCTACTCTTGGCAAAGACCCGACGTGCATCCACCACCAGGAACAACTACCCCCGCCGGAGCTGTCTCTCCACAAACAAGGTACCGTGTCCGCCTGGCTTCCCTTTCGATCGGTTCGAGTGAGGTGTCTTAATCCTCTCCTTTCTGTTGGGTCACCTCCAAGCTTTCTCACGTATTGTTCTGAACTGGTTCAATCTGCCGATAACAATTTGCTATAAAGACTCAAATGCATTTCCACTAAGAGACTTTTTGGGACATATCGCCTTGCCTCTCTCCGAGTGGGCCTGGCCTCTGAACTTTATGATCTATTGTGGTTCTTGCCTTCTTGCCTTGCATTTTTCCCGTGAAGTATTGAACTGTGTTGATTTCGTAAACTGCTTATTCTTCTCTCCCGTCCTAACTAATATTAGAGTGCCATCTAGGTTGAGGCATACACCTCTGTCTGTAAATAAGTGATGCTGATAGAACCTAGACTTGTCGAAATATTGTTAGGGGGATTGATCGTTTCTTCTTCGTAGAGTAATTGTGATTGAAGTGTTTGCCGTGATAGTGCCATAGTGTTTTCCATAGATGTTCCGTTATAAATAAATACCTTAATATCTTTACACTAAGCCTTGTTGCGTGTTTGCTTGTCTTACTGTGAAGAATTGCCATATATTGTATATTCCACATACTGCTTGACTCTTCTTGAGGGAAGTCTGACTGCTCAGCCACAGCTACCAAGTGAATCTGTGTGGTACAGACTGCTACCAAGTGGGTTTACTGCCAAACACCTGTAGTCCTAAATCTTTTGCAGTGGTCCCAGAGGGAACTGCACAGGTTTCCGCCTAACACTGGTGTGCAGCGGTGGGATTTGTATCGAGTATACAGTTTAGAGTGCTTTTCGACACTTTAGGATAACTAACCACGAAGCTTAGCACTAAAAAGCAACTTTCAAAAACATGTCTACGATGGAAACTTACAGTCAAGAATCCTTGTCAGGTGAAAATACTGAGAGTTTGTGAGCTCTCTGTAGGCAAGAGAATCTTTCTGTAAGAGGCAAGAAGTTAGAACTAATAGAGAGATTGCTAGCGAACCAAAGTCTGGGTACTGGTTCAGAGGAACCAATTTCTCCAGCAAATGTAGATAACAGTGATGGTGTTGATCTGAATCGTAATTCTGATGATAGCGATGAAGAGGCTGACGAGGACGGAGAGGCTAACTAAACTGTCTCCCCTGCTCCTCTACCTGCCTTACCAGCTGTGCCTACGGGGCCCATACCAGGTCCCACATGTAACCCTGCTTATTTTGAACTTGAAAAAATGAAGCTCGAATTAGAATACAAACGGTTCTTGGCTCAATCTGAACGAAACCAAGAGCTCGAGTTCAGACGGATGAATGCCCAGGCTGAGCAGAAGCAAGCTGAGTTAAGACTCAGAGAAATAGAACTTAATCACGAGTTAGAGATTAAAAAGTTGTCTATAGAAAATGCTTCTCTCTCCTCTGGTTCCTCTAGGAGCTCCAGTCCCAAAAGACCCCGGATGCCGAAGGTATTAGTGGGTATGTATTGACCGAGATTGGATGTGTTGTATTGGTTAAAACTGTTTGAGTACAATCATGGGCTCCAGGACATCACCGGGAATGGTTTACTTCCCTGGTTGTTCTCTAGGCTCCCTCCTGTTGCGACTGATGTGGTAATGGAGTTGGGGGAGGCGGATAAGACGGATTACGAAAGTGTGAAACTAGCTTTGATAGCTAGATTCGGGAAGACCTCTTCCCAGTATCTTAAGAGGTTTAGAACCCTCAAAAACATGATGGTACCCCTTGGGCTACCTGGGTGAGTGAAGGGTTGAAAAACTTAGAGGGATGGATTAAGGGTTACAAAGTGAACACTTATGAGGGTATGAAGAATCTTTTTATGTTGGAGTCTATTTATGATGCCTGTTCTCCTGAGTTCAGACAGCACTCGGCTGATTCGAAGGAATTGGATTCCCGGAAGCTAGGTAAGGCTGCTGACTTGTGGGTTGCCAACAGGGCTACTCACAAGGATTCTGGGGCAACTCAGAAAAAGGATGAGGGAAAACAGCCTAAAAAAGACTCAAAAGAGAATTCGAATAACTCAAATTCCAAAGAGGGCCCCAAACAAAACCAGAAGGGTAAGCCACCGGGAAAACCACAGCAGCATAGTGTGTCTTCTGGTGCCAAACCGGAAGGAGGTCAGAACAAGCCACCATTCCAAAAAGCATTCGGTAAATGCTTTGTTTGTGGCTCGACTGACCACGTGAAAGGAGATCCCAGATGTAAGGGTAAACCTTCAGGGGTCCAGCTTGTCTCCTTAGCCTTCGCTCCAGAGGAGGAAGTCCAAATGGCAAGTGGAAACTTTCTACTGCTAGCTGACGAACCCATTGGAGTCTCAGCCAGCGTTTCTTTAGTATCTCTGGGGTTGTGGGAACAACAGAATTTAGATGTCTATAATTCTATCCCCGATAATACTAAAGAGTATTATAAGGACAGTGTCCAGGTGAATGGTCAGGAGACTCCTGCCATTAGGGACACTGGGGCCAGCATAACTGTGGTGGATAAATCGTTTTTTCGGGCTGAGGATGTTGCTAAGGCACCCAAACGCCTCACCAAGTTAGCTGGAGGGCCTGTGCAGATGCTTCCCCAATTACCAGTTCTCATCCAGTGTAACGACATGACTGTGAAGATACCTGTCAGCATACAGAGTGAGGTACCAGGACGCGTACTGTTGGGTAACGATTTAAAAACTCTCAGAGTTCTATCGCATACTCCCAGACCTCCTAGTAAACGGTTACAGGAGCTAACCAGACCCGCAAGAGAGAGGACCATGCGCGGTACTCTCCAGGAGATGATGAAGAAAGAGATCACTCTTGCTCCACTGGAATTGTCGGCAGCTGTCTCCAAGAAATCAGAAGCGAAAGGGAAACCTAAGACTTCTATCCCGAAACCAGCAGCCAGCATTTCAGTGCAGCCAACACGGACTTCCCCGCGGTTGTCCAAAGTTACACCCGTAACTCCACCTCCAGCTGAGGCTGAGAGGGAGGTACAACCCTGTGTGGTAGAATTAGACTCTGAGGAAGAGCTAATGGAAGGCCAGGAACTCATTGGAGATCTGGATCCTGTTGACCATCCTGAGCTGCAGTCTTTACTGGCAGAAGGTGGACCCAGCAGGGCAGACTTCAGTAAGGGACAGAGAGAATGACCAACTCTGGAAGGTCTTCGCCACCAGGCAGAAGCTCAGGCTGAAGGGCAAGAGCCTGGGAAATACAGGTTGCACTGGGAAGATAGCCTCTTCTACAGTGAACCGACCGAGTCTGCACCTGGAGACTACAAACGACTTGTAGTACCCCAAGAGAACAGACCACAGTTCTTGCAGTTAGCCCACGAGATTCCTTTGGCTGGTCACTTGAGTTTCAAGAAGACTAAGGAACGGCTCTCTCTCTACTTCCATTGGCTGAAGATGGGGGCCGAAGTAGAAAAACACTGCAGGAGCTGCCACACCTGCCAGACCTCTGGTAAGGTTGGCTCCAAGAATGTGGCACCTTTAGTGCCTCTCCCAGTTGTGGGAGTCCCGTTTGAGAGAGTAGGGATTGACATTGTTGGTCCCCTTGATCCTCCAACCTCCTCAGGCAACAGGTTTATACTTGTTGTAGTAGACCATGCTACTAGGTATCCTGAGGCAATTCCTATGAGGACTGTTACAGCTCCGGCTGTGGCTAAGGCCCTCCTTGGTATTTTTAATAGGGTCGGGTTTCCTAAGGAAGTAATCTCTGACAGGGGGTCAAACTTTATGTCCCACTACATGAAAGCCATGTGGAAAACCTGTGGAGTTACTTACAAGTTCTCAATAGCTTACCACCCACAAACCAATGGGTTGGTAGAACGGTTCAACCGAACCATGAAGAGCATGATAGGTGCTTTAGAAGAACCCCTTAAGCGTAAGTGGGACCTTCTACTGCCATGCCTTCTCTTTGCTTATAGAGAAGTCCCTCAGGAGGGAGTAAGTTACTCTCCTTTCAAAACTACTCTATGGTCATCCCGTCAGAGGTCCATTGGCCCTGATTAAGGAGGGGTTGGAGAGTGCTCCTTCCCCCAAGCCAGTCAGAGTGACTGACTACGTGATAGGTCTCCGGAGGAAAATGTCGCACATGATGACGGAAGCAAGCGATAACTTGAAAGCTGGACAAGCATTGGTCAAGCACTGGCACGATCAAAAGGCTAACATGGTTGAGTTCGCTCAAGACCAGCTCGTTCTCGTTATGATCCCAACAAGGCAGAGGGCCTTGCAAGATAAGTGGATTGGACCCTTCAGAGTTGTGGGTAAACTCGGAGAGGTTAACTATCTGGTGGACTTGGGCAATCCCAAGGAGGCTCTGACAGTCTTCCACACCAACCGCCTTAAAACGTATGTCTCACGACCTGATGTAGGAGCGTTGCTTCTAGCATTATCCGAGGAAGAAGAAGAGAGTGAAGCTCTTCCGGATCTCCTCAGAGGCTTACCTTTAGACGAGAAAATTGAAGGAGTAAATCTCTCCTCCAATCTGACACCCGAGCAACAAGAAGAGTGCAAATCTATGTTGAATCAGTTTGCCTCTCTGTTCTCGCTTTCACCAGGCTTGACCCCTTGGGGCCAGCACGACATACTCACTGGTGACTGTCTGCCAGTCAAAAGCAGAGGATACAGAATGTCAGAAAACGTACAAACCCACATCAAAGGTGAGGTCAGCAAGATGCTTGATCTCGGGGTAATAGAGCCCTCTACTAGTCCATGGTCTAGCCCAGTTGTGTTAGTACCAAAGGCCGGATCTAAAGAGCTTAGATTCTGCGTGGATTATAGAGCTCTTAATGCAGTCACCAAGACTGATGCCCACCCTTTGCCAAGAACAGATGAGTTGGTGGATAAACTTGGCGCCGCCAAGTTCTTCAGCACATTTGTCTTGACGTCAGGCTATTGGCAAATAGCCCTGACAGACCATGCCAAGGAGAAAACTGCATTTTCTACCCCGTTGGCTTATACCAGTTTAAGGTAATGCCTTTCGGATTGAAGAATGCACCTGCTACATTTCAACGGATGGTAAACCAGGTTCTGAATGGGATGGAGGACTTCTGCATGGCATACTTGGATGACATCGCAGTGTTCAGCAATTCCTGGGAAGAACATGTAACTCACCTGAGAGATGTTTTGCAGGCTCTTGGATGAGCCAATCGGACCATAAAGGTGCGTAAATGCCAAATTCGACAGAGTAAGGTAGTCTATCTTGGACATGAGGTAGGAGGTGGAGAAATAAGGCCTTTGCTCAGTAATATTGAAGCTGTGCAAAATTGGACAACACCTACTACTCAAACCCAAGTGAGAGCCTTCCTAGGCCTCACTGGGTATTACAGGAATTTCATAGAGAACTATGGGACCATAGTTTCTCCACTGAATGTCATCTCCTCACCCAAATTTCCTAAAAAGGTTAAATGGAACGAGGAGTGCAATCAGGCTTTTGAAAACCTGAAAAAGGCTCTTTGCCAAGCCCCAGTACTCAGAGCTCCTGATTACCGCCAACACTTCAATGTGCAGACAGATGCTTCAAATGTAGGAATAGGTGCCGTACTCAGTCAACTGGATGGGAAAGGTAGGGAGCACCCCGTTTGCTTCATCAGCCACAAGCTGAAGGATCCTGAAACAAGGTGGGCAACAATCGAAAGAGAGTGCTTTGCTATCGTGTGGGCTCTGAAGAAGTTTAGGCCGTACTTGTATGGTTCTACTTTTGTCATTCAGACTGACCACCAACCCTTGAGATGGTTAATGCAAATGAAAGGGGAAAACCCAAAACTATTGAGATGGTCGATCTGCCTGCAAGGGTTTGATTTCACCATTGAGCACAGGTCAGGATGTCACCACCAAAATGCTGATGGTCTCTCTAGGATGTATGTCATCGACTAGAGGTATGAGATTCATCCAGGAGTGGATTAAATCCTCCTGTCCCTTAGTCTGGGGGGGGGCGAGTTTTAGGGAGAATTCTCTGTTTAGGCTGAATTTCCTAACCTAGTGAGTCCCTCAG
This sequence comes from Ambystoma mexicanum, assembly GCF_040938575.1. Classification (NCBI taxonomy): domain Eukaryota; kingdom Metazoa; phylum Chordata; class Amphibia; order Caudata; family Ambystomatidae; genus Ambystoma; species Ambystoma mexicanum. The sequence goes on along the minus strand of NC_090934.1, from coordinate 893,326,277 downwards.
CAGCTTTGCTGGATTTCTGGAGTTTGTTTTTTCCATCCTGCCAAGAGTGAGACTCTCTTTTCTCCCACTCTTGGACATGAATGTGTGTAATTCCTTTGAATGTCGATGTGTTCTATGGGCTATGGGGTCTTTTACTCCATAGGGTCTCATATGTTTTGCTATGTGTGTTACACCGCACCCTACGTGCCGTAACACTGGGGCGTCCTAGCGGACCTCCACCATAGACTCCATGGTCTACTGTCTCCCCGGGCATGTAAAGTCACCATTGGCTTTACTAGACCTAAATTTACTAACAGAACTAGTACAAACCATCCTATTGTGGACGTACTAGTAGGGGTAATTCGATTACTCCTAGGTCTGTTATTCGAGGGGGCACTGTCCCGTCCCCCCTCGTTGAGTTTTGGCTGGTGGCAGTGGAAACTACTTGTTATGTTCGACCCCGAACATAACCCTATGGGATTCTTCCGATTGTTGGAGATTGATACTTTTCCTCATTAATCTCTAACATACCATCAGTTTACTTATCTTAAATAAGTTTACCGGATGGTATTTTCTGCCAGAACTCGGTTTTTAAAATGGCATCTGTGTTCGTCTCTGTGACTCCTAAACCAAAGGTTGAGCCCTTTGTTCAACTTTTGGCGGGCCTCTGTACAGAGACCCTCCAAAGTGGTGCCATTCTGTCTGGGTTACCACAGGGGTGTGGGAGGGGGTTTAGGCACCCTGGACCGAGTTGCCTTGCCAACTCCGGTCGCACTCTGTTGTGATTGGCCCAAGTGGTGAGCCTCCCCGCTCACCACTTAGCATGTGTTGATTGACAGCTAGGCTGAATGAATGGGGGTTTTCTGCATAAAAGCAGGGCTTTTGGGACTGGATCTTCAGAAGTCGCCACAGGACCAAAGAATCCGACGAGGGTAACGCTGAGCCGACCTGCACGACGACACCTCCGGTGGAGCCCTGCGGAACCGACTCACCACTTCCCGACGACAGAGGAGATCTCCCTGCCGGAGAGTCTCTTCCCCTGACTGGTGGGAACAACCAGTCCCCTTTGCTTTTTCTTCGCCTCAGGACGCAGTGGTCGAATTGCCTGTGCAGAGCACCTCGGCAACCGGATAGCCACTACCCCTGTACCGCGACCAAAAGGTGGTGCCTTGTGACGGAGCACTCCGCGGCTGGTCTCTTCCCTGGTGGTGCACCGGACTTCACGTTTCTTCGACGACGAGATCATCTCTACTCTTGGCAAAGACCCGACGTGCATCCACCACCAGGAACAACTACCCCCGCCGGAGCTGTCTCTCCACAAACAAGGTACCGTGTCCGCCTGGCTTCCCTTTCGATCGGTTCGAGTGAGGTGTCTTAATCCTCTCCTTTCTGTTGGGTCGCCTCCAAGCTTTCTCACATATTGTTCTGAACTGGTTCAATCTGCCGATAACAATTTGCTATAAAGACTCGAACGCATTTCCACTAAGAGACTTTTTGGGACATATCGCCTTGCCTCTCTCCGAGTGGGCCTGGCCTCTGAACTTTATGATCTATTGTGGTTCTTGCCTTCTTGCCTTGCATTTTTCCCGTGAAGTATTGAACTGTGTTGATTTCGTAAACTGCTTATTCTTCTCTCCCGTCCTAACTAATATTAGAGTGCCATCTAGGTTGAGGCATACACCTCTGTCTGTAAATAAGTGATGCTGGTAGAACCTAGACTTTTCGAAATATTGTTAGGGGGATTGATCGTTTCTTCTTCGTAGAGTAATTGTGATTGAAGTGTTTGCCGTGATAGTGCCATAGTGTTTTCCATAGATGTTCCGTTATAAATAAATACCTTAATATCTTTACACTAAGCCTTGTTGCATGTTTGCTTGTCTTACTGTGAAGAATTGCCCTATATTGTATACTCCACATACTGCTTGACTCTTCATGAGGGAAGTCTGACTGCTCAGCCACAGCTACCAAGTGAATCTGTGTGGTACAGACTGCTACCAAGTGGGTTTACTGCCAAACACCTGTAGTCCTAAATCTTTTGCAGTGGTCCCAGAGGGAACTGCACAGGTTTCCGCCTAACAGCACGGTTTAATGGAAAATAGCAAACTATCAATGTGTTCTCTGTGACATATAGGGCCCAATTCATGGAATATATTGCACGGAAAATGAGGGACTTGTGCACGAAATCATGAGCACCATCGCCCGTTCATCAATTAATGGAACATAATGTATGGGGCTTACCTGGGACTTTCGAGGAATCAGTGCCGGTTTGACATGTAAATGCGTATATTAAGACTCATAACTATGCCATTTTGTAAAAGAGATAATGCAAATTGTCCAAGTTTAAGACGAGTGCACATTTACCTTAAACATGTAATGCTGTATTTTTATGAATCTGAGAAAATAACAATTATCTATCTTTATACATAAAATTCAAAATATGTCTGTGAGTTTGTGGCAGGATTTGTGGGTTTGTGGGTGTGTGGCTTGGCGAAGGGTTGTTCCTTATACAATCCCACACCGTTTCACCAATCTGCACCAAATATGACATGGTTACCTGTTAGGACCCTCCGGACAATACTGGCTACATGACATTTGGATACCTCACTCCGTTCCCGCAGATTTCAGCACAAGTCAAAATGTGTTGGTGAGTTTATGGCTTGGTGAATCGTTGTTCTTTATACAATTCCACACCGTTTTACCAATCTGCATCAAATATTGCATAGTAACCAGTTAGGGTCCTGCTAACAATACTGGCTACATGGCATTTGTGGACTTCCCACCGTTCCCTTGATTTCAGCACAAGTCAAAATATTTGTTGGGCTCGTGGCTTATCGAAGTGTTGGTCCTCATACAATTCTACACTGTTTCACCAATCGCCACCATATGTTGCATAATTACCTGTTAGGACCCTCCACCATTACTTGCTACATGACATTCGGACACCCTAACCCTTTCTCCGGATTTTACCAAAAGTTAAAATTTGTTTGTGGCTTTACAAAGCTTTTTTCATATACAATTACACACCTTTTCACCAATCTGCAACACATTTGGCAAATATACCTGTTAGGACCCTTCGGACATCACTAGCTACATGACATTTGGACACCCCAGCCCTTCATTTTCAACAATTGATGAGTGTTATCATGTTTGGCTACAGAACCCGTAAAGGTTGTACTCACATACATTACACATACACACTTTTTAATAGAAAATAGCAAACTATCAATGTGTTCTCTGTGACATACAGGGTCCAATTCATGAACTATATTGCACGGCAAATCGGGGACTGCCTGGGAATCTGCACCGGTCAGACACGTAAATGCGACAGCACGTACGCCTTGCATAAGAACCCAAGCGAAGAGCCATCTGTGTCTGCGTAGCCATCTAAAAAGGAGGTGGAACACATGGAATGGGGAACAACAAGCGAAAATGTGGGCGTTACGAGGGAGGTTACACCGTCAAACAATCGTAACACCAATACGCGCGCAAACAAAGCGTGTTCATGGATTCAAACAGGGATCAACGGCGCGAAATACTACGTGCAAATCCCAAAAATAATACGCCACACGATAGCAGCCGGAAACATCAACGTGCACACAAAATAATGCATAAAAAGTATTTGCAATTAACAAACGCATGTATACTGCCAAGATGAATATACCATTTATTGCAGCAGTGATCGTGGGACACTGCAGGAGATGGAGGATGGCCTGGATTTTCCACCGAAGGACCACACTTTTTGGGATGCCGATGACCAGGTCTATGCCAAGTATAGGTTTCCCCCTCATATCATCTTAGACCTGGTCCCAGAGTGGGAAGATTACCTTACATCACCAACCCTGTGCTCGCAAGTACTGAGCCACTTGCAAAAGGTGCTCACTGTGCTGCATTTGTTGGCCACTGGCTCATTCTAGCAGACCAATGCTATAGTCGGGGCATTTCACAGCCCACTTAGCACGCTGCCTATGCCAGGTTTTGGCAAAAATGACTGCATGCCCCTCAGTCCGACGGCAAATCTATATGCCCAAAACAGCTGCTGAAAGGCAGGCTGTGGTCCAGGATTTTAATGGGGTGGCGCACTTCCCTAAAGTGCTTGGTGCCATTGATTGCACCCATGTTGCTCTACATCCACATAGGGCAACAGAGCATATGTCTCGTAACTGGAAACACTGGCACTCCATCAACATTCAGGTTGTATGTGATGCCAACAGCATCAATTCTTCTGTCAGGTTTCCGCTCTCTTGACCACTCTGCTGATGAGATGCTATATACACCACCAGTAGTGTGCAGGATCGTAGTGCCAGCATGTGTCCTGCACAATGTTGCATCACGGCGTGCTGTACCGGTGGACATGGCGGTGCCCCCATATCCACACCCACAGGCATGCCGCTTGCGTATGGCTGGGCAAAGGGCACGCAGAGACGCTGCCCGTACCCAGCTAGTGGCTACTTTTTCCCCCTAAACTCCATCCCCTGTGGAGTGCACACAAACATGCCACATTCCAGGTGCCATTCAATGATGACAATGGGCCAATCAACTCTGCCCCCCAAACCACCCTGAGCATGTGCGCCTGGCTGTGCAAAACTGTGTGCATCCCTTACAACACATTAATCGCTAACCAACATAAGTAACCCAATGACACTACTGCCAACATGACATACCTTCTATTAGGTCACCTCTTTGTCATTCAACCCATCCGATATGTCATGTTAAATGATCATTATACTGTGTCATGCTATGGCACATCATGCAAAAGTATATTTGGAAATGCTGAAGCACAAGGCAGGTGTTTCAAATTGCTCAGGGATGGATGGAACAAGGGGTGAAAAAGAACACTCATACAGTGCCATCGAATCACTGAAAACATAATAGTCACTCCAGACTGTCCATTTGCATGTCACACAATTAACAGTGGTGGCAACAGTGATAATGTCTTATGATGAAGCTACAGTTTCATCAAGTGCATAAATGTGCCACCATTCAGGGACCGAGGATAGGTTGGAACACACATATGTGGTACAGGCATGGTGCAATGAGAAGGAGCAAGTGCACACACGTTTACAGAGGACTGGCATTTGGAGGGTGGGAACAAACAACTTCAGGGGTGGTCCAAGGGCGTCCAGTCAGTGGAGGCTTCGTTGAGTGCAAAGAGATGCAACTCTCTAGGATCATTCGCCAAGTAAAGCAATGATGACCCTAGTTCAGTTCCCGGAGGCAAGTGCACAAAACATTGCTGGGGTGACAGGGGCCTGTGAGAACCTGAGATAAATGAAGCAGTCAGTCATCAAACTGCAAGCAAAAAAGTATGGAGAGAGTGAGAGAGCAGACGGATCGGTTGGAGTAACATGATGATATGGCTCTGGAGGTACAGCATTGAGGTATGAATATTTGCAGATAGGTAGCACACATGCCCCACAAAGCCCTGTGTACAAAGCATACTTCCCATGAATGAACTCTTTCAGCCAAGGCTAGCCAGTGGAGGGCAATCATTGGCAGACAGATGTGGTCCCTGACCTTGACGTCAAGTATTATCCTTTCGGTCTTGTTCTGAATGAATTACACAGGGTGTGGATTGGAAGCACAGACGTTGAGCAAGAGGCAGTTGCAGTAGTGCAGCCTGGCCAAAATCAGGCAGGTGGAGACAGTGACCTGCTGGTGGAAAGTGAGAAATGGTGCAGTACCTCAGAGGAGATGTAGCAGATAGTTGTACTTCTAAGAGATGTCAGAAATCGGACATGACAAGGAGAGATTTGAGGCAAACATGACCACATTCAGTCATATCTGTGTATGTTGTTGTGGCTGTACGGCCAAGGGAGTCTAGCCACAGAGAAAGTGTGAAAGCTGTTTCTGTGGTCACAATGCAAATGAACCCATTCCTGCTGACGTCAAGGTAGAGGTCATTTGGAGCACACCATGACTGAATCGTGGACAGACAGTCAAATATGAGAGATGAAGATGATGCAGCTGAGGGTAGCCAAAAATAAAGTACTATGTCATACACATCACAAATGATTTCAGAGGTGAAAGTGCCAATCATACGTGCAAAGTCAGACATGTACATGTAGAATACCAACAGGGATCAATCACATCCCTGTTTAGCGCCACAGTTAGAAAGAGCCAGAGAAGAATTAAAGCTCTCGTTGTGCAGGTGGTATGGGTGGCCAAAACATAATGAGGTTAAACACACCATAGCTTCATCCATGAACTCTGTGCACCATATACACAGTACTTCACATGATACATGTGGTGGGTCAGGGCACCAATGACACATAAGGCACATGAACATGATGCACACTACTGCATCAATTGCACGTAATAGAGTGGTAGATGGAAGTGGAGAAGAGAAATGACTTCATGATTAATGTGACCTTAAGGAGTACTTGCTGAATGTGCATGGGGAGAGTGAGTCTACTACACTGAAGGCATCACGCAAAGCAAATGGACCAAGCATCATCCTTTCCAATACCTAAGTGCTTCACACACAGGGAGTAGTTGCCTGAGGAATGCAGGAGTATAGAAGGGTAGTATTTCATCATGAAGCGTTGAAGACGGTACCGGGACCCAGGCATCCCTGTGGATGATATTCCAGTATCACAATGTCATACGTGCAGTCTGTGAGCCTCATAAGCATTCACATTGCAGGATAGACGTTGGCCCTGGCCATGAGTCAAATGATGAGTCACACATACATAATCTGGCTAAGCTGTAGGTGTTGCAGGGTAGAACAAGGAACACTCATGAGTTGGATGTTGCAGTAGTGTAGCATGGAGAGTACCACAGCACGTGTAACATTGCACCTCTGTGTGTTGTTGTGGAAAGGTACATTAACTGTGTGCATCAAGAGCTGCAAGTCGCACTCCTTGACAATCACACATATATGTGGCAGTAAGGGAAGGGGGTAGTTGAATATGAATCCAACAGTCCTGCTTTGGGATGAGTGTGCAGGGAGTGAGTATATCTAGGAAGGACAGAGTCAATAGTAGAAGTAGGCTGCACTCATCATAGCACATTAATCAGTTGGACATTGGTTCAAATATGTGTAGCAGCAGGAAAATGTATATGTCAAAGATGCATGGGAAAGGAATGGGCACATGTGGTGGCTGAAGTAGGGTAGAAGAAAGGACACAGTATGGGGTTTCTATGGAATAGATTTTCTGCAATGACATAAGCAAGTCCACTGCCGTTCATGAAGCATCACAATGAGGATGGAATGCATCAGTGTGTGAAAAGCATATGAGACATCGAGGATGATGAGGACAGCAGGGCATTATGAATGGAGTGATGCCACCCTTCATCATGTGACCCCAGTGTCTGTTGCTCCGGACTGTTTCAATCCACACTGGTGTTGACGTACATCCCCAAGAATGCCCTAATGGGCGTACATCTGTGTGCGGACCGAATTGGAAATCAGTTTCTCCCAGAAGGTGTATAAAGCTATTCCCAAGTATGTTGGTGGTCAGGAAGGCTGTGCATGTGTCATATTAATGATGGGGTGCACAAGTGAGTGCCTGATGGAGGATTGGAACTAAACACCAGTAAAGGAGAGTATGCATAGAACAGCTAGAGCATCAGACAGAGATGAGATGTTGGCAATGATGGATCTGTAGGAGCAGCTGTACACCAATAGGGATGTCACCTTCATCTACTTCTCAGCTCGGTTGACTACTTCAGGGGAAACATGAGTGAATGAGGAGAATGAATAATGATGATGGTGAGTGTCAGGGGGTTCAGAGGTGCGGAGTGTTGTGTTTGAAGATCCTGTCACTATTTGGTTTGGTCAGTCATGTGTATTAGCAAGACATATGTGCTGTAAACTGTGAAGGAGGTCTTGGAGAATATACAGTGGATGTCTTGACAATTATACAACCACTCAATTCTTGCACCTCTGTCAGAACCCTGCACACTGATGGAGCCACAATGGAAGACATAAGCCGACAACACCAAGCAAATTCATAAACTCATCAATAATTAAATAATTGTAAAAGTACACTGCAACTACCAGACCATGGTCAATGCAGACTTCATTGTCACCGCATAGCAATGGTGTAATGCTGCATCTATACCAATGCTGCACCACCATGCACCCAGATGCGTTGCACTGGAAGCTGCATACACCATATTGCTGCATGCATGAGAAAAGGAAGAAAATACACTAACAACATGACTCCTGATGTGCTGTAAAACCAAATAGCCCACATATCATCAGAAATAGCAACATGTTTGTGGCTTCACAATGTTGTAGCACACTATAACAGTTGAACCATAGTTTTGACCTGCCAAATGTGACAAACATCCCTAATCCCACAAACCCTGCTAGGGATCTGATGTGTCACTTATTAAACCTGATTAAAGTAGAATGAGGCTCACCTCAGCCCAAACGTCTGCACCTGGCACAGTCCACAGACTGTTGACCATGCTACACACTCCGAAACAACCATGAAAGCCGGACACACAGTAAGAAAGCACAGTGATCATAATTAGTGAACAGTGGCTCCAGAAATCCATCTGATGAACATGACCATAACCATTATTGGAATCACCCCGTGTGATTCATGCCCCCCTCAAGCAATAGTGATTGAGTACAAGGTTAATCAATCCAGAGTGAAGACACACAGTGCCCCACTCCCATGCAAACAATATCAAAGTGTCAGCAAATACCATGCACCCACCTGTCCTTGGAACTCACCTGCCTTGCATACGATGCACACCATTGGGAGACGCTGTACCACAATGTAATGTAATGCAGAGTAACAGCACAAACAACATGCACATACGTGATCATACTTGATCACAGCCAGAAAATATGCATACAACACACAGTGCAGGAGCAACACAGGGTGACACATGGTGAATGGTTATCGATAGTGATTTATCCAGTAGTTTAGTGTACCACAACAGAGAGAGAGAGACACACACAGAGAGGGAATACCCAGGAAATGACAGATCAACGAGTACACATCCTTGTTTTCAGATGTACAATGACATGCTGCACAGCACAGTTGGCGTGCCCATAGAGGTATTCACAAAGGTAGGTTACACAGTGACATGAGCCACAATCAAGTTACCCTAACACAATGTCAGCATGCAAAGGACATATAAGACAACCGACACATGCAGCAAATATGACCAGCAATGAGGCATGCTCAACATGCACCTCACATTTAAAGCCAATATAACAAATTGGCTGAGCAACAAGCCTCCTCACTAAGAAGCCTCCACTATGTTATCTGACCACTGCCTATTTATGTTATGTTACGGCTCATCACTGTGTTTAGATATACTACTGTACATTATTTCCTTATCTGACCCACCTGTAACCAGTGTCCCTCATCTTGTCTCCATACTGGATTGTAATCTGTCTGCCTATTTGTATGTAACCACTACGTTTTTCAAGCACCCAGTTACCTCAGGGTTTGGTGCGCAATACAAATAATAAACAAAAACAAATTGCAAATGTTTACAAGATAACTGTGCCCGCATGGTGTAAATATCACATCACCTACACCAGTAACTGTGTTTCCTAATTTGGTACAGGAAGGACAGTGTCTGGTGGAAGGCATGGGGAGCGAGGACTTCAAATGGTCCAGGGTGTCTTCCCTGGGACAGCAGTTGCCGCCACATCACAAATTATTGGAACAACATAGGAGAACATATTAAAACAGCCATTGTAGAGTATAATTGACACAACACACATGTGCAGTAGAACAACAAACGTATAATTACCTGCACATGCCAACCTGTGCACCACCATGTAAACATGCTAGTTGAGTTCACTAGGCATGCCTGCATGCACACCACAGCACAAGTGTAGTCCCTGAGGAGTTAATGGCACACCTCAAGGGAAATCAAGAGAAAAATTAAGAAACAACACAACCAGTAAAAGGCAAAACAAATCATGATATGCCAACATCTGGCCAGGAGGGGTGTAGACAAAAAAAAAAATTAAAACAATTATAAACATGTCCGGCTTGGACCGCGGGGGCACCTAGGAGGGGGGAAGGTGCAGGGTGCACGTCAACTCCCACATGGGTGGATGTTGAAAAAAACAATTCCGTACATGGGCTCATGGACCGCATGGCTATCTTGGATTGGGAGGCATGTCTCTGCTGTGGCTGCCTTCCTGTGTAGAATCAGAAGGTGGTAGTGGTAAGGGAGGTTGACCATGTATTGCCCCGACCTGGTCCTCAGTGGCAGCGACCAGGCGGGACTCAGATGAATGTATCTGCAACATGAAGCCTCAGAGATTCTCTTGCAACACCTCACGGGATGCACAGATTTCCTCCGAGATGGTCTGCCTCAATAGTTGCATCTCCTGTTGGCACAGTGTACTGTGAGCTGCCTCTAGCACTTCCATTGAAGATTTGAGGGCCAACAACTCTTGCCTCAGGGCTTCCTTGTGGACCTGACCCTATGCAAGCAGGGATGCCTGCAGAGACCTCAGATCGGCCCCTCTGCTCCTGCTGTGGGCCTCCATGTGCAGCCTGTGTGAGCGGCATGTGGACCGTAATGCCTGCAGCTGGTGCTCTACTTGTGATTCTGGGGGTATCATGGAATTGGCCACCCTATCCATGCCCTCAGCCAACATCTCATAGGTAGCACCCTGTTGTTGTGCAACATGTAACATTGACTGCTCCCACCCCAGCCTGCACATGTCCACCATGTGTGCAGGGCCCACACCTGTCTGACCAAGGGATCATGGCCCTTGGTGTGAGGCTGCTGTCTGTGGCTGCATGACTGCATCCCTCCCTTGGATATCCGTCCCAGGACCAGAAGCCAATACTGTGGAGCATGACCTCACACCCATAACCACCACAGTCGGACGTGACACCACTGACTGGCCCTGTGAGGGCACCTGATACCCGGCAGATGGACAGGCAACACGAGCTCCAATACTTGGTGCACTCACCTCTGTCAGCATAGAGGATTGGACATCCCGCTCAGCACCAGAGCTACTGGTTTAATCGGAGTCAGTTTCGTACTGAGCCATACCCCGGATGGCCTGTAGCACCAGTGGAATTTCATGGGATGCCACACCACATCCTCCACTGGTGGTCTGTTCTGGCTCAGACTCCCGTTCCTCCTCTACCGCCTCCCCTGCATCTAGTGCCTCATCACCTGCACAAGGACATATAATGACACGAAGAATCATGTTAATTTCATCAACAGTATGCATTGGTATCACAATGATGTCCTGCAACACATTGCCATGCATGTTACCATGGCATGAATTTCATATGCACACTATGTACAAATAAACTATCAGATCATGGCATATGCAGACTTGCCACAACATCCCATGTCCCAACCATGAAGTCACTGGACACATTGCCAACAGACATGGATCTATGGAAGCACATTCTGTCCCACAGCACAGCAAACAGTTGACAAAAATATGCACAACGTGACTCATCATGTGGCTATGCAACATGTCATTACAGTACATGTGAACACATGTACACATAATCACAGCCAAGTCCACTTCCATTACATCAAATAACAGTGTACCACTGGCACAGGGAATGCACACAATGTGGACATGGCCTGAGTGTGGACTCCCGGTGTGTTATGTGGAGAGAGTAATGACATGTACTGGGAGATAGGAGGAGGGGACAGTGACACACAAGAGGACATGGGCATGGAGCCATGGAGTGTGTGTTGAATGTGGGAGGTTAACAGGGATGAACCCTGACAAATATTTTACTACAGGGTCAGTGTAATAGCTGCAGCTGGTATATGTACAGTGTATGCAAATAATATGTCACTCATGGCACACTGCCATGCCCGCTGTCAGTGTTCATGGAAGTTATCTGTAGCATGGAACCACCTATGTACATGTGTGGATGTACTATTAACAACCTGCAGTTCACTAGGCATGCCTGCATGTACACCACAGCACAAGTGTAGTCCCTGAGGAGTTAATGGCACACCTCAAGGGAAATCAAGAGAAAAATTAAGAAATAACACAACCAGGAAAAGGCAAAACAAATCATGATATGCCAACATCTGGCCAGGAGGGGTGTAGACAAAAAAAAAATGTAAACAATTATAAACATGTCCGTCTTGGGCTGCGGGGCACCTAGGAGGGGGAGGTGCAGGGTGCACGTCAACTCCCACATGGGTGGATGTTGAAAAAAACAATTCCGTACATGGGCTCATGGACCGCACGGCTATCTTAGATTGGGAGGCATGTCTCTGCTGTGGCTGCCTTCCTGTGTATAATCAGAAGGTGGTAGTGGTAAGGGAGGTTGACCATGTATTGCCTCGGCCTGGTCCTCAGTGGCAGCGACCAGGCGGGACTCAGATGAATGCATCTGCAACATGAAGCCTCAGAGATTCTCTTGCAACACCTCACGGGATGCACAGATTTCCTCCGAGATGGTCTGCCTCAATAGTTGCATCTCCTGTTGGCACAGTGTACTGTGAGCTGCCTCTAGCACTTCCATTGAAGATTTGTGGGCCAACAACTCTTGACTCACGGCTTCCTTGTGGACCTGACCCTATGAAAGCAGGGATGCCTGCAGAGACCTCAGATCGGCCCCTCGGCTCCTGCTGTGGGCCTCCATGTGCAGCCTGTGTGAGCGACATGTGGACCGTAATGCCTGCAGCTGGTGCTCTACCTGTGATTCTGGGGTTATCATGGAATTGGCCACCCTATCCATGCCCTCAGCCAATATCTCATAGGTAGCACCCTGTTGTTGTGCAACATGCAACATTGACTGCTTCCACCCCAGCCTGCACATGTCCACCATGTGTGCAGGGCCCACACCTGTCTGACCCAAGGAAGCATGGCCCTTGATGTGAGGCCGCTGTCTGTGGCTGCATGACTGCATCCCTCCCTTGGACACCCGTTCCAGGACCAGAAGCCAATACTGTGGAGCGTGCCCTTTAGCTATAACCACCACAGACAGACGTGACACCACTGACTGGCCCTTTGAGGGCACCTGATACCCGGCAGATGGACAGGCTACACCAGCTCCAATACTTGGTGCACTCACCTCTGTCAGCATAGAGGATTGAACATCCCGCTCAGCACCAGAGCTACTGGTTTCATCGGAGTCAGTGTCGTACTGAGCCATACGCCGGATGGCCTGTAGCACCAGTGGATTTTCATGGGATGCCACACCACATCCTCCACTGGTGGTCTGTTCTGGCTCAGACTCCCGTTCCTCCTCTACCGCATCCCCTGCATCTAATGCCTCATCACCTGCACAAGGACATATAATGACACGAAGAATCATGTTAATGTCATCAACAGTATGCATTGGTATCACAATGATGTCCTGCAACACATTGTCATGTATGTTACCATGGCATAAATTTCATATACATACTATGTACAAAAAAACTATCAGATCATGGCATATGCAGACTTGCCACAACATCCCATGTCCCGACCATGAAGTCACTGGACACATTGCCAACAGACATGGATCTATGGAAGCACATTCTGTCCCATGGCACAGCAAACAGTTGACAAAAATATGCACAGCGTGACTCATCATGTGGCTATGCAACATGTCATTACAGTACATGTGAACACGTGTACACATAATCACAGCCAAGTCCACTACCATTACATCAAATAACAGTGTACCACTGGCATAGGGAATGCACACAATGTGGACATGACCTGAGTGTGGACTCCCGGTGTGTTATGTGGAGAGAGTAATGACATGTACTGGGAGATAGGAGGAGGGGACAGTGACACACAAGAGGACATGGGCATGGAGCCATGGAGTGTGTGTTGAATGTGGGAGGTTAACAGGGATGAATCCTGACAAATATTTTACTACAGGGTCAGTGTAATAGCTGCAGCTGGTATATGTACAGTGTATGCAAATAATATGTCACTCATGGCACACTGCCACGCCCGCTGTCAGTGTTCATGGAAGTTATCTGTAGCATGGAACCACCTATGTACATGTGTGGATGTACTATTAACAACCTGCAGTGCATGATGTGTAACACGTGCTTGAGACACAAGCATGTGTCTAGCATAGCAGAGTCACCAACATCACTGAGGCAACTAACCAGATGCCATGTTGTGGTGCCATATAGGAAATGTTCTTTTTGTGTATGACGGTTGGTGATGACTACTGTCACAAAGCCATGTTCAACAGATGTACGGCACATGGTTTGTATCAACTCTGGGGTGCACTCTGCACAATTTAGTACACTACGACATAGTTCGCCCAGGATAGTCATTCAAATGCAGGCACAAGTGCAACACAATCATACTACATTTTTTCATCTACATACACATATTCAGGATGTACTCGGCTGATCACTCACTGAACGTGTCCTCGTAATTTGGTAGGTCTCCCACGCCTTACACCTGATCCACATGAATTAACATGCTCATGGCCTCTTCATGTGGTGTAAGCTCCTGCTCCTGTGGTGGCCCCCCTCCAGTTGTCAGAGCAGAGGCGAGGTTGGCACCCAGCTTGTGTTTGGTGCGATGGTGGAGGTCTTTCCACCTCTTCATAACCTGAGCAGTGTGGTGCCTCCTGTTCCCTAAGGCATTGATGTCATCCGTGACTTGCTGCCAGTGCACCATACGCTGAGCAGGTGTCTGTGTGCTCTCTGGCTGCATGCACATGTCACAGTGATGTTCGCGCACGTAGCCCATGAGGATCTGGAGTTCATCATTATTGAAGCTCCTCTTCCTCGATGTGGCGGTGTCCTGTGCCGTGCATTGGGGTTGAGCCTATTTCCGTTATGCACGATTTGCCTTATTGACATGTGGTGCAGACCCCACATGGCTGGGACCACTCAGGACACCAGATGTTGGACCAATAGTGGCATGTGCCATGGTATCATCCACTGATGCTGGGACAGCAGCTGCCCCAGCAGGTCCTTGAACCTGGGTGGTGGGGACAGGAGCTTTGCGTGGACATCCCTTCCCCTTTGAGGGATGAACATCAGCTGCCCCTGGGTGTCTGTGTACCTGGGGGGGCAACTACAACTACTGGTGAAGCTCCCTGACCCTGGGTGGTGGGGACAGCAGCTGCCCCTGAATGTCCATGACCCTGGGTGGTGGGGACAGAAGCTGCCCCTGCAGGTCACTGAACCTGGGTGGGGACAGCAGCTATCCCTGCAGGTCACTGCCCCTGGGTGGTGGGGATAGCAGCTGCCCCTGCAGGTCCCTGAATCTGGGTTGTGAGGAGAGAAGCTTTGCATGGACATCCCTTCCCCTTTGAGGGACAGACATCAGCTGCCCCTGGGTGTCTGTGCTCCAGGGGAGGGACGACAACAGCTACCCCTTATGCTCCCTGACCCTGGGTGGTGGGGACAGCAGCTGCCCCTGCAGGGCCCTGACCCTCGTCGGGGACAACAGCAGCTGCCCTTGCAGGTCTCTGACCCTGGGAGGGACAACAGCAGCTGCCCCTGCAGGTCCCTGACCCTGTTGGGAGGGGACCACAGCTGTCTCTGCACATCCCCTATCCCTGGAGGTGGGGGCAGATGCTGTGCACATCTTGTGTCCTTCCCACTCATGCTACAGATGGACTAGTACAGTGGAAGGCACACCAAGCAATTGTCCTGGGCAATCAGAGTGAGGGGGCAGTGTACGTGATGGTAAACGTACTTCAGTGGTTCAGCAAGGCTCAATATTACCCCTAGTGAAAAAATATATGGGACGCGTAACACAGAGGCACCCCAAAAATCAAAGATGCGTGTACGCGACAGCTTGGTAGCTCCCCTAAAAAGAAAAAGCGTTACGCGATACACTGTGGCACCCAGCAACACAAAATATGCGTACGCGAAGGCCAGGAAAGCTACCATAATGGTAATAATGGAGGTACGCGATACACAGGGGAGCCCAGAGTATTAATAATGTGCACTCGACTCATCCTTAGCCTCTAAAAAAAGAAAAGTACATGTGCGTGTGCGCAGAGGCAAATCCCCCACCAAAATAAGAAGTATGCACTGTCAAAGTAGTGAACAAATTGCGTGGCACCCCTAAATTCTCTGTAATGCACTCATCCATCCACTCCAAATCACACGTAGAGTTGGATTTTCCTCTACACACTTCTTTATCCCGATTCTGAACGTCAACCCCCAGCACGTGTCACGTAAGATACGTGCTGAGGGCCTTTCCTCTGATTTCACGTGTCTGCGCTAATTTCAAACCTGCAAAGTAACCTTGACTCTGCTTCTGTCTGCCCATGCGATATACATGAAGACCCCCTCTCCTGCCTACGAGCCTTTTTACCTGCCTCCTACTGCCCTACCTCCTACCGAGCCATCTACTGATGCCTGCCCACTGTGTGTGCCTGCTGTCCACCTGCCCTGCATTTTGAGTGCCTGCTGTCCAGCCATTGCCAATGCTCCTGTCCTTGGCCCTGTGACCACCTCAGCTGATTCACCAGACTCCCAACGTGCCAGAACATCACCACCGCTCCACAGCCCAGCCCCAGGACCATCTTGCCCACCCACACCTGCCTCAGGGGTTGCCATGTCTCAAGCAAAATCTTCAGAGGTAAGTGGCAACCCCACGACAGCGAGGCAGACGTCTGTCAACTTCTCTGCCAGGAAAGTTGACATCTTGGTGGAGCATGTCAAGGTGCATTATGGTGTGCATGGAGGTGTGTTGGGGGCCTTCCTTGTGCAGCTTGCTGTTACTTGCCTCTGGGAATCCATGAACAATGCATGACACGCAAGTATTTCTTTGCACCACGGGTCGCGCAATGTCCTTCTCAGCGTGCAGCCCTTGTGCTATTTATGCGCCCGATTACATGAATCGGGTCCATAATCTCTAGAAGGCTCACACAATAATGGTTTGTGTAATGTGATGTGATTTAATTTGTGAATTAATTGACTAGAATAGAAAGGGAAAACTTAATTAAAATAATAATTTTAAAGACACTAATGGGACAATGGGCCTCATTACGAGGAATGCTGTAGAGTGATAACGGCGCCGGTTGAGCTGCCGACCCCGTTATCCCTCTACTGCCCCATTATGAGGTGTGCTGGCGGGTGCCACTAAGGACGTCTGGTAAAACCAGGCTCCCTTAGCGGGACCCGCTAGCAGACCAGGATGCTAACAACGGGCCCGTCATTAACGGGCCCGTTGTTAGCATCCTGCCCATTCCCATTGAGCCCCATGCGTCGCTCAATGGGAATGGGGATGTACCGGGTCCGGGTTCCTGGATTGAGGAAATACCAGTCCCCTCCAAGGTCGGAATGGCCCGGTATTTCCCCATTCCAGGAACCCGTACCGGTACCCGGTAAGGGGGTAGCCATGCCGCTAAAAGCGGCATGGCTACCTCCATACTCTCAATGAGGCCCAATGTCTCTGGCTGCTGATTCACAATGAGAAGACGTCATCAAGCATGACATGTTGTGGTTTAATCGATATAAATGAAATGAAGATCAAGAGAATATTGGGTTTTAGGCATTCGTCTTGTGCTCGAGCAATTGCAGTCAGAGCACTTGCAACCTGTGAAGTCAGCTTTGGGAGAAGTGCTGCCACTGAAATGTTAAGAACTGGAAAATGTCATGAGCTAAATTACCAACTACTGGTTTGCCAGATGCAGCCTGTTGGGTGCCGCCAAAGAGCCCTCACATAAAAAATAAAAAAGCAAATCACACTTTTGCAGAGTTGGTGGAAAGCCACTATATTCAATCTGTTATTGCATATTTTGCCACCATCGTGTAAACCCTTGAATATTGTGATCAGCAGGCTGGATCCTTCCTACAGCTGTTTAGTATATGAGGTGTAGGAATTTATGATCCTACTAGTAAAACCAACCAACCACATCCTGGACCAATTCACAAGGGAACACATCCTCTGGTTAGGCCAGCTGAAGCAGCACTGTGTTATACAATGACATGTATCAGGGGTTTATTCGGCAGAGGAAATGTAATTAATTATGTGACAATGACATGCTAACATGTAGGCCATCCTGCAGCTCCTTCTGTCACCATGGAGCTCAATGCGGGGGAAGTGGGGTAGGCGAGATAAGGCAGGAAATAAGTGATAGAATTGCCCTGTCATAAGAGGAAAACTGCAGAAAGAGATCAGACCCCTCAAAGCTCTTGAGAGGAGCATCCAGGTTTCATGTGGTGATGGGTTTTAGAGACGAGGTCACCCTTTTAGTGGGTGCCACATCAGTGATAAAGCCTTGGTGTGGGAAGAGATACAGTTTTCCCACCATTACTGTGACAGGCATGTATGGTGCAGTCTCCAGCATCTGACCAGCAAGAAGGGACAATGAAGAATACCGAACTACAGATGAGGGTCTCTTTCAAGCCATAGGCCAAGCAGAATTTCTATTCGGTTTTGTGAATCTTGTTTACTATATAGATTTGCAAATATTTGAATGTATTCAATATGTTATAATTGGCAGGATGCCATACAATCCATCATATGTTATTCATCCTCAAGTAGAGTGGGCACTCTACCTTTCTTTACGTGTAATTGATCATAATAGCATCCAAAGTTACTTTTTTTGCATACAAAGGCATTTACCCGTACATGTATTTGCTTATTCACTGTGCATTTAGACAATACAAAGTCAATCAGCACAATGAACAGCTTGGAGAAAAGTGAGAAACATAAAAGGTAATAGATCAAGCATCATTGCCACAGATATGTAGTAAAGGGCAGAAGGGAGGTGTGTGATTGCTTTCCTGAAGAAGAGGTGAGAGAAGCTGGATGTGATCTTGGTTAATAGGATGCTTCAGAGCTTGGGAGCCTGGTCTGGAAAATCTTTATATTCCCTTTCTCAATGTTGTTATTAGGTGGTACTTCAGCACAACCTATACGCCAAAATGGGTGCATTGACATACAGCTAGGAGGGAGAAGGCATGTGAGGAGGGAGACGGCTTGTAGGTGCTGCTTGGTTATTTACTCTCCCACTGACTGTCCATATTCATTTACATTTCTATGGTTAATTCCGCCCAACACCTTCCCTCCCTGCCCAAAACACATCCTCATGGGATCTCTTTGAGCTATCTTTATCAAGCAGGAACATCACACTTTGGACTGTCAGGAGTATTTCTAAGCTGAGGCTGGGAGTTAATGTCTTAATTGCAGCTGCAAAATGTGTGACTGGGGTAATAAAATGTCTTCACCAAGTGTGCCTTCAGCCCTTTCATTTATATATGTTCCATGCAATGAAGTCCTGTTAAAAACAAGCATTCACAAAGCTAACAGTTTTATCTGATGTGCTAAGACTACTCACTCCTGATAAGAAGCAGTAGGAGGGCTGTAAAGTAATGTGATTTGATTTGATTATATGAGGCATGTTTAACACATTAAAATGTGCTGATATAGACATATCTTCAGGGTAGAAGAACGTGTTCTGATTTGTCATTACTTATGAGCAGCTTTAAAACAGCTGTACAAATTGCACATCATCATCAAATGTTATTAAATGAATGCATTCTTAACATTTAATCATGTGTTAAGTGTCCATTACATTGTTTCTCAATAAATAAGCTGCATCCAATGAAATACCCAAATGTCTTATTCATGCATGACTTTTGTTACATGACTATCTTTGGTAATTATTGGTCCAACGTGTTTGTGGACGATGGGTAAGAAAAGCCTTGTTATTGATTTTTGAAAGTTAATTGTTCATTTGTAACAAGGATGTGCTAGTGTGCAAGCTGGGCCATTTGTACAATATAATCTTTCAAAAGGTAAACACGTCCACATCCTTGATTATTTAATAGTTTAATGCAAATGTTTTTTCTGTGTGTTATGCCCTCTATTTCTCGTTTTTCTTTTCTAAACCAGCGTCCACCTTTCCCTGTGACTGCTTTGGAAGTGGCCATATGACAGTTCTTGCATTTCTCATAACTTTTCCTGAAATATCCATTTTTATTCTGTTTGCTCAGTTTTAGAGATTGGAATTGGGGCGGTGGAGGGGAAGAGTGGCTGGGGTCTAATCACAATACAACAGCCTAGGCATTGGTTTGCAAACAGTGGCAAAGCAACATGCTTTCTTGAAGTACATTTGATCTTACTAATACCATTGTCGACCTAGCTCAAATGTTTAACTCTCCTGTTAGCATGGATGCTGGACTCTTAGAGCTCTCATGCTTCCCATTGCCTTCCATCAGAAGGCCATGCAGTCCTGTTTTCGCTTGGATTTCTGCGACTTGAGGTTTTCCTACATTTCAAGTGGAAAATAATAAACTACAAATCCCAAGATACAAAGGGAAAAAACAAGGCTAGATAGCATTCTCACGAATAGCCACTTGCAACCTCCAGAGTTCTGGAATCAAAGGTTTAAAATGTAGCACAATAATTAGAATGAGATAAAGGGTTTAGGGTATTATTCTCCAAATGTTTTGAATTTTAAGTAATTATGTGGCAATTAAAGAGCTGCCTATAAGCCACAACTATTATCTTCGGAAGGTAAGCTACCAGGGAGATGGTATATGATGGGAGGGACACAGGCTCTGGCTATTGCTTGGATTTGGGTTCACCCATTGAACTCCCCTGGCAATGCAAGTCTATATGATCATTTTCACCCACTACCTGTCCATCCCCGTCTAAAATATCCTTCCTCCAGGATCTCTATGAGCTAGCTATGTGCTTTTAAGGGGATGCATGTGTTATTCCCCAGCTTCCTTTTGAAAGATAATGGAATATTTGCAATTATAAAGCAGCTCCTGGTTTAATAACAATGAGCCTCATTATAGCTATACCGATCTGGAAACACCAGTGCCGGTAAGTCTACCGACACTGGTGTTTCCGGACCAGCACAATACGACTCTGCGGGCAGGTGCCATCCCGCCTGCCAGGGTCAGACTGCAGAGTTTCACGGATGCTCCAGCATTGTTGTTAACAATGACAGTGCTTCCATGGTCCCCATTGCCATGGAGTCAAATGGGGCTCCATGGGAATGGGGACTTACAAAATTACTGGTGCCTGACTTTCCGGATGCCAGGGTCGGAATACCCCGGTGTTACCGGGAAGTCAGGCACCGGTAATTTTTTACAGGTCTCGTGGCAAGCCGCCGGTATCACCGGCAGGCTTACTGCCAGACCCGTAATGAGGCCCATTATCTCAATTAATTGTGCCTTCAAGCACTTGATGTATAAGCAAATGTGTTTCTTTGCATCTGTTTCTTGCACTGGATGTCTGTTAACAACACATATTGGCCTAGTATAGGCATACGTTAGACATTGGTAGGCACTGTCAGAATATTCAGAGGTGCTAACACCATTAACTAAATGTCGCTACCTCATGGACAGATGGTTTCATTTTGGCAGTGTCTGGAGAAGGCCTTTCCCATGACTACATAAAAGCCAAAACGTTTTTGAAGTTGGAGCGGGATAGACGTGACTTATAGTGGTTGAGGATTTAGGATTGTGAGCTGGAGTGTATCTGGAAATTATTTTCAGGGGTAAGAAGGGGCATTTTAAGTGAGCCAGTGGATTTTAATGACAATTCTTGGGCGAACCTGGAGCCTGTGAAACTTAATAGAAGTGGTGAGAATGTACTCCTGCTTCTGTAGCTCACAGCAAGCCCTGCATCAGTGTTGTGGACTTCTGGGAATTTGTTCAGAGGGCACGGAAGAAGACCCGAGTAAAGTAGTCTAGCTGGGCCTAGACCAGCTTGGCAATGATAAGGATACCTATGATGACGAGATAAAGAATGGGTCAACTAACAGAAGTGCCTTCCTGAAGGGACTGTGCTGTGGCATTTTCGCTGTCATCACCCTGCACTTTCACAGGCCAGACACAAGGGGAAGGTTCTTCTCAGGTCCCTGCCGGAAAGGCTGTGAACAAATAAAAATCACTCCTGCAAACCATGAGCATTTCTAGATTTGTTTTCGTGTTTAATCCTTCGATACAAAACAAAAAAAGGGTGGACATGTACGTTGCTGGTGCTGTGCACACTAAGCCTGTTTTGTTGTAGGGTGAGCCAAGCTCACTACCCATGTTGTTTCTGGACATTGTGTTGACAGGTTTGTGGCATGCCAATACCACCTAAACATGTTGTGCTGGGATGAGACGTCAGAGTGTTCACATTCTGATCCCGCTATCGAATTCAGGTCCCCTTTGAAAAGCAGAGGTTTTGACAGCTGGAAATGATGGATGGTGCTTTTCTGAGCACTTTGCTCCTTCACCCAGCATTCCTTGTGAATCTTGGCCACAGGTTACTCTACTCTGAGGCTCTGAACATGCCTGCAGCTGCATAACACACCCCCCTAGTTTGTTTCAGAGAATATACAGCATATAAGGTTCTTTTCCTGTCCACAAATGTTGCCGAAACTGGAAATATCATATAAATCAAAACAATTAAACCAGGGGATAACCATGCCTAATGAACTGTCAATAAAAGTTTAACAGAACTCGATGTATTATAGCTGATGAAATATATAACAGACTATCCCAAGGAATAGGCACCGTAGTAACATGTTATTCATGAGTTCTTTCCTTCACTTGGAATATTCCTCATAAAGTATATCTCATGTTCTTGAAGAAATGCATTGTGATGTTCGGTATGTGAAATAGTATAAATTAGTGACCAGTATCAATGTGGCAATTAAGAAAACACTCACCTTTGGTTTGTAAATTGTGATATTGGCCAGAACAACTAGAAGACAGAGGCCCTCATTACGAGCTCGGCAGTAACCATGCCGCTATTGGCGGCATGACTGCCGCCGAAATCGTGTCGGGGTCCGGGTCCTCGGAATGAGGACTTACCAGGCCATTCCGAGTTGGGAAGGCCCGGTAATTCCTCCCTCTGAAGACCCGGACACGGTCCTTCCCCATTCCCATTCAGCCCCCAGAGGGCTGAATGGGAATGGGAGAGGGAGCAAACAACGGGCCATTACGAGGTGGCCCGTTGTTTGCTCCCTCTTCCCCTCGCGGGTCCCGGTAAGCATGCCTGGTTTTCCCAGGCGTGGTTACCGTGTCCCGCGAGGGGAACTCGTAATGCGGCGGTACGGAGTGAACGGCGCCGGCACCTTTTATGGCGCCGTTCACTCCGTACTGCCAGGGTCGTAATGAAGTCCAGATAATCTTAGGACACGGGAGAGTCTTGATAATATCAAAATCACACCCAGTATTTCTATTTGTTAAAACTCCCCGAAGTGTTGGTAAAACCTTTCTTTCAGCTAGTGAGGACCATTCCAAAGCATGCACTCACTGACTACACATATTTTCTCATTATTCTCTTAAGGGCTATAATCGTGAAGCGGTTGATAATGTTTGCTGCGGCCCATGCGTGCCAATTGGTTGTATCAGAATGAACAAAAAAGGTGAACAGGATGTTCATAAGGTAACTTTTGAAAATGTGTGACTCATGGATATTTTGACTTGTATTCATAACCGTGTTTTACAAAATACAGTATCAACGAGTGACGTTGCATATGGATCAACCTATATAATTGCTTTAAAGACTGATGTCCAATATAATTCACGAAGTGTTGTGTGAATAGAAAACCAAATCACTCAGACATTATGCGGGAAAGTGTTCTCCCTAAATAGTTAGTTTTCATAATGTATTGGTATTCTAACAGTACCAAACAGGATTCAATACAAATAACAATTAAGACAATGTGGTATGAAATAGAGTAAGAATGCATGTGTGCTATACAGTATCGCAGATGTGCAGGATGTTAGCAACCAAAATGCACGATGCTGACCATGTGGACCAATATGGAAAATAAAGAACTAAGATTAGCCACAGTGAGCAGGGGGTAAAACAAGACCCATTCTAACTGGGCCATACCATTGATCTGAGTGCTTTCAGAGACTTTTGTTCTGATCCTTATGAAACTTTAACCTGTCAATGATCTTACGAGCTGGTGCTCACGCCCATTGTTCCATGGTCAAGGGACATCAGGGGCCAGATTCACAGAACCTTTAGGGCGGTGAAAGTGCAAAGTTGCATGGTATTAGCACTAGGGCAAAGTTTGACCTATTTCTGAAAATACTGCAACATATAAGAACATAATTTCAACAAAACAAGTGCAGTTTGGCATTGTATAGCAGCAGGGCAAAAATTCCCACAGTGCAACAAATGAACATTTTCAATGCTTTTTTTCACCAGGGCAAAGTTTGCCCTAGTGCGGATACCATTCTGTATTAGCACTACGGTCAACTTTGCCCTGTTGCAATAATGCAGGGAAAATGTATCTATTTTGGTCAAGGGCAATTTTTGCCCTGGTGCATATACCATACCAAACTGAACTTCTCATGGTGCAATAGTTTTATAATATGTCCCAGTGTTTTTTTAATAATAAGGCAAACTTTGCCCTAGTGCTAATACTGTGCAACTTTGCACATGCACCAGTGCAAGGTTTCTGTAATCTGGCCCCAGCGGCTCATGATTGCCTGTCCTGGGAGTGCTGTTGCTGCTATTTTCAGTAAATAGTCACAGATATTTTGTTTTCAATTTTTGTTGGCTCAGGGAAGGGCATGGGATTTCTTACTTCTAGCAATGTTAATAGGATTGACTGTTTCACGACTGCTGAATGTGGATGAAATGTCATTCTTCTCTATTTATTCGGGATAAAATTATCACTTTGTTGATGTATTTTTGTAATCTCATTATGCTCAGGGATATTAACAATATGAGTCACCTATCCCCGTCGCCCACCTCCCTCTGAGTTCCCCTAGACCTTCTTCTAGCTAAGGCTCAACCATCACGCTCAAGGTGCCACTCCTAAATGCATATGTTACATGTCATCTACTCTTCAGACACTAAAAGCAAGTTTTGTGGCATTTAACCCTCCATCTAGTTGAAGCATTTCCTTATCCTTTTCGCCTCTGTTCCTGTTTGGAAGACCTAAGTTAAAGACAATGGGCCTCATTACAAGTTTGCCAGTCTCCTTGCAGTAAATCCGCCAGGATACCGGAAAACTGAAATACCGATAAAGGCACTCAGTCCGCTGAATAATGATTCCCAGTGTTGGTTGTTAATCCCCATTCCATGGAGTCGGACGCCATGGGGGATTCTACCAGTGATTTCTGCTGTAAAGGTTAAGTTAGGTTATGTTACGTAACTTGTCTACCGTGCAAACACCAAAGGCCACTTGGTGCTAAAGATACCAACATAATGAAAGGGATTCCCAAAACAGAAAGGACTTGAACAAGTACATTTTTAACAGATGCGTAACCTGAAGATGATTTTGCATAGGTGTTAGAGAGTTCCACAGCAAAGCTGTCGAGATGGAAAAGGAGCGGCCACCAATCCTGGCTAGGCGAACCCGAGGAATCATAATCTGCTGGGAGTTCTGGGAGTGCAGGGCACGGGCGGGAAAGTATGGTCGAAACTTGTTCCTGTAAGTACTCTGCTCCCACTCCATAGAACGTTTGGTGCACTAAGCAACGAGACTTAAATGAGATGTGCTTAGATACAGTCAGTCAGTGCAGTGAGAAGAGTACAGGTGAAATATGAGACCCATAAGGGGTGTCAGTAGCCACTTGGGTTGCTAATTTCTGCAGGAGCTGAAGATGTTTAGTGAGATAGAGTGGTTTTGCTAGTAAAATGGACTTACAGTAGTTGATGTGGCTCAAGACAAGAGCTGTAACGACTGGTGCCCGAAGATGGGAAGGAATTCTTAACTGAAAGTGGCTGGTCTGGCAGCCCTCAATGACCTGTGCCTCATTAGATAGAGAAGTGCAGAACCTGAACTCAAGCTTTTTCACTACATAGAAAGGGGTGGGTAGTAGGCTAAGCGTCTGAGGCCAGAATAAAGATTAGAGGAGCGTTGGATGGTCAGGGTAGGGGAATCTGACCGACTTGTGCCTGAGTAAAACATGTAGCTAATTCCTCTGTATGTTCCCGGTTCACTACTAATTCCTTCCTCATGGTATTGGTCTCAGAACGAATGGTGTGGACTTCTGCTCGAAGATCGCCTAGTATAGCAGCTAACTGGTCTACCTCAGGCACCATGACGCTCAGGCAGGGCTTAAACACATGGGCTTTGCATTATGTAATGCTTACATGGTGCCCTGCAGGAGCATCTCACCTTCTGATGGATGGCTGCGGGCGTCTGACCTTCTGATGGACAGCTGTGTGCTCCAAGCCGCTCCTTCCCCAAAGTAACACAGTGTGGTATGAATAAACCATGTGTACTGTGCGGCATGAGGGGCTGGAATGTTGGTCCCCAGTGATGAAGGTGTTGTGTCCCCACGACAGATGGATAGGTTGGCTGCAGGACCTAGGAGCAAGGCAAGTGAAAAATCACGACATGCTCACACCTCCTCCCCTCCACTGTACCCACTAGTTTCACAGTCCAAAATGGAGACAGGGAAGAAGGAGCAGAAGAAGAACCAGCCACCAGGACTTCCATATTCTACCCATTCAGTTTCAACCAGTTGCTGCCCATCCACCCTGCGACCACCACCAGACAACCGCCAAGCCAAGACACTGTGTCTGACTGAAAAACATCAACTGATGATTTGAGTGTTATCAGAAAAGGAGTAGCAACGGAGGCAGCAGGAGCGGATAAGGCTAGCAAGAGGCTAGATGTAAAAGGACGGAGCCTTCGAGGACACCACAAGAAAGAGCGTGAAAAGGGGAATGACAAGAAGAGAGAGACAGAGTTTGGCCCCTGTGAGGCAGGAAAGAATTGAGCCATGCTAGGACCAGGACAGAGAGGCTGGCTAGTGTTAAGCGGTTGGAGAGCAGGGATTGGTCAACAGTGTCACAGGCTGCTGAGTGCATGTTTCAGCTCCACAGGAATACAACCGTGTGAACAGGGAAGATTCACTGGGTTGGACACCTGTGATGCAATGGCTGGCATGATCTCTTTAGTAATATCTAGCGGCAGAGGATTCAGTGGTGAAGACGATTTCAGGTGTAACATAGCCGCTAAGACCTCATCAGGTGAAAAAAACAGAAAGAGATACCAAGTGCAGGAAGGGTCGTAGACTAGAACCAGGGCTGGAAGAAGGTTGGCAGCCAGGCCAGCTGAAGAAATGTGATTCCTTATGTCCTCGATCTTCTTAATGAAGAAAGCAGACAGAGAGTCACAGAAAGTCTGAGAGGGGATGACCCCAGCCAAGGGGCTGGTGTTAGAGGAGAGAGAGCGGACCAGAGAGAACAACTGCTTGGGCTGGTTCAAAGTTTTGGCCACTTTGTCAGCATTAAAGGAAGCTTCAGCTTCCTGGATGGCCATATGGTAATGTTTAGTGGCTAAATGAAAACTCAGCCTAGCAATAGAGGAGTAGTCAACACCATTTATGGTCGTCCTGCCTCTGCGTAAGAGAGAGATGTCTGGGCTTCATTAAACGATGGGGCAGAGGGGTGGCAGTGTACTTTCTTAGATTTTAAGGGGGCAAAATGATCAGCTACAGACTCAAATAAGTGGGTCAAAAATGAAAAATCAATTGAATCGGGCCTGTCACATTTGCTCCAAATTGAAGACACCATGTCTTCCCTAGACACTGTATGCCAGCATAGTTTAAGGCTGACCTTAGCTGCTGGGGTTTGCCATGGAGCTGGGGTTTGAAGATTAAAAGGAACATTCAAGTGGTATAACCACGTCAGCTACAAAGGAGAGAAATATTTTTGTCTTTAAAGATGAGATTGAGCGTGTTGCTTAACATGTGCGTAGGTTCCGTTACAAACTGTTTCAGGCCCAGGTCATTCATGGCAGAGAATAAACGGGAGATGGGCAGAGAAGAGGGGGAGCAACATTTTGAGTTAACATCGCCCATGACTATTAGATGTCAGTACTGCATATGCAAACTCGCAGCAAGTTCCAGGAATTGTTCACAGAACGAAGGATCACTACCGAGAGGGTGGTAAACTATTAAAATGTGGACCAAGGAAGAAGCTGAAAGCGTAAAGCGTACGAGGAGAGCTTCACCCTTCATATTAAATGAAACGGGCAGCGAGGTCAACGCAAGGTGAGAGAGATAGATTATAGCGACGCCGCTGCCGGGATAAACTGAGATACGGTCATGGCAAATAATATTGTAGTTATTTGGGAGGTCCTGGGTGATATCTGGCTCTGAGGAGTCTCTCAGCCAGTTCTCCATAACACAAAAGAAGTTGGGCCGTGTTTCCGAGATTAAATCATGACATTCATTGCAGTGTGCGACTAACAAGCGTGCATTGAGAAGCAGGCAATTATAAGCCGCACTGTGCCTTAAATTATGGGGAGGTTTCACAGGCTGAAAAAGGTAAGGTAAGATAGACAGAACTGAGTTAGGTGGAGCCAAATGCTGCACCTCTACTTTGCTATATAGGCAGATGGGGAGCAGGTGCAAGTGGGTCAAGGTACCTGGCCTAAGCCCTAGCCACCTGG
Source organism: Ambystoma mexicanum (assembly GCF_040938575.1). NCBI lineage: Eukaryota > Metazoa > Chordata > Amphibia > Caudata > Ambystomatidae > Ambystoma > Ambystoma mexicanum. The sequence goes on along the minus strand of NC_090934.1, from coordinate 893,298,069 downwards.
TGCCTTCCTACCTGCCACTCTTTTTCATCACTTAGCAAGCCCCGCCCAACTGGTGCCTTCCTGCTTGCTGCTCTTTTTCACCACTTAGCAAGCCCTGCCCACCTTTTGCCATCCTGCTTCCCGCTCTTTTTCACCACTTAGCAAGCCCCTGCCACCTGGTGCTCTGTTTCCCTACTTAAGGAGCCCTCCAGCTTCTTTTCCTTTGCAGATGGGGAGCAGGTGCAAGTGGATCTAGGTCTAGCCACCTGGTGCCTTCCTACCTGCCACTCTTTTTCATCACTTAGCAAGCCACGCCCACCTGGTGCCTTCCTTCACCATCACCGTCTTGTGGCCAATGCTGGATTTGACTTTTATGGACTTCCTTCATTCACGGTGTGTCACTCTTTCTCAACTCTCATGCAGGAATTCCTTTGCATCTTGTACTCATGGTGGCCCTGAATCATGCTTTTCCCATCTTCATCTTGTATCCTGGCTTCCAACATTATGTGTTACTACTGACTTCTGCAATTGTATTCGCTCTCCACTCTTGCTTCTCCACTCTTTTTGACTGCTTACTCTATTTCTCTCCTCCTTCCCTTCTCCCTTTTCCTATCTCCTCCCCTTACTTTCTTCTATGCACTTACTCTATCAGAATTGTCCATGGACCTAATATGATAGCAACCTCGTCTGTTTCCTCCACCCTCCCATTACTGTTTTTTTCCTCCGCACTACCCTTCCAGCACTATCTGAAATGTCGTCAGGCCTAGTATGATAGTCGCTTGTTTTGTTCCTCCCCTCCCTTTCTGCACCCCTCTCCCTCACCTTTTGTTTTTCTCCAGCTCTACCAGAAATGTCGTCAGGCCTAGTACGGTAGTCACCTGTCTGTTTCCATTTCCTTCCCACTCTCCCCCTCTCTTCCTTATCTATGTCTTAGCTCTTGCACTCTCTGAAATGTCGTCAGGCCGAGTACGATAGTTAATTTCACATTCTTACTGTTCATGGTAAGAATGTCGTTGTATTTTCCCTTGTTCCCTCCCTTGCCTTGAAGCACTTTGAAACACATTGTTTATAGGCGCTATATAAATAAACTATCATATCATATCATATCATATAACAGATAAGATCAAAGCAGGGGTACAAGGGCAGTGAATTACCTATGGCGCTGACTGCACACTGGCAAGCACAGACGGGCTAGACTTTGGTGTGACTTCAGCGAGGCAAGGCCGATCCTAATGCACTCAACCGATGCACTTTCTAGGAGACCTGTCCTTAAAAGGGCACCTGGTATCGCTTGAGCCAATACTGTGGGTTTTCCAGTTGACAGGGAGAACAGACTGCCGGTGAGGGCTGCGTGTGAGTCAGTTGCCAAAATAACAAACACTTGCTGGGCACGAGACCCAGGGAATTTTGCTGAGTCCAGGCACCCAAGTGAAGTGTATGTAAGTAGGAGAAAAGACGCCCAGTCACGTGCCCCGGCCAGTGAAACCTGGAAAAAGAAAGGAAATTAAAGCAAAAAGTAAATCAAAGTAAATTAAAATAATATTAAAAATGCGGCACAGGGAAGGCGTACCTGTTAATATCCCTCTCTTGACTGGAGGTAATTCAGTCACCTCACCAGCAATTTTGTAGTTGGCAGGTGTTAAAACGTGCCGGTAAATGTTAATACCAGCACGTTTATTCCGCACCGGCCAACTCGTAATGTGCCTTTTCATTAAATCCCAGGCAAGTGTAAAGCATTTTGTCACAGAGGATGGACTTGGACCCACCTGTTCAGAGTTTCCCATCTCTTCAAAGGTTAAGTTCAAGCCTACTGACACTTGCAAATTGAATTTAATTCCTATTTCTTCGGGCCGACATAGATTCTGAATGCCCCCAAGTACTGACTGGAAACCAATATGCTATGTCACGCTGGTTCAGAAGGATAAATAGCTTAACCCACTTTCTGAAAGTAGCTCCACCTACTTTGTTGTTGAAAAATATCTTCTTCTTCTTTAACAATGAATCAACGGCTAACCAGACTATTTGCTAATTGGCGTTTGGCCTCCCACACAAATCCCATTTCTCGCCCCTTGCCTTAATCCTTTTTTAAAATATACATGATCCTTCTGTTGTGCATCTTGTTTAATATTTCAGTGTCCATTTAATTGTATGCTGGTATAGGGGTACACGTACCTATTTCTTACGCTTCAAGACGGCCTTGATCAAGCACAGTCTCGAAATGCATGAAAAGTGCCTTTAGTACCAAAATGGCGCTGGGATTCGTTAGGTTAACATATTGGCATGTGCTTCAGTCTTTAGGCAAGTCCCTCTTATTTAGTAGCAACGTAAACATGAGTTTGGTTTCTAGTGGTTTGGAGATGTGTATGGGCCCACACGCTAATGCAACTCATCGCCTTAGACATCTTGAGCCATGCTTTGTAAATACATGTGGTGTTTAAATGCCAATGATATGGAGGAGGTCGTACCTTTTCGGTTAGATGGCCCCACAAATTCCATTCCTAAGAATTGAAACAATAAACACATCCTTACGATCCCTTTCTAAAAGTTAAATCCAAAGTAGGGAGACGTTCAACTATTCAAGTGGCTTGGGTCCGGAACCATTTCACCTGAAAACGAGTCTAGGAATAATATCACTCACTAGAAAGATACTACAGAAAGCACCACTCCAAGAATGATTCAGAGACAAAAAGTATGCCTGGTCTTTTGTGCGATCATCATCACTTGGTGGTGCCTGAGGAAGCAAGATGTTATTGGTCTTGTGCTGTCTGCTCTTCGGGTTCCACAGGAATTGTATTTACACCCTCTGAATGTCAGTACATGTTTGGAAATACCAGTTAGTCATTTCTGGGATCCATTTCTCAAGAAAGATGACTGAACGTGATCATTCTTCAATCGCTGGCATCCAAAATAAACAAGCATTGTTCTCTGAGGACTTGTCCTGTACATCCATCTTGCCCACAAATAAGCTCAAAACCTTTCTCGTAAGCCACTCCAGTTTTTTAGCAGTCATGTTGTGTGCTTCTTCTGTCCATTCCCAACCAATTTTTTGTAATCTTTTTTCAAAATGTGAATATCCTTGTTGCTGGTTTGGTTACAGCTATTGACATTTCTGACACTATGCAACTTGTTTGGAGGCGTGTTGTGATGCATCATCGCTGTGTCCTGTTGGTCCCATTGCTGTGACATGGCTTTCTTTGGTTGCTCCCAGGGGCTTACTTTTCTCTGTCCTGAGTTGCAGTAGCTTATATGGCAGTTTATTAAGTCACATTGGACAGAGAGAGTCAGAAACTCTTGACACAAGACCTAGCTCCATTACGATGAAATTTCTCTGCTTTTCATGTAACAAGCAGTAGCACTAAATCATTGTCTGTTGGGTACTCCAGAAGTGTCATGAGGCATTCAGGTAAGAGTGATTCAGAATGGTAACCATGAAGTGGGACAATTACAACTCTTTTTCGGTGTATAAATTGTCAAGTCACGCCAACTTTCATCACCAGTATTTAGTTCAGTGATAGAAGTGTATCAAAAAAGTAGTGGAACTATGACTTGACTTCTGCAGGCGACTGAGTATGAAGGAAAGAAGCAACGTGCAACACATTTTTCGATCTCAATGTCACTTGGCCTAGTAAGATCGTTGTCTTTGTCCTCCCTTTGTTTCCCCTCCCTTGCCTCGTCGCGCCTTGAAACACTTGTGTATGGGCGCATTATAAATACCATATCATATCATATCATATGAAGGGTTGCTGTCATGCAGGTTGACAGCCAATTGAGTTGAAATAGATTTCAGTTTATCTGTAACTGATGCCTGGTGGTAAAGTGGTGAAGTGTGTTTTAGTTTCATATAAAACTGTTCCGGAATGGTGAAAATGGTTGCAAAAGGTAGTAGAGCTGTTAACAGTAAAAAATCAAAGTAGTGGAACACTGCTTCCGACTGTTCCCGCTCTCTTTGACCACTGGACCGGCTATGGATTTTAATAGGGTGAGTGGCAATGTACTGCCTACTGATGAATTCCCATTCTCTGATAAAATTAATGTTCTTCAATTTACTTAAGATGTTTGCTACACGCTACTTGCCTCTTACTTCCCATCCATTCTTTACATCTACGTTTTTTGTTAATTAACATTGTCATTTACTTTGCACACCTACCTCTCTAGATCTAAACAATGTTTCAGTCATCAGATTCTACATGGGTGCCTCTGCTGTTGCTTAACTTTGTAAGCAAGGGATGCTCTATTTAAGTTATGGGTGTTATTTGATTCTTAGCCTGCCCTCACTTCCATTTCAGGATAACAGCAGCTCTCTTTCACACATGCAAAACAATGGGGGTTCTGGGAGTCCCTCTACCGGCACGAACACAGCCCATTGACCTGTTCTTGAGTGGTTGGCCCCTGGGAGAGTCTCAACCATCTCTTTAGCTCACTGTCCCTTTCACAAAGGAGAAATATCCCTGCATATCAGTCTTTGTCCTGCCCAAGGGCAGTCCAGCACTGAAATGCTTGGCAATTCTCCTCTGAACATGAGTAACAAAAGCAACCACAGACACATGTTTCGGCCTTGTCGGGCCTCATCAGTGAGGTGGAGCTGTGCCTCTCTACGAAGAGTGAGCAAGGGGTCCACATCTGGATTCCCCTGGTAACTTAGGGTGAAACCCAAAGTTACTTAATAAGCAAACCACGGGTGGTTCTGAGAGTCTCTCTAGCTGCACGAACATGGCCCATTGTCCTGTTCTTGGGTGGATGGCCCCCGAGAGAGTCTCAACCAAGTCTTTCGCTCACTGTCCCTTTCACATAGGAGACATATCCCTGCATATCAGTCTATGCCCTGCCCAAGGGCAGTCCTGCAACGAAATGCTAGGCAATTCTCCTCTGAACAAGAGTACCAACAACAACCCCAGACAAGTGTTTTGGCCTAGTCGGACCTCATCAGTGAGGTGGAACTGTGCCTCTCTAAAAAGAGTGAGCAAGGGGTCCATGTTTGGATTCCCCTGGTAAATTAAGGGCAAACCCAAAGTTACTTAATTACCAAAACAAGGGGGGTTCTGGGAGTCTCTCTAGCTGCACGAACATGGCCCATTGTCCTGTTCTTGGGTGGATGGCCCCCGGGAGTGTCTCAACCAAGTCTTTAGCTCACTGTCCCTTTCACATAGGAGACATATCCCTACATATCAGTCTTTGTCCTGCCCAAGGGCAGTCCAGCACGAAAATGTTAGGCAATTCTCCTCTGAACAAGAGTACCAACAGCAACCCCAGACACGTGTTTCGGCCTAGTCGGGCCTCATCAGTGAGGAGGATCTGTGCCTCTCTAAGAGGATTGAGCAAGGGGTCCACGTCTGGATTCCCCAGGTAAATTAGGGGGAAACCCAAAGTTAATTAATTAGGAAAACAATGGGGGTTCTGGGAGTTCCTCTATCGGCACGAACATGGCCCATTGACATTTTCTTGGGTGGATGACCCCTGGGAGAGTTCAACTGAGTCTTTAGCTCACTGTCCCTTTCACAGAGGAGAAATTGTCCAATTGTCCAGCATATCAGTCTTTTTCCTGCCCAAGGGCAGTCCAGCACCGTAATTCTAGGCAATTCTCCTCTGAACAAAAGTACAAACAGCAACCCCAGACACGTGTTTCAGCCTAGTCGGGCCTCATCAGTGAGGTGGAGCTGTGCCTCTCTATGAAGAGTGATTAAGAGGTCCACGTCTGGATTCCCCTTAACTTAGGTTGAAACCCAAAGTTACTTAATAAACAAAACAAGGGGGGTTCTGGGACTCCCTCTACCGGCACAAACACGGCCCATTGACCTGTTTTCGGATAGATGGCCCCGGAAGAGTCTCAAGCAAGTCTTTTGGCTCACTGTCCCTTTCACAGAGGAGAAATATCCCTGCATATCAGTATTTCTCCTGCCCAAAGGCAGTCCAGAACCGAAATTGTAGGCAATTCTACTCTGAACAAGAGTACCAACTGCAACCACAGACATGTGTTTCGGCCTAGTCGGGCCTAGTCGGGCCTCATAAGTGAGGTGGAGCTGTGCCTCTATAAGAAGAGTGAGCTTTGCATCCACATCTGGATTTCGCTGGTAACATAGGGTGAAACCCAAAGTTATTGAATAAGCAAAACAAGGGGGGGGGTTCATACATGGTTGACCTAATTGCTTCCACTATCTGCTATTATTTCTTATTTCAATTTATCATATCACTTTTAAGCTGATGATATCATGTTTCTAACTTTCATAGTACCTTCACTTGCCCACCATCACTATTAGCCACGCAATCATGGATTTCTGCTAATTTGTCTAATCAAATAGCTCTAACATTGAGGTTATTTTCTTTCCTACTTCTTCTATCCCTAACACAGTAGCTCCATCTTCTATTTCATTCATCCCACTGAACTCCCTATTCCTACTTCTGTATGCAATTCAGGCATGTTCTTTGTCTGTTCCCTCTCTTTCTCTTTGCACATTTCTAACACTACTTGATTCTGTCGCTTTTATCTGTGCACCATGTGCAAAGTTTGATCACTTCTCTTATTCCATGCTACCAAATATCTTTTTCTTCACTAATCATCATTTCGACTACTGATCTGCCTAGTTCTTGGAATTCCAGCTTATGAAGGAGATGCACTCTGTTCCACTTATATTGTTTGTGTTCATGTTCCTTATGGTCTTTTTCCCTTTACTCAATTTTTGCTGCTCTGGCTTCTCTTTGCTGGCTATCCATTGATTTGCATCTAATGGTTCACTTTCTCTGTAATGTGTTTATATGTGTCCATGGATCAGCTCCTTCCTATCTTTCCTCTTGCATTTCTTTCTGCATTCCATCCTGATCTCTTAAGGCCAAATCTAAATTTCTTCTAACAGTTGCTAGACTGATTGGTGTCCAGTCTCGTTTTCATTCCTTCTTTCTGCTTGCTCCCAAATACTGAAATTAACTACCATTTAAGATTAGGTCTTCAAACTCTTTTCCCCTATTTCGCTCTCTGCTAAAATAGCATCCTTGATCACCTTCCTCTTCTTTTTAAGTTTCAAATAAATGCCAAGCTATATAAGTATAGAAACACAAAATAACTCCTAAGCTCATAGTCCTGTAGCTCCTTCACCCACTTTTCACTAGTCACTACTTTTCAGCAACATTCTCCACTGGGTACTTTTCACTCAGTAAGTCGACCTGTAAGGGATTTTTTGTCAAGAAGGACCCTCTTTGGTAGTGGCTAGCTCCTCTCTGATGTCCCTTTTTCCTATAAAGGACCATGGTCCAGGCTGCGTAAGAAACAGCACATACAAATGTCAGTATGAAGGCACAGTCCTCCTATCTACAGTATGTAACAATTTCAAAGGATGCTTAGGATGGCATATAATACTAAGCCTTCTGAAGAAGACGCTCACTGCCTTAATGATACATAAAATGTCATATTATCCTTATTTTATTTAGTCTAGCACAACTGCACACTAAACTTCTCTTTGCTGCAAAAACAGCACCGGCACAAATTGTTTGCCCTATTATAGGTGAAATAGGCCATATTCAACTAGTTACCAATTCTGTGGATACCAACTCTGCTGTCACCAGGCAATATAAGTTGGCAGAGAGCAGTAGTACTGATGTAGTTGACATCTTACGAGTTAATGTCATGTTAGATGGTAATGATATCACATGTTTTTATGTTGCTTTACATCAGACTCCTCCTGGTTCTAAGCTCTATTATTATAGGTGTAATAATTAAGCAATGTAAAGGTGTTTGAGTCATCAAATACATAAGAATGACAGGAAGAGTCAGTCCTACTTGGATTGATGCCTGCACCTTGCAAGTTGTACACAATGTCTGAGGGAAACCACATAATTTGCTGAGCTGTCTTGCCTGTTGGACGTTGAACAGGAATGGTTCGACCATTATGTGTGAGTGAGTGAGGCATTGCCAATATTTATAGAGAGATTGTTTCTACATGCAGGTGAAAGGCTGTGAATCCTCTGTGTCTCCAGTCCGTACACCGGGTTCCAGGTGTGGTGAGTTAATTAGGATATTCACAGCAAAGTGGGCAGTTGGACTGGTAGTTCTACCGTAGATGTATATAACTACAGATCCCTTTGGCCATGTGCAGGTGAGGTGCAACACTTTGAATTTTATTCTGACTTCAACCTGGAGTCTGTGAAGCTTTCTTGTGTGGCTTAAAACTGGTTGTTTCTTTTTTATTAGTTAAATGCGGTACCCTTCCATTTTCTGCACTGCTCATAGCATAGTCTTACCCCCAAAAAATCCATACATTTATTGGAGACATATGTTTATCAAGCTGTAATGTGACCATGGGGCTGGGGTTGCAGGAGTTGTCAGCTGAGGTACAGAGGTGGTTGAGGATGGTTCAGGAAAATATTTCAGAGCATGAATTCATGAAGGAAACACACCATTAAACATTAAACAACTTCCACAAATCATGCACGCTGTTCCCCTTTCCCTCTTTAACCTGATGCCCATGTCTCATTTTATTGACTGGGATTCACAGAACACAGACCTGTTCTCTTTTTACTGTTATGACTTCAGCGGAGACAAATGCTAGCTGGGGATAATGAGATGATAGCAATCCTTCCAGTACATCCGGTAAACATTCTTATGATGTCCAGGATTGACAAAACTCCTTGGGCTCAGCAGTTATGTTTGCTCCTCTTTAAGAGTGTCTTGGTGGCCATCAGGGTGAAGTGATCAAGTAAACCCATAGTAGCACCTTTGCAGTCACCACAAGCTTAGCGACTCATCCTCTATGCTTAGCCTTTCTCAGGAGCAGATATACATCACATGACAAAATTGAGGAACAAAATACTCCTTGAGACTACTTGCTGCTCAAGATAACACTGCACCTGGTCACTTAGCCAAATAGGCAGTGTGGTGTAGGCCCTGACATGCAGAGAGCTGTGGTGCTGACATAGAGCTATGGGGGAAAGTAGTGGCATATTGTAAGAGGAAACAGAGCGTTGATAGAAATGTGCTTCCTACTGTATGTTAGAGGAATTTATGTACAGATTGTGTAAGAGATGGGCAAATTTTAATTGTTATGACATTCGTATGCTTCTCTTCTTTAGGCTGGAGATTCATGGACAGACCGTGATGAGAAATGCGAATCGTACAGATGTGATCAAGACAATGGACAATATTTGATGACTTTTGAGAAACAAATCTGCCCTGACTTTGATCCTGAAGACTGTGAAAAGGTACTTACTGCATGAATTTAGTGGATGATTGCCATTTTGCTCTAGTATAGCTGTCTATGAAAAGGCACATAGCTTGCAAGCCACTGAGTTCTCTTGTTTGAGGCATTTGCTGTACCACCTCCTATCCTAGTCCATGCTTTACTTGTGAGTTTAGGTTGTGAGTCTTGTTCCAACAAATCATGTATGCTTCCTGCAACCTAAATCTTATACTTTCAACAGTGGGCAGAAACTGTGAGGTGGTACCAAGATTCTGCACTACAAATGAAGCATTAATTGTCTTTTGTACTGTGGCCTAGACAGTTCTCACTCGTGATGTTAGCCCTATGGCTTTCACTTGCTGTAACAGCAGGCCTTACTATTAGGCAATCAATTGCAAAACAAAATAAGCCAGGGTTACCTCTACCAGGGTTTGAACCTGTGATCTGAGGATCAAATAAATATCTCTTCAGCTAGTACATTTACACAATGAACTGTCTTAAATGATTAACTAGAAGTCCATAAATTAAATTGATGTGTTCAGGTTTTCAGACTTGTCAAAAATTGAATTAAATTCCTAGAATTCGAATAGATCCAAACTCAAAGCCGGACCGCACAAGCCTGAGCCACAAATGAAAGCATTTCAGGAACACATTCCAACTATTGGCTTTGACAGCTTTCTCTTTACATACAGATAACATTGCTGAACCTTTCAGATTGCATGGGAGCAAGCTGGCAGATTCTCGGATCAAAGCCACCTAGGCCTGCAGCATTCCTATTTGAATTTGACAGGGTTGCATTTCAAAACTGTTAATTCCAAACTATTGATTTTGTTAGAGATTAATTTTACAAATGTCCATTCAAATCTATTAACTTTGACAATGTTCTCTTTTCAAGCACAGTTGGAATTATACAAAACATTATTGAACTGTTAAGAATGTATGGCAGTGTTAACCTATTCAACTCCAACAAAGATTGGTCGTTTGAAAAATGTACTTTTTTCCTTTTATGCGGAATTCACAAGATAGCTGATGGACAAAGCAACATGTCTATCTTCAAACTTTGTCCCATTTGCCAATAATTTTTCAAAACAAATGGTCTTTCTGCTTTGCTATAATTATCTCCTAGCATTGTACTGGCATCATTATGGAAACATATTAGCAGAGAGGTCAAGAATTCAAAACAAACTGCAGAACATATGCAACATGTGCTGCCAACATATCTGATGTTTATCTAAACAAAAAAGACACACGATCAGGCTAATATAGATAAAGCACTAGCCAAGTTTGAACGCTTAATTGGGACATGCTGATAGGTGAAAATGGTATTGTATAGTTATAAAGTACTCATGTCTTTTATCACTTGGCAAATACACATCTTGTTCAAACATGCAAGTACATGTGTAAGTGGCTGCTAATTACAAGATTGGCTTAATTTCAAATGTAGGCAAACATGCAAGATGTTCAGTTATGCTGTTTCTACTTATTACATGAATTACATCATTATCTGTTAGAAGTGGATTGGCGGACAGGGAAACAAGAGTGGGACCTAGTGTTTATAAGCCAGCTGTTTTAGACTGTTGGGAGCGAGTTTCTGAAAGTCCACCAAAGGCTACACCAGAGTTGGCCACGTAGAAGCAGTGTCTGGATGACAATGCAAACCTTCAAGATCTTGGCCCATCTGGGTATGGAATCAAGTACACACTTTGATGAGTGGGCCAAGATTGTAATTCTAGTCTTTTGGCCTATAAATTGACACTTTGCCAATTTTCCCTAATTCTAATTGTTAATGCTTGCTTCAATAATTTGGAGGCAGAGCTAAATTATAAAGCTGAGCTGCCTTGGAAACAAGCAGCAAACAGCTTTCAGATGCCTTCTCCCTTACACAATAATCTGCTGATGGGGCTAAAAAAATGGTCCCTTTGCAAATTTGTCCAAACTCCAATTGTTGACTGTTTAAATATTTTTAGGACTACAATGAGTCCTTTTTACCCGCAGTTTTCAACACATATTTTTTTCCATAGGCAAACCATTAAGAGACATCGGGCCTCATTACGACCCTGGCGGAAATGGAAAAACGATGGCGGAAATGCAATACCGCCATCGAATAGCGCTCGGTGCGACTATGACCCGTCACCGTAAAGTACGATGCCATTAGCGACACCGTAGTGAACGCCAACGCTAACTGCACCAAGTACGCGCGCGCGCGCCATGCCAAACCGTAAATACCACCATGGCGCAAGGGTACGCGAATTCCGACCCTAGCGGACATGTACCTAACGCCATCAAGCACGGCAGAAAGTACCATTCCGCCATGGTGAGAAGTACGGCATCGCGAATCAACCGTAAACGGCCCCACTGAGTGCCTGTACACCGCTCCCTGGCCACATAGTACAACTCCCCGTAGGTGCAATGAAGTCACAATGCAACCAGTGAAATGTACAAGTCACCCATGCATGCCAACGAACAAAAGAATCTCAAGAGGGGCCAATGGGAGCTGCAGGGCACAGATGGCACGAACACAGAAGCCATTCCAATGGACATGACCTCAGTCCCCCACCAAGAAACGCACGCAAACACAGGCACCTGTGACCAGCAATATTCCGAAAATCATATCATTCCACCAGTCCACCTGGCTGACCGGCATCTGTTACACAAAACCTAATCCCCCGGCCCTGAGCATGACATCATTCAAACAGTCATATTGGCAGCCCTCATCCCTGACCTCACTGGGCTTCGTAGGCAAACGCGCCCAGCACAGTACCACGCAACTATACTCCGAAGCTGGAACCCAATGCAGATCTCCTCACAATACATCGCTCCCCAAATAGGAATATGCCACATCACTTGCAAAGAAGAACGCTACACGGCCCATATCAGAATAGAAATTTAATGCACAACAAATTCACCAAGCCCATACAGCCATTAGGCCATGAACTCCAAAACACATTTCACCATTGTGGGCTGCATCCGCAAGAAATGACCAGCTACTTCTTGTGTGACGCCCTGTTCCTTCATGGTACACAGGGCCACATTCTCGTACGAAAAGGCAACATGGAAGCGCACAGAACCGCAGGGCCGTCCCAATGGGGAGGCACTAGTCCAGCTGAAAGGCCGAAATGTTGCTCCGAGCCACTAGTACTGCGTAAGGGCATGTGGCCCATTGGCGATCGTCCCATAAGATCGTAATGCTGCTCCACGAAGCAGCAGGTGTCGGGAGTAAAAGCCATCTGCAGGAGTGGCATACAGATGGCAGTGGCAAAAGGGGAGGAGATACCTGTCAACCAAAAGAAAAGAAAAAGAACAGAATGGCCATCAGAACTACATTCGAACAACTCACTTCAATGATCACACTAAATCCACAGCCATATGCATGCTAGCCCACTCCAAAGGATCATCACCACCCCAAAACCACTTGCGACTCATAACTATCTATATCGAGGTGTAAACACCATCACAAACGAGTGTACCTGTGCATGCGTCTGTGAAAACAGAATCCATCAGATGGGATTGGTAACGTGCATGGACACAAGTGTCTGAGGGCGCGTCGAGACAGGGAGGGCTCAACAAGGCCAGATAGACGATGGTCCCACTATGGCAGCCCTGCATCACATAGCGCAGGGGAGGCGGACAGATTCCAAGAAGCCCTGTACATGGCAAACACTGTATCAAATCATCTGTCCATGCATCCATTCATCATTCCCTCATCCCATAATGATAACACCTGTTTCCATACTCACATAACATGTGAGAATTCCATTGAGTCTGTGCGTCATGCAGCCTGCAAAATCCACTGTGCCCCAGCCCGTAATTCCAGTGTTGTGAAGTAACATGTATTTGGGAACGTCCGGCCTCACCGTCCACTTCGCTATTGCGCATCCCAAACTATTCATATCAATCATTGCATCCTCGCCATGGCCCCTGTCCCAAGGACATTGAACAATAGAACGTTATATTTGCAGTCAGACCTGTGGGCATCTCCTCGCCGCTAGCTGATAACCGAAAGCGCCGCCCTTCGAATTCCTCATTTGCAACATCACGTCGAAAAGGCATCTGTGGCCGCTTGAAATCACAAATTAATCCATCTAATGCGGCTGTGTGTGAAAATGGCAACTGCCTTCACTCACAAATGGGACGCCCCGCCCGTCGTTGCAACTCGGTACAGTGATGCATGAGGGTCCACCGTTACTCGAGTACTACGTTCCACTGACCCTTCACAAGTCTGTTCGCGACTGCAAAGATTGTATGTGAAACAATGGGACCATAGCCGAATGAACATATCAACCAATGTTACACGGCCATCGGGTACAAATACATGATTGTAATAGCAAGATGCCATTCCTCGAATTGCAGCGTTGTGTGCAGGACGTGCTCGGCCAAAGGGGAGAGCAGCTTGCACAGGTTGAATGAATCACCACAGGTGGAGGCCATACAGCCTGAAAACACATAAATTGCACACCCAGTCTCCTCCCACAACCACACCCACTCCGAAATGCTACCGGCAGGACTGGCGATGTTGGCCCTGGGGGACCTGATAGCACTGCAAGTACTCCAACTCCAAGAAGAAGATGAACACCAACTACAACAAGCCGCACGGAGGAGACGCAGGAGGAGGAGGAGGGCAAGGCAGGGCCAGCAAGGGCCGCCAGCACAGCCACTACCACCACGCAGGCAGCCCGCAATCCCACGCCTCCGAGCACATCCATTCAACCTCACTGATGAGCAGATCCACACCCTCTACCGTTTGGACCGGGACACCATAGCCGCCATTGTGGACATGACACAGGCTGACCTTGTCAGCATGATAGATAGCCCAACCGCCATCCCACCCCTACTGAAGGTGGTGTCTGTACTCCACTTCCTGGCCACAGGCACCTACCAGCACACAGTCGGACAGTTGCATGGCATTTCTCAGCCACTGTTCTCACGGACACTATTGCAAGTGCTCGATGCCCTCCTGCAGCACGCAGACGACTACATCTCTCTACCACGCTCGGAGCAGGAAATTACCAACACAAAAGTGGGATTCCATGCACTTGCCGGCATACCGGGTTGCCTTGGTGCCATCGACTGCACCCATGTGGAATTGGTCGTCCCACATGCCATGGAGGCCCAGTACCGCAACCGAAAACAATTTCATTCTCTGAATGTACAAATGGTGTGTGACTCCAACAGGATCATTACACATTGTTGTGCCCGATTCCCTGGATCAACCCATGATTCTATGGTCTTGAGGAACTCAACAATACCACGCTACATGGAGCGACACGCAGGGTACAGATCCTGGCTACTCGGTGAGTCTCATTTCATGCATGATGATGCGGGGTATGTGATGCGGCAATGACCTGGCAGGAAGGGAGGGGGGGGGGGTGCGTACGTAGCAATGGCATTCCACATAATTCGTTTATCGTCCAGATACAGGTGATGCCGGATATCCACTGAAGAGATGGCTCCTCACACCAGTCCGGAACCCACGGGACCAGCATGAGGAGGACTACAACCATGCCCACTCACGTACCCGTGTAGTCATTGAACAGGCATTCGGCCTACTGAAGACTCGTTTCCGGTGCCTCAGCAGGTCTGGCGGGGCACTCCTGTACCGCCATGAGAAGGTTGCAAAGATGGTGATGGCATGTGTCATGCTACATAACATGTGCGTACGTAGAAATGTGCCCATGCCCCCTGACGCAGAACTGCAAGCACCTGAAGATGGTCATGATGAGGGTGGGGATGTGGCAGCACCTCAAGCAGTCCGCGAGGCACAGGAGGGCCGTGACATTCGTCAGCATCTCATTGATGCATGCTTCTAGCACTCACGCCTGGTGGCTGATACATGGACACGGGACTCGTGGCACTGTGTGTGTCTGGTACATGCACAATATGGACTGTACGCCTATGATGGCCTAGTACACAAAGATCATTGTCCACACATCTCATTGGTTGATCGTGCATTGTTTATGGCATATGTGATATCATGTTGAACACCCTATCGACCCGCCACCCAAGTGAGCCCAACACACCCCCTCCACCCTCCTACCTCCCCCCCGAACACCAGTGTCCAAAGATGCTCATTGTCAGTGGGCAGTCGCTATTGCAAGCCCCCTCTGCGGGTATCAGGGGCACCCCTGCCTGTGGAGCGCAGGTTCCTCCCAGATCTACGTTGGGGGCTGCCCTGGACGGAACTTGCAACGGATGATGTCTCTGCCTGCTCACGTCCATGCATGTCCCTAAGGGTTTGTGAGAGCTCAGTGAGCACACGGCGCACTGCGGCAAGTTCGGCACATACGTCTTTGGACGTCGCATGCAGTTCCCCCCTCAGGCTCTCGGTGCTTCTCTCCATTTGGACTCTCAGGCTCTCGGTGCTACTCTACATTTGGACTCTCAGGCACTCGGTGCTACTCTCCATTTGTGCCCTTAGTGTCTCTGTACTTCTCTCCATTTCTGCCCTAAGTGTCTCAGTTGATGTTTCTATGTCTGCCTTAGTGCCCCCACATTCATCGGCATGATCCTTGAGGAGCGTGGCCAGTTGCTGCTGTTGCACGATTAACTGGTCGAGGGACTGTTGCCTCTGCTGGGCCATGGCCATTTGCGGTGGTGTCACAGAGTGGCTGTTCGCCTCATGTTGCCCTGCCACAGGGCTTGTGGGGGATGGCCAGTCGTCGTCTTGTGGGTGCCCCTGCGTGGTATCCTCATGGTGTACGGGATGGAACAGACAGGGGGATTGGGACAGGTCATGGATGGATCTGACTTCGACATCCCCGTCTTCTGTGTCGGAGCATGCTGCCATTAATGGGGTGTCACCTATGGTGCTGCTGCCACCAGAGGCAGTGCCTTCTGTGGCATCCATTGGGGGACCTGTGGTGCTGCTGTTGTGGGCATGCTGGCTGCTGGGGTGCCTGTTGATGTTCCCTCCTCTGTGCTGCCACCTGATTTGTGCTGCTGCCGTGTCTTGATGCGTGCAGCTGAGGTGGAGGGTCTTTGGCCGTTGGTCTTGGCCCTCTTTGCAGGTGTGCTGGTAGGGGTGTCCTGAAGCTCGTCGTTTGGATCGGACCCTGTGGTGGAGTAAAGGAGGGCGAGCGTTATTAATGGGTCTGTGGGAATTGGAATGGCAATGTATCACATGCATTGGGGTGGTACCTGAGGGTGATTTGGGTTGGGGCCTTGGAGGTGCTTTCATTTGTGTGTGGAGTGAGGGTGCAGTTGTTTGGCAGCCTGCAGTTAGGGTGTGCCTGCTGCACGTGTAGTGGGTGTTTTTGGGGGTTTTAATTATTTATGTATTTATTGTGAGTTTTAAAGTGCGCTATCAGGCCAATGTGTGTGGACGTTCTCCTGGCCATGTGTTGCTGTTGCGCTATGTGGACACATGTGATTCACATGATTGGACATTGTGGATTTGGCATGGTTTTATTTGGGCCACCTACCGGATTCTCCGGATGTCTGCACTCCTTTCTCCATCCCTCCGACTCCCTCTATGCTCTCCATTCCAATGGTGGAGGCACAGATTTCTTCCCAGGGGGTCAACTTGATGGGTGATTCCGGTCCTCCCCCGGTGGCTGTGGCAATGTTGCGGTTGGCAGAAAGTATGCTACGGACGCGTATCCGCAGGTCGTCCCATCGCTTTCTGCATTGCTGTGGGTTGCGGGGTGCGGTCCCCACCGCACTTACCCGCTGTGCCACCAGGGCCCATATGGCCTTCCTGTTCGCAAGTGCCGTCCTGGTCATTTGCGTGGAGAAGACGGCGGCGGCATTCTCCTGGAGGGTCTCTGTAAGCACGGTGAGTTCCTCACGGGAGAAGTGGACCTGCCACTTGCGGTCGCACGCTTTCTTCGCTACTTTTCCCATTTTTCTTGGTTTCACTGGGGTGGATGACGGGTTGGGATGTGTCTCAGGGTAGTGTTTTTAGTGGTTGTGTGGATTTTGTGGTTTTATAGGTGTACGGCGTGTTGTTTCCCGTTCCGGGCCCATGTTTTTACTTCCGTTTCCGTATATTTACGGTCACCGTACTTTCCGGTTGGCGCTCACTGCGGTGTCCGCTAAGATGGGCGGCGGTATTGCACCTAGGGCGCCGTACGGCGGCGGTGTGGGCCGTTTTGGGGTCATTTCCGCCATCGCGGACTTTGCACTTCCGCCATGCCGTGGTGCTCGTGCCCGATGGGTCGGAATGGGCCGCACTTTGCTCCATCGTGCAATGGCGGAAACGCTATTTACGCTGTGGCGGTCCGGTCAGTCACTTTCCGCCAGGGTCGTAATGAGGGCCATCATGATGTATCTTGATTAGGTTATTCTTTTAACTTTATCTGTGCTATTGAAATTCAGAATTGTATTATTGTTTGAGTGTTGGCATAGCGTCCATGCATAACCTGTGTTGCCCATTGTAGTTTTTTGCCCATGATAGGGGACACACCCAAACCACAGAGGAAGGGCAAGAAGAATCATTACTGGAGTATTTAGATTGTTTTATCTCTATTATTTTCTGACCCATAACTGATAGATCGCTTTTAGGTTGTTCTTAGTAAACTGCCCATGGAAACCATGGCCTTTTTTGACAGAATGTGTAACACTAGAACACCTATTGGTATATCAAGAAGTTGGGCTGTATTGTTGATCACCCATAGGTGAATTGTAACTAAAGGAATTTCATTAATTTCTGCTACTTGCCTTTCAAAGTAATTAGGTGCACTTGCTATTTATAGGTGTACTAATTACATATGTTTTGTGTTTCTGCCCAAATCTGGAAAGGTCCATACATCAATCTAAAATGACTTATAAACAGTGACTGGCATCTTTAGCTACTTGGATTATCCTGTTGGTCTGGAGCTTTTCCATTGTTTGATTGAAGAGCTGCTGTCTGCCTTTTTTCTCCCTTGTCTTGCTTTGTCACAGGTTTCTACTTCAATTGGATGTGTGCCCTTTCTGTTTTCTTTCTGTGGGTCAGAAAGTCTTCATCTCTGTCCCTGTGTCCTTTTCTGAGTTCGGCTCTATCACTGAAATGATATGTAATTGTTATTGGACGTTTACTTTTACACCACGCTCCCTCTGTCCAATTGGATTCTGGTTCAAGGATACACACATTCCTTTCAGAGGAGACTGCTCTGTCACAGTTAATGTCACACGCCCAATAATATTTGTATGTTATATTACCAAGGTTTGATTTGTCATTCCTTTCCCCTTTCCCTTGGTTTGAGAAGGGAGTTCTGGTTTGGTGAAATATACTATGTGATGCCTCCCCCTTCTCCCAATTTCTATCTTTTGGTTCTTTTCTGGAACCATCTCCTCAGTGTCTTGCCAGGTGATCTCTACCTAGAGACTTATATTGTGCCGATAATATGTATGCAAACTGGGGTTTCCTCTATAGTTTACTAAGAACTAGAGTGAATCTCGTTGGTACATACAATCTTGCAAGTTCTTCTTTAAGGGATTGCATTATTGTCCTTGCTACCAAGGAATAATTCCCCAGCTATGGCTCACTGCTGCGATGGCCCTTTGTGTGTTTATTATTTTCCTTAGAATATGGATAATGCTATGATTGATGGAGTGCTATGCACCCCACATATCACCAACTATAAATTAAAACACAGCTATCACTGTTATCTAATGGTGATCTGCAAGCAGCTGGCATAAGTATGGCTAGTGATCTATGTGCTTAATGTGTAGTGAGCTGAGGAAATGCTTCCTCCAGTTGACTCAATTTAGTGGAGTACCATTTGGGTATCTCATCTTGCTTTGTTCTACATGCACCCATCAGAGCTTTGAGGGTACACAATGAATGCCCCCCTTCTTCACTAGCTGGGGGCATAACCTGGTGCTGGCGCAGTCTTTAGAGCTGATAGCTCCACATCACATGCTCTGACTGTGCCAAAGTGTCCCCCCAAGATTATATACTGTTGTCTAGCATAAGGATCAGTATGCTTTATGTTTGGCTGAAATGTGATTAGGTATTGGAGAGTTAATTCCTTTTGTGTTAAGGGCTATTGTCTAGAAACATGTTGATATCTTAAATTGCCAATAACCAGTTTTGAAAGCTCTATATTTTCTCGGGCTATGTCAGAATACCTGTATGGTACGTATTTTATTCGGCCCACATTCTTCCTTATGCCAAGGTTTTGAAATAAACCCTCTACTTTTGCAGCACGTGCTTTCATGTGACGTGTCTTCTGAAGCAGGATTCTTAGTTGTGCCACACCCACAGTAAATAGCATTAGGATTGATAGCCACTCTGTCCATCAGCCATGTATATACTGCTTGACAGCATTCAGCAGTGACTCTTTTCACTAGATGTATTATTCTTGGAATCTATGTGATCCTTGAGAAAATGACAGTTTGAACACGAAAATACCGATTTTATTTTTGTAATTTCTTTTCCCCTGCACTATTTCCCTGCACTTACATGCAGGTGAGATCTTCTTTACCCCCCATGCTTCCCTTATATTTTGTATTACCCTGTACCCCCCACCCACATATAATTGTGCCTGGAAATCGCAAAATCAGAATTTGCATCTTCTAAATTGTCTTCAGATCAGTAGTTGACTGATAACATTTTCTTGTATTGTCAAGCTTAAAAACACTGTTATTCCTTCTTCAGTTTCAACAAATTGTGCGAAGGAAAAAAGCCAAATTATAATTTAATTATAGGTTCCATATTCTAACTCTAGTGAGATTTTTCTAGATACTGGGAGCCAAATGCTGTGCTTACCTGGATCCCATTAAACATTATGGGCACAATTGTCTCGGTGACCTATAATTTTTAAATAAATGGATCCCTGGTTCCAACGGTACCTAGAGTTGCTTTTAAGGTAATTGGTGGAACTGTAATGGCTTCCCATGACCAAAACTGCTTTTGCATTTATGGGTCCAAACTGTTGTAGCTTCCCAAGACCCAGAATAGGTGTTTGAATATATGGGTGCCAATTAATATGGCGTATCAAGACCTGTACATGTTATGGGTGCCAGGTGTCATGATTTACATCATACACTCCATGCATGAGCCTAACCTCCACCTCCAAAACTGGTCTAAAGGTGGCAAAGTATAGTGCTGGGCCATAAGCAAGGCTCTGGAGAAAGTTGGCTCTCTGTGCTTTAGTGCAAAAGAAATGACTACCCCTGAACATTGGACAGGCTTATTATTGGACAGCAGTATTGTTGTGTGTCTCCCATATGGTTGTAAAAATGTATCAATTGCTTATTATTACCCATGTGTGTATGATAAACATTAGCTGTATGTAATTGTACAATTGGTTATTTATAATGCACTTAAATCAGAAGAAGTTTCTAAGTGAGGATCCAAGATTGGAACATGTGTTGCTCTGTGTCGTCTTGCTTCCAAGACAAGTGGGTTGCCACTGAGCTATACTACCTGTGCTTTCAGTATCTTCCTTACACAGTTTTATCATTAGCAAACCAGTGTTTCCACTTGCCAAAAAGTGTACTTTTTACTAATTAACAGAAACACATTAATAATGCTCTCTTGTTTACAATTTATGTATATTAATTCTCTTGTTGGGATAGTAAATGAGCAATACAAATAGAATATAGAGTTTCGAAAATGAAACGTAAATTAATTGAGTATTTACCCAGCATCCTACTCTATTATTCACCTCTAAAATGTTAAAACTATCAACAATGTGTACATAGCCATTGTGACCCAGTAACACCTAATCCCATGCTTACAATTGTGATGCTGTGGATTGGAATGCCAGGGGACAGGTGATGTTATACAGACCAATCTCTGGATAAACAATTAGGTGCAAAAGGTCATAAACCTTCTCAAAACATCCATGGATACTATGGCCAGTTAACTAGGAACAACCTACATTTGTTCTACAGCCATGGGCCAAAAAAAGAGTACAAGTAAAATATTTGCAATCCTCCTGCAAGGATTCCTCTTGCCCTTCTTCTTTGCTTTGATGGTGCCCGTTATCCTAGCAAAAGAAGAATGGGGGACAGCCGTTTATATACAGATGCTGTGCCAACACTAATACCAAAATAAAACTCAGTGTTTTGCGAGCACAGGGAAGGTTAATATGCTAACCTAACAAAAATATATCATGTTGTCTCTTGACTGTTGTCCTATGGAAAAGAAAAGATGTATGTTGAAAACATTTGGAAAGGTTTCTTATTTCAGCTTCGAAAATATTGAAACAGTCAACAGTTAGAATTCAGAAAAATGTGCAAAGTGGCAATTTTTTAGCCCCATGAGCAGTTTACTTTTACAGCATGAAGGCAGCCAAAAGCTGCTTTCTCCAATGCAGGGCATATTGTCATTGAGCTCTGCCTCCAAAGTGTTGAAGTAAGCATTACAAATCAGAATATGGACAAATTGGTAGAGCATCAATTTTGATGCACAAAGACTATAATTACAGTCTTGGGCTATTCATGAAAGCTAACATGCTTACTTATCCAGTCAGGTCAAAATCCTATGGGTCAGCAGTGTCCACCAGGCCCTGCTCCTGCATGTCCACAGTGCTGCAGCCTTTGGTGACATTTTGGAAACGTCCTCCCAACTGTCTGACACAGGTGGCTTATAAGTTTATAAGTGCTAATTCTGACTTGTCCACTAAATCTTCTGGCAAGTCCTATTTTACTTACTATTTAGGTTGCGATATTGTTCTGAAATATATAATTAACTACCATGGCAAAAATTCCATTTGGGAATACTTGAAAAAGTGCTAATTCCCACTCCTGTTTACCTGCTACCCAATCCAATTCTAAGAGATAATTTTGCCATTCATGTTATCAGTAGAAACAGAGACACTGACCATCTTGCTTGTTTGTTTTCCTTTGAAGTGAATCCAATCTTAGAGTTGTAGGTTGCTTACGCAAGAACTGGCATGTTTGAACAAGATTGGCTTGTCCCAAATCCTATGAGCTGTCACTGCTTGAGCCATCAGTGTGTGCTAATTAAGCATTAACACTGGTTAGATTTTATTTATAGGTCCCTTTATTTGTGTCTTTTGTTATATTTCTTTTTTTAATCATTGTAGTGTTTGTGTAAATAAAGGGTTTGTATTTTGTATTATTAAATTATGATTGTAATTTTGTAATTGTAAAGATTTTTATGTAAATAACGTAAGCAATAAAAAAGTATTATAACTTGTTTTCAGCCCATGTTGCATATGTACTGCTGTTTGCAATTAAAGATTTTCAAACTAAATCTCTTGTTTAACAAAGTATTATAATGACATAGGTATACTGCAATGTGCAAACCAGAGAGATCATTTGTTTTGAAAAACAATTTACGAATTGGATGAATATAGAAGATAAGCTTGTTGCTTAGGCCTTCTCCTATCTTGTGTTTTCCCCATAGAAATAAATACATGCATTTTATAAACGCACCAATCTCCTTTGGCTTGCTGTAAATCGATGAATCCTATCATGCATTCTGAAAAGTTCAGTAATGTTCTGCATAGTTCCAATTAAAATTTAGAAAACAAGGCTGTCAATGTATAGAGCTTTGATTATACGTTTGTAAAATTAATATCTATCAAAGTCAATAGTTTTGAACGCACATGTTTTAAATTTAACCCAGTCAAAATCAATTAGGAAAGCCGCAGGAATATGTGCCTTTGATCTATGGCTCTGACAGCTCCGACTCATTCAACCTGAAAGGTTCACCAGTGTTCTGAATGTGGGTCACTAGTACCTGAAAAGAGAACGCTTTCAAAACCAATAGTTGGAATGGACATGTTTAAAATGTATCCCTGTCAAAGTCATTAGGAATGTTTCATGTGTGGCTTCAGTCCTATCTTGCCTATCGTGGAGTTTAGAGCTGTTCAAATGCTAGGCATATAATGCAATTTATGACAGGCCTCTGGCGGCACAGGGAACAGGCCTGATATGCATAATGGCCTCCCACTGGGCATCAGCCGTTTAGTGCAAATGCAAGATATACGCTATCCTCCCAACTGAGGGCATTCTCCCTCACACACACGGTAGTTCCAACATATTGGTCCTAACTTCCCTGGAAATACAACGTTCAATGCAATGTTGCAATGTTCAGTGGAATGAGGTAAGAAATCTCGTGGAAGGTATGAGAGTCAGGAAGTGCCCAACTTTAAGAGAGAATGGTGAAGGCTCAGGTGGATTAA
This sequence comes from Ambystoma mexicanum, assembly GCF_040938575.1. Classification (NCBI taxonomy): domain Eukaryota; kingdom Metazoa; phylum Chordata; class Amphibia; order Caudata; family Ambystomatidae; genus Ambystoma; species Ambystoma mexicanum. The sequence continues at coordinate 893,274,845 of NC_090934.1, read as the reverse complement.
ATAAACTCCAATTATTTCAAAGAATGTGACGCTTTTAAATCACGAAAAACAACCTCCTGAACCCGATAAGATATTGATACATCTTTAAAAGTCTGAAGTATCAATTTGAGCCCCATAGTTAATGTATTTATTCAATGCCAGATTGGCCTCTAATTCTGTACATAACTATGGACGAGGGTCGAAATAGTTCTGTTGTACAAGAAGCGGGGGAGCGAAGAATCTAACATTATCGTTCAATTTAATTAATGGAAAGATTTTAGCCAGAGCTGTCCTGGCCCACCTGGTATAATGGATTGAGAAGGAAGGCCTTATAAACCATCTACAGGCTGGATTCCAGTTGGACCTTAGTACCGTCGATCAAAGCTGCATTTGTATCCCCTTTTGGAGATGTGTGAAATTATTAGGACAATTAACCTCTGTTATGTTCATAGACCTATAGAAAGCCTTTGAATGTGTCCTTGTGTGAAATAATGGGCTTCTTTAAAAAAACACAGGTATTGTCTGGGCACGGTTGTCACCAGTTTAAGATACAAAAGGGTGGCTTTCAGTGCGCCCTCACACTAAACTCTTGTGTAGCTTTATTAACAAGCTAATTGATCTTATTTTGGCCATTCCAGCACATGCACCATCAGTCAGGGATGAGAAATAACTGATATTGGTGTTTCGGGATGATGATGCTCTCATGTTCTTAACTCCCATGCAAACCAGTTTAATATATGTAAGTAATTCAGTCATGAAATCGGCTTAACCATTAATGCAACAAAAAACAAAACTATGGTCTTCTGTAGAAAACGTGAGAAACAACCAGAATTGTTTGAAAAATTGGAGGAGGAAACCCTTTAGCAAGTGAGTTCATATGATTATCCTGGGTTTTGAGTTATGAAGAAACGCAGGGGTAGCACTTGTGCGATATAGTGGAGCAGTTGCCAGATTTAAGAAAGAAGATGGGAATGGCACAGCAAGCCTTTCAATCGAAGCCAATAGATCAAAAACTGTGGGGACATATGAATTGCAATGCTGTATCTATTATTGAAAATAGGTCTGTTAAATGTATATTGGGTCGCCCCAGTAGCTCGCCCAATGGTCCACTTTCCTTGGAAATTGATACGGAAGGAATTGAACCCTTGGTCAAATTTCAACCAGTGGGTTATTTGGTTAGAGTTTGGACAGCCCCTAAGCTAGTGAAGAATGGAGATGCCATTAAGTACAAGCTTTCCCTAGAGGGAGCCTTTAAAATAGCCTGGTGTGTACATAGTAATGTGGTTCTCTTTAATACAGATCCTAGAGAAGCATGGACGAGCCCCGAGGCACTAAGTAAGCAGTAAAAAAAATGATATGAAGGGGTCAAAATAGCAAGGAAGATGACATTTGATTAAGCAAGATCTGTGAATCCAGGCGTTTTAGTGCCTACTGGAGAAAGAAACATAACATCGAATATGAGTGGTATCTTGATTATTTAAATCCCAAGTTCTTACAAACTCCTTGTATTAAATTTAGTGCTAGATGATGTGTTGAATAGATGGAATGCCTCCAGTACAGGCGCATGCTGCCATTGTAAGATATCGCTGGAAACTGTTTCACATTTCACGTTGTTATCCCTGCTGCTCCTGAACCTTAGAAAAATATACCTAAAACCTAGACATCTGGAGCATGGCATTAGAGACACAGCCCAAGCCATGGTGCTGTGTTATAGAACAGATGATATATTGAGTGTACATTCGGTAGCTGGTTAAGGAGACTTTCCTTGATGAACTTGGCAAGCTGACTCCTGTACTATACTCAGAGTTTTGACCTGTGTGTGGCATGTTTTTTTTTTTTATATGAACTGATTTTTACATTTGGTTTTAATTTATGATATTGTTGAAGAAGTACACAATATTTTGATTGTATTTTTGTATGTATGGATAATAACGTTTGCATTGGTAGTGGATTAGATTTATGGTTAAATAAACTGAACTGAATTTAACAAAAATAATGCATGAAATAATAACAGTTGGCATGATACACCTAAGCGTGGCCCCTTTGGCACACATGTATATGTGATTGATTGACTTTGCATGCAATGAGAACACTCCATTAAAGCTGTGCCTGATATGTGAAACATGTACTGCTCTGGGCAAAGTGGTCGGCTGCTCTTGTGCTGTTCGTCATTTGAGGCAATGCTCTTAAGAATCCACTGATGTCAGTCTGAAGTAAGGAAACACAGGCACTCCATGATTGGTGCCCTTATTGTTGGGAATGCTCCCTCAGGTGTATGATTTAGGTACCACAGTCTGGACTTAAGCCTGTATACCTTGCATAGATCTAGTTGTAGTAACTGATGGGAAAGTACTACTCTCTTCTCCAGCGATAATCTTTCTCTATCTCCATTTAGGGCACCATAGATGAAACATCCTGCTGTCCTACATGCACAGGTAAGCATGTTTTACACCTGTAAAGTTGATTGGGAGTATGAGGCTACCCCTTACTCTTATATTTATCTCATTATGCTTTCTGTAGAGCATATCAATGATTAGGCATGATTAGGGGTACAGATGCGCACATGTTTATTTTATCTAATGGGCTTTAGTCATGTATCCACACATCTATTGGGAATAGCTGTTGGTACTGTTAGATTTCCCCAATGCAACTTGCAGGAGTCAGAGAATGTAGAAATACGGGAGACAATGAATGTGCACAAAGACTAGGAGAAATATCGTTGCTGTTTTTTTGCATTTCTTTCTTGCGTTTTTAAACGTATTAATAAGGCAGAACATCTGTTTAGCAAGAGTGTTCTGCGTTAAACCACTGTTGGAAGGCACTTTTACAGAAATACATATCAATGAGCTTTCAGAATCCTAAAAGTCCCTTGAAACAACCTCTGGATGTGGCGGGTTAAACAAGTGGCGAAAGGTTATGCAATTCCAAATGCTAGTGGTTGCAGGAGAAGAGGCTTGTGGGAAATACTTAGAACTGGAAACAATGAAATAATAAGCAGGCCGAAACTTTAGCTATGAGTGCCCCCGGAAATACGAGACCCCAATTTTCTCAGTTCACATAGGGTGTTTGTTGTAAGTTGAGGGTCTAGTATGTTATTTAGCTAAGTATAAAAACAATCCGAAAGTGCCAGAGAAGAATGTGTAGATCCAACAGGCCCGGAATAATATGTTTCTATTTTCTCATTAAAAAGGATGTTGGGATAGAACATTAAAAAACCGCAATAGGAAGAAGTGCAGACTAAGTTGGGACCAGGCTGGATAGCATTGCATCATCATGTCAAGAGGGTCTGCTATTTCTCATAAAGGGTGGCTGGAAATAATAACGGATCTAGTGATTACTTAAATGGGCAGATCAGGTAGGATTCAATAACAAAACCCAAATACAATTATTCTTCAAACTGGTCTTCCCGTCTTGGTGCAACTATCCCCATCCAAACCATGGGTACTCATCCTCTTGCAAGTATCTGATAAGCATTATGCATTTGGTGCCATTAATCTTATGGGTTTTAATATATCCCAAAAGCCAGCCTATGGGCAGTACCTCCAGAACATCCCACACAATCCTAGGCATATCATTAGGCACAAACAATGCATTTTGTACATTCTTGCAATGTGTAGGGACAGCATGTGGCTGAGAGATGTGTTACAGCGCAAAGTAAGTCACTTCATCATTGCCTGTTTTGGTGGCACATTTCTCCTTACATGAACCCAAACAATGATCCTCCATTCTATCCCTACAGCATAGAGATGGTATTACATCTAGATAGTACAACCATGACCATCCAAACGTCCCTATATGTTCCTAGAGGTCTATAAGAGTCTGGCCATAAGGGTATCATTGAATTGCAGGAGAATATGAGAAGCCATGTCCACCTTATGCACCAGTGCATCTTTAGTGAGCAACTCCTCCTACGATCAATTGACTTTCCCATCTCCCTATCCATATGTATACAAGTCAAAAGTTGTGTGTGGAGGTTGTGGCGCGAAGTGTTGTTCCCTAAACAATTCCACGCTGCACCAAATTTTGCAAAATTACCTGTTAGGACCCTCCAGGCATTTCCGGCTACATGACATTTGGACACCCCTTCCCGATCCCTTGATTTCAGCAAAAGTTCAAATGTGTTTGTGGGTTTGTGGCCTGCCGACCATGTTCACCAGGAAGGGAAACAAAAAATATATGAGAGGTGAATGGACCTGAGAGGCAAAGGTGAAGGCAGGTAGCATTACAGCAGTTTCCACATGTATGCCTCATCAGGTGAAATTACTTTTCCAGAGGATTTTTGCAAGATGGTGCCTGCCGACGAAGCCGTAAACCAGGTTCAGCGGGAAGGGAAACAAAAAATGTTGTTTCTAAACAAGCTTTACAATGCCGTTAAACATTGTTAAGGCGGAACAAATACCTATAGAATCATTCATTTTCAACTGACAACCGGTAATTTTGATAGTTGCATATGAAACCTATCCTTTACGACCATCCAATGTTGAGGTCTGGAGTCAAAATAATGTCCATGCTCAACATTTTCATAATTATTTCCAAGCACAGAGTAGTGTTGACTAGCTCCAATCAACCCAGGGCATTTGAACCCAACATAATAACATCTTTATTAGAATTCCGTGCATGGTATCTAGCCAATTATTTCATTCCAATGCTGGGCCAAATCCACTGATGAAGGACAGTTTTCCAATAAATCTGCACATTGCTCCTCCTGCACTCCAGACCTGTTCCGCAACATGCCCTCTTCTCTGCACTGCTACCTACCACTCCCTACTGCCTCTCACTCATCCCCATAAGCACCATCATTTATCTGTTGGATCCACACTTCTCCAAATCTGCCATTTACCCTGTAACCCTTCTCTGTCTGCAGCGTGGAAAGAAAAAGTGCCTCATTCCTGATCATTCATCTTGTGTTTCCATGACAGCCCTCTGCTTTCACATGGCTCCCTTTTGATGAACGGGAACTACTGTGCACGCCCTTTAGTCAAAGGCAACCAATGATTTTACACCCAGAAACCATTGGCACCCCTGGAGTGATGCCTGAGTGGTAGTAGCATTAATTGCCACCACAGAGGAGCTCACAAGTTGGTAATGGCCGTATGCCCTCATGATAGTAGGCCATTACCCTCCATGGGAGACCTGAGAGACGTCCAGCGTAAATATGCATTGGGATACCATTCTTAGCATGGGGAGTCACCCTCCTAACCCCCAAATGAAGATGACACACAACACATTGATTATTTTTGTTCAGCTAGCGATGTCTAGTGCTCATATAGATCAATGTAGATCCCTCCCCCTGTGCCAACAATGAGCCAAGGACCAAGTCAGGGTACAGAAGAATATATATTCTTTTCAATTAGTTTTTTTTCACTAAATGGTTACACATGCCATCTTCTCTGTGGCACAAAACAAAGCTTCAATACAAACCACACTTTTTCCTTTTTGTCTCAGCTACAGGGAACACAGACCAAATGAACAGGTCATAATCCTTGTCCAACTAACCCCTTTGATGTGAAAATAAAATAATTCCTTGGAACATTACTAACTCATAGACATTAGCATTTATTGATAAGGGTTTAGTTTTAAAACAAATGTGCAATTTTGGTTTTCAAAAGAAAATTACACATGCAGCGCTTTATATATTAGTTTGCCTGAACACTTAAAAAGGCTTGCAGCTTTGAAATCACACATTTGAATGGTAGAACCGTCCTTCCTACTTCACCCCAAAGTAATAGAAAATGGTTCTTCTATCAAGGTCACTTACTCTCTCTCAGGAGGGAGTGCGTATTTTTCCATTAGAAATTACACCTGGTTTCATTTAACTCAGCACTTCTATACCCAGCACCAACAACCCAGGCTTCAGTTATGTTTAGCACCCCACTCTTTAATGGGAAGGTCTGGGGAGTGCTGAGTGTTAGGAATTTCGTTTTGGACAATGACACCCTTTTCTTTAGAGAAGTCTGGAGTTGAAAGGAAACATTGATGTACCCAATTACTTCAAATGACTATGGGCCTCATTACACGGACGGCGGTAAGGGTTAACGGTCACCGTTAATGGCAACGGTGACCGTTAACCCTTACCGCCGTACTACGAGGTCCCTTTGCGGGTTGGAGGATTTAACGCCTGCTTCTTGCAGGCGTTAAAATCCAACCCGCTAAGGGACCTCGGAGCTAATTACGGCACCGCAAAATTGCGGTGCCGTAATTAGCGCCTTCCCCATTTCCATAGAGCCCTATGGGGCAGAAATGGGAATGGGGAAGGGCAATGGCGGAAAGGGGATTTACCGCCCCTCCAACCTTGGAATGGGACGGTAAATCCCCTTTCCGCCAAGGCGGTGCCGGTATTTTACCGGCATGAGCCATGGCGCTAATAGCGCCATGGCTCACCGCCTACCGTGTAATGAGGCCCTATAACTTAAGTTCCCGCTAGGAAAGAGGGCAGAGGTTTCAAACTCCCTCAAGCTTCCCCCCCTTATGTCAATATATATGGGAGTTAATTCAATTAATATTCAGTAAAATATGCTAAGGGTCTATACAGTCTGCCCCCCACTCAGTGTGTGGGGGATATGCTTGCCTTAATAGTTCCCCCTTACTAGTGTAAGGGGGAACTATTAAGGCAAGCATATCCCCCACACACTGAGTTTCGTCTGAATTAAGCTACCTACATTTGATCTCTCTGTTTTTGGCACTCAGGAAAAGACGCCAGCATTTCAGGACCCTCTTTTGGAGAAGCACAGATCTATGATAAGGGACTTCAGTCAAAGAGAGCCACCAGCATGCATCCCTCTGTTCCTGCTTTCCTTGAAACAATTCCAGGCTTGTTTTTGTCTTTCTCAATTGCTGCCTTACCAGGCAAAGTTAATCTTGCAGCAATTTTTAGGCCTTTCACCCAGATAATGGCTACCTCCATACTCATAATGAGGCCCCTAGTATCGTAGGGTGCGTGGGTGCACCCACCAGATATGTGTGCAGCTGATGTAATTGCCAGGTGGTAGCTGCATCCTAGCATTAGGTGTGTAGCTGGAGATATCAGTTGAAAGTGTGCAGTCTGGTGGGTGGACACCTAGACTGGGCTGTGGCTACGTTAGGCCTGAAGGTCGCATATGTGATCAACTAGGCTGGAATGTGCTCGGCTAGCTGTGTTTTATTAGGGTGATGAGGTGTTCATGTGGTCGCATTCGTATGTGGACAGCTAGGCCAAATTAATCAGGGGTATAGCTGTGTTCTAGGTTAATGATGGTGTATAGTAGAGAGTAAGCGTAGTGGTGTGATATGATGGTTATCTTTTAGCGCTCGAGACCAGGCACGTGAACAGGATGGCAGGAAGTAGAGCTACAGACGGACACATAGAGACAGGGGTTCGGCTTACAGCGACGGGGGGGTACCGATATATATAGACAGCATGGAGAACCGGAAGGCAAGGTACACAGTGATATATGTCTGGAGCATGTTAACATTTACATTCATATTTCTATCCAGATGCGATTCAGACTAATGTTCACAGCTCTAACTGGGTACTCCATTGATTCCATCCATTTCCATCCATTTCATCCACTTGATCCTGTCCATCTATTCCATCCATTCCATCCACTTCATCTATTCTATCCATTTCATCCACTCCACTCCACCCATTCCATCTGTTCGGTATATTCTATCCCTCCACACCATCAATCAATTCCATACACACGTTCTATACATTCTATCCATTTGATCCAATTGACCACTCCATCCACTCCATCCAAATAATTGGATCCATCCATTCCATCTGCCCCATTCATTCCATACACTCCGTACCTTCCATTGACTTTGCCCACACTATCTATTCCATCCACTCTATCCATTTTATTCATTCCATCAATTATATCCATCACACCAATTCCAACCATTCCATCTGTCTCATCCATTCTATCCATCGACTCCATCCAATCAGTCTGTTCCGTCCATTCTATCCATTCGATTCACTTTATCCATTTCATCCATTTAATCTGTCTCATCTATTTCATCCATTCCATCCCTTCCATCAATTCCATCCATTTTATCCATTACATCAGTTTCATCAACTCAGTTTACTCCATCCACTTGATCTTCTCTATCCAGTTGATCCATTCCATCCATTCGATCCACTTCATCCATTCGATCGACTCATCCATTACATCAATTCCATCAGTTCCATCCACTCGGTCTACTCCATCCACTCGATCTACTCTATCCACTCAATCCACTCCATCCATTCGATCCACTCCAACCACTCCACCCACTCCACCCCTTCCAACCATTCTATGCACTGCATCCATCCCCTCTGCCACTTCTGCCCCATCCACCCCATCCGCCCCGTCCATTCCATCCACCCCATCCGCTCCATATACCCTGTCCACTCCATCCACTCCATCCACTCAATCAACTCCACCCACTCATCCATTTTATCCATTGCTCTAATTCCATCCATTCCATCGGTCTCATCTATTCCATCCCTTGCATCGACTCACGACATCCACTCTATGTATTCCATTCACTCGATCCATTTCATCCATTGCATCCATTTCATCCACTCAAACCATTCCTTCCATTACATTCATTACACTAATTCCATCCATTTCATCCCTTCCAACCAATCCTTCCAATCGATCCATTACAAATTGCTGCACTTAAAGGTGACCGGACTCCTTCAAATAAGCCTTAATACTATGCATTGGGGCTAATAATCTGCGTGGTGACTGTGGGTGAGTTCCCCCTTTGAGCCCGCAGTTTGAACTCAATCTGGCCCCTCTGTCAGGCCTAAATGCGTAGAGTGCTGCAGAGGCGCACCATTGTTTAAATTGGTTGGCTATAGTGACCTCTTGCAAACACTGCGTGATTAAGCCTGAAGAACTGGTACTAAGTCTCCCTAGCATCCTCATGCCAGGTAAAGTGGCGCCCAAGCCCAGGAATTATAATTTGAGGAAAAAGAAGCCCTACGGGAAGAGCAACGGCTATCAATGGGTCGCTACTTGGGGCACAATTGATGTTACACCTGGGGAGCCTACTTTGGAAGCAAATATTTCAGCTTTGGCGGAGTCATCAAAAAGGGGCACGCTAAAACTAAAGAAATCACGATTTTCTTTTGAAAAAAAACAGGTGGCTACAGAAATGGCGCCACCAGCTGGCCAGAGTGAGATAATTGTAGACTCAGCTTTGAGGGAACAGACAATAACTCACTATTGGACTTGTGCTATGTTTTGAGTAATTCTATGAAACCCATGAAGGAGGTAGCTCTGGATGCTTCTAATGATGGATCCACAGGCTCCCAAGTAGGTGGGAGGTTAACTGAGGTGGAAAGACAGAGGGGGTTTTCGGGTGCCTTATTGACCCAAAGGCTGTCAGGAACTCCCAACTTGGCAATGTACTACACACCTCCGTCGGTGAGCCTGAGGTGTTAGGTGTTAATAATCCTTTTCGTCCTCAGTGTGTCCGTGCCCCAGTCACCACAAGGGGTTAATTGTTGCGTGAGAAGGAGAGGAGGAGGCGGAGCTGCTTCAATAAGAAGCCCACGAAGCGCGGAGCGCAGCGGAGTCCCAGCTGAGTCCTTTTCGTCCTCAGTGTGTCCGTGCCCCAGTCACCACAAGGGGTTAATTGTTGCGTGAGAAGGAGAGGAGGAGGCGGAGCTGCTTCAATAAGAAGCCCACGAAGCGCGGAGCGCAGCGGAGTCCCAGCTGAGTCCTTTTCGTCCTCAGTGTGTCCGTGCCCCAGTCACCACAAGGGGTTAATTGTTGCGTGAGAAGGAGAGGAGGAGGCGGAGCTGCTTCAATAAGAAGCCCACGAAGCGCGGAGCGCAGCGGAGTCCCAGCTGAGTCCTTTTCGTCCTCAGTGTGTCCGTGCCCCAGTCACCACAAGGGGTTAATTGTTGCGTGAGAAGGAGAGGAGGAGGCGGAGCTGCTTCAATAAGAAGCCCACGAAGCGCGGAGCGCAGCGGAGTCCTTTTCGTCCTTCGCGGCAAGAGTGTAGGAGTGTAAGGCGACGAGCTGCATTACAACTCTATGTCCATTCGGTGGCTGCGGGTGCTTTAAAGTGTGTGGAGTCACAAGAAAGCCATCTACGGTTTCCGCCTGCCGGCATTTTTGGAGTCAGGTACGTCCGGCACTCGAGTTCACTTGAGGGTTTCAGCTGTCCCCTTTTTGCGTGGTAGGAGGGCGGGGGGGGAGAGACGGACTACGGCAGCTCCTTAAGCTGTCGGGCGTTCCCCCGCCCTTCCAGATTAGTGGCACCGTAACGGCCTTGGTTCCTTCGGTTTTTGGAGGGAGTGCACGTTTGGATGTGCCTCCTTTGTAGCCAAATGGATTTATTGGGCTAATGAACTCTAAGACTATAGACACTTTATCACGTCGTACTTTGCACTTTTGCACTTTTGCTTGACTATGGTAGTAAAAGGCTTATAGGACAAAGAACATTAGACATTGGACATTGGACATTGGGTTATAAAACCTTATTTTGAATATTTAAAGTGTTTTTGTCATACTAGTTTATTCGTTAATCTATTTGTCGGCTATTCTTATATTTTTTTTATTGCCGCGGTTGTTGTTGCTGCCATATTAGGAGGGATTTTTAACAGGTGGCCATTAATTTTATATATTTATTTTTTTTTTCTCTGTTTTTTATTTGTATTTTATTTGTACCCTATCTCCACCTTTCTCTTTGGTAGGAGGTTGCGTGGGGGTTGCGAGATTTTTTTTCTCTCCCCCACTCCTCCTACTTTTGGCGTCTAACCCCCCACTTAGAGTCTGAGTCTGTGAGGGTGAGTGGTTGTTTCATTCCCCCCCTCCCCCTAAAGCTTGTGCGGATTTAGTGGTATCTATAATCCGCTTATATGGGGAAGCGTAAAGCAGGAGAGGGGGGGGTATAGGGAATGGGGCAAAAAAAACAAAAAATGCAGCTACAACTAAAATGAACAAACCTCAGAAATCTGTTAAGTCTACAGCGAACAGAGTTGTTAACCCTTCCCAAAGATCGCTGGACTCTTACATGGATGTTATGGCCAGTAAAATTGTGAACTGCATGAATGCAGTGGAGTGTGCCCCCAGAGTGGTTAGCCCACAATATAATGGTCGTGGTTTTGTAGGTCCAGAGGGGTTGGGAGAGGGAGACGCAGCCCCTAGTGCAAGACCCAGGCCGACTGGGGCCATAACTAAAGTAGTGGTAGATGGTGCAGGGATACCCCCGTTGACGTTGCAACCCCAGTGTTTGAGGGAGGAGGCCCCTAGATTCACTGGTAAAGAGCTTGAGATTTTGGATCCTGGGTCTCTGGATAGCTCTATAGCTAGTGAAGGAGATAAAGGATGGTTAGAGGCCTTATTGGATGAAAAATTTAAACCTCTACAATTATTGCTGAACTCTCTGAAGGGACTCAAAGAGGGGGTATTAAACACCCTGGCCATAATGGATGATTCCATCAGAGCAGTCTCCCTTAAGATGGGTACTTTGGTTAATGTTGTGGAGGAGCTGGGAAAAGTGGCTAGGACCTGCCAATGTACACTATTAACTCCACCATCCGATGTTATTACCTCGAATGGTGGAAGGGGTTTAGATTTACAGGGGAGGGCACCTGATGTTATTGTTATAGGGGATGCGGAAGTAGCCATCGAGGCCCAGAGGGGGGCAAGGGAGTCTGAGTTGGACAGAGTGAAGGGCAAACATGATGATAGGCCAAAGTCACAAGGCCCGGGGCTGGGGCAGGGGAGCATAACCATTTTAAATCTCCCCCCGGAAGCGACCCCTTTTGTGGGGATTATTACAGGATTGCCTGGGCTCCCATCCGGAAACTTTGAATCAACTCTCTCACTGATCAATAAAGCATCCCACTGGATCAACATCAATCTGATGGGGCCCAAGATAGATCCCAAACTCATTCGCATGGCTAGGCGAGTGGGTTGGGTGGGGAACAAGCCAAAGAACTTGAGCGGGGATTGTGTGGTAATTACCCTATCAGACCCACAGATTATGGAATATCTTCTGAACACTAATTTGGCCCGAGGCCTTAAGTCCAATGGTAATCAATTGTTTAGCAAATTGCTCCCTTTGGATTATTTTTATGCACGCAAAGGGGGGCAACTAGTGCATAATCAACCCACTAGAAGCCTGAGGCGAGGAGGTGGGCAGCCCCCCACCAATAACTCGGTGGGTTGTTGGAGTACTGTCCGGGCGAATAAGGGTCAGTGTATTGTCCCGGGTAGGAATGTCTTAGCCCCCCTGCCACTGGATAACCGATTTGAGATCCTAACGTCCTGCGAGGATATAGACTGACAATTGGAGGATGTAGTGGGAACTGTAATGGTGCAATCCTTGTCCGTACCCCAGGAGGCATGCGCAGATGAAAGGCCACACCTGCGCATGCTGTCTTGGAATATAGCAGGCTCATTAAGAAAATTGATGTTGGTCCCGGTGATGGAGCTTCTGCAAGCCAACTCAGTAGTTCTACTCCAGGAAACATGGGCAATAGAAACCCCGCACCTTGATGGTTTTGTCTCTTTTGATATCCCAGCCAATAAAAAACCGAGAGGCAGACATTACGGTGGTCTATGTATACTAATAAAGACTTCTCTTGAATGTACGATTGAGCGGTTACAGACAGGGCTGGATTTCCTACAGGCGATATTTCTAACTACTCGTAAGGGAGCTGTTTTATGTATCATCAACTTTTATAACAGCCCCCATATCTCTGACCTGGACAGGCTAACTAAAGTCAAAAAGTTTATGGAAGATCTACTGTCCAGGGGCAGGAACAAAAGTATTTTTTATATCTGGGGGGTGATTTCAACATCAAAATAGGAGGGGGGATTGATTTGGATATTCTTGATCCTTTGGAGGATCAGATAGAGAACATCCCGCCCAGATGTATGCGAGATGGGAGAGTCTGCCCTAAGGGTTTACAGTTAAGTCTATGGCTGCTGGAGTGGGGTTTTCGCATAGTGAATGGCCGATTGGCTCCAGATATACCGGGTGAAGTGACTTTTAATAACCACCTTGGAAGTTCTACAATCGATTATTTTTGTATCTCTACAAACCTTTGGGAATCAGCTGTAAGCTTTGAAGTGTTGGCTGACCCACACAGTGACCACCTACCCATCTGTCTGAAGTTGAAGGGTTTGATGGGGGAGGCGGTCTCGCAGGTAATAGCCCCTACCCCTCCTATGGGCATATCTATCGGCACCAGAAGAATTAATTGGGGGAAAATTCAAAGGGGGGATTTACACTATAAAGCCATCACCGACAACATATCCCTTGTGATGGATATTCTGGGTGATTGTTCACCCCCGGGGGTAACTGTAGCGAAATTTGTGGAACTGACGGCTGCCTTCACAACTAAATTTTAGACAGTGAATAGGCCAAAGGGTAAGGAAACAAATAGAGGTTGGATTGATGAAGCTTGCAAAGGGGCAAAAAAAACTCTGCTACTAACTCTAAAGGATCCGTCCAGTAGTAGATCTATGATTGCCCAAGTTAGGAAGACCTATAAACTGGAATTAAAGAGGAGGAAAAATGAGTTGGAAAGGGCAGCCTGGGAAGGTTTTTTGGATGTCGCTCGAAGGGGGGATCAGAAGGCGTTTTGGGCTTATGTAAAAAGTGGCCCAGAGGGATGTGGCGCAAATGAAGGAAGTGGTACACACGTGGAAGAAGGGGCTTGGTTATCCCATTTTGGGAATTTATTTGGGTCAGAGTGTGCACAGGCTGTTTTAGATCACGCAGACGCCTGTTTGAAATTTGAGGTGGTGGAGACAGTAAAGGCCATAAAGCTCCAAGCACACAACCGAGCTCCGGGGCCGGATCTGATCCCTTCGGACCTGTTTCAGGACCCTATTGATTTGTGGGCACCGCTTTTAACAGCGGTCTTTAATGCCTGCTTAAAGTTAGGGGAGTATCCCCCGTCCTGGAAAAAGGCCATAATTTTTCCAATCTTCAAAAAAGGAGAGATTTCCAGTCCAGGTGCATATAGGCCAATCTCCTTGCTGGATTCTTCCTTTAAAATCTTTGGGAGAATTCTGCTAGCCCGAATCGAAAACTGGATTGGGGCACAGTCGATCTTGTCAGATATCCAATTTGGTTTTCGCCCTGGTGTAGGCACCATTGAACAGAGCCTTAACCTTTATATTTTGGTGGCTAATTCGGTATTTAGTCTGGGTGAGTCAGTATATCTGGCTTTCATGGACCTAAGCACTGCCTTTGATAAAGTGGACAGAGCTAAGCTCTGGGCAGTGCTTGGGTCCTTGGGGTGTCCTGGGGAGATCCTGCAGGTTTTGGTCGACCTTCACACGGATAACGAGGCCTGTGTACGTAGTGGGCCGGGTGGGCATTGTACAGCTTGTTTCCGGGTGGGTTGCGGTGTAAGGCAGGGGTGTGTGCTCGCTCCCATCTGTTTTTGCCTCTATATCAATGGTCTCTCGCGGGACCTCATTGATGTAAGGGCAGACTTTTTGGTTTTGGGGGGAAGGGGTTTTCCGGTCCTGGCTTATGCGGACGATACATTCCTAATAGCCAGAACACCAAGGGCACTACAGGTCTTGATCGATGCCTATGCAACCTTTATGAACAATCTGGGCCTAAAAATCAACACTAAAAAGTCAGCGGTTATGGCCTGTGTTGGAAGGAAACGTTCAGCACCAATGAAACCCATGTTATGCGTTGGGGAAATAATCCCCAGAGTCAAGGTGTTCGACTACCTCGGGATTAGTTTTTCAGAGGCCCTAAATGGAAGGGCTCATGTGGCAAAGCAATCGGCAAAAATGAGCCAACAGATAGGTGGACACTTTAGATTTGCGTCAAAAAGTAGAGCCCAGCCGCTTGACGTGATCTTGAAAATTTATGGTGCACAAACCTTGGCAACCACCCTTTATGGTGCAGCCATTTGGGGTTTCCAAAACACGGCTGAAATCCAAGGTAAAGAAAACAAATTTTTTAAAAACCTGCTGGGGCTACCGACCAGCGCCCCCGGAATAGCTATTCACAGAGAACTGGGGGCAGAGTTCTGGGAGGATCAGTGGGCGATGGCACCTTTACTCTTTTGGATTCGGCTGTGGGTGAATGAACACGCAACTCTGTGCCATTTTATCTTACGTACTGTGTTGGGCAGACCAGGATGGAAAAAAATCCCATGGTTAGCCTATGTTTCTGCTAAATTGGGGGAAGTTAACCTAAGTGCCTTGTTTCCGCCTGAATCTTTAATCACCAAGTCTGAGGGGGCAGCCTACAAGGTTAAACTGGGAGAAATTGTAGCCAGGAAAAAAACTCTCCTGGGATACACTCAGAAACGTGATTCTTTTCACTCTAGCATCAGCAATCTCTCTGGAATCCAATCATATTTGATTAGGAGCACTTTTAAAACAGACAGGTGGCTAATTACGAGGGCCCGCTTTGATTGTCTTCGGCTACAGGGAAACACGTGCAACTGGAAAAGTTTTCCCAGTGATGCCAGCTGCCCAGTCTGTGGCCACAAGCGTGAGGACCTTTTGCATTTGTTGTTCTTTTGCATAGGTTATGCGGGTATCCGCAGAATGACCCTGGTCCCCGCCCTCAAGAAAACGGAGATTCGCTCACACAAGGTCGCACTTGAGTTTCTTCTGAGTGCCGAGTCAGTTTTTACATCCTGGGCTCTGTTGACCTTTTTAAAAAGAGCGATGTATTTTAGAAAGAACTTATTAAATCTGCAAGGTGGGGGCAGTTAGTGCCACTAATTTTTACAATGAACTGTGTATGGGGAAAAGTGGTTGAGTCTTGTTTTATGTTTGATTATAATGTATAATTTTTAAATATCCCCTCCCGATCGGCAAGTAAGTGCCAGTCATTTTTATTATTGCAGATTGTGATTTGTAATTTTCGGTATTTACCTCTATTTGTCTTTTATATAATTGGTGTCTTTGCAATGTTGAAAACGTGTAATTTATTTCTCTTTGTCGTTTAATGGAATTTTCATATTTCCGAATAAACTTGTTTGACTGAATAATCATTCAGATGCTTCTAATGAGATTACCTTAAATCAAACAGCAGAAGACAAAGTGATACACTTTGCAGTGAAGGTGCTATTGAATCTCTGCGGACATACTGATGATGAGGTGGAAAAATATGGAAACAGGCTGGTCTGGGTGATTTGAAAACTAAATCTTCCCACCTCTGATGATGAGATCGAGGAGGTTCCTATTCAAAACCCACAACTACCTCCGATCAATATCAAATCTCAGGAGGAAGTCATTGTTGAAATCCCTCAAGCAGAGCTATCCCCATTAAATTATTCAACCCATCAGGATAGACGCAGAAGAAAACATCTCCAAAAAGGAGCGAGGGGGGCGACTAATGCCGATAAATTGCAGACCAATGAAATTGATCAGCCCTTGAATTCAAGTATTGTTACTGGAGCTGTTGCACCACAAAGAACAAAGAAATTTAAAAAGAAAGAAATGTGAAGGAAAAAACGTTGACTACAAAATGTGGGCACACTAACAAGCCGGCTTCTAAAAGACAATCTTTCTATACAAGAAATGGAAGAATTGGTTGAAGCTCCGGACCAAACAAATGAGAACGCAAATGAATCTCAAGCTCCAGAACTTTTGTGGTACCCAGGGATGATTTGCCTGCAAAAATTGTGTGCTCTGCTCTGGCGTGCATCGTTCCAGTATCCTTGCCGCCATTGAGGGAGGACCTTGATAAGCATATAGTGACAGTTTGCCTAACGTCATCCATTATAAAAAGAACTGTCATCAACCGACAAGCACTTCTCAAAATGTTTACCAAGATCCCTTCCCCCATTATCCTGAACTCTACTGATTTGGACTTTGTGCAACCCTTAGGCCCACGCTACAACGATATGTCAAAAATCCACTCTGCACTTCCTGCTACAGCATCACTAATCAGAGCACAATTTGGATCTCTGGAATTTCTGGGCTACAAATTGGACAGTGAACCTGAGTTAAAGCCAGGGCATGACGTATGTGTTAAATGTAAAAATTGCAACATAAATGATAAATTGGTCGCGCCTGTGCTCCTGAGTAAAGCTGTGGTTAAAGGTTTTGATAATAAGCAGGGGTGGAAGTGGCTACAGAGTATTTAATACAAAATTGGTTCACAATTGGCAAAAGCAACGAAAAACACAAGATCTGAATAAAAACTGGCAACAGATTTTGCAAGCTATGTTGATGCATAACCCGAAAACTATGTGGCGGACCCTGGCGTTAGACAAAGATCCACAAGCTCGGAAGCGTGTGATAAATACCATTCCCAAAACCACCTGGCAGACGTTTATCAAAGCCAAAATATTGCAAAGGGTATGAAAGGCAAATAGGCAGGTGGCTTCCTGGCCCTTGCACTTTAATCGTGACTGCCTTATCGAGATAATTAAAAAGGCAAAGAACTCTAGGGCTCCCAGACCAAATGGGATGGCAGTAGTCGTAATGAAAGCTGACTAAGTAAGATGGGCAACTTTGCTCTGTAATTTGTATGACAAAGCTAAAGACTCTGGGTAAGTCTCTCGTAACCAGGACTAATGTCTGGCAGAGGGACTCCCAGGACCCCCCTTGGTAATTGACAAAGTATGCCTCCATAAAAAGATCCCCCTTTCTTGGTCAAGCTCAATATTGATTCCAGTGCATAAAGCAGGAGACGGTTAAACCTGGAAAATGACTGACTATTGTTGCTATTTGAGACAATTGGCAAAGTATTTACTGCATGTGTGTAAAAACATATGCAAGCATGGGTTGATGAAAAAAACCTTCATCCACTACAAACCGTCATTTGGAGTGAGGAGAGCACTAATTTAAATGTACGTGTGGTGAATCGTTTAATCAACCAGGCTAAAGATAAATCAAACCCCTCCCTGCTCCTAGCGTTCATGTACTTTAAATCCCAGTTCGATTTGGTCAACAGGGAATGCCTCTGGGTAAAAATACAAGAGTGGGGGTGTCCTGGTTGGCTACTTGAAATTGTTGTAGGATTACATGTGAAAACGACAGCCAGGATTCGATTGGGTAATGGGAACTCTCTGTTGGACGAGATTGGCATAATACTTTTCAATTTATATCTGGCTGATCTGATCCGACCCATGGAAGCATTGGGCATTTGATCCCCGAAGATTGGTAACAACCACATTACTTCAATTTTATACGCATATGACTTGGTGCTTCTGAGTCATACGGTTTTAGGTATAAAATCACTCTTGGAGAATCTTGTTAACTATGCAAAAAAAAATGAGCTTATAGTAAATTTAAACAAGACTAAGGTATTGCTAGTTACTCACAAAAAAATGAATAGGGTCTGTATTTTTCTCAGTATTGGGCTGATCCATTATGTCCCTAACTACAAGTATCTCGGCCTAAATCTGACAGAGAATGGTAGTTATAAACATATGATAAATACTAAGATCACAAAGGCACGTCAACTGAACTACTTGATAAGTCGATTCTCTAAAGGTAACGCAGGGTTCTCACTGAGTGGGACGCTAATGCTATAGAAGCAGTGGTTTTGCCCTACCATCCTGTACGGTCTAGAAGGCCTGGAGTTACACAGGTGGGAATGGTTCAAACAAATTGAGGGTTTGTATGTTAAGTTTACCTCAAAGCACCCCAATAGAATATCTGTGTTTAGAGCTGGGAGTACTCTCCATCAAAGCAATGTTACTAAAACATAGAGGAGAGCTTTACCTACGTACCCAGATTATGAAGGATTCCTTGATGGCTCGAGTGGCAGGACACAAACCGGGGGCGATTATGAAAAATGATACATTTTTGGAATCAATAAATGGGCCGTTTACTGAAATAAATGGCAGCCAGATTTCACCTGTGGAATCAACTATGTAAAACTAAAAAAAGTGCTATCACGTGCTAACACAATGGGATTGGACATGTAATTACACCCACCTGGAAACATACATGGGAACGCTCAGGTGTCAAAGGTGACCCATTGTTTTATGCGCCCACTGCTCAACCTGTTGATTTGTCCAGACCTGAGAGTAAGACGACTTTGACTCCTGACAATGATCAGTCAGCTTCCGTCACATACAACTATGGGGGAGTCGATTGAAATTTAGTCAGAACATTTTGTAGAATCTGTAAAAATCCCAGGAGCGCGGAAACAATGAGACACATCTTCACCGAATGCCCAGAATTAGGCCATATATATATGGTACGTTTAGGCCACCTGTTTCACACCTACGAATCAATCTTGAGTGAAGATTTTTGGGCTCATTGCCTGAACACAAAATCTGCATCAACACACATTGCTTTACATCACATCTGGTTAAGTATTAACTAGTATTTTGAGTAGAAGTTTAACGATATTGAATCAAATGGGAAAATCTATTGAAATCTCTTCTCTTGAAATTGGTTGAATTCCTGTCTGTTTTAATTTTATTTTATGTAACACTGTGCCTGATTTGGCATTTTAGGAGGTATGGATTGTTTGTGTGCATTTAGGCTAATTTCTAATGCATGGTGTAATGGCATATTAAAATATTTAAATATATAATGTATTGATATGTGAATTCTTTTTTAATGAAAAATGTGATGTGATTTGTAAATAGATATACGGAAAAGTTCTATGAACTAAAACGTATAATAATTATTATTATTAGGGTCTGTGCATGGACCACACAGCTATTGTGAGTGGCAATGCATTTGAGCATTCCAAATTGCATTTAGGCCCTAACTAGTTCCCAAATTACTTTACCTCTTGCACCAAATAGAAAAGATTAAAAGCTGGAATACTGACATACAAAGCCATATAATGGGCATATACAGCAAGACATGTATCCTGTGGTATTGCAGCTGAATAGTATTGTGCAGGTTCTTCTTTACCGGAAAGCCAGGAAATTGATTGCAAGATAAAAACACATGAGTGACGGATATCACCCTCTCCTAGTGGCCCTTTCAGAAGTAATGGTAGTTTGCTTTTTTCGGCACACATGCATTAGGGGATATATACAGCAACCTAATCCAGTTGATGATCATTATGCTAAAGTAAAATATCGCCAACACAACCACAAATTCTCGCAGTCCACTGTTTGCAAAGCTTTGTCCTCCTCTTTCACATTTAGTTCCCATACCATTAGTTGCATAACAATGACACGTTTCCAGAAATGTTGCTGAGTTGAAGTACTGAGACTTGATCTGGACTGGTCTAAATGTACCAATGTGGGATGAAAACCTTTGAGCCTAATGCCACTTACCTTGGTCTAAATTGTTTTGTCTCTGATAAACATAGAGGAGGTTTTAGGATGATCAGGATGGTTGTTCCCTCTTATTGGGCTGGCACATAGCTCCAGCTTGAAGATTCATGGTACATTGCCAAGTGCTCTAACATAAACCTGTAATACATACCATATAAGCCATCAGGCCTACATGCTTTGCAACAGCAAATCTCATTACTGCCATGTTACGTACCCAGATTATGAAGGATTCCTTGATGGCTCGAGTGGCAGGACACAAACCGGGGGCGATTATGAAAAATGATACATTTTTGGAATCAATAAATGGGCCGTTTACTGAAATAAATTGGCAGCCAGATTTCACCTGTGGAATCAACTATGTAAAACTAAAAAAAGTGCTATCACGTGCTAACACAATGGGATTGGACATGTAATTACACCCACCTGGAAACATACATGGGTACGCTCAGGTGTCAAAGGTGACCCATTGTTTTATGCGCCCACTGCTCAACCTGTTGATTTGTCCAGACCTGAGAGTAAGACGACTTTGACTCCTGACAATGATCAGTCAGCTTCCGTCACATACAACTATGGGGGAGTCGATTGAAATTTAGTCAGAACATTTTGTAGAATCTGTAAAAATCCCAGGAGCGCGGAAACAATGAGACACATCTTCACCGAATGCCCAGAATTAGGCCATATATATATGGTACGTTTAGGCCACCTGTTTCACACCTACGAATCAATCTTGAGTGAAGATTTTTGGGCTCATTGCCTGAACACAAAATCTGCATCAACACACATTTCTTTACATCACATCTGGTTAAGTATTAACTAGTATTTTGAGTAGAAGTTTAACGATATTGAATCAAATGGGAAAATCTATTGAAATCTCTTCTCTTGAAATTGGTTGAATTCCTGTCTGTTTTAATTTTATTTTATGTAACACTGTGCCTGATTTGGCATTTTAGGAGGTATGGATTGTTTGTGTGCATTTAGGCTAATTTCTAATGCATGGTGTAATGGCATATTAAAATATTTAAATATATAATGTATTGATATGTGAATTCTTTTTTAATGAAAAATTTGATGTGATTTGTAAATAGATATACGGAAATGTTCTATGAACTAAAACGTATAATAAATATTATTATTAGGGTCTGTGCATGGACCACACAGCTATTGTGAGTGGCAAAGCATTTGAGCATTCCAAATTGCATTTAGGCCCTAACTAGTTCCCAAATTACTTTACCTCTTGCACAAAATAGAAAAGATTAAAAGCGGAATACTGACATACAAAGCCATATAATGGGCGGTGGACAGTCATAATATCGAAAAAAAAATGTCGACAGACAAAAATGTCGACAAAAAAATGTCGAAAAAAAAAATGTCGACTTTTGTTTTTTTAATTATATATTTATTTTAGGGGTTCGGGAGTTAAAAAAAAAGGGAAAAATTAAAAAAAAAATTAAAAAAGGGGGTTGGGGCAGAACCCCCCCATTTAAAAAAAAATGCATTGAAAAAAAAAGTCGACATTTTTTTTTTTCGACATTTTGACTGTCGACATTTTTGTTGTCGACATTATGACTATAAACCATAATGGGCATATACAGCAAGACATGTATCCTGTGTTATTGCAGCTGAATAGTATTGTGCAGGTTCTTCTTTACCGGAAAGCCAGGAAATTGATTGCAAGATAAAAACACATGAGTGACGGATATCACCCTCTCCTAGTGGCCCTTTCAGAAGTAATGGTAGTTTGCTTTTTTCGGCACACATGCATTAGGGGATATATACAGTAACCTAATCCAGTTGATTATCATTATGCTAAAGTAAAATATCGCCAACACAACCACAAATTCTCGCAGTCCACTGTTTGCAAAGCTTTGTCCTCCTCTTTCACATTTAGTTCCCATACCATTAGTTGCATAACAATGACACGTTTCCAGAAATGTTGCTGAGTTGATGTACTGAGACTTGATCTGGACTGGTCTAAATGTACCAATGTGGGATGAAAACCTTTGAGCCTAATGCCACTTACCTTGGTCTAAATTGTTTTGTCTCTGATAAACATAGAGGAGGTTTTAGGATGATCAGGATGGTTGTTCCCTCTTATTGGGCTGGCACATAGCTCCAGCTTGAAGATTCATGGTACATTGCCAAGTGCTCTACCATAAACCTGTAATACATACCATATAAGCCATCAGGCCTACATACTTTGCAACAGCAAATCTCATTACTGCCATGTTACGTTTAAACACTCCAATTTGCCAATGGTAGTATTGGAACTGTTTTAACAGAAAATCAACACCTCTGTATTACTGCATTGAAGTTTGTTGTCATATATCTTACCATGCAATTGTGGAGACCCATTCTTCATTTAGTATGGCACAGGGAGGAACACATGACTCAGGACCACCTGAGTGGACTGCAGCCTACATGCTATTTTACCTTTAATAATTTTAAATCACTTGTGGCTTCACCTTATATATGTAGTATAATCCAAATGTGCGTACCTTGCTCTCTGTGTCTAGAGGGGGAAGCTGTAGCACAGCAATGATGGCAAATATTGAGAAACATGTGTCGGGGCTTGCTGTTGGTACTCGTGGTCAGAGGCGATAAGCCCAGCCTCTTAGGGTGAGCTGCATTTGTGGGTGGGATCAGACTGTTAGCCAGGTGGATATTATCCTCTGGTATGACAACATAGGGTGTGTGGTATAGGATCCCTTGAGTAGATTGCAGCCCATAGAACAGATTACTTCCCACATTGTTAGCTCATCATTTGTATTGGTGCAACGGTTCTGTCCTGTCTCAATTGTTAGTTAATACTTCATGGATATTGTCTCCCCTTTCCCTGTTCATTAGCCCCCGTTTCACCTAGCCGTCACTCAACTTGGACATCACCAAATCTGGTATTTCCAAATTGAAGCAAATTAAAGGTAATGCCACTAGAACATTGTTAAAACTTGGCTACTGCAGCCATTTTTCAGCCACTCTTAACCAGCTTCATTGTCTGCTCATTGGGAAATTAGCTACACATAAGGCCCTTTGCCTTGCCCTGCATTTTCGCTCATTGGTTATGTCACGTATGCCCTGATTCACACACTGATTTCAAAACAATTGTGTCTCGTTGCTATTCTTCATATTAAATGTGATCATCGTCGGTATGGTCTTAATCTTTAGAGGCATCCAAACTAGGAATAATTCTCCTCTCTAAAATGTGCGGGACAGAACACCTCAATCATTCCATGGGGCACTGAAGATGTAACTTTTTTCCAGTGTTGTGCCTCAAACTATGCTCCCTCTTCAGGTCATTTTTACAAGCCAACATTCCATTTGGGTGCTAAATAATGCAATAAATAAATAAATAAATACATAAATAATAGGTACTGAACTTAAAAGGCAATCACATCTCCACGTTCAAATAGTTTATCTTGAATTTACATCCTAAGCCTCATGATCGTGGGTGGAATAATTTACATACTGGAGCACATGTACTTCTTTCTCCTATCCTCCCATGTAGGTATGAGTGACTCTTGGACACTAACCCTCCTTATTAATGCACTCACGACCCCACAATACACTGTGGATACCTCACATTCCACAGTGTCGAATACAATCATTCTCTTGAATTAAATATAGTTAGCAATCTCCTGTGGTTTATTCCTGCCACAAGACCCTGATATATTTAGGTTTACTTTCACATACCGCGGTCTGACAGTGTACATTTCCCTGTTTCTGACAAGGAGTTTGTGTATTTGAGACTTGTAAAGTAGGTTTTTACAGCTGGGTTTGCCACTGCCTTCATCCCATCTAAAACTAGCCAGGAAACCATTGCCTTCCATCAATACACCATATTTACCAACCTGGCTAAGGAGCTCTACAAGACTCTTAGCATCCTGGATCCCTTGGTCAAGAAAAAGAAGAAACCGCTTTTGATATGTAACAGTTGGTTTGATTCTGACATTGCCATCATATCGAGATAAAACACAGCCCTTCAAAATCGGGCCCTCTCTTCATGTGCTACTCCAGACCTTAAACAGCGACTGCCCAACCACCCTCATTCTCCTGGACCTGTCCTCTGCCTTTAGTACTGCTAAAAATGCCACCTTGCTTAACTGCCTGGCAAAATCATTTGGCATTACAGTGCCTTACAAGATCAAATAATCAGGCCCCTTATTCTCTGAGTCTGCAATATCAAGTCCCCCAATGTTCCATACTCTCCGCTGACTCTTCAACATCGGCCAACAACACCTGGCAGAGCTTATCACTCTGCCAGTTCCTGGACTTTCCAATTCTATACTTATAGCATACATTAGATTCAAATAGGGAGGCAATCACATTCTTTCTTCCAGCATGTACCCCATCTACCTCGCCCATATCTAGAACTGGACATCTGCTAACATATAGCTTGATGTATCAAAAATGTAAATCACTTTCGTGGGCTCCAAGGTCCCTTCAGCCCTGCATTGTTCCTCACTCTGTTCTTTTTACTCTCTCCTACCCTGGTGCCCCTGCCACTGGGAACTTGGGAGATATTTTTGATTGCATACTATACTTGGTCAATCAGGTCCAAGAACTCTCCAAGAAATTGCATTTCCATTTCCACACTCAGGCATATCTTCCCATTCCCACATTTTGCACAGAAACTGGAAGCTTTGGTCCTCTCCTGGGTTGGCTATTTCAACAGTCTTTACCTCAGTCTTCCCAGGTGTTTCTCCACCAGATGAAGGTTATAGAAAACAAGGCAGCTAGACCTATCCTTGGGCTAAAATCTAGGGGCCACATTAACCCAGCCAAAGGTCTCTGCACTGGCTCCCAGTTGATGCTTGGATCTCCTTCAATGCTCTTCGATTTCTCCATCAGGCCTACTAATGTGCTGGTTCAGGCAAACACCAACTCTATTAAAATTGTCCCACTTGGTGCCTAATGTCTGCCTGCTGTAGATCCTTGACTATAAGGTGGATGAAGAGAAAGAAGGTTGGCAGCAGGACACTGTGCTCAGAGGGGCCAGACTCTGGAATCAACTGCCCATTGTCCACAAAGTAGAACAAAATCCAGCTTCACTTTTTAAAATCCTTAACACCGTTCACTTAAAAAAAAAAAAACAACACTTGATTCTTTCCCCTTCTCTGGTGGTCCCCCTGCCACCATGCACATTGGGATTTCCTCCCAACTTGAACGAAATGTCTGTGCATGGTTGCATAGGGCCTACTTACCCCTTGATCCACGTTGCCCCTTTTGCACCCCTCACTGCTGCTTCTTTCATTGCACTTGAGCATGCACACTTGTTTTCTTGCTCTTTACTGTACCACCTTGCACATGTTTCATCCCCCCACCCCTGCTCCCTCTCCGTTTGGACTTCAAATCTCCTGGTTTGCCTTATAATCAAAACACACATTACATGACAAAGGGGTTGTTGAGCAACCACCACATTGCAGATCATTCGGGTGAATCCACCCTTGCTACATCGCCCACCCCTACAATAGCACACTTTTACTTTACTTTTACTTTGCAACATTTATACCGCGCAGCCTTGGACCCTTGGGCGTTAGGGCGCAACATGACACAGACAGACATAAAGACAAAGAAGCATCCTGAAGATGAGCAATAGGGTAACCTGAATAAGCAATATGTCTATGAGAATAGCCATGTTTTCAGTTATTTTTTTTTAAACTAGTAAGCAGTACTTGATCCCGATGGTCTGGGAGGAGAGCGTTCCTGGCAATGGGGGCTGCCAAGGAGAAAGCAACTTTTTCCATCTTCTTGGACTTTCTTCTGTGAATGGTCATTATGTTCGGAAGGCTAGACCTGAGAGGGCGGCTGTTAGATTTATTAGAGATCAGATCTTGAAGGTATTTCGGCATTAAGCCTAGTCTACATTTGAGGGTTATTGTTAATAACCGGAAGCAAATTCGAGAGGCTACAGGAAGACAATGCAAGTACCGTCTCACTTGTGAAACGTGGTTGCGACGAGTGAGACCGAACACTATTCTAACGGCTCCATTTTGCACTACTTGGAGTCTGCTAATGATGTTCTTGCTGGACCCGATAAGAAGGCTGCTACAACAGTCCAGCTTCTGTCCCATGATAGCTCTAGCTAGAGTCTCAGCATTTGTTTGCGAGATAAAGGGACTTAATGGCCAAGCAATTTTATGAAGTATATCGCTGAAGTGACCAAACTTCTTACATGAGCTCTCTTATCTATGTACTGATCTAACACTACACAGGTTTTCACTTTTTTCTGTGGTTTGATAATAAAATCCCCTAAGTGAAATTCTGAATAGAGTGGTCCCAGCTTCTTAATCATGGGTTGCGTGCCAACCAACATTAATTCAGATTTTCCCTGTTCAGGGCAAGATTTGTTTCAATCATCCTCCTCTACTAATGAATAAACTCTGTTGAGCTCCTCTTCATCAGTAGAATGGGAGCCTTGCAAAGGGACGACACACTGGGTGTCGTCGGCATAGTAAGTGAACACCACCCCCTCCCGCTCTAGGGTATCAAATAACGAAATAACGGGGTGGTGAAGATGTTGTAGATACAAGGAGACAGGAATGCCTCCTGAGGATTTCAAACGAGACCAACACCAGGTCAGCTGCTGTATCATGTATGAAGACACGGCTGACTCAATTACCTAGGAACAAAATGGTCCAGTGAACCGCTTCCATAGAAAAATTGGCTACTTCCCCTAGCCTGTCAGTCAAAATCACATGATCTACCAGATCAAATGCGGCTGACAGATCTATGAGCATAAGCATGGAAGCAGCACCCTTATCCATTTGTTCTGAGAGTCTTGATTTAGGCTCTAATATGGAGGTCCCTGTGCCGAATCCCTTTTGGAATCCCAATTGGCGGGCATTGAGGATGGGATATAGATCAAGATGTTGGGAGATTTGATTGTAGGCCACATGATCTATGATTTTACATAAGAATGGTATATTAGTTATTGGTCAATAGCAAGGCCTAGTTTTTTCAGGATTGGTGATACCACCTATCCCCACTATCATCATTAACACCGTAAATGTTCTGAAAAAAGAATTTGGGTGAGGTAACCATATTGGCTCACTACTTCTGTAAGAAGTGGACTACACACCGTGAAGCATAAGTTGAACTTCCTCTCTCTCCCACGTAAATCCATAGGCAAGTGGGTTTAGAACACAGACCACGTTGGCTTTTTATCCAAGGTCTTGGTTGTCCACTTGTCGAACCAGTTACATCCTATTATCACGAGATTCTTCACGACATACAAATATTCTACTCAATGTTATTCATTGTGCTCTTCCATCTACTTCTGTAAACTTTGTCCCATTTAATTGTTCATTGCAGTGCTCTGTGCATATAAGGGTCCTGGTGAAATCACCCCTAAGCCTCCACTGTGGGTCATCACCTGTATCATTAGTGTTTTTAATTAAGATTGGCACCCTTGCACAACAGTACTCATTACTCACTTTCTGATACTGTCAATCCATGGGCACTTGGAGCTGGATGGTGTGTCTGCATATTCAGTAGCCAGTTATGAATTTGCAAAGAAATGTTCATCCCACCTGCCCGAAGCTCATTTTTGGCAGAGCTGGAGTGTGCAGCTTTCTTTTCCCTCTGCATCCTCTAAACAGTATCCGTCTCTTTGCGCTGAAGGGCTTAAATCTTGCACTAAGTTCAATCTTCTTGTATCTCACCTTTCTTGCTCTGATCATTTAATAGTGCTACTGCGCTGCTCCCAGTGTTTCAAGAGCATGAAAAATACTGGGCAATCCTTGGTTTGTTAGCGGTAAGCGGGTGGATGGTCCCTTTGATATCACAATGTAGCTTTAAAGGTCCTCCTTATTTTCCATGATGTGTTTAACTTCCACTTCTTGGTTTGATTGGTGTTCTTGCCTGTCTCATTCTGCATAATTACTATTCTCTTCATGGCTTCTTAAATGCATCATGTGAGCTCTCCTAGGAGTGCCTCGCTATCATGTACCCATATCACAATGGAGTCCATCTGTCCAGAGCCCCATGCATGACTAATTGACTATAATTATTATTATTTTTTATTTTTATTTACTTAAAAAAATTGATTTTTACCAGACATTGGGCCTCATTACGACCCTGGCGGAATTCGGAAAACGATGGTGGAAATGCAATACCGCCATCGAATAGCGCTCGGTGCGACTATGACCCGTCACCGCAAAGTACGAAGCCATTAGCGACACCGTAGTGAACGCCAACGCTAACTGCACCAAGCACGCGCGCGCGCGCCATGCCAAACCGTAAACACCACCATGGCGCAAGGGTACGCTAATTCCGACCCTAGCGGACATGTACCTAACGCCATCAAGCATGGCGGAATGTACCATTCCGCCATGGTGAGAAGTACGGCATCGCGAATCAACCGTAAACGGCCCCACTGAGTGCCTGTACACCGCTCCCTGCCCACAAAGTACAACTCCCCGTAAGTGCAATGAAGTCACAATGCAACCATTGAAATGTACAAGTCACCCATGCATGCCAACGAACAAATGAAACACAAGAGGGCCAATGGGAGCTGCAGGGCACAGATGGCACGAATACAGAAGCCATCCCAATGGACATGACCACAGTCCCCCACCAAGAAACGCACGCAAACACAGGCACCTGTGACCAGCAATATTCCGAAAATCACATCATTCCACCAGTCCACCTGGCTGACCGGCATCTGTTACACAAAACCCAATCCCCCGCCCCTGAGCATGACAACATTCAAACAGTCATATTGGCAGCCCCCATCCCTGACCTCACGGGCTTCGTAGGCAAACGCGCCCAGTACAGTACCACGCAACTAAACTCCGAAGCTGGAACCCAATGCAGATCTCCTCAAAATACATCGCTCCCCAAATAGGAATATGCCACATCACTTGCAAAGAAGAACGCTACACGGGCCAAATCAGAATAGAAATTTAATGCACAACAAAATCACCAAGCCCATACAGCCATCAGGCCATGAACTCCAAAACACATTTCACCATTGTGGGCTGCATCCGCAAGAAATGACCAGCCACTACTTGTGTGACGCCCTGTTCCATCATGGTACACAGAGCCACATTCACGTACGAAAAGGCAACATGGAAGCGCACAGAACCGCAGGGCCGTCCCAATGGGGAGGTACTAGTCCAGCTGAAAGGCCGAAATGTTGCTCCGAGCCACTAGTACTGCGTAAGGGCATGTGGCCCATTGGCGATCGTCCCATAAGATCGTAATGCTGCTCCACTGATTAACACGAAGCAGCAGGTGTCGGGAGTAAAAGCCATCTGCAGGAGTGGCATACAGATGGCAGTGGCAAAAGGGGAGGAGATACCTGTCAACCAAAAGAAAAGAAAAAGAACAGAATGGCCATCAGAACTACATCCGAACAACTCACTTCAATGATCACACTGAATCCACAGCCATATGCATGCTAGCCCACTCCAAAGGATCATCACCACCCCAAAACCACTTGCGACTCATAACCATCTATATCGAGGTGTAAACACCATCACAAACGAGTGTACCTGTGCATGCGTCTGTGAAAACAGAATCCATCTGATGGGATTGTTAACGTGCATGGACACAAGTGTCTGAAGGCGCGTCGAGAAAGGGAGGGCTCAACAAGGCCAGATAGACGATGGTCCCACTATGGCAGCCCTGCATCACATAGCGCAGGGGAGGCGGATAGATTCCAAGAAGCCCTGAACATGGCAAACTCTGTATCAAATCATCTGCCCATGCATCCATTCATCATTCCCTCATCCCGGTATAAAAACGCCTGAACATTTACTCACATAACATTAGAAATATCCATTGAGTCTGTGCGTTATGCAGCCTGCAAAATCCACAGTGCCCCAGCCCATAATTCCAGTGTTGTGAAGTAACATGTATTTGGGAACGTCCGGCCTCATCGCCCACGTCGCTATTGCGCATCCCAAACTATACATATCAATCATTGCTTCCTCGCCATGGCCCCTGTCTCAAGGACATTGAACAATAGAACGTTATATTTGCAGTCAGACCTGTGGGCATCTCCTCGCCGCGAGCTGAAAACCGAAAGCGCCGCCCTTCGAATTCCTCATTTGCAACATCACGTCGAAAAGGCATCTGTGGCCGTTTGAAATCACAAATTAATCCATCTAGTGCGCCTGTGTGTGAAAATGGCAACTGCCTTCACCCACTAATGGGACGCCCCGCCCGTCGGTGCAACTCAGTACAGTGATCCATGAGGGCCCAACGTTACTCGAGTACTACGTTCCACTGACCCTTCACAAGTCTGTTCGCGACGGCAAAGATTGTATGTGAAACAATGGGACCATAGCCGAATGTACATATCAACAAATGTTACACGGCCATCGGGTACAAATACATGATTGCAATAGCAAGATGCCATTACCGAATTGCAACGTTGTGTGCGGGACGTGCTCGGCCAAAGGGGAGAGCAGCTTGCACAGGTGGAATGAATCACCACAGGTGGAGGCCATACAGCCTGAAAACACATAAATTGCACACCCAGTCTCCTCCCACAACCACACCCACTCCGAAATGCTACCGGCAGGACTCGCGATGTTGGCCCTGGGGGACCTGATAACACTGCAAGTACTCCAACTCCAAGAAGAAGACGAACACCAACTACAACCGGCCGCACGGAGGAGACGCAGGAGGAGGAGGAGGGCAAGGCAGGGCCAGCAAGGGCCGCCAGCACAGCCACTACCACCACGCAGGCAGGCCGCAATCCCACGCCTCCGAGCACATCCGTTCAACCTCACTGATGAGCAGATCCACACCCTCTACCGTTTGGACCGGGACACCATAGCCGCCATTGTGGACATGACACAGGCTGACCTTGTCAGCATGATAGATAGCCCAACCGCCATCCCACCCCTACTGAAGGTGGTGTCTGTACTCCACTTCCTGGCCACAGGCACCTACCAGCACACAGTCGGACAGTTGCATGGCATTTCTCAGCCACTGTTCTCACGGACACTATTGCAAGTGCTCGATGCCCTCCTGCAGCACGCAGACGACTACATCTCCCTACCACGCTCGGAGCAGGAAATTACAAACACGAAAGTGGGATTCCATGCACTTGCCGGCATACCGGGTTGCATTGGTGCCATCGACTGCACCCATGTTGAATTGGTCGTCCCACATGCCATGGAGGCCCAGTACCGCAACCGAAAACAATTTCATTCCCTGAATGTACAAATGGTGTGTGACTCCAACAGGATCATTACACATTGTTGTGCCCGATTCCCTGGATCAACCCATGATTCTATGGTCTTGAGGAACTCTACAATACCACGCTACATGGAGCGACACGCAGGGAACAGATCCTGGCTACTCGGTGAGTCTCATTACATGCATGATAATGTGGGGTATGTGAATCGGCAATGACCTGGCAGGAAGGGGGGGGGGGGGTGTGGCGTGCGTACGTAGCAATGGCATTCCACATAATCCGTTTATCGTCCACATACAGGTGATGCTGGATATCCACTGAAGAGATGGCTCCTCACACCAGTCCGGAACCCACGGGACCAGCATGAGGAGGACTACAACCATGCCCACTCACGTACCCGTGTAGTCATTGAACAGGCATTCGGCCTACTGAAGACTCGTTTCGGCTGCCTCAGCAGGTCTGGCGGGGCACTCCTGTACCGCCATGAGAAGGTTGCAAAGATGGTGATGGCATGTGTCATGCTCCACAACATGTGCGTACGTAGAAATGTGCCCATGCCCCCTGACGCAGAACTGCAAGCACCTGATGATGGTCATGATGAGGGTGGGGATGTGGCAGCACCTCAAGGAGTCTGCGAGGCACCGGAGGGCCGTGACATTCGTCAGCATCTCATTGATGCATGCTTCTAGCACTCACGCCTGGTGGCTGATACATGGACACGGTACTCGTGGCACTGTGTGTGTCTGGTACATGCACAATATGGACTGTACGCCTATGATGGCCTAGTACACAATGATCATTGTCCACACATCACATTGGTTGATCGTGCACTATTTATGGCATATGTGATATCATATTGAACACCCTATCGACCCGCCACCCAAGTGAGCCCAACACACCCCCTCCACCCTCCTACCTCCCCCCCGAACACCAGTGTCCAAAGATGCTCATTGTCAGTGGGCTGTCGCTATTGCAAGCCCCCTCTGCGGGTATCAGGGGCACCCCTGCCTGTGGAGCGCAGGTTCCTCCCAGATCTACGTTGGGGGCTGCCCTGGACGGAACTTGCAACGGATGATGTCTCTGCCTGCTCACGTCCATGCATGTCCCTAAGTGTTTGTGAGAGCTCAGTGAGCACACGGCGCACTGCGGCAAGTTCGGCACATACGTCTGTGGACGTCGCATGCAGTTCCCCCCTCAGGCTCTCGGTGCTTCTCTCCATTTGGACTCTCAGGCTCTCGGTGCCACTCTCCATTTGGACTCTCAGGCTCTCGGTGCTACTCTCCATTTGTGCCCTTAGTGTCTCTGTACTTCTCACCATTTCTGCCCTAAGTGTCTCAGTTGATGTTTCTATGTCTGCCTTAGTGCCCCCACATTCATCGGCATGGTCCTTGAGGAGCGTGGCCAGTTGCTGCTGTTGCACGATTAACTGGTCGAGGGACTGTTGCCTCTGCTGGGCCATGGCCATTTGCGGGGGTGTCACAGAGGGGCTGTTGACCTCATGTTGCCTTGCCACAGGGCTTGTGGGGGATGGCCAGTCGTCGTCTTGTGGGTGCCCCTGCGTGGTATCCTCATGTTGTACGGGATGGGACAGACAGGGGGATTGGGACAGGTCATGGATGGATCTGACTTCGACATCCCCGTCTTCTGTGTCGGAGCATGCTGCCATCAATGGGGTGTCACCTATGGTGCTGCTGCCACCAGAGGCAGTGCCTTCTGTGGCATCCGTTGGGGGGACCTGTGGTGGTGGTGTTGTGGGCATGCTGGCTGCTGGGGTGCCTGTTGATGTTCCCTCCTCTGTGCTGCCACCTGATTTGTGCTGCTGCCGTGTCTTGATGCGTGCAGCTGAGGTGGAGGGTCTTTGGCCGTTGGTCTTGGCCCTCTTTGCAGGTGTGCTGGTAGGGGTGTCCTGATGCTCGTCGTTTGGATCGGACCCTGTGGTGGAGTAAAGGAGGGCGAGGGTTATTAATGGGTCTGTGGGTATTGGAATGGCATTGTATCACATGCATTGGGGTGGTACCGGAGGGTGATTTGGGTCGGGGCCTTGGAGGTGCTTTCATTTGTGTGTGGAGTGAGGGTGCAGTTGTTTGGCAGCCTGCAGTTAGGGTGTGCCTGCTGCACGTGTAGTGGGTGTTTTAGGGGTTTTTAATTATTTATGTATTTATTGTGAGTTTTAAAGTGCGCTATCAGGCCGATGTGTGTGGACGTTCTCCTGGACATGTGTTTCTGTTGCACTATGTGGACACATGGTACTTCACATGATTGGACATTGTGGATTTAGCATTGTTTTATTTGGCCCACCTACCTGAATCTTCGGATGTCTGCACTCCTTTCTCCATCCCTCCGACTCCCTCTATGCTCTTCATTCCGATGGTGGAGGCACAGATTTCTTCCCAGGGGGTCAACTTGATGGGTGATTCAGGACCTCCCCCGGTGGCTATGGCAATGTTGCGGTTGGCAGAGAGTATGCTGCGGACGCGTATCCGCAGGTCGTCCCATCGCTTTCGGCATTGCTGTGGGGTGCGGGGTGCGGTCCCCACCGCACTTACCCGCTGTGCCACCAGAGCCCATATGGCCTTCTTGTTTGCAAGTGCCGTCCTGGTCATTTGTGTGCAGAAGACGACGGCAGCATTCTCCTGGAGGGTCTCTGTTAGCACGGTGAGTTCCTCACGGGAGAAGTGGACCTGCCGCTTGCGGTCGCACGCTTTCTTCGCTACTTTTCCCATTTTTCTTGGTTTCGCTAGGGTGGATGACGGGTTGGGGTGTGTCTCAGGGTAGTGTTTTTAGTGGTTGTGTGGTTTTAGTGGTTTTATAGGTGTACGGCGGGATGTTTCCCGTTCCGGGCCCATGTTTTTACTTCCGTTTCCGTATATTTACGGTCACCGTACTTTCCGGTAGGCGCACACTGCGGTGTCCGCTGTGATGGGTGGCGGTAATGCACCTAGGGCGCATTACGGCGGCGGTGTGGGCCGTTTTGGGGTCATTTCCGCCATCGCGGACTTTGCATTTCCGCCATGCCGTGGTGCTCGTGCCCGATGGGTCGGAATGGGCCGCACTTTGCTCCTTCGTGCAATGGCGGAAACGCTATTTACGCTGTAGCGGTCCGGTCAGTCACTTTCCGCCAGGGTCGTAATGAGGGCCATTGTTTCACATAAAAGACACAGTGTAAAGAGAATGGGTAAGGGAAGACAAAAACAAAACCAGAAAGCAGGAAAAACAGGTGAGATCCGGATCAACAGAAGCATCCAGATACATTTAGTCAAACTTGATTGATTGGCAGTTTCTGATTTTGTCTCAGTGCAGCTTCTAAAATCTTTACAGCCGCCGTTGACCATTTGGTTTTGTCTCCTGCAATCAAGCGGCACCACCATGTGTCTTCCTCTCAAAGCGATACGCCATGCATCAGGGGTAACAGATAAGCCTCGCGCAAAAACGCGGTTTTAGAAAAATTCAAAAGTAAATGTCTTAAAGTTTCCAACGTTTCTGGCTCTGAATAGAGTCTACAAGTTTGGATTTTGCTTTCGTACGAATAGCTATGATTTCCTGAGTTGGCATTTGATTCAATCTTATTTTCATAAATGTTTTCTGCAGTTTTTTGTTGGGAAATTTTATACAGTAATTCATAGGTTGATTCAGTTTATTTGTTGTTGCGGGTAAATGGGCGAGTAACTTTTTTTCTGTCGTTTTCTCGCCAGTTTGAATCCAATCTTCTTGGGCTATTTTTATCTTAATTCTGTTTGGTCCCTGGGCGAACAGGCCAGGTTTGATAGCTTGTTTGTATGTTTTTGTTCCCAGTTGTTCAGTGCATAACAGTGATCTAGATTGAGTTCTACCTGGATCAGTTAATACATCGGTAGAGTATCTGGTAGAATAATTTTCCCAAGTAGTCTCATCTGACTTTGGTCGACTGATGCTTTCAATGACAGTAGGCCCAATTCACGTCTAACAGCTGATATTGACGAGGATTTGGGCAGGCCTAGCACAGCTTTCCACAGGTAACCTTCCAGCTTCACCCATATGGTGTTGTCAATATTCAAGGCCGCGTCCATGC
This sequence comes from Ambystoma mexicanum, assembly GCF_040938575.1. Taxonomy (NCBI): domain Eukaryota; kingdom Metazoa; phylum Chordata; class Amphibia; order Caudata; family Ambystomatidae; genus Ambystoma; species Ambystoma mexicanum. The sequence goes on along the minus strand of NC_090934.1, from coordinate 893,239,502 downwards.
CGTAGATTATCGATGGCACTACCTTTTGTTTGTAATTTGAATTGCAGGGAGTAGGGAGAGTTTTCCATATTTCCGGTCTACTAGTTTAGTTTGGGTTGTCAAGGTTTTGATTTTTGCCCACAGTGCTAGATGAGTTGCACTTTCCAATCTTTTTGAGTCGATCATAATACCCAGATATTTCATACTAGAGACGGTTTCTACTTTTATGTTGTTCAAATACCAGCGACCCTGGTCTGTGGTTGTTAAGAGACTTTTGCCCATAGTCAAGATTTTCTATTTAGCGATGTTTATCTCCAGATCGTTTTCATCAATGTACTTGGTCAAGTTGGTTAGTTGGCGCTGGAGGCCTATTTGAGTTTGATCCATGAGGATCAGATCGTCCGTTTATAACAATCTACCTATTGGGGTATTACCCACTTTGGGCGGAAAGGCTCTTACCACTGGTTGTGTATGCTGGAAATCTCCCATAAAGTCAATGAACAAGGCCGGGGCGAGCGGGCATCCCTGCTTCACACCACGTTCCGATGAGAATTGATCCGATAACATCCCTTGCTGGTTTAGACGGACTCGGAGTTTAGTGTCCGTATGCAATGCAATCACTGGGCCTAATATTTCCGCAGGACAATTCCAGTTGACTAGTTTCGCCCACAGCTTTTGTTGGCTGATCTTATCAAAAGCTTGCATCAAGTCTATGAATGCTATGTATACTGTTGGTGCACCATTACTTACATTTTCTTTTATGATGTTAAGAATCATGATGTTGATACTGGTGCTTGCATTCTTAACAAAGCCCGTTTGAAATGGATCCAAGCACGGCTCAGATCTTACCCATCTCTGGAATCTGGTTAGGAGAAGAGTTGCAAAAATCTTGCCCATGTTGTCAAGAAGGGCAATTGGACGGTAGTTTGCCGGGTTATCTCTGTTACTCTTTTTAAAAATGGGTACTATTACCGCGTCAGACCATGTTTTAGGAATTTGCTTAGTGGTCTTACATTGTTTGAAAATGTTTGTTATTAGGGCGGACCATTCCTCAGGATGTTGTTTTAAGTCTACATTGGTTAAACCATCGGGTCCCGGAGCCCTAGACGTTTTTAGTTTCAAGATTGTCGCCAAGATCTCTTCTTGATCAGCCAGATCTACCCACGTCGATGATGTACAACATGTGTAGTTACTAGAAGTTTGCGGTAAAGTTGCGAATTGAGATGAAAAGAAAGTTATCCAAGTCAGTTCTGATACAACATTGGACAATTGATTATTTATCTCATATTTTTTTTTGGATCAAAGCCCAGAATTCTCTTGGATTTTTTAACGCTAAGGTCTTAAGCATTTGCTCCGCGTCGTTTTGGTACATTGTTGCTTTGTGATGGATCAGCCATGATCTGTAAGATTTAATTGCCGCTTTGGCGATATCTTTTTGCTCGTTGTTATTGGAAACTCTGGCTAAGCGCTTCAGTTTGCGCATTTGTCTTTGTTTCGTAACCAGTTCAATATCATACTCATGTACACCGTTTCCTTTTGATTGGATATGGTTTCCTTGTTGTTTCCTATGTGGCAGAAAAAAAGGAATGCAGTTTGGTCTGTTTGATGAATCCATAATACTTTTGCTGACTTCATCGAATTTCTTGGCGATTTCCTTGATGTTTGTCGCTGTGAGTTGAATTTGCGACGACTTCCGTGCTAACTCCACCTCAAATGCATAGATTTCTTTGGGGGTACTTACGAGAGTCATTGTCAGCAAGTTGTGGTCACTGGCTTTAGTTCTGTATTGACTATAATTTGTTTGGTTTCAAAATTGTCTGCAGCATAGCATATTTTGACTTACTAGCTATCTGCACTGTGTTCGCTCCATATCTTCTGTTGGAATTGGCAAATGTTTTCAGGTTAGGCTGACCATGTGGCGTTGAGAGTTTTGTCATAGTAGCATATGTGTTCTTCAACTGCCATCTCTAAACCTGAACTGCCTTCACCTTGCTCTTGAACCACAAAGCAATTGTCACTAGGATAGTTCAGAATGTGCATTGTGAGGGATGGCTCACCATTTAACTCCAATGGGAGCCTTTGCTCCAGGCCAATTGCCAAGGGCATAACAACAATGTTGTATGATTTAGTATCTGATGCAAATGCCACTCAGGCTTCAATCCATGTCTGCCAGGCTTTGTGGTGCCTCATGCTAGGCTTTCTGGTGCCCCACAGTCATCCACTCAACCAGACTTGCACCACTTGCTTATCATTCCAATATGTAAGATTGCACACAGGGTATGATCTCCCTGATTCCTCAGCCATACCACTCAGCCTCATTGCTTAATCTCTGCGGCAGCTGCTGAAGTCTTTTTTACATGCATCAGGCATCTCCTCATGGTGCATGCCATTGCATCGGCAGAGACAAGGATGCGGATGCCTGCCCATAAAATGGTACTCTTTTCTCCCCATTGGCTCTATGTTGTCTGCCAAAGCTTCACCTGCTACAGTTTTTGTAGATGGTATATTATCTAGATGTGCTGACCAAGCAGTTATGCTGGCTCCTGTCTACCAGGCATGAATGCCATCCTCAGTAATTGTGGGCAACCCGGCCTTAAAACTGATAGATATCCATTTTGAGTTTTTGGTCCTTGGTGTCCCTAAAGTCCCCTGTTCTATGGCTTACACCATTACTCTCATGCTTCCCTGGTCAACCAATACTCACATCATTCTGTCCCATCTGCCTGCCCCTTACTATCCTGCTTCTGAGCACAATCCGTTTTCCATCAAAAATTGTTTATGTTTTGCAGGTCCCTTTTTTCCAATATATTTTAATATTGTTGTATTTCCTCTTGGAACAATAAAACAATATACTGTGTGTGACTAACATAGATCTGGTACAATGTGCCTTATCACGTTCACTCCATTTTGAGATAGTTGCAAGTATAGGGGTAAAAAAGTGAGCCCTCCTATGACACAATTTTGTCAATTTCCACTTTACTATATGTGCTCTCACCCACTGACTGGCTTGGTCCAGGGGGCATACAGAAACTCTCCTCACATTTACGCACTTTCTAATGCTTGGACTGGACCCAGCTGCCCACACTATCAAGAGCTGTTTCACATTGCACTGAGAAAGATACCACCATGGTCAGCACTAGACTGAAGGCACTATTTTCTGACACTAACTATCCTAAACTAAAGGTGACCAGCCACACACACCACAACTGTGGGGTTTGACAGCTTCCTACCAACTCAAACAATGGTGTCTCCCAAATGCAGCTTCTCCGGGAGCCTGTACCACTGCAACCTATGTGGCCAGCTCTTAGATGATACTGCCGTCCGCCAACCATTCTTCACTGGCTCATACACCCGCTTGTTGACCTGCATAGGCACACACACAAACACACACATACACACACGCCTACACTCACACAGGAGCCCCTGAAGCTGCACCCAGGACCCTCTAGCCTGCACCCTGCGTGTGTCTATCTAAATACATCCAAATGTTCCACACGTCGTGCATGCTACCATATGGGCCCATATGAAGCTTCCTGAAACACCTTAGTGCTGCTTCCTGCATGTTCCCAACCAGGGCTGCGCCACAGAGCCTGCCCACTGCCACAAGTAATCCAATCCTGAAAACATAAATGGACAGCATACTGCTTGCTGTGACTAAACTACCATTTGAAATGGGTTCCTGAAGGGCCCTTCCTTTGATCACACCCAAAACCAATCAAAAGCAACCATGTCACTGTTAGCATTATTACCCTCCCAAACACCCCAAATGGGGGACTCTTCATCCTCCCATTAAATAGGGCAGTGTGAACAGCAGGTCTTCAACATTCCAAGAAGACAACTTATAAAGGCACCATCCTCCTGTTATTCCACAACACTATAATAAGAAATACAGAACAAGGTACTATTGCCATGCTTATTCATGAAGACGGATACATTCACACATGGATCAAATACACGTCTATGAGAATATACATATAAATAATATCTTCTCCTAGTAGCTCCAATGCAGAGGGTTTAAAAGGAGACATTGACTTCCATATTGGGAGTTTGTATAATGTCATTGATTTTGCACAAACCAGACAGCTCTGACTGACTCCCCCTTATGACCTTTTATTACCTTTCATGAGAGAAAGGACCTGGCATAGGACATTGTAGAGGACGTTGTGAGTTTGCCAGAGCTGGTTTCTTTCTGTCATAGAACTTGGATTAATGAAAATGAATAGTTCACGGAAAACCAGTCTAAGTAATGAGGGAAAGTGGACTGTGAAACGTTCAAAAGAATTAAGGAGATATTTCAGAAAGCAATACAGAGGATGCTGTGATAAATCTCAAAACAGATGGAGGAACAGCCTTTGGTTACTCCTGTGAAGGAACTGCAAGGAACCTAGGAAGGTGGAATAATAATAACATGTCTAGCGATTCCATTAGGATTTAGTGACACACGAATTTAGTATATGGCTAAAACATTAAAATCGTCAGGACCAACTTTTTGTGTAGGTCTTGATTGATGAGAGATTACAACCACTTGACCAGACACTTATGTGACGAGATGCTGCGCTCATTATTTTATAAGTATTAATAAAAGGCGTGTCACTGCGTTGGCTAAATCATGCCACACCTGATATGGCATGCCACTAACATAGGGGTAGCAAAATGAACACCTCACACACTTTAATCTCGATGACATCGCAGGGATTGCCATCACATGACTTTGGAACCCAATGGTTGGCTTCTGTGCCTCTTTTAAATCGTGTTTATTGAAACCTTAACCTGGCGCACACAACCCTCAGTATAAGCAGCACCCCATTCACTTTTATTTCTTTTTAAAAAAGCAAGCACTCTCACAAAAAAATAGCCCTGCAAATACTGCCCCGAAAAATAAGAACAGGCCTGCCTCCCTGCTTCCACCACCAGAGCTCCACAGATGAGATCAGAAGCACCAGCTGAAGAGTGTCACTGAAAAGAGCTATACTAATACTGCCTGACCCTATGGGCAAGTTTAAGGCAAACATGCATCTTTCAAATGTGCATGTATTTGTAAAGCAACCAGGAAAGGATTACAGAAAAATGCCTGAGAATTCAAATATGTATTCTAATCACCATGGTGGGTTGATTGGGTATCGCCTGAAAAAAACGAAGTTCAATTTTTTCAAATTTCTTTTGCACCTTTTTCCCAAACAAATTGATGGGGTGGGGTAAAGGAATACATTAAGTTTAGGGGTTCGTGGGGCAAGGGAGGGATCCCCCTGCATTTAAAATGGAAAAAAGTGAAAAGAAAAGGCATTTTCAATAAAGATTTTTTTTTCGACCTCATTATTTTTATTATCGTTATTTTAACATAGATACGGTTGATTCAACCAAAGGTGTTGCAAAGCAGGCCACATGGATTGCGAAGTAGAGCACAATCGATTACAAGCACAGGAAGTAACTGCTAGCACTGCTTACTCCTAAATATCACATTAAACTCTGTAGATTGGCGAGTCCATGAAACCAGTGTTAGGTTCGAAAGTGGAAAACACTTCCCAAAGAGGAGTCTTCAAATCTAGGAGAAATAAGAAGCACTTGATCAGACGAGCCAGGATTTTGTTGTTGCAATTTATTTTTGGAAATTAAGTAACAATGCATGCAGAGGAAAGAACCCACACGGTTGAATTCTCAATGTGACTGTTAGCCAGTGCCATATTTGTTGAGAAAAAGAGATCTGAACCCCGAGGGACGTGTTGGTTACGAGAAGAGCTCGTTTGTTCTTCAGCCAATGGGTGTCCATATTCCCTTGCAGTTTAAATGCATATAACATTCTAAGAAGTATTCAATGTCCTCGTTTTTCATTTCAGTGAAATCAAAACCATGCAAACTTTCTATGCTAACGGTTCCTGTCATGGATCAATCGTGCGTTGGAGTTGCAAAAATTGGGGCTTGCAGTGGGAGCTGCTTCGGTTCTGTGCAGTAAGTTACATCAAGTTTTTTGGATCGCAGACAAAAAAGGATGTTGATAGAATGTGGCTTTCTGAACATATACATAAGACACTTTCTAGACCTCTAAATATGAAATGTGGGGAGGGGGATTATACATTCTATTCCAGCTAGGCTTGTGGAATGCATTTAGATATAGCTATGCCTCAGTTGGCTTAAAAAAGAATTCTTAAAGTCATCCAGCTTCATCAATATTCCGATAGGTGGGGTGAGCGTCCCTCCTAGAAGAAAGGAGCAAGCAAAAATGAATGTGATACAAGTCAGCACAGTTAACATTAACTTGCTAGAAAGCCAGATGGGTAAACATTCTAAAAGGGATACGAGTCTAATAAGCTGTGCACACTTGTGGATGTCTAACTTGAGGAGACAGGAAAGTGGTGCAGTAAGGGTGAGCACAAGTACCTTCTATGGGTGAATGCCAAAAATGCATGCAATGTTCGAGTTACCTATTGATTGTTCAATCAACAGTGATGCCAATCCCAGGTTTGCCAGCCTATGCTATAGGAAAGTAAACTTGGAAGCCCCACAGTAAAAATCTATGGGATTAAGAGGTTCAATATACTGTGTGGTGAAAGCTCCTCTCAGAAGCTGTGCTACTAATAGCTAAGTAGTCAAACGAGAGCAAAGTGTACTCTGTGGAAATGTTTGAAGGATGGGATAGAGTTTCCTGTGCAAGGCCACAGGTAGCTCGCCCTTAAATGTCAGTGGTACCTCTGCATGGGGAAGGCAAAAGAATGCTCAAGGTGAAAGACTGAGGTGCTTTTTCAATACGGTCTCACTGCACCCTGTGCTACAGTTGCCGAACCAAGTAGATGCATCCAGATCTGCAACATTTGACAGCTATGGCAAATATCTGAGTGACATCCCACTGCCCCTTTTAGAGATAAACACTGAACTTCAAATGTATGAAATATCTTTAGTTGAGACTCATTTAAGGTGAACCAATTAAATGCCACAGAACCCATACGATTCAGCTGGCATTGGGAGTGAGGAAAACCTTAACTAAAAGTCTGCCTTGTTGAGGTTATCCATAATGTAATTTCTGATGTTATTGCTGATGTCATATCTGATATCATCTACGTGCTCATGGCCTGAATAATAAGGTAAGTTATTTTCACTCCCAACAGCCAACAAATGTTACAGGTGTGTTGTTTTTTTTTTATTTTTATTTATTTTGATTTAGCTGTAAAATACAGCCTTTCAAAAAATAAAATTATACATTAAACCATTAGATTACAATATACAAAAATATTTGAAGGACTCAATCGTAATTAAGAAAGCTACATATGATAACATTGGATAATAAAATGCAATTTAGCAGCAAAACCACATCAATCCATTTCATTATGTCATACCACAGATTGAAACAGAATGTTAGACCACTTGTGTCATTTAAAAGTTCAAGTTAAAATTGTATCACTTTGGAATTGAGATTAATAGTGTCACTTTGATCCGACAAGGCTAGTGACTCAATGAACACTTGCAATGTTCAATTTGGCAGATTGACTATTAAACAAGATATTCCAGAACATGTCTTCACTCAAGCCGAACTCACTCTCAAACAAATGTTTAAATATTTTGCATCTTTGTTGTAATAAGGCGGGACATTCAGAGAATAAGTGTTTTAGGGGCCGATTCATGGAACAAACGTGCGCCGAAAATCCATGCGCAAGCAGGCGCAAGGGAGCGCAAGCATGAGAAACGCAGCGCATGCGCACGCGTGCGATTCAAGGAAGACGCTGCGCGTGTTTCCCGCTGTCCGTGCGACCAATCCAGCCATGGTGCACGCAGGCTTACACGGCGTGCGCTATGCGCACAGCAAAAGCGCACATAGCGCGGCACACACAACCAAAGTGGGCGGAACAGTGGGTGTAACACACGGAATGGGGAACAACGCGTGAAAAAGGAGGCGTAACTGGGGAAGTACTGCAGGGAACTACACGGAACGCCCACACGCACGCGAACAACCCGTATTCATGGATCCGAATACGGGAAACCCACGCATGGCAAAAGACGCGCACAGGCATCAACCCGTCCGCCACACTAAGGCAGGCGGAAGCGTCCCCGCGCATAGCATAAAAGTGCGCACAAACAACAAACGCGTATATACAGCTACGATGAATGCCCCATTTGTCGCAGCATTGATCGTGGGACACCGCAGGAGGAGGAGAATAGCCAGGGCACGCATTTTCGCACCACGGACAAGCCTTTTTGGGATGCCTGACGACCAGGTCTATGGCAGGTATAGGTTTCCACCCCATATCATCCTAGACCTGGTCAGGGAGTGGGAAGATGACCTTACATCCCCCACCCTTTGCTCCCAAGCATTGAGCCCCTTGGAGAAGCTGCTCAATGTCCTGCATTTTTTGGCCACTGGGTCATTTCAGCGGACCACTGCCATAGTGGGGAGGCTCTCACAGGCCACGCAGTCACGCTGCCTACACCAGGTACTGGCAATCATGACAGCGCGCCCCTCAGTCCGCAGGCACATATACATGCCCAGAACACCTGCAGAAAGGCAGGCCGTTGTCCTGGATTGTCCTGGATTTTTTCAGGGTGGCACACTTCCCCAAAGTGCTCGGTGCCATAGATTGCACCCATGTGGTCCTACGTCCACCTAGGGCCACTGAGCACATCTACCGAAACCGCAAGCATTGGCATTCCATCAATGTACAGGTGGTATGCGATGCAAAGGGAATCATCACCTCTGTCTATGCAAACTACCCTGGCTCCACCCATGACAGTTTCATATACAGAATGTCCGCCCTGAGCCGGGCCCTGGAAGCTGGGCAGCATGGCGACACATGGCTCCTAGGTCAGTACAAATGCCCTTGCACATGCATGCAAGTCACACACAGACAAATATCCAAACCCTAATAATCTCAACTATTATCACCTCCCCAGGGGACAGTGCCTACCCTCTGAGCAACCACATGATGACGCCAATCCGGAACCCCACCACACTTTGGGAAGTAGCCCAAAACAAAAAATACATAGGTCGGCTGGTGGCAACTGCAAAGGTAAGTGCAGACAAGTGCTGGGAAGGGTGGGCTGTAGGGATAGAGAGACAGTACCGCAGTGCAGGGGTTGCCAGGGAGGCAGTGCAAGTGGAGAGTGGCTGGGCCAGGGACCGAGGTCGGTGAGAGTGGCCCAGTTACAGCTCCAGTGCAGTTCCAGTGAAGAATTCTGCAAGGGAGAGGCAGAGAGAAAGCAGAAGCAAAGAGGAAGGTCTTGAGGTGCTTCCAGAACTGGAGATGGTTCCCCTCAAGTTCAAGTGATGCAGGAAGGCTGTTCCAGAGAGAGGGCCCTGCCGCGGAGAGAGATCTACCCCCAGCTAGTTTCTCTGAGAAGCGGATGACCCTGACATGCAAGGTGTGCATCACACACACCTGCAAAACAGGCCATGGCCATCACTGTCATGTCACTCAAACCCTCCCAAACCACAACATGACATGGCAAGCAATACCCATACACCAACAGAGTAACAATAAGGTACACATTGCCATGTCCTAAATGTACAGTGGCATCAGACAATGATGCCTGACCCGGAATCAGATGAAATGACAGACCAACAAAATCTCCCACCCAAAATAAGTCATTTCCAAATGCATTACAAGAGTCGTAGACGTAACATAACAATGAATGCTTGTCTACATGCACATTGTGCATTGCAAAATCAACACTGCAGCTCATGTGCGCAGTGTCCTACTCCTGCAACACACTGCTCAGCGCACAGCACAGTGAATAGCCATTGTGTGTGATGCACACCCTGAGCATCACATCTAAGTGACAGACCACACCAAACAGCAAATTAGGCATGTACAGGATCCATAATCGGTCACAGAACATGTGCTGCAGGGACACAGTGGGCACCAGAAGGTAAACAGTGTACACGTGGATATGCAAGGGTGGGAGTACATGTAGTGCATCAGAGTGCAAGTGTGTGCTTCTGCAAGGACATGCACTCCACATATGCATGTGCACTCAAGAGACCATTAGTGTTCTCTACACATCACATGTGAACATTCACCATGTGTACACCCCAGCATGTCAAACCACAACTATCCCCTCAGCACCTGAAAGGTAAACACAACACATGAACAGGAATTGATCAGCAGAACACAACATGTACATAGGATACCACCATTACAATGTCAGAGTTCCCATCACTGCAGGGCAAGACAACTATCAACAACAACCCCCCCCCCCCTCCCTCACAAATGACCATGACCCACTGAACAACTGCACCTGGGTCATGGAGCCTTCAAACCTCAATTCCACCTGACCACAGGATCACCTTTACCCTTCGTCACCATCTCCCACCTTGTGTGTAAAAAGGTGCCTGCACCCTCATAATCAATGTCCAAAATCACACAATCCAAGCCAGAAAAACGAACCAGAACACCCTCCAGTAGATGGCTTGAAGTAGCAGTACCTCACAAAGGCCAAGTACTACCACAATGATGCAACAACCAAGGTAGCACAGTAAAACAATGTCACGACAGGATGTGAAACATGTGTGGGACATGACATAGGATGATGCACCATGAACGGAGGTGTACTGTCACAGGTCCCCTGTATAGGCGCGGGAGTGTCACGAAACAACCACCCCCACCATGTCCCGGGTGCCTGCAAGGTCAAACTCACACAGGCCCCTGAGACCCTGGTGGGGAAGGAGGTTCAGGGATATGCAGTCGGGACAGGTGTTGGCACACTGGATGACTGGAATGAGTGGCAGAAGAGGGGAGGAGGAATGACACATGAAACTAGGGAATGCACGAAAATGTACTACCTGCATGAACACATACACAATCCAAACAAACTTGGACATCATTGTCATGGCCTTCTGTAGTCCAGGCTCAGGAGTGATATGAACCAACCACCCCTCCAGGGTTTTGGCGCCTGCAAGTTCGGGGCTTACACAGGCATCCGCAACCCCAGCGGGGAAAGATGGTCAGGGAATGTTGCTTGGATAGGTACGGGAAGCAGGAACACCGGGTAGAGGGTACAGGGTTCAAAATTGCATAGGATCACGGGTGATTAGGGAGAAAAAACATACCAAATTGAACCACACATACATCCATGCATTAGTACACTTCCCAGCAAGCCTATGCAGAGCAGTTCGAAAGAAAAACAACAAGACACTTAGCTCTGGTTTTGAGTGCTGGCCTCCTGCCTGCGCACTCTCAGGTCCGGTTACAGGAGCACTGCAATGCTGCAAAGAGAGCCACAGTCAACAACCTGTACGTGCCAATTACACAAAAACACAACACCAAACATTCCCCATAGCAACAAACTACTCTACAAACAGACAAGCTGGTGTAGATGCTTCGCACCCATATATAACATCACCCCTGTGACGGGTCATACACAGTCAATGCAGTAAGTCAGCCGCTGGTGGGTGCGTGGCAAATGGAACACCAATGTGTCACAATTCACACAACATGCAATGTTCCCTGGGTAAGCAGACAGACCCATATAGCAAGCCATGACTTCTGAGCAAGTTGCGTACCACCATGACCGAAACAAAGTTGGCAGTGCATTCATCATAAAGTACATGGAAAAGACATGCACTGCACCCGAGTATGTCCCTTGCTGTATGTCCCTGTGAGCTGCCCCTTTCCATGTCTCGGAAGGCTACATGGTTGATACAAGTGCCTCAATGGACCTTGGTTTACCGGAGGGTATGTGCCACTGCCCCTGCATGTGTCCCAGACAACCCTACTATCAACAGCCATCAGTCCACCAACACATCTGAGCTGCATTGTGTGCTTCAACACCAATCTTCGTCTAAGCTCACCCTCAGTGCTGTGACTAAGCCTGCATGTGCAACTCGCCTGGTGCAAGCTTTGCTGTTTCGTGGCCCCCCTGTGCTGCTCACATGCCTGGCGTTCCTTGGAACATGTCAGCAGTTCTAGGATGTGGGTCTGCAATCGCTGTGCCTCTGCTTGTGCACACATGTGCATGTGGGCACCAACAAACGGGTCCAGAATTCCGTCGTCCAATGGGCCATCTCTGCTGGCAAAGGTGCTCTGGGGGCTCATCCCCCTGCAGAAAGGGCATGAAACACATGATTAATGCTTCAAAGTCATCTGTGTGTGTCTCATCGGGCATCTCATTACTTGACCATGTCAGAGAGTCACATCACAAATCACACCATCAGTCCGTCTTTCACATCCAAAGTGTGGAACACTATCTACAGCATGAATTGCAACAAGCACATGTACAGGAAAGATATGAAACATACTACACAATGCATAGCAATTAATGTACACATTAATCATGACACACCCCATCTAGCAAAAGCTGAACGGTGGACAATAACACCAAAATCATCCCCACTAGGGGTGTCAACACAAGTCACACAGCACCAGACATGCTACAGATATGACAGTCCAAAGCCCTTGTGTAATATTCTGTAACACAGAACCATCCTTGCGAGCCCATGGATAAGGGAGGCAGGAGTGGCATATGTGAGTCAAGGACCCCAAGCAGCAAACACATACACAAGACAAGCCTGAAGGGCCCAGCAGGAACAGACAGTGGATGCCTTCAAAAGCCACAAAGCACCGCACCGTCACATGAAAGCACAATAGACTAGCAATTTTAAACTAAATCAACTATTAACTAATTACACTAACAATGGAAAACCTACATTACCTAATTAAACTAACTATCAAACAGAAACTTAACTAACTAAACTAAAAGAAAAATCAAAAATGGCCACATACGACCCAGGGGGGAGGGGAGGCACCCAGGAGGGGGGAGGTACAGGGTGCTGCTCAACATCCACATGCGATGATGCTGAGCCAAAAGAAAAACCTCCATGGGCTCAACGCCTGCACAGCCCGACCTATGTGGGAGATAGATGGTTGTCCGAGTCTGGCTCATCCTGTAAAGGAGGACGTGGCACAGTAGCCTGGCCACGCCTAGCCACAGCTTGCCCCTCGTCGGCAGCAAGTCTGCCAGACGGGTGAGCCTGGTTCTGTGTGGCGATGTGACGTAGGTCTGCATGCAGAACCTCACGTGATACACCTGCTTCCTCTTGCAAGGTAGCACATGTAACACGGAGTTCCTCCTGCAAGGCCTGGCTGGACAACCGCTGCACCTCCCGGCAAGCCTGTAGCTCAGCCGAGATGGTACGCTCAAGCTGTGCAAGCTTCTCCTCTGCCTGCTGCCTCTGGGACATCATAAGGACACCCAGAGTGGATCTGAGGGAAGCATACTCCTCCCTCAGGGCATCCATGTGCGCCTCTGCGTGAGCAGCAATTGCTTGACGCAGAGACAACATTTCAGCCTGGCGTGCCCTGTCTGAGGCCGCCATGCCCAGCCTGAGCGAGCGGGCCGTGGACCGTGCCGCCTGCTGCTGGAGAAGCATCTGCCTAGCAGGGGGGAGCACAGATCGGGCCACACACTCCATGCTCTCAGCGATGTTCTCCATTGCTGCCCCCTGCTGTTCGGAATTGGCAGTCATGATTGCTCCCACTCAGTATACAGCGGTTGCACGCGGCGACCGCGTTGCCGGGCTTGACCCCTGCGGGACACGAGGACCGGGGGTCCTCGCTGTGTTGGCACCACCCGCAGTTGCACGACTACATGCCCCCGTCGACGTGCTGTCCCAGGCACATCAGTGACTGGTGTGGAGGGTGACCCTGCTTCCCGATCCACCACGGGCGGAGGAACCAAGACTGTCTGATCCCTCAGTGCAGGGGTCGCAGACAGAGGAGTGTCCACATCAGAATCACTCACCCCTGACACATGGACTTGATGCTCATCCAACTCAACATGGACGTCAGAGTCGTCATCAAGGCTGGACTCATAGGCAGCCAGAGACAAGATGGACTGCAGCACTTGGGGGTTTTCGTGGCCTACCACCTCACGACCCCCACTAGTGCCGGGTTGATGTGGTGTTACCAACCCTGTGTCTGGCACGACAACACCATCCTCCGCCTCCATTGCGTCATCACCTGAAAAATAGAGAGAAAAAAGGTTACTACACATGTCAGAAGCACACGACACACACACCGAGAGCAAACGCATCCGGCAGACATGTGACACACAACATATAACCTGGCATGCATGCTGGGTCAACTTTGAATAGCTTCTGTGATCAGACCTGTTGAAAGGTGGCAGTTTCCATGGAAGTGGGTCTATGCAGTGCAGAAAATGTGTACGCCACTCACTACCTACATGTACAAGCACTCAATGGTGTGTGCCAGGAAATGTGAAGGCAATGCAATGTCAAATTCAGACATCACGTGCATTGTGCATTCAATGTGTACCATATCTAGAAGCCAAGCACCCCTCCACCCTAGTACCAAAGCAGGGATGCCTAGCATGGTATCAAAAGGCTGACCATACACCTGTGTATTGACAGGCAGTGTTGACTGGCATCAACAGCTTAATGTGATTCAAATGACAACACTGCAAATGATGCTGGGACACTAGGCAGGACACATGATGAAAACTCCGGAGGCCGCCCACGTGTGAAGAAGACACAACAAGAGTTGGCCAGAGTCATTGGCCATTGAACAGGCTGAGGCCTGTGAGCCACACAGATTGTCAGAGCCTAAACATGTGTGCAACGCAGGACTGAGCCACAGTTGACATGGGAAGGCTGATGAGATGGCAGGCAATGTATGTAACCAAGGACTTGTATTACAGTGAACATCCAGTCAAGAACACATAGGGGCATGCGTGCAATGCACATGGAGCATGAATGGGCACTCATGTCCCTGCGGGACATCTGACCCATGCACAGTACAAGTGAGATACCCTGCATCGAGTAATAAGGCTGTACCACACGGCATATGTCTGGCAGATTCTACGCTAGAAGTTAGCATCTACACAGGACACATGAACAAGAAACTACACATTGGCAAGATTGAAGCAGACCATTGCAAAGGTGGACCTGGGGTGCAGAGTGGCGGAGGAGGGGCAAGGGAGCATGCCTACATGGAGTCCTGCATGCAGGCAGAAGAGACATGCATGACGGAAGCATTGCATTACTTACACATCAGAACCATGTACACGTCACATGTAGCAGCAATCATGCACAACACATCCCACAAGTGAAACACACACGTCCTCAACAAACACGCATCAACACTCACTGGACTGCGCATCAAAGTCCAGCATCTCTCCCACTCCTTCGACCAATTCAGGTGGTATGAACTCCGCAACGAGAGCCTCATGCGGAATGAGCTCTTCCTCCTCTAGTGCAGGCGCACCGCCAGTCACCAGTCAAGTTGTAATTAGAGGCATGCTTAGCCTTAGTGCTGCGCTTGATGTCATTCCAACGCTTTTTGCACTCTTGCGCCGTGCGCACCTCATTGCCGAATGAACTGACATGTTCTGCAACATGCTTCCAGTGGGTGTCACGTTGGGCAGCCGTAGTCTGACTATTGGCACCCACTAGCATGTCACGGCTGTGGCCCCGCACGTAGTCCACGAGGAAGTCCAGTTCCTGCTTACAGAAAGGCTTCTTCCTCGATGTGCAGGAGGTCGTGGCTGTGTGTGGGGTCCCAGCCTGTGCTGCAGGTGCAACCTTCATCCTCTTGGACTGTGGCGCAGACCCTGGCTGGCTAATGCCGCCCTGACCAGTATGGCCAGTGGGTTCGGTGGATTGAGCCAAGGGATTGGCAGGTGGAGGGATGACCAAAGGCCTGACTCGTGTCAGTGGCAGCTGGGTGCCCACTAATGGACCCTGCGCAGCAACATCAGCTGTGGCAGGGTCATTGACCGCAACAGTCCTGGTTGGCAGACTCACAACCGGGGTGCTGTTGGGTGCATCTGCCCCTGCACTTGCCAACACCCGGCTGTTCGGGGCAGCAGATGACATGACTGCCCCAGGGACACGTGTCTTGGTCTGAGCAGCCCGGCCTGCCCCTATGGTTTCCCCCTGGCCTGTTGGAGATCTACCAAGGGCTCTTCAAGTGCCAACGCAGCCTGCGCTGGCAGACCCTGAGCCTGGGTGGAGGTGTCCACAGCTGCGCCTGCAGCTACCACTACCCTTGGGCCCGTGGCAGTCAATGGAACGGACTGCCGGGTCGAACGGGTGCCAGTGCCAGATGCAGGAGCTGCATCCCCCGGAACCACAGGGGGTGGTGGCATGACTGTACCGACACATGGCACAACATTGTGCTCAAGTGGCGCACCCCTGCCTCTTCCCCCTCTGTGGCCGCCCTGGACACCCTGGAGTCCCCCTACTCCCTGGTCACCACGGCCATGTCCCCGACCACGCCCGCCACGAGGAGGACGCCCAGCTGAGGCGCCCCTCACCTTTGGTGGCCTCCCTACCATGGCACTGATGTAGTAGTGCTGGCACAGATGGAGTGGTGCCAATGGGAGGTGTACACCACAATTGACCTGGGCAATTGGGGTGAAGGGGGTGGGAAGCAAGATGTTAACAGCCCCCCTGCACCTGCAAGGCTGTTTGTGACCCCGGTGATGTGATGATGGGTCACGCAATGCTCAGGCACCCCAAAACTGCAGTAAAACCGTGCACGCATCCCTGCAGCCTACGTGCGTGGATTCAACCTCCCGCAGTACGCGGTGGCACCCAGTAACACGAATAACGCGTACGCGTGGGACACGCAGGCTACTATGACATCGAAAATGGGTGCGATACACAGGGGCACCCGCAGTGGGAAAAAGAGCGTGTGCGACTCACCGTCTGACTAGCGCGATGCAGAAAAACATGCGTAGCCAATACCCCCGCCAAAAGAAGAGATACGTCCTTGATAGCTGTGAAGTTGTGATGGCGCGCGAAACCACAGGAAGCAGCAACACACGTTGGTCTCCACGAAAGGCATGTACAGCGAACTGCTGGGCCCGCTCACCTTTAACCTGTGCTGAGGGAAACGCACGCGCGCGTCACGTCACTTACGCGCATGGGCCCTTTCCTCGTATTACACGCGGACGTGCAGTTTTTCACGCACGCTGAAATGCCCATGCACGCCTGTACACGTCACGTCACAGGGGCGCTTGCGCTTGAGGGGCCTTCTGTCCAATGAAAATGCGTATGCGTGCAGACGCGCTTACGCGCTAAGGGCCTTTCCTCGAATTACACGCTGACGTGCCGAATTTTCACGTGCCAAATCACTCCGTATCAAGCTGGCCACGTGTAAGCACACGGAAGACCACGCTCCTGCCCAGAAGGCCGAACTACTGCCCCCCAGAGCCCCGAGCACGCTCCCACCTGCCATCTGCTGCTGCCTGACTGCCTGCTGCCCACGTGCCCTGCCATTTGCTGCCTGCACATCAGCCAGGGGTGCTGTTGCTGTGACCACCCCTGCTGGAACTGAAGACTCCCGACTGGGATTCCATCGCTCCACAGCCCAGCCCCAGGACCCAGTTGCCCACCCACTCCTGCTTCTGGGGTTGTCATGTCAGGGCAAACACCATCTGAGACCACTGACAACCCCCGGCCAGAGAGGCAGAGGGGCACCAGCTTCAGTGCCACCGAAGTTGGTGTCCTGGTGGAGCAAGTCCTGGGGCAGTATGATGGCCTCTTTGGAAGTTCCCGCGCCGACAAGGAAGGATGGAATCGGATCTGGACTGACATCGTGACTGCCATCAACGTGGAGGGGGTGGCAGTCCGCGACTTCCAACATGTCAAGAAGCGCTGGGAGGACTTCAGGTCCAGGACCCTGAACAAGGCCCGGCGCCTCTTGAAGGCAGCGGATGCCAAGGGGCGCCGGGGCCACTTGTCGGAAGAACAGATGAGGGTCCTGGAACGCATATCCCCAGCGCTCCACGTCCAGGTCCTTGAGAGGCAGACTCGTCTGGAGTCGAGCGGTAAGTGTACATGCATCCTGATTGTGAGATGTGCATGTGGTGATTTTTCAGTAGTGTGCAGGTTGCACATCTGTTGGTATGGGGTTGAGTATGGGTGGGGGTGTACAGGGCCGTGGGGCTAACACATGCGAGGGCTGGAATGTGTGAGACATGGATGGTGCTTGTGTGTGTAGGCTTGCATGCCAAATGCAGTTGTGTGGGCACACATGTTTGGATGAATGTGTATGTAAGTAGACATGTCCGTGATGTCACGCATGTATGTTGTTTTCAGCTGCATGTATCAGCACTGTGTACATGTGCATCTGTGTGTATTTGACAAGGGTGCAACAGTGATGCAACATGGATGCATGTGACAGCGGTATGTGGAAGCATGATCGGCAGATGTGACATGGATGCCCATCTGAACACTGCGACACTTGGCAGAGGTTTACACATGCATGCAAGTGTGGTGGTGTGTGTACATGTGTGGTGCACTTCCTTTGTTGCATGTGATGTCTGGCTCACCTTTCCCTGCTCCTGCTGTTGTATGTGTATGGATGGTGCTGGCAGTTGCGATATGGCTGTGGTATGGCTCATATGTGCGAGTTGAAATGACATGTGTGTTGGGGATTGTGATGACATGTCTGAGGTTTGCCAATGCCACTCATGTACAACTGTCATGTGTGTATGTGTCCGTTGTATTTTATTTCTCCCTGTCTGCAGCGTCAACTGATGAAGAGGACAGAGAAGGTGCTGTGAAGCACAGCGGCGTGGATCACACCGCCAGCCGGAGACGCAAGGCCCGGCTCCCCTCCCATGTTCTCATCTCGTCGCGGAGTGAGGAGTCTGGTGCCGCTTCCCAGGCTGCAGCTGCCGGGGGGAGGTCCAAGAGGCGGAGGTTGGAGTTGGACTCCTCGGCAGCAGAAGGGGCAGCTGGGACCCCACAGGGCCCAACAGGGGAAGATGGCACGGAGTCATCCAGGTTGGTGGGGGGTTTGATGGAGGAGGAGGCCGTGCAAGCAACAGAGACAGGGTCTGGAGGTGGGGATCCCACTGGTGCTACTGGTGCAGTGCAGGACCAGGGACAGGAGGCAGCACAGGCCGCCGCGGAGGTGCCTGTGTGCAATCCTGTCCCTGATTCTGTCCCTGCATCATCTTGCACCAACAGGGTTGCCTACGTCCTGACCCGTTTTCAGGCAGGGGATGAGCTCACGACAACTGGCCTTCCTCTGCCTGCGGACGTGGCTATCCGGGTCCGGGTTGAGCCTGTTCTGACTGGTGTGGCGTTGCGTCAACGGGCCATGCGAGGTGACCTGCAGTCTTTTCATGAGGAGACTGCACGTCATCTCGAATGGCTCGTTGACCACGTCAGCCTGCTCGGACAGGTCACCCAGGCCGGATTCCTCTGTATGATGGGGCTTGCTACGACCCCCTACTCAACTGAACCCCCAGTCGTCCTCCGTGCCATCTTCCCACCCATCAGTCACCTGGGTGCCCTGTTGAGCTGCCTCTGACGGTGCGGCCAGTCTGGTGGAGGAGGCATCACTGCCACAGTTGGGAGTCGGACGTCCAGCAGGGGTGGCTACATCAACGACTGCACCGCAGCCGGCGGAGGATGTGCAGGCAGCAGGAGGCAGTGCACGGGCAGAGGCACAGCAGCAGCAGCAACGTGGTGGGAGCCATGAAGGCTCGGGGCCTTCAACATCAGAGGGGCAGGCATCGGCCGGAGGGCAGGAGGACCCAGGACAGAGAGTCTCTTCTGTGTGGCAGCGGTTGGGCCACGCCATAGATGGGAAGCGGCAGCGGGCTGAAGGGGCACGGCTCACAATGGTCAGGGCGGAGAACTCCATGCGGAGGGCCCTGAGGCGGGCCGAGTGCCTCGAGGCAATCCGCAGGGGTTTGGAGGTGGACACGTCGACGGCCCTGCGGACCCTCGGGCCATGGCAGAGGACCGCCTCCAGGACATTGAGCAGGAGTTCGATGATGCCCTGGCCCGGGACATCCAAAAGTGAACTGTCAAACTAGCCCGCTGCCCTTGTACATAGTTATGTAGGTAGTGTTAGGTTTCCTTTTTTTTGGATTTATTTTGGACCTTTTGGACATTGGCCACATTTTTGTATATAGTTTATTTTATTAGTTAGTGTAGTTAGATAGGTTTCCTTTCTTTTGTTGGGATAATGGACCCTGGCTTGTTCGTATGTACATAGTTCACTGTTGGATTGTATTTTTCTTTCACATTTTAACCATGCAGCAATGGCTTTCAATTTTATTTCCCATTGGATTTTGTTTTGTGGATAGTGACTTTGGACACCATTACTTTGGATTTTGATTTTTGGTTTTGCTTTTTTTCACGGACATGCTTCTTTTCATTTTTGTACATTCCCATTTCTGTTTCTTTATTTTTGATTCTATTTATGTTTCCTTTAATACATATTTTTTTATCAAACTTCAATGTGTAGTATCATCTCATTGGTTTCATGCATATCATGATATGGGTTTTGAGATTCACTGACACCCATTGGGTGTATGTGAGGGAAATGTGTTTGTTTCGGAAATTGCAATTGGTGTTCTGTCATATAATTGCCAATTATGAGTGGGTGGATGCAATACTCGGGTGGGTGTTTTGCATTTGGAGGCTGACCATAGGGACCAGGGATCTAGATTGTGATGACATGTTGGCTGGGGAACATGAGTTGGGCATGGGTGGGGGCCTGCTGGCAGGTGCCCCACAGTGCTGGGGGGTGGGGGGGTGGGGAACTTGAGTTGGACATGGGTGGGGGCCTGCTGGCAGGTGCCCCACAGTGCTGGGGGTGGGGGTGGTGGGGAACATGAGTTGGACATTGGTGGGGGCCTGGTGGTGGGTGCCCCTGCACTGCTGGGGGTGGGGGTGGTGGGAGACATGGGTGGGGGCCTGGTGGAGGGTGCCCCTGCACTGCAGGGTGGTGGGGGGGGTGGGGAACATGAGTTGGACATGGGTGGGGGCCTGCTGGCAGGTGCCCCACAGTGCTGGTGGGTGGGGGGGGTGGAAGACATGGGTAGGGGCCTGGTAGAGGGTGCCCCTGCACTGCTGGGGGGCGGGGGGATGGGGAACATGTGTTGGACATGGGTGGGGGCCTGCTGGCAGGTGCCCCACAGTGCTGGGGGGTCGGGGGGGTGGGAGACATGGGTGGGGGCCTTCTGGCAGGTGCCCCACAGTGCTGGGGGTGGGGGGGATGGGAGACATGGGTGGGGGCCTGCTGGCAGGTGCCCCACAGTGCTGGGGGGTGGGGGATGGGGAACATGAGTTGGACATGGGTGGGGGCCTGCTGGCAGGTGCCCCACAGTGCTGGGGGGTGGGGGGGGGGTGGGAGACATGGGTGGGGGCCTGCTGGCAGGTGCCCCACAGTGCTGAGGGGTGGGGGGGTGGGAGACATGGGTGGGGGCCTGCTGGCAGGTGCCCCACAGTGCTGGGGGGTGGGGGGTGGGAGACATGGGTGGGGGCCTGCTGGCAGGTGCCCCACAGTGCTGGGGGGTGGTGGGAGTGGGAGACATGGGTGGGGGCCTGCTGGCAGGTGCCCCACAGTGCTGGGGGGTGGGGGTGGTGGGGAACATGAGTTGGACATGGGTGGGGGCCTGGTGGAGGGTGCCCCTGTACTGCTGGGGGGTGGGGGTGGTGGGAGACATGGGTGGGGGCCTGTTGGAGGGTGCCCCTGCACTGCTGGGGTGTGCGGGTGGTGGGAGACATGGGTGGGGGCCTGGTGGAGGGTGCCCCTGCACTGCTGGGGGGTGGCGGGGGTGGGGAACATGAGTTGGACATGGGTGGGGGCCTGCTGGCAGGTGCCCCACAGTGCTGGGGGGTTGGGGGGTGGGAGACATGGGTGGGGGCCTGCTGTCAGGTGCCCCACAGTGCTGGGGGGTGGGGGGGTGGGAGACATGGGTGGGGGCCTGCTGGCAGGTGCCCCACAGTGCTGGGAGGTGGGGGTGGTGGGAGACATGGGTGGGGGCCTGGTGGAGGGTGCCCCTGGTGGCTGGGGGTGCAGGGGGACATGCGTTGGTGGGCAGTAGTGCATGTTGACATGTGGGTTGGCTGGGGGGCATGGCCATGGTGGATGGGGTGCCTGCAGGACATGTGCAGGGTAGGCCCCTGTGGTGTGAGCCACCTGCAGGGGCCGTGGAGGGTGTAGAGGGAACACCTGGGAGGACCCACACATGCAATTCACGTGTGGTGCTCCCCGCGCCCCCCGGAAATACGCGTACCCTGCTCGCACAGGGCCAATCGCGTGTGGAACTTCCCGCGCACCCCTGAAATACACGTATCCTGATGGAATCGCGTGTGGAACTTCCTGCGCACCTCTGGATTACACGTACCCTGCTGATGTCGCGTGTGACACTTCCCCCGCACCACGAAATACACGTACCCTGATGGAATTGCGTGTGGAACTTCCCGCGCACCCCAAAATACACGTACCCTGATGAAATTGCGTGTGGAACTTCCTGCGCACCCCTGAAATACACATACTCTGCTGATGTCGCGTGTGAAACTTCCCCCGCACCCCGAAATACACATACCCTGCTGAAATCTCGTGTGGAACTTCCCCCGCACCCCTGAAATACACGTACCTTGCTGAAATCGCGTGTGGAACTTCCCGCGCACCCCTGAAATACGCGTACCCTGCTCGCACGGGGCCAATCGCGTGTGGAACTTCCTGCGCACCCCTGAAATACACATACCCTGCTGAAATCGCGTGTGGAACTTCCCGCGCACCCCTGAAATACACTTACCCTGCTGAAATTGCGTGTGGAACTTTACGTGCACCCCTGAAATACGCGTACCCTGCTCGCACGGGGCCAATCGCGTGTGGAACTTCCCGCGCACCACTGAAATACACGTACCCTGCTGAAATCGCGTGTGGAACTTCCCGCGCACCCCTGAAATACACGTACCCTGCGGAAATCGCGTGTGGAACTTCCCGCGCACCCCTGAAATACGCGTACCCTGCTCGCACGGGGCCAATCGCGTGAGGTACTTCCCGCGCACCCCAGTGATACACGTAGCCCGCTTGCCGTGCTGGTACAGGGTTAGCGCAGCCCTTTGCGCTGGATTGGGGATTTTGATGGCTTTTCCCTGCGCGAGAGGCGTTCTTGGGGGCGTAACTGGCGCTGCTGCAGGGTCACTGCGCCACTGTGCGCCTTGGCTGGTTTTGGTGGCTGGAATCCATGAATACGCTGTGCGCGGAAATGGATTTTAGCGCACGCGGCTGGCGCAGGGCTTCGCACGCGCACTCTGTGCGCCAGCCGCGTGCGCCACTTGTGCGCTGAATTCTATGAATTACCCCCTTAGTGTCCCTATTACTGTTGGTACAAGACAAAATCTACAATTGGCATTGGATGTTTTCTTTCTCATGAATCGCACTTGATTCTTATGACAAATATTCAATCGTAATCTCATATATGTATACCTGGATTTGGCATCTGGAAACTTTGTTAAATAGTTTTCCATTACATGAAGTTTTTTAGTTGCGAAAGCTTGTTGTTTAAACACTCTTAGTTTTATGCAGGCCTCTCGAGTTCTTATCCAATCAAACAATTCATGTTTCGTTTTTGCCCTCTTTGGGTTATTAATGAGTAGCTCAAGATCAATACCAGATATATTCATTTGTTCTTTTACCCACTTTCTCCATTGCTCAATTTTGGGGTTCACTGATTCTAGCATATGTCCTCTCATTGTGTACATATTCCATTGTCTCTAGTAGCCATGTTATATTTACGATACAGCATCAAGATCTTCCATGTATAAATTGCATACAATGATACTAGCCCGATTTCATGTCGTATTAAGCACATTGATGTAGACATTGGAAGGCCACAAATTTTTTTCCAAAAACGACCCTCAAATTTTAGCCACACATTCTCTGGAACGATCTCTCTTGTTTCAGCACCATAGGTTATTATCGGCGTGACCTTTTGCTTATAGAATGTAATGGCTGGAAGTAATGAAAATTTGCCAAATTTGCCTTGTATTATCTTAGACTGTGCTATACCAGTGTTAACCTTGGTTTCAACTTCACAGAAATATGGTTTGTCCTGTTGGTTATTGCTAATTGTCACTCCCAAGTACTTGTATTCAGAGATGACACCTATATTCACATTCTGAATTTGCCACTTTCTGGCTTTGGAGATTAATTTTGTTTTTTTTTTGGCTCAAGTATCATGATTTTGCACTTGTCTTGGTTAATTGTAAGCAAGTTTGCGTCAACATAATTGCTCATGGTATCTAAGAGTGCTTGCAAGCCCCCTGGCGTCTTCGCTAGCAACACTAAATCGTCAGCATAGAAAATCCAGGGGACTGCATGCCCTCCCAAACGGGGAGCATCAGATGTTATTTTCAGAAAATCATATTGCACTGCCGACATAAAGAAATTAAACAGGGTGCTTGCCAAGATGCATCCTTGCTTTAGTCCCCGAAATGTTTCAATTGGCTCTGGTAGAGTGCCATCTAAGACTAATCTGATCTGGACTGTAGTTTTAGAGTGTAGTTCATTGATCCAGTATGTAATATAGTTTGGACACTTTGCTTCCTGGAGCTTGTTAATTAGCCCTTTTCTACATACTGAGTCAAAAGCAGCCTGAAAGTCAATAAAAGCCATATATGTTACCTGCCCTCTCTGGTACTCTTGTTTCTTTAGTACTTCCAAAATATGCAGATTAATAGCTGTCCCCATTCCTGGCATAAAGCCAGTTTGGTTTGGGTCTCTAATTCCCGCACCATTCAACCATTTATTAATATCTCTCAATAATAAGCGGGCAAACATTTTACCCGGTATATCCATGAGAGATATAGGTCTATAATTCTTGGGTTGTTGATTATCCCCTTTTTTGTGGATAGGAATAGTTATGGATTTCCTCCATGAATCTGGGATGGAGTGGGTTGAAACAATTTGACTAAAGATGGTTATTAGAATTTGTGCCCATGCAGTTGGATTTTTTTTTAGCATGAAGTTTGACAGACCATCTAGGCCCGGAGCACGACATGTGGACAATTTTGCAATGGACAATAAGATGTCGTCAATATCAAAGACAAGATTCTCTGTCTTACTTAGTTCAAAATTATCTTGATGTCTAGTAGTGATAGTGTCAGCATATAAGGTTTTGTAAAAGGTAGACCAGACTTCTTGGGGAATGGGGTTCATTTGGTTCACTATTTGAACTTTTGTCTGTGTTTGTTTTAATAGTGACCATATTTTAGCTGAATTTTTCTCTTGGAGATATTTTAACATAACCTCTGCATCGTGTTGATACATAAGAGCTTTCCTTGCTCTTATCCAATTCTTATGTTTACATTTTAATGTATTCAGTTATCGTGAGCAGTCAAGAGAATTTTCTTTTATAATTTGTCTTCTATCAGCCCTATATCGAGATTTATGAGTAGCTACCTCAAGATCATAAGAATGCAGATTTCTAGGCTTGCTACTGTAGTGATCATATCTCTTGGTCCTGAAGATCTGCATTTCTTCGACATGAGAAGGACAAGTATTAGAACCATGAACTGTGTTATTATACTGAGACCGATCTAATGTTTCACATAAAAGTTGTAAAGATGCTGGAGTCCAATGAAATCTATTTTGAGCTGAATTAGTCATTAGGTTACAAGCAAGAGATGAATCATATAATTTGTCATCAATTACCCAGTTCCATTTTATGGATTGAATGTCGTGATCACTTATTTTCTGGGGTATAATTCGAAATTCAGTTATATAATTGAACAGGTCTCGGTTCACAAAGGTGTAATCAATTGTTGCCATTTGTGAACCTCTATGCCACGTGCTGCTAGATGGCATATCACCTTTTTTAGCTCCATTTAGCATTACAAACCGTCGTTCTGCCATATAAGAGTTCCATCTTTTAGCTATCGGCGTCAGAGTTGATCCCATTTGGGTTAGGCATGTTAAATTCAAATCACCAGTTATTATTACATGATTACAAATCAGATCTAGGATTGTTAGATTTAATGTTTCATCTATAGCTTCAAAGAAATCAGATTCGGATATTGCAGAATGATTCCAGTAGATGTTTAACAACCCAATATCTTCAGTCTTAAATGTAATCCTTACCAGTTGTATAAAGCTATTAGGAGAGAACCAATGTTCAATTTGCATATTGGGGAATGTTTTTATAGCTACCATTAAACCTGCCCTAGGTCTACCTCTGACTGGCATGATAGCAGGATTCAAGATTAGCACATGATTATCCCATACTGGAACCTTTGCAAGCCAAATTTCCTGGAAAGCCAAAATGTCATAATTCAACAATAAGCTATCTTTAGATTTAGTAAGACGCTTAAAGCCTCTTGTATTCCAAGAGGCTAACGCTAGAGTTTTTAGATTTCGGACTATTTAGTTGCTATTCATTTTCAGCTCTCTCTCCTCTATCATTTGTCCATTTGAACTTGAGGCATTTATTCATGAACTACTACTTTGGCCTTTCTGGTATACATTTACTTTGGGCACAAACTGGTTTCTGAAGATAGTGGGTTGTTGTTGTTCCCACAAGGCAGGGTTTATCAGAATAAAACCCAATTCATAGAGATCATCTCGTGCTTCCCATACTGCATTTTTGACAAAGCTGGATTTCATCCATAGCTTTATCATGGACAGATCGTTTCGGTGAGGGAATTCTATCTGGTCTATAGCACATGAACTTATCCCTTCAAGAACCTGAACCTCGGCAAATATATTCAACACAGATTGCCTATTCAGGTCAAAACTTTGACAAGGCTTAGGTTGACACTGCATCATCAGACAATTTGTATTAACATCTCTGCCAGGCATTCGATGCCCAGCTTTGGTTGTATAGTGTGTTTTAGGCTGAGGTTGATTGTGTCTTATCGTGTTATTCACAGGTGTATGAACTCCCCCACCCAAGTCAGTTCCCATTGGATTCTCATTCATATTTACTTGAGCAATCATTTTTTTTAAGGATTGCTCTATTTCTGATTTTCATTCTGACATAAGTATCAGCTTATCCTGCTGCTGTTTTGTATAGTCAATACATTCAACACCATTGCTAGCCTTTTCCTGTTTCTCTCTTATAGGCTGGTTCTCAGTGTTAGTCAGGCCCTCATTTGCCTGATTCGATGGTCTGTTTGGTACGTCACTTACTTCACTACTACTCACCCCACATGCTAACTCCTTAGTGGCATTGCAAGTTTCCGCTTCCTTTTGCTGATCAGCCATTTGAATTAAATTATTTAGAGGTTCATATTCAGAGGGCGTATTTTGTGTCAGTCGTCCTTGGCTCGCTTTTTGGGATATCACTTTCCGATATTTATTTGCGATAGCCGTGCGAGCTACAGCTGCCGCTGATTTAGGCAAAGTTAGGGTACAGATGAATTGCTTTGTTCCTGTGATTTTAGAGTTAGCAACGGTGGGAACATTCTTGCATTTTTTTGTAGTAGTTTTGACACTCATATTTGGTTCTTTCTTTCTTGTGTCAAAAATGTTGTAAATCGGCATATTTTCATTTTCTGCTACCCCTATAATAGGTTGAACATCGCTATTTTCTTTCTGTATTAGGGGTTGCTTATCCGGAATTTCCAGGTTTTTTGCCTTGTCTTTCGATTGCCCGACTATACACTCTTCTGTTTTTTCTTCCATGCTACTTCTCAGAGAGCTTTCCTGCTCGCCCACATTGATTAGTTTATCAATTTTGTTTTCCTGCACTAGTTCTGTTAAATTTCTTACCTTTGTATTTTTATTTTTATTTTTATTTTTATTTTTATTTTTTCACCCCCAATTGTAATGCAGACAGTTGATCTTGAGTACAATCGATTAAGAGTATATCATCATCCTGTAATTTTGTATCTTCAGTTCTTGATTCTATACTTATAATTCGACGGTTGTGTCTGTTTTTTTCCTTCTCGCAGCAGCCACAACCGGACTCTTTTACTGAAGTGTTTTGAAGTAATTTAATTAGGAGGGAGTGTTGGTCGTTAATTTTCGTATCTAGTGTATCATAGAGGCGTGTGAGTGAAAAAAGAGCTGCATTCATGGTTTGCAAAGAGGTTTCAAGTCCTATAACAAAGCTTCCCGGTATTGCCTGAATCTTTTCATTTGGGGCAGAGTGATTTCGCCGCGGGGTTGGTTGAATAAAAGAACAGGAGGAGACAGATGAGGCATTATTTGTTGGAGAAAACATCACAGGTGACTGGTATAACTCCTGCCTGTCTAAACTGTCATTTAAGTCCCGTTTGAAGTCAGAAGACTGGTTTGTATCTGGTGAGCTAACTTTATTTCTATTAAGTGTGTCATCCATCTTCACCACTTCAACATTTCCATCATTCATATTACCAATAGAAACATCCTGTTCTTTTTCATCCTTACTTAAGTCTGCAGTGATTTGTAAGTCCTGCATGCTTTCTACCGCCTTGATTTGGGGTGCCACCCTCCCCTCTCTTTGTTGGTCAATTACATCCAGTAAACCTGCCGCAATAAGCGAGTCAGGTGGGGGAAATTGAATTTCCTTACAGCTCTCCTGAGTATCTTTGTCTGCTGAATCCAGTTTAGTTGACAGTTCAACAAGCCCAGCTGATTGAGCACACTCCATATTACTTCCAATTTTACTCCCTATAGCACAGTATTTTCTGATATCGGCTACTGCCGAATAGGTTCTCATACTGGAAGTTGATTTGCTAACCCGTGCAAGATTTATCGTTCTTGAGGATGTTTTAGGAGTAGAAATGGCATCATGCACACGCATGGTAATGACTTCTTTTGGTGGCATCCCAGTGCGCAGCGTCATCACCATTTTGTGATCAATGTATTATCTTGTGACAATATTAGCTTAGTATTAGCTTATACCAATTGCTTATTTATGCCTTTTTTTTCACAAGTATACAATTCAATTCCACAAATATGCAAATATACCATTCACTGCACGTTTTTACCTGGAAAATGACAAATTATGATTGCCTATGGCCCCGAGCCCTCAGACCCTCAGCCAGCAGACAGCCAACAGCACTTCACAAATGCACTTCCTCCAAATGCGCGCGGCCGCTGTTTAAGAGGATTTTGGGGAAAAGGGGCGGGGCTTAGGCTTGTTACTGTGGAAATAAGTAAAATAAGAGGGTGTAAATAACAATTGGCACTAAAAATAGTGTCCTTAATAAGTCTCTTCTTTCTCAGTGTGTTTACCAAGTTAAAGTTTGTAGTTTCTTGTCCACAGAAAAAACAGGCATTCGGGCTCCTCCAAGGCCGACAGCACTTCGCAAATGCACTTCCTCCAAATGCGCGCGCGCCAAATGCGCGCGGCCCGCTGTTTAAGAGGATTTTGGGGAAAAGGGGCGGGGCTTAGGCTCGTTACAAGTTAAAGTTTGTAGTTTCTTGTCCACAGAAAAACGGGCATTTGGGCTCCTCCAAGGCCGACAGCACTTAACAAATGCACTTCCTCCAAATGCGCGCAGTGTGTTGTTATGTTCAACTGTGTCTTAACTAAAGTTTTTTCACGGAATTTCAAGGGTTTTATGATGCCACTTCTTACCCCACCTGTAACAGTAACTATAATGGCCTATAGGACAAGGCCGTCAGCCGTGGCCAATGATCCTGTTGTACCAATTCAGGTAAAAGACCAGGGTCCACGTTGCCCCACTTTCAGTAAATTGGCTGTGCCCAATGCCACTGTACAATGTCCCTTTAGGCCTTGGCCACTTTCACTTTGCACCCATTGTATAAAAGATTGTGGCCCACTAGCCACATTCTTCATATGTGGCTAGTGCCGCTTTCCACCCATTAGGCCACTTTGGCTGTGGGTGCTTGTAGCTTTAAACAAGTGTGGTAAAAGACTGCAGCCTGTCAGGGAAAGAGAATGGGTAGAGTTTTCTTTTTTTGTTTCTTTTTCTTTAGTCCTGCAAGATTTCCCCACTGGAATTCAAATGGAAATATGCCTGTGGGAGCTCATGGTGCTGTCGACCATTCCAGTAGGTTTGATTCTTGCAGTAACGCAACGTGTTTTGATTCACCCTATTAGATGAAAACACCTCTGAAATCAAATTTCTCGTTTAGTCTCCCAGTAACTAACTATACACATGCACACACCCTCCTTTCTGTGTCTTCCCTCACTTCCCCCGAAGTCAAACTGCCCTGAGCCCCTCTCCAAATTATATTTGACTCTCGTTTATTCCGTGACACTCTTCTGTTTCAAACTCACCATTTGGTCCCCGTTCACCTCCCCAACCCTACTCTGATCGAAACCTCTTTTTTCCCTCGTCCAGATATAATGTTAAGAATGTTTCTTTTTTATGTTCCCGATTATCACAGAAACTGCTCGCATTGAACAAAAAAAAATTGAAATTAGCAGTTTTGAAGTTCTGAAAAGCCAGAGTGCCACAATGCAGCATGGGAGACACAACCGTTTTTTTGGATGAGGGGCCCCTATTCACAGACAGATTTTTAAGAAACTACTGAGCAGATTTACACCAAACCATGAAAAGGAATATCTACACCACTTCATACTCAAATTAACCTGTCCAGCGGTTTTTGCTCTGTTCCTGTGCAAAGGACATCACTGTTTCTGTAACGGAAAATGTATGGGCTCTGTCAAAGAACAGCTTTTTTTCACGGCTTAAAACATGTTCAACCCTTTGTGGAATGTGCACCACATTTGCTTTGGAGTCGGGCAAAATGTGCATGAAACATCATACAAATCCCTCTGGTGAGTCAACAGTTATCAGCGAGAGAAGGTTTTGGAAAAGTCCAAGGTTCATAGGTTTCACATTACCTACAGGAACACTACTTTCTTACTGCATATATAATTTCAAATATATATATATATATATATATATATATATATATTTATTTATTGATGCAACCTGCCTAGTATTTGAAAGAATTGTTTGGATTTGTGGTGGTTGGGGAGAGTGTTTACACTTCAAGTTTTTTTGGTTGAATTTGCAATAGTGGTAAAGACTAAGGGCCAGATTCTCAAAACTGTTTTTGGCTGAAGCGCATCTCCTCACTTGCACCAAAAAAAGTGCCAGCCCAATTCACAAAGAGCTTCTGAATGAGCATGTGTTACTTAGATGCGCTTATTCAAATGCCCTCCCCCGCCCCATTTATGCATAAAAGATGGTGCTTCTTGGCATCTTAAAGCATAGCCAGAATTCACTAATGGGATGTTCTTTAAAATTCCCAGAAATGAGGGTCATCCCACCTGCCCCTTTTCAAAGAGGCAGGGGGATGCACAAATCATGACAGGGTCAATTGTGACCCTGCCATGATCTTATTTTAAGCGTGACATCCACACTTGGATTTCCATCCCCCAAACAGGGATGGAAATGTTTTGTTTTCGCATTTCACTGAGACAGGCACTTCAAGGTCGGTCTCAGTAATGGGTGCTGCCAACACTAATGTATGCAAGGGGCTGGACAGCGCATCTTTGTGCCACTGTCCGGCCTCTCCAGAAATGCACAGGTCAACTTTGCGAATAAGGTGACCTGCGCATTTCAGCATTGAACACAAATGATAAAGGGCATACTCTGCACCGTTTTCATTTGTGCTCTTTTGGAGAATCTGGACCTAGGTGTTTGTACCTAAACATCACTATTTATACTGGTAGTAGACTTTACTTTTTGTTAGCGTGAACTTAAAACATGTTTTAAATATTTTATTTCAGTGTTCTCTTTAGGGAGTATGACCTTTGCTGTATGTGTGTACTTTGTATAAGTGTATGTCATATGCACGAGTTAGCTTAGGAGCATATGGCCTATGAGCGTATGACCTGTATGTAGGTCATTAGGATGTTTTGCAAATGAATGCATGTCATGTCAGCGTTTAATGTATGAATGAATTGTATACTGAGTATAAGTCTATAATGTATGCCTAGTGAGTGTATGACATGTGAGTATATGTTGTATGTGTTTTTCGTATGTGTGTGTGTACGGCCTATTAGTGTTTGTCGTATAACTGTATGGTGTCTGAGTGTATGGCATTTGAGTATACGGTGTATGAGTCTCTGTTTATAGGACATATATGTTTGTCATATGAGGGTACATCATTTGAGTATGGTGTATGAGTGTATGCCATATGGTGCAGGATATATGATTGGCGTGTGATTATGTGGCATATGAGTGTCTGTCATATGAGTTTCAGGTGTATGGCATGGGCGTGTATGGCACATCAGTGCCTGTCATGTGAATGTATGTTCCTTTTGTGCAGGTTGTGTGAGTGTGTGGCATAGAAGGGTGTGGTGTAAGTGTGTATGATGTACACATATGTGCCGCATAAGCATTTGGAATAAAAGTGTGCAGTTTATGAGCAAATGGTGTAACAGCAGGTGGCATGGGACCACGTGGTGTAAGACTGTAAGCGTTTGTGGTGTAGAAGCATTTGGTGAAAGAGTGTGTCGTAGGTGTGTGGCATAAGGGCACATGTCTTATGTTAAAACAATGGAAAGTAGATTTGGTGGTATTCGAGTGAATTGGGCATACTATGAATTAGCTCAGGCATCCAAACAGTATCTAGAGGAATTGGGTCTTATTATCCCAACAGTGAAAGAGCAAGGTGTCTTTTGGGAAATGTTTAAGAACAAAGCCGTTGAATGGTACAAAGATACAAAATATCGATATCCTAGACACGAGATCTGCTGCTCGGTAAATACTATAATTTCAGACCAGTTTTGGTCTAGTATATATTCTGCAGATTCGATCGTTGTGACCGCAGCGGCCCACTATATTTGGAACATTGCAAAAACAGAGAATAACAATAATGACAGCTAGTAAACAACGGTAACATGAATTGAAAAAGATAACAGTATTTCAATGATCTTTTCATCAGGATAAATTGACATTGATGTTTTTAAGATTGTGTAATAAATTTTGTATGAAGATGAGATTTGTACTTTTCATTTTTGTGTATATTTATTCACTGTTTGAACATGTTGTTTTAAATTTGTGCAAAAAGCCTTTTATCTATATGTACGTAATAAAATACAACACATATGGATTCCCTTACAGCATACAACTTACACCTACTTTCTTAATTATAATTCCACTTCTAGACTAAATCCAAGAATATACACATAACTGCCTACAAAATTAACTCAATTGTTCAAACCCCGTTCAGCCAGCCTAACAGCGGCAACTTTCCAAACGTGAATTATCCCAACCATTAGTCCCCTACGATAACCTGATATACACCTCAGGAAAAAGTTATCATTCCTGATTGTATAGATATTAGCAACATGTTTACTATAATATTAAGGAGGATCTTATGCATGGCCGGGCACAGAGTGGTTACATGGTGAATTCTCCCATCTTGCTGTCCATCGGCACTCAACTAGAATGTGCGTTTATCTTTAGCAATGCCAAGCCATGATCCTCTAGTGCTCAAAACTTCCAACCTATTAAATCTAAGTAACATAAATAATCTACGCATAATAGGTGAAAGAGCAATGTAGATGCATTGATGTGGTGTTGAGGTATCATGTCCTTGGGATTACCTCCCCAGTGCCAAGGACGAGATAGCTCGTCCTTGGCACTTAAGGGGTTAATGAAGGAGAAAATGTTAGAAGGCTTTGCATGGTGAAATACTGAAATCACCAAAACGGCCTTGGCACTGGGGGGAAAACCCATGGCAGTTAAAAGGTTAAATGTAAAGAACATCTGTGCAAATGTAGATAAGGACTTAATTCGAGCTAATTTTTGTGGCTATTCGGTTCTGTCATTTTCGCACTCTCTGAAGGTTGCACTGATTTTTTCGGTTGATTTTGTGCAGCCCTCAGAAAGAGTGAAAAGGACATGCCTGTGTTTTTTTTTTGTATTAGGGGGTATCACCCCCGTAGTCCTCCTTTGCTACTCCCTGCACTCCTCCCCACTGCCCTGCATACAAACACATTTCGTGAACACACACACAAATACACGCATGCACCCAGTGACACACAGACACAAAATCAGACACTTACCCAGCCCACCCCACCTGTTGGCCGCTGCGGACACTTGTGTGAGGCAGGGGCACGAAAGCTTGATTTAGAAAGACTGCTCAATGTGGTCATAGAGCAGTGTTTCTAAATCGATAATTTTTCCAGTCATGAAAACAAAAAGGTAATTTGACCTAAAACCGGCTATTCGCCCAATCCCACTTTTCAGTGCTGACTCTAAATAATTGGAGAAAAAGACCTATACCATATTCCCATCTTGGATTCCAACCTATCTTGAGGAAAAATACCTCATTTAGCTTTGGAATCTTGCAATACAATACTTATATGCTCCATTAAAGGAGTCTTAACAATACCCAGCAAGGAACCTTCTTGTGCACAGATTGGGCCTCATTCTAAGTGTGCTGGTTCAGATTCAACGGTGGTGTTAAGATTACCGGCACCGTTGTTTCCGGACTGGTGCACTACAACTCAGCCGGAGGTTGCCGTCCCGCCCACCAGGTCAGACAGGCCGGGCGGGATGGCTCCCACCTGCAGAGTTTTCACAGGAGCACCGGCACCGTTAGCAACAGTGTAGGTGCTCCCCTGTCCCCATTACCATAGAGTCCTATCTCTATGGGAATGGGGACTAACGAAATTGCCGGCACCTGACTCCCTCACCACTGGACTTGGAATAGCCCACTGGCTTTGGAAGTCAGGCGCCTGTAATTTTTTACGGGTCCGGCAACAACCCGCCAGTAGCACCGGCAGGGTTACCGCCAGACCCGTAATGAGGCCCAATTATCTTTATATACAAAGTACCCTATTAATCCTAATCGTAGTAGGCAGAGATATCAAGCCAAGGTACAATCTTACTGCCTCAATTGGCGTTGAATTTATTCAATCCAAAACGTTCCTCCATATAACACCATCCATTCTATTCACCCAGAAAGTATGATCCTTATATGTTGATTCTAGGGCTTAGAGGTTGGATGAGGAAAGTTTTTGTTAGTAAAACTTTATAATGCCAATGAGACTGTAACCAGCAGTGTTTCTTGAGAATTGTCTAATGGCTGCCATATTGGCCATTGCTTTTGATCTCTTTTTTCTCAGCATCACATCATCTTTCACACCATCCTCAATCACAGGGGCGCCTCGAACACAAGCGACAAGGAGGAAGAGGCTTTTCAAGCCCCCCCCTTTCTATAATCATTGCCCATTTGCAATCATGTCACTGTCGTGGTGGGTGGGTGCATATGTGTCAGTGCTGTTGGTGCCTGGAATGGTTCGTTCGGTCGCCACTGCTGCACACGTACCTGCAAGTGTCTCCACCACGTTACAGTAAGTGATGTATGCTGCCTTTGCGATTACTGTGGGTGCGCACACGTCCCTTTTTGTGTACATAACTTAATTACTGCAGTTTAACTTTATCGTTAGTGTAGCCTTGTTATTGCATTCATTGAAAGGTCCATATTGGTCATGTTTTTTCTTTTCCACCTAGGATTGTGCAACTTTTGCATCCCTTTGCTTGAAGGGGTATGGTGCGCATGAACTATGATGTATGTTTGTAGAAACTGCTAGACCGCTCCCGGACTAGTGTGCTCCCGCTGTTGTATAATATACTCATCCCAGGATTTTAGGTGCCCCAACACGGCGGCATGAGGGAGTCAGTGTTTGGCAATCTTCGGAGCCATGCCCACCCAGTAGCCCGCCCTCAGAGCTGCCGGGTGGGCGTGGCCTCATGCCCTTCACGCTGTCATGGGAAGCTGAATATCGGACTATATGCTATAATATGGGGCTTCCCATGTCAGAGGGAGGCAACTGTACGTTTCAGGGCCACACAATGTCTGCGGCTCTTGTCCCAGGGTTAGTGAACATTAAACTGCACATTGCACACAGATCCGAGTCTGCTCACTATGAAACCATTGAATGAAGAATGGCCTCTAAGAGTTGGACCAGACATTGGGAGCAAAGTGACCAGGAACAGACCTTCCAAAACTAGTGCCCAGGGACCAGAACATTACATCTACATGTGATACCCCTACTTACACTCTGCAAGCTAGACTTGGAGGAAAGATGAGAGCACCCAGCAAGCTCTGCAACAACACAATCTACTGCCAAATACACATCCAGGTCAATCCAAGAGCTGGATTTAGCTCAGTTTGTACTTGTGTGTTTATAAACCAGTTATGAACTTATCGTTTTATGCTAACAGGACTCTACGGCTGTATAGCCCTGATGCTCAGCTACTACAGGTCTTCCAAGCCATGTTTGCTGTATACTTTGCTAATAAGTAACAAGGACAGCACATTAGCAGAGAATCAGGGACAGCGGCTGGCCCTTTCAACTCTTTCAAATGAAAGCGGCATTGAGTCTCAGGGGGCCCCCACTAACAGCCCCGATATTGCCAATCAGCAGTGTAATAACACAGCAATATATGCCTTTATATAATACTCACTTTCTGGGGCTTGCGGTGTGTGCTTTGCAGTGCTCGCCTTACAAGCTGCTACTGGAGCCCAGCCTGCCGTTGATTCCCTTGAGGAAAACAGAAATGTTATCACCTACTTTCATCACTGCTTCCTTTGTGCTCTGCGCTCCTCACAGTGAATTAGACCTCCATAGCGGCCTATTTTTTTGTACTTCCTTTGCCTAAACCTATGCCTCATCCACTGATAACCTGATTCCACTCCCACAACCCTCGCCGCTCTGCACTTACTGGTGGACTCCCTCCCGCCTCCCCATCCCACCCACCCTGCCCTGATTGGTCCAGTGACTGTGTGCCCTGGGTCTAGTAACCCGCTGAAACATCTGAGGCCCCTTTGTGCTCTGCGCTCCTCCAGGTGAGTTAGCCCTCCATAGTGACCTTTTTATTTTGCATTTCATTTGCCTAAACCTATTCCTCATCCACTGATCCCCTGATTCCCCTCCCGCAACCCTCGTCGCTCCGCACTGCTTGGTGCACTCCCTCCCGCCTCCCAATCCCGCCCACCCTGCACTGATTGGTCCAGTGACTGTGTGCCCTGGGTCTAGCGACCCGCTGAAACATATAAGGCCCCTTTGTGCTCTGTGCTCCTCCGGGTGAGTTAGCCCTCCATAGCGATCTATTATTTTGTATTTCGTTTGCCTAAATCTATTCCTCATCCACTGATCCCCTGATTCCCCTCCTGCAACCCTCTCCGCTCCACACTTCCTGATGCACTCCCTTCCGCCACCCCGTCTAACCCACCCTGCCCTGATTGGCCAGTGACTCTGTGCCCTGGGTCTAGTGACCCGCTGAAACATCTGAGGGCCCTTTGTGCTCTGCGCTCCTCCAGGTGAGTTAGCCCTCCATAGTGACCTTTTTATTTTGCATTTCATTTGCCTAAACCTATTCCTCATCCACTGATCCCCTGATTCCCCTCCCGCAACCCTCGTCGCTCCGCACTTCCTGGTGCACTCCCTCCCGCCTCCCAATCCCGCCCACCCTTCACTGATTGGTCCAGTGACCGTGTGCCCTGGGTTTAGCGACCCGCTGAAACATCTTACGTCCGTTGTGCTCTGAGAGGAGGACCGGGTGAGTTAGCCCACCATAGCAACCTATTTTATTTTTGTATTTCGTTTGCCTAAACCTATTCCTCATCCACTGATCCCCTGATGCCCCTCCCACAACCCTTGCTGCTCCACACTTCCTGGTGCACTCCCTCCCGCTTCCCCATCGCGCCCACCCTGCCCTGATTGGTCCAGTGACTGTGTGCCCTGGGTCTAGTGACCCGTTGAAACATATAAGGCCCCTTTGTGCTCTGCGCTCCTCCAGGTGAGTTAGCCCTCCATAGTGACCTTTTTATTTTGCATTTCATTTGCCTAAACCTATTCCTCATCCACTGATCCCCTGATTCCCCTCCCGCAACCCTCGTCGCTCCGCACTTCCTGGTGCACTCCCTCCCGCCTCCCAATCCCGCCCACCCTGCACTGATTGGTCCAGTGACCGTGTGCCCTGGGTTTAGCGACCCGCTGAAACATCTTACGTCCCGTTGTGCTCTGAGAGGAGGACCGGGTGAGTTAGCCCACCATAGCAACCTATTTTATTTTTGTATTTCGTTTGCCTAAACCTATTCCTCATCCACTGATCCCCTGATTCCCCTCCCACAACCCTCGCTGCTCCACACTTCCTGGTGCACGCCCTCCCGCTTCCCCATCGCGCCCACCCTGCCCTGATTGGTCCAGTGACTGTGTGCCCTGGGTCTAGCGACCCGCTGAAACATATAAGGCCCCTTTGTGCTCTGTGCTCCTCTGGGTGAGTTAGCCCTCCATAGCAATCTATTATTTTGTATTTCGTTTGCCTAAATCTATTCCTCATCCACTGATCCCCTGATTCCCCTCCTGCAACCCTCTCCGCTCCGCACTTCCTGGTGCACTCCCTCCCGCCACCCTGTCCAACCCACCCTGCCCTGATTGGTCCAGTAACCGTGTGCCCTGGGTCTAGCGACCCGCTGAAACATCTGAGGCCCCTTTGTGCTATGCGCTCCTCCAGGTGAGTTAGCCCTCCATAGCAACCTATTTTTTTGTATTTCATTTGCCTAAACCTATTCCACATCCACTGATCCTGTGATTCCCCTCCCACAACTCTCTCCGCTCCACACTTCCTGATGCACTCCCTTCCGCCACCCCGTCTAACCCACCCTGCCCTGATTGGCCAGTGACTGTGTGCCCTGGGTCTAGTGACCCGCTGAAACATCTGAGGGCCCTTTGTGCTCTGCGCTCCTCCGGGTGAGTTAGCCCTCCATAGCGACCTATTTTGTTTGTATTTCGTTTGCCTAAACATATTCCTCATCCACTGATCCCCTGATTCCCCTCCCACAGCCCTGGCTGCTCTACACTTCCTGGTGCAATCCCTCCCGACACCCCGTCCCGCCCACCCTGCCCTGATTGGTCCAGTGACCGTGTGTACTGGGTCAAGCAACCTGCTGAAACATCTGAGACCCCTTTGTGCTCTGCGCTCCTCACAGTGAATTAGACCTCCATAGCAACCTATTTTTTTGTATTTCGTTTGCCTAAACCTATTCCTCATCCACTGATCCCGTGATTCCCCTCCCACAACCCTCGCCACTCTGCACTTCCTGGTGCACTCCCTCCCACCTCCCCGTCCCTCCCACCCTGCCCTGATTGGTCCAGTGACCGTGTACCCTGGGTCTAGCGACCCCCTGAAACATCTGAGGCCCCTTTGTGCTCTGCGCTCCTCCGGGTGAGTTAGCCCTCCATAGCAACCTATTTTGTTTGTATTTCATTTGCCCAAACCTATTTCTCATCCACTGATCCCCTGATTCCCCTCCCACAACCCTCGCCACTCCGCGCTTCCTGGTGCACTCCCTCCCGTCTCCCCGTCCCACCCACCCTGCCCTGATTGGTCCAGGGACCATCGTACCCAAGCCATTACTGACCCTCCCAGGGCAACCCTCTGCCCGTGCAGCCCCAGCGGCTAAGGACCTCAAGGCAAAGGACGGCTCCAATGAGACGGCTCCAGATCGTATCTGCAGGTATCCGCAGGAGAAGCACGAAGCCAACAATAAGTATGTTTGGCCAGGGCAGGTACTGAAGCAATTACTTTACACCATACTACCCACCACTCAACCCTAGAATTGAAACTGGTGTAAACTCTTCCATCTGCGGTCCAGTTGCATTTAGAAATCCTGCTTAATAGCATATCTGTGTTCTAGTTTGTTAAGATGGATTTCTGAACTCTGTCCTGGAGGGGCAGAGGTTCAGAAGGCCAGCCTAGTTTCTTGGAACAGGGTAACCTCTGGACAAGCCAGACCAATGAAGGTAGGGATCGCGGCGGTCAAGACTAGGTCTCAAGAGGGGTGAGGGTGACTGAAAGCCCGCAATGAGCACACAAAGCAAGGACACTTACAAATTACTCCAAGCAGGTGTTATATTAGAAATATAGACACATTTATTACAAGGCCTTTGTAACATTGACCGTAGCGAGAAATCACAATAAAACTCAAGTAAACCAACACATCACAATCAAATACAATATATATACAAATACAAATGAGTCTAACGAGTTAGACGCACAAAATGTGTAGACCACCTACATGGG
Organism: Ambystoma mexicanum; assembly: GCF_040938575.1. Lineage (NCBI taxonomy): Eukaryota > Metazoa > Chordata > Amphibia > Caudata > Ambystomatidae > Ambystoma > Ambystoma mexicanum. The sequence goes on along the minus strand of NC_090934.1, from coordinate 893,199,811 downwards.
GAGGAAAACAGGCAGTGCGAATAATAGTTAGACCCAGTTCGCCTTCAGAGGCACCTTACTAGAAGAAAATCCGAGCCCTACGAAGAGTGGAGCCTTGTGCTCAAAATTACCTGCACACGCGGGTGCCAACGGGCCAAGGGGGAATCTCCTCGAGGGAATCAGGCAGTTCAGTTTGGTGAACAAATGAAGATGAACAGAGCTCCGCGACTGAAGCGGAGCCTCCACTGTGGGCAGAAGCAGAGCGCGAGTACCGAAAGGCGTGCTGCTTGACACAGCGGGGAAAAGCTATGGGCTACTGCAGGAGGGCGACCAGTTCCTAGCGATGCTACTCACCGGTCCCCGATGCAGGCAGACCCAGACTTCTCCGTGTCAGTTTTCAGTGCTGGCAGGTTCAGATACGAGCAGGGGATGTCTTGGCGTCGGGTAGATTCTGCGGCAGCAGAAGTTAGAGTTGAGGATGTCCCAAAAGCAGTGAACCCGCACAGATTGTCACCACAGCAGGGCGACAGGACGGCCATGTGTATTTCAGCCCAATGTACACTTCTCACGTCAGACCTGGGAATGCCAAGTGTATGAATCGTGTGAGAGTGGCAAGGACTCGTAATACAACACAACCTGACGGCGGTTAAAGAGCAAGACTCCTGGGTAGGCTGGTTAGTCAACTGGATGGCCCAGAGACACTTCCGAAGGCTTACATGCAGGAGATGGTGAAGATGCCGAGAATAGTTGTTCCCACTATTCCAAGGGGTCGAAGTACCAGTACAGGCCTTCTCGTTCGATCAGAGGTAGAAAGGGTTTTACAAAGCGACAACAGTGCAGAGGAGCAGTCCTTCAGCGGGTCACCAGCGATTCCTCGGTTCAGCCTCGTAGTTGCAGGATACTTGGCTCCTGTATTCCTTTGCTCGTGAGAACTCAGGAGATCGACATGGTAGGGGCGTTTCCAGCCCCCTCTTAGCCACAGTTCCCTTTGCGCCAAAACGGAGGGGACCCAATGGGAGATCTGCCCACAAAACACTCACACCATACGTGGACCTATCACGGACCACGGTGGTCCCAGGCATTCACGACACACTAGACTCTCTGGCACCCAGGATGTGTATTGGGACCAGACATCCCAGCCCACATCCTGGAGGCACACACAAGGCCTGTAGAAGCCCGCGAAAGCATCTGTGTTTCGCAGGAAAGTACATGCCCAAATAAGGAAGGCCCCGGGTCGGCTCGACCTGGGGAAGGTGAAGGGGGCAAGGCGGTCAGCGGACAGGACAAAGAGCCTCGTGGTCTGGCCATTTTGGAAGCCAGGCCACCATTTTGGGCTAAGCGCGAGAAACACAAAGAAACGATCGCTGCCACCAGTCCTGTCCGTGATTCACTTGCACCGTTCATTAACAATCCATAGAGAGTATATAGGGCCTGTAGAAGGCTAGAGACCCAAAAGAGCAGTAACTTGGCTTACAGTGCCCTCTTGTGCCATGTTGCGCGAAAGCTGCAACATGATAAAAGAACTACGGAAGACAACGTTTCCCGGTACTGACTGTCTTAAGGGCATGTCAGTTTCCCCGTAAGAATGGAGCGAAAGCCCAGAGCAGTGCGGCAGAAGGCTGCACTTCTCTGGCACAGTCTAGATCATGGTGAAAACAACAGCAAAAAGTTTAGGGGTTGCCACATGGAAGGAAAATTACCCACAATTAAGAAATATTTCCTAACACTCGCCCCTCCCAGACTATGGACAGGGGGAACTAATCCACCCCTGGATGAGTCTCTTGTTCAGGTCGGTCAAACATTCTGGACAACCCATCAGCATTGCTATGTTGGACACCTGGCCTATGCTCAATAGTGAAGTCGAAGCCTTGTAGACTTATGGACCACCTAAGCAACTTTGGATTCTCTCCCTTCATTTTCATTAGCCACTTTAAGGGCTTATGGTCAGTTTGCACAGTGAAGTGGGCCCATAGAGGTAGGGCCTCAGCTTCCGTAGGGCCCACACGACAGAGAAACATTCTTTCTCCACTGTGGACCATCTGAGTTCTCTGTCCTTAAGCTGGCGACTAATAAAACCAATAGGGTGTTCCTTACCCTTCTCATCTACTTGTGATAGTACAGCTCCTATCCCAGTGTCAGAGGCGTCCGTCTGCACCATAAAAGGTCTTTGATAATCAGAGGCCCTGAGGACAGGGGCCTGGCACAAGGAGTCTTTTAAGCCATTGATGGCCTTCTCACCCTCGTCGGTCCAAGTTACCTTCTTGGGTTTCTTCGGAGTGGTGAGGGCAGTCAGAGCGGCAGCTATGGTGCCATAGTCTGCCACGAAGTTGCGGTAATACCCCGTGAGTCCTAAGAAGGCTCTCAATTGGGTCTGTGTAGTGGGGGTAGACCAGTCTTGCACTGCTTGTACTTTACTGGGAAGAGGCTGTATCCTCCCTCCATCTACTTCATGTCCAATGTAAACTACTGAGCCTTGTCCAATCTGATATTTACTAGCCTTTATGGTCAAGTGGGCTTTCTGAAGAGCCTGGAGCACAATCCTGAGGTGTTTCACATGGTCTTCCCAGGTGGCACTGAAAACTGCTATATCATCCAGATATGCAAGACAGAATTCGTCCAACCCATTCAACACATGATTCACAGGCCTCTGGAAAGTGGCAGGTGCATTCTTCAACCCAAACGGCATTACCCTGAATTGGTAAAGACCGTCTGGAGTAGAAAACGCTGTCTTCTCCTTGGCATGTTCTGCTAAAGCTATTTGCCAATAGCCAGCAGTGAGGTCAAACGTGCTGAGGTACTTGGAGGCACCCAAGGTATCCACCAGCTCATCTGTTCGAGGCAAGGGGTGTGCATCTGTCTTGGTGACAGCATTCAGAGCCCTGTAATCCACGCAGAACCTCAATTCAGAAGTGCCTACCTTTGGATCCAAAACCACAGGGCTGGACCAAGGACTACTAGAGGGTTCAATCACCCCAAGGTCTAACATCTTGTTGACCTTAATGTAAGACCATACTTTGTCTGACATCCTGTATCCCCTACTTTTGGAAGGTACACTGTCTCCTGTGTCTATGTTATGTTTGCACCAAGGTGTTAAAACCAGGCGACTGTGACAACAGGGGGGAAAACTGCCTAAGCAAACTTTTTACCTCAGCCTGCTGATCAGAAGTCAGGTGAGGGGCCACTCGGACACCCTCAAAGGAGCTATCTGAAGGGCCGCTTTGGAACAGGTCAGGGAGAGGTTCAGACTCCTCTTCCTCAACATCTGAAGCCAGTAGCAGTGCTGCGATTTCGACTCTTGGGACGAAAGCCTTCAGCCTATTTACGTGGAACACTTTTGGAGCCTGTCCAGGCCTTCCAAGGTCCACTAAATAGTTAACCTCACCCAGGGGCTCCACCACTGTGTAAGGGCCAGACCATTTGTCCTGTAAAGCTCGAGGCCTTATGGGATTCATGATCAGGACTTGCTGACCAGGTGTAAAGTTGATGAGGGAAGCTTTCTGGTCATACCAATGTTTCACCAGCGCTTTTCCTGCCTTCAATTTGTCACTAGCCAAGCCCATCTGAAGTACCATCCGTTTTCTGAGCCCAAGCACATAATCTACTTCGTTGGTAGTGACAGGGGGAGTGGGCATCTCCCATCCCTCTTTGACTATGGCTAAGGGTCCCCGTACAGGATGACCGAACAGAGGTTTGAAGGGGCTCAAGCCAACACCCTCCTGTTGTACCTCTCGGTAGGCAAACAGTAAGCATGGTAAAAGAAGATCCCATTTTCTTCTCTGAGATTCTTCCAGAGCCCCAATCATGCTCTTTAACATTCTGTTGAAACGTTCCACCAGACCATTGGTCTGGGGCTGGTATGCAGAAGAGAACTTGTAGGTGACCCCACATTCTTTCCACATAGCCTGCATATACTTTGACATAAAGTTGCTGCCTCTGTCAGACACAACTTCTTTAGGGAAGCCAACCCTAGTAAAGATGCCAAGTAACGCTTTTGCAACTGACTTGGCAGTTACAGTTTTTAATGGGATGGCCTCAGGATATCTGGTAGCATAGTTCACTAGCACCAAGATAAACCTATTGCCTGAGGATGTCTGTGGGTCAAGGGGACCATCGATGTCGATCCCTACCCTTTCGAATGGTATGCCCACAACTGGGAGTGGTACCAATGGAGCTTGGATTGGTGAGCCACTCTTACCAGATCACTGGCAGGAGGCACAACTCCTGCAGTGACTTTCTACTTGCATCCCCATCTTGGGCCAGTAGAAGTGCATGGATAACCTTTGCTTGGTCCTCTTAATACGAAGGTGACCAGCAAGGGGCACTTCATGCGCCAACTGCAGGAGGAAGGGTCTTACAACAAGGGGAACCACCAACCTCCTATGGTCTCCTTCTGTAGACTCTGTGGGCTCACTATGCAGGAGTCCACCTTCCCAATAAATCCGATGCATCCCAGGAGGTTCACCCTCAAGCTGGGAGCAGGCCTGTCTCCTTAGGCCTTCCAGAGTAGGGCACTCACGTTGGCCTTCACTGAATTCTTCCCTGTCAGGACTACCTTCTACTAACAAGTCTTTTAGTTCAGGATGGTCGTTGGGGTCAAATACTTCAGGCATCGCCACCTCCTCATCAGGCCCAGGCGATTGACCAACTTCCTCCACCGCAGTGGTAGGCGAGTTCGGGGGAATGTTCTCTTTCCCTCGTTTTTGACTTGCTTACTCCTTTCGCCTTGGGTTTCCCCTTCGGCTGGGGCGGCGTATTGGTCTTGGCCAATGCTGCCCGTGTTTGAGACCGTGTGCAGGGTCTGTCGGCAGTGTCTCCTACGAGCCCTAAAGTTCTGAGCTCATTGCCTAACAGGACCTTTCCTGGGACGTTTCTCTGAATGCTCACTGGAATCCTGACTGCTGTACCATTTAAAGTAAGATTTACAGGTATTACTGGAAACATGCGAGGTGGGCCGTCAGCCAACTTAGTGGGCATCAGAGTAGCTCTGGCAACTTCCTCTGAGTCTACCAATGTAGAATCCACTACAGTTCGACTGCACCCACTATCCCTAAGAGCTGGAGTATCCACTCTATTGATCAGCACACTGTCTTTAAAGTAGTGCTTGGTATTATCTGGAATCCTAGCATAAGCCTCTGCGACTTTAGGCTCCCAGGAACCCAGGGAAACTAAAACTACCTCAGCTTCTATCCCACTGAGGAGAAGGATGCTCCTGTAATCTCTTCTTCCTCGTAGGAGGAGAAGGCCAGATTAGCGGAGTTAACCCCCAAAGGTTTAACCTTACACCGGGGATCCCCCTTCACGTGGTCAGTTGCTCCACAAGCAAAACAAGATCCATTGGGTCTGTTTACATAGCGAGGCTTATTGTAACCAGAGTTCTGTTTCGGAGGCTGTACTCCACTACCCTGTGAGTTCTCTTGTGTCTTAACCTTATTTTTCTTTTTGTGGCCCTTTTGAGAAGAAGATTTATCAGATTCTCCACCCTCCTTATCTTTGGACTTTTTCCCCTTCCTCCTGCTTACCAGGATGAGTTTTGTCCTTATGGGACACTCGATGTTACACCCATAAATCTGCGGCAATGGCAAGCTTCTTAGGATCTCTCTCCTTCAAATCGGCCAAATGCTGCTTAAGCTCCGGGGAAGAAGATGCAAAAATATGTTCAAGCATGACAAGACTTATCATGCCTTCAAAGGTAGAAACCTTATAATCTTCGACCCAGCCAGTCAAGTTTTTTAAGGATTCGATTACATAAGATACCCAAGTACCACCTTCTTTTTCTTATACTCTCTGAATCGTTTTAAATATTGGGCAGGAGTCTTTCCAAACTTTAAAATGAGAGTTTGCTTTAACATTGCAAAATCCGCTCGCTCAGCCTTCGACATTTCCATAATGGCACTACAGCCAGAATGGGGAAGTCTGCTGAGTAACCAGGCAATCTTATCAGCATTGTCAACTTGTTGAACTTCACATGCATACTCAAATGTATTCAGCCAGTCCATAATGTCATTCTTTTCCTCATACACAATGAGCAGATCTTTCGGAAATCGTGGATGAGAGGAGGCCCCAGACCCATGTCCAGGACCCTTGGATCCATTTGCAACCTGAAGCTTGGCCAGTTCCAACTGGTGATCCCTGTCTTTCTGTTTTTCTGCCTGTTTGATTCTTAGCTTGACCCTATTGAACTCACGCTCTTCCTGTAGTTTTGCCATATTGAACTCAAGCTCCTTCTGCCTAAACAGCAGCTCTTGCTTATTGAATTCAAGCATGGCCTACCCATCAACACAGGCAGAGGAAACATTAGACATCTCATCCTCCCTGTCCTCGCGGTCGCGGTGGATCAGTGCAGCGGCAGAACCGTCGGTTCTACCAGTGAGCCCCACCTCCTTCCGCACTGTCCTCAGAAGTAATAGCGTCAAGCTGTGCTTCTTGCCAAGCCACGATTCTTTGGATCATATCCAATTTGGTGCCTTGAGAGGAGACACCTCTCTCCGCACACATCTTTTTAAATGTTTCGGATTTAGAAGCATTTAAAGTTAACAAGGTATTTGTTTCCATACTGTTAGATAGGACTATGGCCTTTTAAAAGTTATACTATGACAATTCACTACGTGTCCTGGTAGGAATAACTTGAAATGCCTTCGCTCGTGCGCAACACTCGATACCCTCAGCCGTATCCCACCGCTGTACACCAATTTGTTAAGATGGATTTCTGAACTCTGTCCTGGAGGGGCAGAGGTTCAGAAGGCCAGCCTAGTTTCTTGGAATAGGGTAACCTCTGGACAAGCCAGACCAATCAAGGAAGCGATTGTGGCGGTCAAGACTAGGTCTCAAGAGGGGTGAGGGTGACTGAAAGCCCACAATGAGCACACAAAGCAAGGACACTTACAAATGACTCCAAGCAGGTGTTATATTAAAAATATAGACACATTTATTACAAGGCCTTTGTAACATTGACCGTAGCGAGAAATCACAATAAAACTCAAGTAAACCAACACATCACAATCAAATACAATATATATACAAATACAAACAAGTCTAACGAGTTAGACGCACAAAATGTGTAGACCACCTAGATGAGGAGGAAAACAGGCAGTGCGAATAATAGTTAGACCCAGTCCGCCTTCAGAGGCACATAACTAGAAGGAAGTCCGAGCCCTATGAAGAGTGGAGCCTTGTGCTCAAAAGTACCTGCAAACGCGGGTGCCAACAGGCCAAGGGGGAATCTCCTCGAGGGAATCAGGCAGTTCAGTTCGGTGAACAAATGAAGATGAACAGAGCTCCGCGACTCAAGCGCAGCCTCCATTGTGGGCAGAAACAGAGCGCGAGTACGGAAAGGCGTGCTGTTTGACACAGCAGGGAAAAGCTATGGGCTACTGCAGGAGGGCGACCAGTTCCTAGCGATGCTACTCACAGGTCCCCGATGCAGGAAGACCCAGGCTTCTCGGCGTCAGTTTCAGTGCTGGCAGGTTCAGATACGAGCAGGGGGACGTCTCGGCATCGTGTAGATTCCGCGGCAGCAGAAGTTAGAGTTGAGGATGTCCCAAACGCAGTGAACCCGCACAGATTGTCACCACAGCAGGGCGACGGGGCGGCCGTGTGTATTTCAGCCCAATGTACACTTCTCACGTCAAACCTGGGAATGCAAAGTGTACGAATCATGTGAGAGTGGCAAGGACTCTGGTCAGTCAACTAAATGGCCAAGAGACACTTCCGAAGGCTTACGTGCAGGAGATGGTGAAGATGCCGAGAATAGTTGTTCCCACTATTCCAAGGGGTCGAAGTACCAGTACAGGCCTTCACATTCGATCAGAGGTAGAAAGGGTTTCACAAAGCAACAGCAGTGCAGAGGAGCAGTCCTTCAGCGGGTCACCAGCGATTCCTCGGTTCAGCCTCGTAGTTGCAGGATACTTGGCTCCTGTATTCCTTCGTTCGTGAGAACTCAGGAGATCGACATGGTAATGGTGTTTCCAGCCCCCTCTTATCCACGGTTCCCTTTGCGCCAAAACGGAGGGGACCCAATGGGAGATCTGCCCACAAAACACTCACACCATACGTGGACCTATCACGGACCACGGTGGTCCCAGGCATTCACGACACACTAGACTCTCTGGCACCCAGGATGTGTATTGGGACCAGACATCCCAGCCCACATCCTGGAGGCACACACAAGCCTGTAGAAGCCCGCAAAAGCATCTGTGTTTTGCAGGAAAGTACATGCCCAAATAAGAAAGGCCCCGGGTCGGCTCGACCTGGGGAAGGTGAAGGGGGCAAGCCGGTCAGCGGACAGGACATAGAGCCTCGTGGTTTGGTCATTTTGGGAGCCATGCCACCATTTTGGGCTAAGCGCGAGAAACACACTTAAGCGCCAAAAGGAGCTCAAAAACACAAAGAAACGATCGCTGCCACCAGTCCCATCCGTGATTCACTTGCACCGTTCATTAACAATCCATAGAGAATATCTAGGGCCTGTAGAAGGCTAGAGACCCAAGAGGGCAGTAACTTAGCTTACAGTGCCCTCTTGTGCCATGTTGCTTGAAAGCTGCAACATGATAAAAGAACTACAGAAAACAATGTTTCCCGGTACTGACTGTCTTAAGGGCATGTCAGTTTCTCCATACGAATGGAGCGAAAGCCCAGAGAAGTGCGGCAGAAGGCTGCACTTCTCTGGCAAAGTCTAGATCATGGTGAAAACAACAGCAAAAAGTTTAGGGGTTGCCACATGGAAGGAAAATTACCCACAATTAAGAAATCTTTCCTAACATAGTTGCATTTAGAAAGTCTGCCTAATAGCATATCTGTGGTGTAGTTGTATTTAGAAAGCCTGCCTTATAGCATATCTGTGGTTGAGTTGCATTTAGAAAGCCTGACTAATAGCATATCTTTGGTCTAGTTGCATTTAGAAAGCCTGTCTAATAACATATCTGTGGTCAAATTGCATTTAGAAAGCCTGCCTAATAGCATATCGGTGGTGTAATTGCACTTAGAAAGTGTGCCTAATAGAATATCTGTGGTCTATTTGCATTTAGAAAGTGTGCCCAATAGCATATCTGTGTTGTATTTGCATTTAGAAAGCCTGCCTAATAGCATATCTGTGGTCTAGTTGCATTTAGAAAGCCTGCCTAATAGCATGCCTGTGGTGTAATTGCACTTAGAAAGTGTGTCTAATAGCATATCTCTGGTCTAGTTGCATTTAGAAAGTGTGCCTAATAGCATATCTATGGTGTAATTGCATTCAGAAAGTGTGCCTAATAGCATATCTGTGGTGTGATTGCATTTACAAAGTGTGCCTATTAGCATATCTGTGGTTTGTGGTCTAGTTACATTTAGAAAGTGTGCCTTATTGCATATCTGTGGTGTGATTTCATTTACAAAGTGTGCCTAATAGCTTATCTGTGGTATAATTGCAAGTAGAAAGTGTGCCTAATAGCATATCTGTGGTCTGATTTGCATTTAGGAAATCTGCCTAATAGCATATCAGTGGTTTAGTTGCATTTAGAAAGTGTGCCTAATAGCATATATGTAGTGTAAATTGCATTTAGAAAGTGTGCATAATAGCATATATGTGGTCTAGTTGCATTTTGAAAATCTACCTAATACATAACTGTCACCTAGTAGAATTCAGAAAGTCCACCTAATAGCGTATCATTGGGTTAGTTGCCTTTAGAAAGTCTGCCTAACAGCATATCTGTGAGGTAGATGCATTGGAAAGTCTGCCTAATACATAGCTGTCGCTTAGCAGAATTTAGAAAGTCCACCCAATAGCATATCTGTGTCTAGTTGCATTTAGAAAGTCTGTCTAAAGCACCTCAATGCTTTACTTGCTTTTAGAGAGTCTGCCCATTTCCATAACCGTGGTCTAATTCCATTTACAAAGTCTGCTAATAGCATATCCGTGGTTTAGTTGCATTTAGAAAGTTGACCTATTTACATATCTGTGTTCTAGATGCATTCTGAAAGTCGGCCTATCAGTATATCTGTGGTCTAGTGGCATTCTGAAAGTCTAAATATAAACTGTAATATAGTTGCACTTAGAAACTGTGAATAATCTCACCCTATGGTATAGCAAACATGAAAACAGAGAATAATCTCACCCTGTGGGATAGTTGTACTTAGAAACTGTGAATAATATAACCCTGTGGTATAGTTGAATTTAGATACTGTGAATAATCTCACTGTATGGTATAGTTGAATTTTAAAACTGTGATTAATCTCACCCTATGGTATAGTTGAATTTAGAAAGTGTGAATAATATCACCCTATGGTATAGTTGAATTCTAAAACTGTGATTAATCTCACCCTGTGGTATAGTTGAACTTAGAAAGTGTGAATAATATCACCCTGCGGTATAGTTGAATTTAGGATATGTGAATAATATCACTTGGTGGTTTATTTAAACTTAAAAACTGTGAATAATCTCACCCGGTGGTATAGTTGAACTTAGAAACTGTGAATAAAGTCACCCGGTGGTATAGTTGAACTTAGAAAGTGCAAATAATTGCTGTGGTACAGCCGTAGTGCAGTTAATCATAGAGAGTGTGTACAACTAACATCCGGTGGTATAGTTGAAGTGGGAATGTATGAACAAAATCATCCAACGCCAACTATAACAGAGTTTAAACTAATCCAAACCATGAGTCCACCCAACCCACCAAGGTCTGCCGAAAATGACCCCCTCCTGCCCGTTTTACCTCCCACCCTCCCCTTCCCCAAACCATCCTGCCCTCCACGACATCCCCTACCCATTCCCTATCCAAACACCAAGCCAGAGGGGCACGATGATGAGCCAACCATCCTAAGACCACTGCTCCTCCCATTCCCTCCACCCACCCACCATCATCATACCCGCTCCGTCCGCTCCCCTGACTAACGGCTGGCCTAGCCTCCCAAGCACACCCAGCCCTGCTACCATCCACTCCCCACTCCCATCATCAACTCCCCCCATCAACCTCCTCCGACCCCACTCCTTCCCTTCCCTAAAAATTGCAAGCCTTGCCCTGGCAAGAACAGTAGCCGCTTTCCTTTCACCCTCCTACCATCCTAACCTCTCTCACACACCAACCGCAACAAAAACAATGAAGATAAAACGTACCTAGTGTCTCTCAATCTCTCAGTACACATCGCCACTCCTGTCTCGACCCGCCTCCTCATCCTTCCAATCTCGATCATCACCACCCTCCCCCCTGCCTCACCCTACCTGTAACCCCTCTCCCTCGAATTCTCACCGACCACAACTGAAACTCCTAACCCCCCACAACCCACCTTCAAATCCTTCAACCATAATCCAATCAACCCGTCACACCAATCAAACCCCCCAAACCCACCAACTCAAATGCCTGCCTACTCTTCCCATCGACCATCAACCACCCCCCCTCGCTCCTCATTTTCAACCCTCTACCCTCCCATCCCCCACCTCGGCAACACCCTCATCATCCTCCTGTACCGAAGTAAATTGCATCCTTTTAAATGCCCGCTCTGTAGCAAAAAACAGACACAGCATCTTTGACCTCCTCGCCTCTGACAACCCGACCTGGTCTTTAGCACGAAAACCTGGTTCTCTGATGACTTCGCCCCTATTGCCAATGAAGCCTTCTCCCCAGACTACTCCCTCATCCCACTGAACCGTCCCTCTAGAGGAGGAGGAATAGCAATCGCCTTCAAGTTTCACTTCTACGCCTCAATCATCGACAACCAGCCATCCATTCCTCCCTGCGAATCACTCCTCGTAAAACTATCGCTCCCCCCTTCATTCTCCCACAGCTTTCTAATCATCTACAGACCACCTGGCTATGATAGACAATTCTCAAACAACCTCTGCAAATCTATTGCCGCCCTCCAACTAAACCATCCCACCCTCACCCTTCTAGGAGATTTCAACATATGGCTTGACATCCCCACCAACCCTATGACCCACTCTCTGGTTGACGGCCCAGACGCAATTAACCTCCATACCCACATAAACGGGCCGACTCACTATAAAGGACACACACTTGATGCCATCTTCAGCTCCCACAACCTGATACATCTAAACACCTCCACCCCTATCATCTGGTCCGATCACTTAATTGTTTCTTTCGCCATTCGCTCAACCAACCCGCTCCCCTTCCCGAACCAGAACCTCTGAATCTACGCAAATGCTGGAAGAAACTAAAAATCCTTCCTGACCTAGCCAATGCACTCCTTCAGTCTACTCCCCTACCCACCTACCCAATGAACACCTAACCTCCGACGCCTTTGACTCATGGCTCAACACCTCACTAATCCCGCTCACCCCCTATTGCAAACCATCAGCTCGCCATGGCCTTTTTCCTAGATGGTTCACACCAGAACTGAAGACCACTAAACAACTATATATATATCCCTAGAACGCAAATGGTGGAAAGACAAAACAGCCCTGAGTAGATTCACCTTGGCCCGGCACAATCACCACTACAAGGCCGAAATCCGGAAAGCTAAAAAAGCCCATTACAACTCCAGAATCCTAAACTGTAAAATCCCCAGCAAAGAACTTCACAAAATCATCGCCAAATTCAACATACCATCATGTACCACCACCCTTCCCACCCCCTCATAATCACTGTGAGACTGACTCTCTCTACACTTTTACACCACAGCTCTCGAAAGAACAAACTCTCTAACCAACAAACTAGCTCTCTTACACCCACCACACAATCCACCCACCCTACCTGCCATCCCACCGCCTTCGAAAGCTACCGAACCAACTTTCGACTCCTTCATTCCAGTATCAACTGACCAATTTCTCAAACTTCTCTCTGCATGCAAACCATCCGTCTCCCCGCTGGACCCCTGCCCAGCCACAACCCTCAAAGAAATGTTTGCATCTACCTGCTCAGGAGAACACACAAGAACCATCATTAACGATTCCCTCTCCTCGGGAATCTTTCCCGACACGTTCAAAACATTTCATGTCAAGCCTATTCTAAAAAAACCTTCCCTCGACCTTCTTGAGGCCAAAAACTACCACCCCATCTGAAACACCAGGTTCCTTGCCAAAATCATTGACCGAACTGCCTACTCCCAACTAAATGCCTTTGTCGAAGCCAACAATCTCCTAGACCCTGCTCAATCAGGTTTCAGAGCCCGACACGGAACCGAAACCACCCTAACCTCAATCTGGGATGACCTTAAAAAACTGCTGATTCTGCGGATGCACCGCACTAATCCTTCTTGACCTATCCGCCGCCTTTGACACAATCAACCACTCAATCCTCCATGACCACCTCCACTCCCTGGGAATCCGTGGAAACGCTCTCAAATGGATAGCATCCTTCCTCGACAATAGGAACCAAATGACCCTACTCTCCACCTATGCTTCCCAAGCCCGACCAGTCAACACTGGAGTTCCAAAAGGAGCATGCCTATCTGCCCTCCTGTTTAACCTCTATATGGCCACGCTCCCATGAATAATCTGCTTGCACAATATCCTGTGCTACAACTATGCCGATAACACATAACTAATCCTAAAACTCCTGAATTCAAAACCCAACTGCCAACCCAACCTCGCTTCCTGCCTCCTCGACATAGATCACTGGATGACGACAAACCACCTCTTGCTAAACCCCTCCAAAACTGAAATCATGGTATGTGGCAACACCAAACTTCTTCCACACCCGCTACCCTGGCCATCTGCCATGGCCAATTCCCCGACACCCTCAAATTCAGTAAAAAACCTTGGATGCACCCTAAGCTCAGACCTAACCCTCTTGCTCCAAGTCAACAAAGTCTCCAAGGCCTGCCACTGACACCTTAAAACTCTTAGGCACATTTTTCCATACCTCTCATTTCCCAATAGACTCTCCACGGTTCAATCAATTGTTATGTCAAGACTGGACTATGCTAACCCCCTCTACCTCGGAGTATGATATGATATGATATGATATGGCATTTGTAACGCGCCTATATACAAGTGTTTCAAGGTGCGACGAGGCAGGGAGGGAGGAACAAGGGGAGACAAACAACGATCCTACTAGGCCAGGTGTCACTCAGATCGTGCAAGTGCATGGGTTGAGGGGAAGGGAAAAGTGCAAGGGGGAAAGGGAGAGGGGAAAGTGCAGTACAGGGTTAGTAAATACAAGATAAATAATAAAGTACACGCGTACCAACTGACTAAACTACAAAGAGCACAAAATGCTGCAGCCAAACTGCTTGGCCCAAGAGATCACATCTCCCCAGCCCTCAAAACTCTGCACTTGCTTCCGGTTGCCTGAAGGGTGACCTTCAGAACCTTATGCATCTCTCACCGAGCAATGCATAAAACGGAACTCAATATCTTCAAGACAAACTAAAACCCTACCATCCTTCGCGCACTCTAACATCAAGCTCTGCCGGCCTCCTAGTCATACCAAAAACCAACTCAGTCAGGTTAGGTGGATCATCATTCTCAGCCCTGGCACCCACTCTGTGGAACGCACCCAACCCCATATCTGACTCACCAAGGAACCTCATGTCTTTCTGCAAATTACTGAAACCATGGCGCTTTCTCTAAAATTGACTCTTAACTCAAACTGGATAACAGCAATCAATGACCTTAGCCCAAAGCTGCTACATCATAATAACAATCCAGCATCTTGATCCGAGCGAGAAATCGAAAACTAATAACTGCTAATGTAAATTAAAATGGATAAACTGAATGGAACAAGTGAAGTGGATGACAGTAGTAAAGTGGATGAAAGGAATAAACTGGATGAAAGCAGTGAAGTGGATGAAATTAAGGAAACGGATGAAATAAATGAAACAGGCGAGAGGAACAAAGTGGATGAGAGGAATAAAGCGGACGAGAGGAATAAAGTGGACGAGAGGATGGAAAGGTTGAGTACATGATATGGATGGAGTGCACAGAATAGATAGAGTGCATGGAATGGATAGATGGCATGGAATGACAGAGTGCATGGAATGAACGGAACAAATGGACTAGATGAATCAAGTGCATGATATGGATGGAGTGCATGGGACGGATGGAGTGCATGGGACAGATGAAGTGCATGGGATGGATGGAGTGCGTGCGACAGATGATGCGAGTGGAACGGATGAAGTGGGTGGAATGGTTGAAGTGGGTGGAATGGATGAAGTGGGTGGAATAGATGAAGAGTGTGGAGCGGATGAAGAGTGTGGAGCGGATAAAGAGTGTGAAGTAGATGAAGTGTGTGGAGCGGATGAAATCTGTGGAGTGGATGAAATGTGTGGAAAGGACAACATGTGTGGAAACGGATGACATGTGTGGAAAGGATGAAGTGTGTGGAAAGGATGAAGTGTGTGGAAAGGATGAGGTGTGTTGAAAGCATGAAGTGTGTGGAAAGGATGAAGTGTGTGGAAAGGATGAAGTGTGTGGAGTGGATGAAGTGTGTGGAGCGTATGAAGTGTGAGGAGCGGATGAAGTGTGGAGCGGTTGAAGGATGAAGTGCGCGTAAAGGATGAAGTGCGTGTAAAGGATGAAGTGTGTTTAAAGGATGAAGTGTGTGTAAAGGATGATAGAACAGATGAAATGAGTGGAACGGATGAAGTTTAAGGAACGGATGAAGTGGGTGTAACGGATGAAGTGGGTGGAATGGATGAAGACGGTGTAACAGATGAAGTGGGTTGAACGGATGGAATGCATGGATCGGAAGAAGTCCATGGATCAGAAGGAATGCATGGAACTGATTGAACAGATGGAGTGCATAGAACTGAGGGAGTATGTGCAATGGATGGAATGCATGGAACAGATAGAGGGCATGGTCTGTACTTTGAGCAAGAATGGTTGGAGTGCATGGAACGGTTGGAGTGCATGGAACGGTTGAAGTGCATGGAACGGTTGGAGTGCATGGAATGGTTGGAGTACATGGAACGGTTGGAGTGCATGGAACGGTGGGAGTGCATGGAACGGTTGGAGTGCATGGAATGGTTGGAGTGCATGCAACGGTTGAAGTGCATGGAATGAATGCATGGAGTAGTCACTACGGTTGGTGCGGACTCAACGGATGGAGTTGAACAGACGAAGCCTACTGAACAGACTGAGTGAATAAAACAGATAGAATAAATGGTTAAGATGTGCACTCTATCTCAAGCACCTACTGAAAACCACCATATCACATCACCACGCTTACTCTCTTCTATACACCACCACTCAACTAGAACACAGCAATACTATGACATATTCGGTATAGCTGTTCTCATACCAACACCTGCCACATACTCCCCATCATCCTAACTAAACATAGCTGGCTGCACACCCGCGAGCCTTGGCGTTCTCCTCAGGCCTAAAGCAGCCAGAATCAGTCTGGTACCACCCTGCCAGAACAAACACATACTCCTGATTTCCCAAACACCACACCTACCGCTAAGAAGCAGCTATCATACGAGTGCCACACCTGATGCACACATATCCGGTGCTCACACGCACCTTATGACTCTCTCTCTCTCTCTATTGACTTGAACTACGGTTCCCGAGAGCGTTCAACCAACCAGCGCCTTGAGATCATACCAATGGTACATAAGGTGCTATATAAATGCAAAGTAACATAACATAACATAAAATAACATAGCCCAAGTACGGATAGTTGTATACGCTATCAATAACACCATTGGGACAGTTTATGGGCCTCCTTAGGAGATGGGCGGTAACCCGGCAGTAAATACGCCAGAATACTGCCCAGCACAATTACCGTAAATGCCACTTGGTCAGGCAGTATTACCGCTGAAGCACAAACGGCTGTGGTGGTGTATGTCCCGGTTTTATTTTAGTCCATAGGAGACAATGGGTCATTTTTGGTGCAATTACTGCCACAGTAATTGCACTGAAAATGGGCTTGATAGACAGCGCATTCACTTCCTGCTCAGAACTGGCAGTGAATCCTCTGACTTTCCCCCAAAAGTCGTAATTGGGTGGTGCAGTAATACGGCAGTAACACTATTACCGCCTGTTAGGCAGAATCATATGTAGTACCCTTTGGGAACACCACACACTACAAGTGTAAGACTACAAGTGTAAGTGCAAACTCACCTTTGGTGCAAGCCTGTAATACACAGTATTTGGTAGTGGTGGCTGAGCAGCCAGACTTATCTCAAGAGTAAAGTGAGCAGTACAAAAGGTTACACAAAGGACAACAATTACTAGGGTTCAAACAAACACTGATTCAATGTTTCTGAGTAAAAGAATGTACATTTATATACACCATCATTTATAAAACAGTTCACTATCATAAAGCAGCAGAAAATCACAGTCTTAATATACTACAATAACACCCATTCAACTCTGGACAAGTTAAGCTCAAAATGAAGTGTGAGCAAAATGTCAATCCAGCAATTTAAAAGGGAGAAAAGACAAGGTTATCCAAAATCAATCGCACCAACAAGTTATAGGCAGGGCAATCTAGAAAAGGCTACTACAACCACGATTCAAGTCAATAGTTCTGGGCCAATGTTAATGGTTCAGAGTCTTTGCAGAGGATCACACAGTTCAAAAGTAGTTTGCGGTTAAGTCTTTGCGAAGAGTTCAAAAAGAAGTTGGACAGAGTAAAAGTTATTTAAAGGAGCAGAGAAGGACAAGCCTTCAGAGAGGTAAAAGATTTTCTGCTTTTTCACCGCAGTCGGATGGAAAGAAAGACATAATTGGCACAGTACCTTTAAAGAAGAAGAATGCTGTAGCTGAGGCAATTGTTCCTGGCAGTTCCTGCAGGCTCGCAGTTCCTGAAGAAGGAGGACAGCTGGAGGGTCCTGCACTGCCCAGAGAAGAAGCCAGCAGCGGGGCAAAACAATGAATAAAAGGTGCGCTCCTTAAAAACCAAACTGGTTCTCTTCCCACTGGCTTTCCCATCTACTGCAGTGATGCATAGTAAATTCAACCAAGATGAGGAGCGGTGCCTGGTGTTTGGTGAGCTGGTTTTTCCCACCAAGCTCAAGGGAAGAAGATTCCTTTCAGATCTCCTCTGTCGTCGAAGTTTCAGACAATTCGGACCTGCAGCAGGGCTTCACCAGGTGTCCAGTAGTTGCAGCAGTCGTCTTCCTTCAGCTTCTCTTTGGTTCTCTCATTCCAGTGTTGACTCTGCCTTCCAGTCCCAGAGACGGGCTTGTTATGCACCAAATCCCCCATTCACACAGCCTGGTTGTCAATCACACAGCAGGGTGACTGTCCTGGCAGGGCAGCCAGCTAGCCAATCAAACAAGAGTGTGACTTGGGTCTCCAGGGAGACCCTGTGCAGGGGGCCTCAAACCCCTCCCTCACATACTGTCCACCCAGAAGCCTGCCAAAGGACGGGGAACAAAGGAACCAAACCGAGTTTGGTGCACATAGTAAAACACTAGAAAGACCTTTACAAAAAGATATGGTAAAAAAACGCGACCAGAACCAAGTAAAAAATAAAAGTGGATTACCGGGTTTAATTTGAGGCTACCACCATAGCCTCTAATGGTACCAAAAGCTATTTTCATAGTCTGCAGTAGAAAAAAAATGGTAGATACCACTGACACCAGCCATCTTAGAGAAAGGGGAACATAATAATGTTGCATGAGAATCAGACAAAAGGGGAATACTATTAACCCATCCAGTACTCTATTGGAAGATAGGGTGTACTGGGTCTGTAAATTTAAAAAGACTAATAAAGTCAATGGTAACTTTACATGTTCTGAAAGAAAGTAGTCAGTCCCAGAAAATGGAGTTTAAATTGAAATGTCTGCAAGAACAACCCTGTGTCACGGCACTAAAGGTGCAGGGTGACACCCAGTAAAAAGATGATGCCTATGGAGTGGGTGAGACTCCATAGTCCATGAGCATAAAAATGTACAACACACAGCAAAACACATGTAAGAGTGGGAAAAAGGCTCACACTCTTACCAAGTAAAAAAAACGAAACCCTAGAAATCTAGCTACCTGCTGAGGGACTCAAAAGGTAAGGGAAATTGTACCGCCAAACTTCTGATGATGCCCAATAAACAGATGCATCGAACACGTCCTACCAAAAGACATGAATTGAATCTTTTCAATATTAACATTATGTCATTACTTTTTGAATATTCTAGGATGACTCTGGCACTATGACTGATACCTGCGTAGGTTCTATCAAAATTTACAAATTCATCAGCATATCCGAGCTACCCTATTTTTATATGGCCCAACTTTGGAGGAGCATTATTAACTTTTTCTTAGGCCGACCATACGTCAGAGACATATAGATTATATATGAGGGGGGCCAACACACACCCTTGTCTGACCCCCTCCTAATCAACACTGATTCAGGGAGCTCACCCAGGCCATTTAATCTCATGCAAGCCATATTGTCATGATACAAGATTTGGCATGCGTAGAGCAGATTACTAGGGAGCCTCATGTTATCCAATTTCATTCATAATGTGTGCCTGTCAACAGCGTCAAAAGCAGATGTACAGTTAACAAACAGACATTTAATGGAAGGACATCCTTCTGCCTGGATTGCTCAATCAAGGCGTTGACGATAAGCATGTTCATATTCATCGACAAACCCCATAGAGGTCAGGGGAGAAGTTCAGATGTTTCTTGAATATATGTTGGTGTTCAAGTATTGCTGTTATTGTAAATCATGGATTAGAAGAAAATGGAACTTGCCTAATTTAGGGCATTGCCCTCCAAAATGGCCATTAAAGGGGAGAAATCGTCTTTCCTGGTTTTGAGATTGACCACTTTCCCTATTTCTCTTTAGCATCTCTTGATTGGGAGATTTGAGATGGAACAGAGGTGTTGCCCTAACCCCTAAACATTTATAAAAGTACTGTGGGATGTAATATATTGTGACATGCGCATTTAGCGTAACACTCTATAAAACTGATCACTGTGCTAAAGCGACCTTACTAGATGACAAGCATTCCTGGATCTTCTGAGATGGTCCCTTGTTTCATTGAAATGTCCTAGACAAATATATGTTTGCCAGTAGTATCTACCTCCCCTATATTATGAAATCATTATTGACGATTTTGTGTAACTTTTTTTGTTATGTTTTTTGTAATGTGTTAGATTGTGCTCATCATATGTCCTACAGACATGGGTCTGTTATCATTCTGTTCCACATTTAGCCTACTTTAATGGTATAATGTCAAAATCTGTAATTCACTGATGAGGTTGTGTATAAGTGACAATTTTGTGTAACATTTTTTTCTAATGCTTTCTCTTGTGGTCATTGTATAGCCTACAGACATAGGTCTGGTGTCATTCTGTCATTCTGTTCCACATTTCACCCACTTTAATGGTATACTATCCAAACTGCAATTCCTGAGGCATTTCAAGTCCATTCACTGGAGCTCATTCAGGATGAAGTTGTGTATAAGTGACAATTTTGTTTAACGTTTCATATGAATCTGGTGTCATTCTGTTGCACATGCATCCAACTGTGTGGTATCCAGTTGAAATCTACAATTCCTAATGCACTTGAAGTTTATTAAATGATATTAACTGAGTAACACTTTGACTTGGGGTAATTGTATGCCCTAAAGATATGGGTCTGCTGTCATTCCATTCCACATTTCTCCAACTTTGCTGGTATACTGTCCAACTTTAAAATTCCCCCAAGGGGGAGGGTGGAAACGAAGCGAGCCCTTGGTGGGGTGTCCCTACAATAAACCAAACCACTGAGTTCAACGTGCAGCAGTCACCAGAGGGTAAGCGAGGCGAGCACCTCGGGCGATAGGCACCAAACGCGCCAAGGGGGAGCCCTCTTAGTAAACAAGTATAACATCACTAGTCTTAAGCTTAAGAATTGACCACAACATTCTTAAATTCATCGTTTTGGGCCAAGACACAAGCAATCTTAACTTGCTAAATACTTTATATCCATTACATGTGATTTTACTGACCACAATTACACAGTGGTAAATTTAATTGCAGACAAAATACCAAAAAGGCACAGCATTTTTTTTTTTTTTACATTTTATTTGGGGGGTTCCCCTCCCAAGCCGCCTGACTTTTTACCCTTATAACACCACCCCAACCCCATCCACCCCAACACCTTTATCCTCTATCCTTTATTTATTTAACTAATGATGGCAGTGTTTTTCGGTATTATTGTCCACTCTGAAATGTACAACGCTGTAATGTTTTAGATATATTGACTAGATACCTTTATATCAATGCCATTTTTGTTTTTTATTTTTCTGATGATGGCAAAGTCTTGAATTTTGTCATGGTACATGTCACTCTTTTTTTACCCAGTGGCAATTTAGCAGTTGGCCTGCCAAAAAATCCCATTACTAAAGTGACAGCTCATATGTGTATTGCTGCACTTCAATTAAGGTAGACCTTGCATAGAGAACAAATGGAATTGGAAAAGCATTCTGTGAGGGGCATATTTCTTGCGCAGAGTTGGCTTCCTGGCTACCTTGTTTGGCCAAGGCTAAAAATTACCCGCACAGAGCTCAATTTTCTTTTTTTAAATGGGATCATTGTGAAGTGGGCAGGAAATACTTTAAATTATCCCTCCCTTCAGATGTGTATGCTCCTCTGGCACCAATTTTCTGTGTGTTAAATGCTTCGCTAAACAGCAAACTGGTGGCCGATCTCTCTTCCCAGCAGGCTCCCTCGTATGGAACAGCCTCCCCCTTCCTCTTCATCTTGAGCCAGATCTCCTCAAATTCCAGAAGCTCCTCAAGACTTTCCTTTTCACCTCCTCCTTCCCTTACTCCTATGTTAAACCCCACAGCTGCTGAGATTGGTGACCAGGGCCCTTATGTGTTCTCCTGGGTCCTGGCCTCCCACAACCAATCACCTACAGCCTCCGCTCCTCACAGCACTTTGCCTTTTGCACCCACTGGCCTGGGCCACCACAGGCTTGCACTTACCTATTTATTGGTGGTTGACCACTCCCCTAGGCACTTACAGCTGCTCACTCCCTAGCACTTCCCACTTGATACATCTAGCACTTAGCCCCTTATCCCCATCCCTTCTCTCTCTATGCAATTGCACATTCTGAATGTTCAAAAGGCCTAGTAGGTTCACCAATATCGTACAGTGTTATATTTTTTTTCCTCCCATGTTCCCTCCCTGTTGCCCTGTCGGCACTTTGAAACACAATTTGCTTGCTGTAAACGCACCTTACAAATGCTCAATAAAATAAAAAAAAGATACATCTGTATGGCAGATTTTGATGACCTACTCCACTTGATATTTTTCTGTCACACATATACCATACCCCGCAATCAATTCTTGCTCCCACTTCCTAGTCCTTTGTCTTTCAAACAATGTAGATCAGCTTTAATATATTGTTTAAAAGCGACCACACCATTAGCTGCTTCATCACTTCTGATGTACTTTAAGTCCTCATTGAATATGAGACACAAAATGCTCAAATCAAAAGATATATAAAGATATTTTTTGGTACTTGATTTTGATATACTTTTTGAATGAGTAAGGACTCTTAATTAATAAGAACCTCTTTATACTGATTAGATTCAATTTAGGTTTTTACATCTGCATACTAGGGGTGATCTTTATTTGTATTATGTTTACCCATGTTGATTGTTTTTGTAACTTATCAAATTATGAGTACTCATTTTGAATATGAAATTATTTTATATATTATAAGTTTGATGGAATTGTATATTCCAAATAAACTTGATTTGTTGATGAGAATATAAAAGGTAGCATGGGTAAAGTGCTGAGAAGTCAGGTGCACTCCATTGAGGAACAAGCAGGCACACACTGGTCCCTGAAAGGAAAGGATCTGACTAGGTGTCTAGCAGAGAAACAGCAGAAACACTATGACCAAAATGTGAGCACCAGAACAAACAACTTTGTTCAGGATAGGACAATAATTCCAGTTGCTCAGTTTTCAGCTTCATCAGACACCCATGGCCTTTTCTGAAGAATCTTCATTGTTTCCACTTCAATCTCCTTTCCACCCCCTGACCTTTCCTCACCACTTGCTTCACCTATTACTAAAAAGAGTTGTAAGCCTTGTGCCATTCCATAATTTCTCTTCGACCTATAGTTGTCACTCTCCTCCTTCACACCAGATGCTTCTTCCACCAACACTGTCTTCTCCAGCTTCCAATCCCTAATATATGACTCATTCTCCTCTCAATTCCCACTGCTTACTTTCACCCTGAAGTTTCAGCATCGTCAGCCATGGGTCACCCAATTCATACACTATCTCTGCAGAGACATGCATCGTCTGCTGCCCACATGGAGGCGTACTCATCCACATGAGGACCTGCAGCTCTATTTCCCTACCCTGAACTCTCTCAATTCTACTCTTGATAGAGCAACAAGGGAAATCTACCTAACCCTCATTGACTCTCACTCCAATCCTCGCCGGCTACAGGGCATCCTAATCTTGCTACTCACTCCTCCTATTCTATGAATATCAACTACACTCTCACATTTAATGACCTAGCTGAATACTTTGAAGCACACATTTCCAAAATTAGAGACTCTCTCCTAACCCTCCTAACACTCTCTCCTTGTACATGCTACAGTCTGCCTACATTCATCCTCTGCCTCTATCACCCGCTTTAGTCATACTAATAATTACATCAGTGCTATACCTATTGATGAAGGCTAACCCCTCTTGTGCCCCATTGGACCCTCTTGCTCCTCAGTTAGTGAAGCCTATCACCCCTTTAGTGGCCTCTGACCTTGCTGAACTCTTCAACTCTGCATGCTTTCCCTTTGTTTTCAAAATAGCCATGGTTTTCCCTCTGCTGAAAAATCAAAGGGCTGCCCAGAACCAACCGTCTAACTTTAACCCTGTGTCTCACCTTTTGCACTACTCTAACATACTCAAACAGGTTATGATCACATGTCTTTACCAATTTCATAGACATCCACAGCCTTCAAGACCCCTTAAATCCGGGTTTCCGCTCCTGTCATTCCACAGAAACTGCTCTTATGAATGTGTCCAACTTCATCACCTCTGCTAAGCACTCCAACATATTCTCTATCCTAATTCTCCTTGACCTATCTTCTGCCTTTGACACTGTCAATCCCTCTTATCCTCTTAGTACACTCTCTCCTTGGGATTCATGATCAAGCTCTTGTCTGGATTGAATTGTACCTTGTACCTTGCAAATTCTCTGTCTCCTGGACGGACACTTCCCAACTCACTTCTCTAACTGTTGGTGTTCCACAAGGATCCGCTCCTCTTTACAATCTACACCTCTGGTCTTGCGGCACTCATCTGCTCCTTTGGGTTTGTCTACTAACTTTTTGTGGACGACACAAAGATCTTCTTCTTTATTCCTGAACTCTCCCCGGATCTCTATAACAGCATTTTCAACTGCCTTGCTGCCATTAAATATTGGAAGGCTTTGCACTCTCTGATGTTAAACTCTACCAAAACAGGGGTGCTCTTCTTCCCTACACAAAGAATGTTCTCTTCCTCTGCCTATCCAGTTCCCAGATCCCAACTGACACTCATCCCTATTCTTCTTCAGTTAGAAACCTCAGTATCATATATGACCCTTCTCACACCTTCTCTATTTTCATCTCCAAAACTGGAACAGCAGCTCGCTTTAACTTCAGCCATGCACCAGAAACATGCAACACAGTGAAAAAAGAGATGCACAGGAAGAAATAAGCCAAACAAAATCTAAATACATACAATAATTACTAGCAAAAAAGACCTACTTATATAATTGAGGAGAAACAGAAGAGGCAAAAGTTACAAGGTTGTGATATAACATGGGATTTTGAATATTATTTTCTGTTTTGGATCATAAAATGATAACACCTTACAGTTGAGATAGTGGCAGTACAGCTGGTTTTCCACATAATATGCTCTAGAGTTTTTCTATGAAAGCAACTCTTTGGTTTGTCAATAAATCTTATACCAGTGTGTCCTCTTCCAAGTAAAGGACAATTGAATTGTACCGTAGGTGTTTTCTTTTGCAGCAATCAAAGAAAACACATTTTTTACTGTGTGAAATCCCATGGTGAAGCATACCATGTTATTAAAGGAATGCAAAAACATTTTCTAGACATCAGATCCTGCTTAGTCTTCAGGTTTACCTAATTCATTCGAGTATTCAGTCAGTAAGATCAGAATGTTCCCCCACTGCACTCTGCATAACAAAAGAGAATGGGTTCCCCTCATTGATTGATCTTTTTGACTGACCAAATTTGTTTTCAGAAATGTATGCAAAA
Organism: Ambystoma mexicanum; assembly: GCF_040938575.1. Taxonomy (NCBI): domain Eukaryota; kingdom Metazoa; phylum Chordata; class Amphibia; order Caudata; family Ambystomatidae; genus Ambystoma; species Ambystoma mexicanum. The sequence goes on along the minus strand of NC_090934.1, from coordinate 893,174,739 downwards.
TAATTCAACCGCATGTTTCTAGACCCTGCCACATTAGTCTACAAAAAAAGCAAAACAAGCATTGTCAAAGCCAATTGATTTGGTGGAATTTACACTTGTCATTGCAATTTGCATTTCCAGGCATACCTTTTTGTCAACCAAGTGAAGAAAAAACCCACTGCAAAGCAAATGCATCCGGAAGGGCCAGTTATTTCATGGCTAATATTACATGACCTGTTAGCCTCTGCTGACTTCGTAAAATACTTCTAAGATTTTGCATTGGTCACTTAGGAATGAAGCCAATAGCTTACACTTCCTGCTGCTTTGGCACAAAAAATGCTTTTGGTATCAGCACCATCTGGCGTAAAGCTGTGCCAGTATGAAATAGAATAGATACATAGATGATATATAAGACCATGTGTAGGTTGGCATGTACTGCTTGAAAACTATCATTTGCACACGGATGTATATATTGTTCTGTACCAAGACACAGTTTACCAGTCATGTCCATGCCAAGGTATCAACATTGATGTAAACATGCTAGTTATACATGTTATAAGGACAAATTGATAGTGTGAAGGCCATTAGTAAATTTCCGGTTGTGAGATATTTGCCCAACATGAGTGACTTGCTATTTACTTCTGGAGATATTGAAGCAGTGCTTGTCTGCAAATATCATGCTTAAAAACAGAGCTTAAGTGTCATGCATATCTCAAACCCTCTAATCAATCAGGCATACGAAATGGTTAATTTGGGATAAGAGTAAACTTCTTGTAGACTACACTACATATTATGCTTTCAGTGTTGATCCCTCTTACAAATTCTCCATGTAGCCACCACATTCTCTAGTGTAAGGGAGAGAAAAAGTTAATTTAAGAGAAAATTAAAGACTGAGAGAGAAAAAGAGGGGCATATGGAGAGGGGAAAAGTGTAAAACATAAATCATCTGATATTGGGTTTACAAAAAGGGATATTGTAACTGGGAGATTAACTGTGAAAGAACTGAGACTTTGACAGTTACTGGAACTGAGACAAAAGACATGGCCTCAATGTGCCATCATCCGATCCCCTAACAAACTGAAAACTGCCTTGTTGCGGTTGTGGAATGGATGGCCAATAATTGGCTCAAAATTAATGGTGCTAAAACAGAGGTTCTCTTGGTTGGATCAAATATTGCGGGACAGCCCTGGACTTGTGACTATTGGCCTTCCTCCCTGGTTCCATGCCCAGAGCCTACTCCAATAGTAAACAGCCTAGGGATCAAACTAATGGCTAGGGGCTCTAGAGAAGCCCAGATCTCTGCAGTCTTCCAACTAGGCTACACAAAAATGAAAATCTTGAAAAAAGTCTTACCATTTCTACCAGCTGCACCTATGTCCAAAATGGTGACTGCTTCTATCATGAGTTCCCTTGATTATTGCAATGACATCTATCTGGGCCAACATGAGATGCTATTACAATGCCTCCAAACTCTCCAGAACACAGTGGCGTGCCTTGCTCTGGGAGCCCCCAGACTGACTTACTTTTGGTACCCACTTTATCAACTGCTTTGACTTCACAGTAGGAGTCGAGTCAAGTTCAAGGTGCTTTGTCTCGTTCACTGTGCGACTAACGGCGCCGGGGCAGAATATTTACATTTTAAACTTGTGTCCTATATTCCTAGTAGGGCACTTCACTCTGCAAATCAAACTTTGCTGTGTGTTCCCAGGTTTCTTTGTGCCAGAGAGGGGGGAAGATACTTTACGGTGCTTGTGCCTATGCTTTGGAATGCTTTACCATTGATCTTCGAAATCTTTCTGAATATCTTCCGTTCTGAAAAGTTTTAAAAAACTATCTGTTCTAGTCCTTGTCTCTTAGCAGCCTTTACCTCTTACTTTTTAGCGTCTTGATGCCTTGCAGTCTTTGTTGCACTCTATAAATATCTCTGCAATACAATAAAATGCAAAGATGAGGGATGAAGGGTGATAAACTAGGTATTCTAGGGACAAGGAAGAGTAACTGGAGCAAGGCAATGGAAGAGGGAAATGGAAGAGGAAGACACTCTGAGATGAGGAAGAGGATGACAGACTTAGATGAGAACATTGAAGAAGGATTAAGGAGAAGGAAGAGGAAAAGGGACTGGGGTAAGGAATAGGAACATGGTTTAGGATGTGTTCAAATGACTAGGATAACATTGAGGGTCCAGGGCCAGTCATAGGGACTGGGACATGGGCTTGTATGAGAGATTAGGATGAATACTAGAAAGAGGAGATAGGAGGAGGAAGAGGTGCAAAGATGAGAATGAGTGACTAGGTTGAAAGGAATGGACTAGGACAGGGATAAGGGACTAGGACAAGCCAGTGTTATTAGGATGAGGACGAGGGACTTGGGTGAGGAAGAATGACAAGGATGTGGGATGAGCAAAGGAGGAAGAATAATAGGGATTTAGGTGATGACAATAAAGATGCAAAAATGATGAGCAAGTAGAAGATGTACTGAGTGAGTAGGATGAGGAAAAGAGACCAGGACTAATAAAACAGACTATGAAAAGGATGTGGGATTGGTATGAGGGATGGGTAAGTGAGATGAGGAAGAAAAAGAGGGTCTTAGATAATAATGAGCAGTATTGAAAAGGATGAGGATTAGGATAATGTAGCAAGGCGAGTGTGGGGAAGATGACAAGGAAAATAGACTTGGTTGAGGAACAAGGATGAGGAGGAGGAGGAATTAGGACAGGGAAAGAGGGACTGGGATTTAGGAGGAGGAAAGGAAGAGGAACAAGGAAATTATAGAGAATTTGGATGACGAAGAGGGTGTATGGTAATGAGGAAGAGGGACATTAATGAGGGAGAGGAACTTATTGTTGAACAGAAAGAGAAACTAGTATGAGGAAGCGTAATTAGCATAGGGAAGTGGGAGTAGAATGAATAATTGAAAGAGGACCAGGAAAGGGAATGAGGAGTCACTAGGATTATGACAGTGGCATAGGATGAGGGAAAGGGACAGCAGATAGGTACTAAGATGTGAAAGAAGGACTAAGATGAGGTAGAAGGACTAGGACAAGGAAGAAGTGCCAGAAGAAGGGACTAAAACATGGCACTGGGATAAGAAGAGAGTAAAGGTCAAGGAAAAGGGACAAGGAAGAGGGACATGGTCAAGGAAGCTGGAGTAGGATGAGAATTAGGGTGAGGAAGAGGTACTAGGATGAGAATGTCAGGGACAAGAGAAAAGGAACATGACGCTGGACAAGGAGGAGAGAGGGGGCAATGAAGAAAAGGAAGCAATAAGATGATAACAAGGAAAAGGTACGTGAGTGAGGTAGAAGTACTAGTGCAATGATTTGGAAAATTCACTAAAATGAGGGAAAGGGACAAAATGATGAAGAAAGACTAAGAAAAGTTTAAGGGATGTGAAAGAAAGACACATAGGTAGGACTTGGCCAAGGAAGGCATACTCATAATAGAAGTATGGAAGAGGATGAGGGACCAGGATGAGGAAGAGGAACTATAATGAGGTACTAAGATGATGAAGAGGAAGATGTACTAGAATGAGGAACAAGAAGAAGAAATAGCAGAGGGAAAAATACGAGGGGTATGACACAGAGAAGGGGATAGGACAAGGGAGAGCAAATAGGAAGGGATTGGGGCAAAGATGAGAAAGTCAGACAAGCAAGAACAAGAGGGAGAAAGATGATTTGGTAGAAGGACTGGCATGAGAAAGAGTGATTTTGTATGCAGATGAGTAAGAAGGACTAAGATGAGGAGGAATAGATCAAGCAAGAAGAATAAGGAGAGATTTTGATGGCGGACTAGGACAAGGAAGTTAGACTCGAAGGAGGACGAGAGATGAGAAATAGGTAGGGACTAATATCATGGACAGTAAGAGGTGCTAGAATGAGGAAGAGTGAATAGGAAGATGAAAAAAGACTGTGACTAGGAAGAGTGATACAAAGGAGGTATGAGGACTAGGGACACTGACAGGGAAGTTTGACTTGAATGAGTAAGAGGAACAAGGGAGAAGGGGTAGGATGTGGAAGAGGGGGTAGGATGAGAAAGAGGAAGTGGGTCTAAAATGAGGACAAGGAAGAAGGACTAGAATGTATAAGGTAAGAATGGGATGAGGGATGATCAGGAGAAAGAGGAACAGGGATGAGAATGACGGTCTAAAGACAATGATGAGTAGACATGATAAAAATGAGAAAGAAGCAACATGACAAATAAGAGGGACATGCAGAATGGACTAGAATGCAGGACATGGATACAATGTGGGTACTAGGGTAAGGAAGAGGGGCTAGGACACAATAGAGAAATATAGGGGGAAGATATAAAGTTAAAAAATAAACAATTTACACACTTCTCATGTTCATTAACATAGCATTAGTTCAAAGGGTTGACTTGCTAGGCTGACAAAGAAGAGCCATTGAAGGCAAAGTAAGCAGTTCATGAAAGAGCATAATCAGCCATGCTGTCTGAAATAAAAGTAGACAGTGTTATGTGCTGGTTTATAGGAAATATTAAAGTATTTCATCTGCATTTTGTTGTGCATTTTTTAACAATGTGAATTGCATGCAGTCATTTTATAAATGTCAACTAACTTTAAGCGTGCTACAAAAGAATTAGGGCTTAGAATAAGGGAACAATTTGTAATCGTACATCTTCTTTTTTGTATTTGTTCAGCTTAGGAGTTTATTTCATAAAACATCCAGCACCATTCATGTAGTTTACCTAAAAAAGACCATTTCAAATCTTAGATTATTCCATAAAATGTTCTGAAACTTTCCTTTAAGCATCAACAAGATGTGAGCGGAATTGAACTTTTAAGGAAAGGTTTACAAGCCTGCCATATTTTATTAATTCATATTTGCAGCACAGCATATTTTGTAATGTTCATGTACAATACAGTATGACAAAGTAGTAGCAGTAGAAAATTATCGTAACAGATTTTTGACATTTTAACCACTGTGCCAGATTCTGACTTGAGAGGTAAATTGGCTTGAGTTGTTTCCTACAGAAAACTTGAGTAATGTTCCCCTATGGAATTGCCACTGTTATTCCTCCATACCCCAATGGAGCCCTCGGAGATTATTTACAAACTCAGAATATGGAGAATTTACCCTAATATACAAGTGTAGCAACATTGCAATCCATCCCAACTGTACATCAAAATTGGAAGCGGCCTCACTGGAGCGTGCTTCAGAGATCGGAGGTGTGGCTTGATTTCTGCTTCCTGCTTTCCTCGTTTTTTCCCGTCGAAGCACGCACAGCAGCGCTGCGAGGTCCTTTCCTCGAATTATCACATCGGTGCGCAGCGTTCTGTGGGACACGGAATACTGCGGAACACTGCCTTCTGCCTTCTGTTTGGCTTCGTGGCTTCGTGCCTGCACTGCCTACACTGCCCTCATCGTGGCCCCACTGAGGAAGCTATTGTAGAAGTCTCCACAAAGTGATGGCTGAGCTGAATGAGCGGCGCAGAAAGGAGCCGCCTGCCTGGCTTGATTCGAGTCTGAGGGCTTCCCAATCGGGAACAGCCTAGTGCGCCCAGGAGCGACGGGTAAGACAGCTGGGACTTCTTAGTTCCAAGAGTCCTGTTCTTTGAAGAATTGGCAATTAGAAGCCTACTGTGGCTGGCTTGAGGTGCTTGCTGACCTATAGGTATAGGCTTCGCATTATGAGCATACAGTAATGTTGTCTTTAAATAAAAAAAGACAGAAACCAAATAGCTTGCGCCCTCAGCTTAGTTTATTTTTCACTTAAAGTTCCAATTTTTGTGCCCTCTACACGTGTTTCACTATCTTAGGTTTCAGAGAGATCTTCAGGAGGGAATAACTAAGAAATGAATTCCATATTTGTTCGTTATACAATTGTTTCTCAAAATTGGATCTAAAAAATAAAGAAAAAAACATATTTTCAGCATAATGTCCTTTTGTGTGAGTTGCAGACACTAATATAAAGCTTATATACTCACTCACAAATTTCTCTCAATCTTGTTCATTTGATTTGAACATCTTAATTTCCATGCGGTAGTTCCAATTTGAAAATTGCACACTCTGGGCTAGGAAAAGATGGACACTTCAATTAGCTAATGTTGTGCGCCTTGCCCCTAATCAATCAATGCCTAATATCTAATCTGATCCTGAGCTTACCTTAATTTTTGGTAGATATTTTCAAATTCTGCTCATGCCTGATAACCTGATGTATCTGTTGGTTTTCCTGCCGTTCTTATATGTGGTCGGTGTAGCGGTCATGTGATAGCCTCAATCACCTGACCGCTCCTCCTTTTTTGAGAATGAGATTAATTCATGCGGCACTTTCTAACTTTGTTTCGTTTTCACTCACGCTAGCAAACGCGTGACCATAATGGATGCTATGGCTAATTCAATTCACGTGAAATGCTGCGTTGCGTGATCACGTTTGGGCGCCATTTTGGTTTGGGAAAGGTGCTCTATTTTACTAGCTATTTTCGTTCCTAGCCATGACTGCTACATAAGAAAATATTGTCACTAATGACATAGTGTCCTTTTACTAGTAAGGACATTTTTAGTAGTGTTATACTACTTCCATCTTCTACTTACCTGTAATTCCGACAATTTTTACGAATTATATATTATGTGTTTGCAACTCACATTTACAATTCATATTTACAATTTACATATACAGATTAAAGGCTGAACAATACATAATATGCAAATTCCAAAGTGGGTTCAGGCAGGGATACTCTACGGCACTTAACATCATGGTAATGGACCTTCTTAGGTCGCGAGAAAGGTCAGGGGGCAGCCTCCCTTATATGTCCTTTATATAGATTTCTTGGCGGCATTCAATTCTATTCCTAGAGGCCATTTGTGGCAGAAATTAGAATTATTGGGTTGCACAGAAGGCCTGATATAATATCTTAGATTGCTCCATCAGAATACCTCAGTAAAAATAAAACTAGATCAGGAAGGTCACACTACAAGAAGTGTTTACCAAAATAGGGGGGTCAAACAAGGTTGTGTCACAGCTCCTTTAATATACAAGCTATATGTCCATGACATTCCTGCGGCCATAAGTACTGTAATACAATGTCCCCCGAAAATAGGAGAATCCCTCTGCCTTGTACTAGCATATGTGGACGACTTAGTAATTTTTTTATCATACTATCAGTGGGCTATGCAGTGGGCTATGTAGGTTGTCCACCACCCTTTGGGAATATGCTGAGGAAAATGACCTTAAAATCAATCTGGAAAAAACGAAGGTCATGAGATATACCAAAGGAATACTACCCGTGTACAGCTCAGGGTAGGCACATTGCCTACATCCCACAATATCGATACTTGGGCATACAATTTGAGATCGCTGGTGACTACAGAACATGTAAAAAGTGACGTGCCATTAGAGCGGCACAACTGACAGCCCTGTTCCATAGATTTACAATTAATCAGGGAGGTTTTACTATTTGGGGTACACGACAACTGTATATACAAGTTTTATCCCCAATGATTAACTATGGTCTGGAAGCTCTACTTGATATCGACCCGAAATGGTTACAGGTGATAGACAGGAAATTCTGGCGCTCCATTCTGGGCCTACCACCAGGCATACCCATGGAGATAATAAGACTGGAACTTGGCCTGATCTCATTGAAAGCGATAGTATTAAAAAAGTGTGCCACACTATATCTGAAAATGATTAGTAACACAAGGAATGGGTTATTAATAGCAGCCCTCCAAGAGATGTCAAAGGCAAACTCTCTGTGTTCTACCAGGAAACAGATGACTAAATTATTTGCTGATATTGGGTGGCAAATAAGGGCAGGAAGTGACTCAGAGGAGGCACAGAGGACACTGGGAAAACGCATAGAGCTCTGGGAATGGCTGGAGAACTACGATCATCTCTGAGAGTTAAAAAGCTACCAGTTCGTCCAATACAGATTATACAACACCACAGAGCTACCTGAACCTGTGCCCAGCAGTGAGACTTAGACGCTCTATTCTACTACTAAGGCTTGAACAATCACCTTCACTAATGGTCACTGGTAGAAGGGACAAGATTGCAGTAGGATTACGGCTATGTCACATATGTAAAGAACAGGGCCAGTTGGAGACAGCTAAACATTTTTTGGCAGAATGCCTTAAAATGACGAGTGTTGTTAACCTCCTTTTGGGTAAATTTGTACATAGTTACGAATATATAAAGGAGGAACTATTCAGGCTTCATTGTATTAACTCCAATATTATGAGCCTACTGATGGCACTGTATAACATCTGGCTGAAGGTTGAAGTCAGCCTAGACATAAAAAAATATAAGGAGCTAATGAAAACAAGAAGCTGAACTAAAACTCCTGGAACGCAAGTAAACCCTCTATGTGACCTGGCAATATTGTTATATAAGGTGAACGAGACACTATTCCAAGTTATTATTGTTCCTTTGACTAAAGACCTGGATGTGCATCCTGAGCTGTAGTTCACATGCCTAGTCAATATGTGATAGGCAGTAGAGCGCTGAAACTGGGAGTATTGATGTGTTTATATGTAAGATGATGATATTACTGTTTGCTTAAGAAATATTAGTTTTATGAGAGATACTGATCTGTACATGTATAATATGTTTTATATGATAATTTTCCTTTTTAAAAATGTGTAAAGTTTCAATGTAAACTAAATCACAATAAATATTATTATTAGTAACAGTATTCCAGTTTACCATAATTACTACATATGATTCCTCCTAACTCTTAAGCTTGCTAGTTCTGTAAACACTGCCTAATGTAAAACAGAGACACTTTCTGGAGAAGCCTTTTTAATATCACTTGCCATCAATATGTTCATTCTCATTCTGTCCCTGTTACAAATGTTTCTAAATGTGTAATAGAAACAGATACAGCAGAACCCATTTTATTTAGTGTATCACTTGCTTTGAGTACACATGCTCACTCTCTTCCCATCCCCCAGTGAAATACTTGCTAATGTGCAGCTTCTAAAGCAATTCATAAAAAAAAGAGTGCTTATCGCATGCTCCAAGTAGTGGCGGTGCAAAAAATGTGGGGTCCCCCTGCGAGCCATGCTGAGCCCCACCCGCACTTCAAGCTCCTTAACAAAGCACAGGGCATGCCACATCCCAGGCCAACCCAGACCAAGACGTGTGCGCAATGGCCATGATTCAAGTTTACACACCGGACACCTCCAGGTGAAGGATGAAATATTTTTTGTTTAATCAAAGCTTAAATGTTTCACCTGGCACACTTTCTGTGAAAAATGGGTAAAAGGCCAGACAGTTTGCACTCGGTTTTGTAGGGTAACGTATGAGAAAATGCAATAGATGCAATTCACCAGAATAACACAGGTGTCCTTTCCCAATGCATTTTCATGCCTTTCCCTGCAACGTATGCCAGTATAATAAACATTTTCATACTGGATGTGCCCATACATTTCCATGCTGGTTCCACCAACATATGCCAGTATTCCCATATAAGTACATACTCATGTTTGTTTTAAAATAAGTATCATTACTGACAAATCTGGCTCTGCCAATATATGCCAGTACTCCTATGTAAGAACACACTCCTGATGGTTTGGCCATTAAAAGTGACATGCCACAATAGGACAAAATATCCAAACTGGTTTCAATGTTGGCCAGTCTAGACTCATATAAACACTTATCACGCTTGCCTCCTCATAGATGAATAAAAAGTCATGCTACAGTAAGAAATAGCAACAGCGCTGCTCCAAAATGTCAGCCTAGCAATGTAATGTTACTGATCATGCTTGCTTTATCAAAGATGCCCAGAAATAAATGTCATCCAACAGTAAGTGATGACTATACTGGCGGCATCAAAATGCCAGTCTAGCCACATAATAACAGGCATGAACGTGTCTTTGCCCGAAAATACCAGTAAAACATGCCAAGTCAATTAAGGATGTGCAAAAAATGCTCTAGTGATTCCCATACACACACACACATACACACATTCACATTCCTACTCATTCACCCACCATTCACTCACATTCTCCACACAGGCAAGCTCCCACCTACCCAAAACATTCAAACACACACTATGACAGTCATACCCATTCACCCACCAGTCACACTCACACATACACCTTCTCTCATATCCACTAATGTTACATTCTCCACACAGGCACATACCCACCCAGAACATTCAAACAAACATTCTCCAGCATGGGGTCTGGCATAGATTCACATTCTCATGAATATTCCCTATCTACAGGCTGTGAATTCTCAGTAAAAGAAAAAACAGTTTCACTTTCACTTTAAAACTGTATTTCTCCTCTAAACCAATCACTGCCATCTGGCCCGTTCTGCCGCCATCTGATGACAGTCTCTCCCTATGCTCCATCCCTGGTGGCAATATTCAGATTTTTATTGTACGCTTCAATTTTGGGAGACCTCAGATTCCTCTCCGAGCTAATTTTGTGGTTTGTGTTTGTGTTTCGTAAAATTTAGGTAAAAAGTTCGAAGATCGACACCATAAATGCTTGTAATGCCTGCATCCACATCATGATGAGGAGGGATGTGAGGTATGCCGTGGTTTCTTGAAGAAAACCGAAAAAGACAGATAAGACTAGCTGTCAGTGTGGCTCAAGTCGAACAAGGCCTCTGACGCAGCCTCGGGTCAATGTCAGGTCTCATCCAGGACCAGCCGTTTCGAGGAGCCTTCTCCCTGCGGGAGGAGGTCGGGATCCTTTGAGGACACCCCACATGCAGAGGTCTAAGAGAAGGCCAAGCTCTGCTAGCTCGGCTGGGTTCACCGCTGATGCGGGTCCTGAGTTGGGCAAAAGGTGTTCGCCATCACCATCATCCTACATGGTGTGCCTCCCAACGCAAGGAGCGTCTTCGAAGTGAAAGTCGCTAACCCCATCCAAACCATATGTGTCTGCGGATAGTCCGATGAGGTCAGGTGAGGACTCGTCGAAACCAGCAAAGGCTTCAACAAAGGCCAAGGCAATGTAGGCGACAACGACACCGTCAATGAAAGCAGCCATAAGCATTTTGTCGTCTAACTAAATGACATCCACCATGGCTCTGAAAGACAGTGGGTCCAAGAAAGAGGTGGCGGCCACCCAGCGGATGTCCTTGCCCCTAAGGTGGGATATGGCTACAGAAGCAGCGGTGAAGGAACCGGCACTAGGGAGAGACCAGATGGCCGCACCGGTCCAAAAAACTCCTGAGTGGGAGAGGGAAGCACTCCCACCTGTGGAGCCTTTCAGGTATGCGGACCAGAAGGCTACTGAGGATAGACCAGAGCAGATCTAGTCTAGTACTAACGAGGATGATGATCCTCACAAGGTATGTTGCTTGGACCACGGAGGGGGAGAACCTGAGGGAGGACCTCAGTCCCCAGTGCGGAAAAGGAGACACACTAGCCTCGATCCGACTGAATTGTCTCTGTTTACCCCTAGACCTAGGGATGTGTCTATGGACATTTTATCCACCCTGCACACACTGGGCACCGAAATCCAACTAAGGATGCTGGCGTCAGGGCTGGCACCTCGAGATCCTCCGAAGATAAACTCTCCCCCCGCGAAAGAGAAAGTCCAAGGGCGGCGTGGGTCCTTGGCATCATCTCACCCCCCGCCACTACCACCTCATCAGTACAAGATTCCTACAGGAGCTCCGGTACCACACAGGCACGGACACAGCTACCATGACTACTGGTACCAGTGAGGACAACAATATCATCATGGCAGACGGGGAGACTCTGCATGTGTACAAGCCCCATAGGACCTCCCCTTATGACAAAGTTTGATCTTTTCATTCGATCATCACGAGGGCCTGAAAGCTGTTTCAGTTAGTCCCTGAGGAGACGAAAAAGGAATGCTATATGTATCAATGATGCAAGTCGAGCAGGAAGACCATCATGTCCGTCCCCTTCCTGGACGACATCTGGGAAGAGGCCCTATACCTTATGAAGAATCCAAGTGCCCTGATGAAATGGGACAGATTGGAGAAGAAGTACAGGGTACCTGACTCAGCGCCCATGTGCCTAAGATCTCAGGTCTGGCTGGATTCGGTGGTCTCGGCTGCAGCTAGGAAACACTTGGAGAACCCGTCATCGGCAGCCATGTAAACTGTGGACCAGGAGGGTAAAAAGCTGGATGCGATGGGCAAGATGATAATCTACACAGCAGCCTCTACCATTAAGGGAGTGAACACAGTAGCCATTTTGTCCCATTATGACCGGGAACTCTGGTACAAGCTGGGCCATATCCTGGACTTACCACTGGAGGATAAGAAGGTTGAGGCCCTGAACATTTTCAGGGTGGTGAGGTGGCCTCGGATCACACCATTATGGTGGCGGTTGATATCGCAGACACAGATTTTCACCACATGGGGAACAAGGTGTCTCTGCACCATCAAGGTTAGTTGAAGGCTACGAACTTCAGACAGAGCATTCAGACCCAGATGCTGGATATGCTGTACGATGATGAAAACCTTGCAGTCGACAAGTCTTTACAGTCGAAAAGACAGGACCCCACAGATTTCCTATGGGATTTCTCTGTCAGGCTCTGCCTCTAAACATCAGGGCTGCTTGCAAATCAGGATACCATTTAAATATAAATATAAATTCCATGTGTCTGCTCCAAGCTACAAATGCTAGAGTAGTGGTCGTGGGTGGGACGGAGGAAATGGTTATTCACTTCATCCACAATTCCCCTCACGAGGAATTGTTATTCAAACTTCATGGCCACGGTAAAAAGTCCCCTGCACATATACGGTGGCGAGGTATAAGGTTTTCATATCTGTGGGCACCCTCTATCTAAGTGCGTGTCTTGCAGGGCACCGGTAGGAATCCTTCCCGGGTAACATTCCCAAGCTTAGTGCCTCCCCGTTTAGATCTGTGGTGTCCTTGCATGATTGGAGACCGTGTCAGGAGAAGCCACGTTCAGTGCGGAAAAACACTCTCTGGGAGCTTCGACATGACCAGGTGGATCGACTATTAACAATGCAGCACCGCCATACCTTACAGAGAGAATGGTCAGGAGAATTTCGAGTCGCCCATCTAGAGCGGCCAACTCCCACTGCCTACAGATACCTAGATTTAAGTTAACAAAAGCTGGAGGTAGTAGCTTCCTGGTGAAAGCCGCGCAATCCTGGAACGCATTACCCCCAGCCCGCAGAATGGACCAGTCCTACTTCAGCTTTAGGCACAATACTCTAAACTGGCTGCGAGCCAATGGCACTTGATCTCTGGAAACTCTGCCATATATACCTATGTACCCGCCTATGTATGTACCCTGCTGTACCTTATCACTGTACCCAACTGCATTTTCTTGTTGACTTTACTGTGTGTATTCCATTGTGTAACTAAGCCTTAAGTATCAGTGTCATTGTTTGCGCCCAGCTACCTAAGGGTTTGGTGCGCATTACCAAATAAATAAACAAACAAACAACAAATGGGGATGACCCCAGATCGATCTCTTCATGATGGCAGTGAACACCAAGTTCCCGAGGTTCATCAGCAGGTTCCTTCAACTGAGGAGCATGGGGGACGCATTCTTTTTCCCCTGGGAGGGACAGTTCATATACGCTTTCCCCCCATTTCCATTCCTACGTGTGATCAACACACTCAGACAGTGCCACTGCAGAATAATATTCATTGCCCCGGCGTGGCGGAGGCAGATCTGGTGTCTGGACTTACTATTACAGTCAGTGGCTCATCCATTGGCTACTGCTGTCTCCGAACCTTCTTGTCAGACAAGGGTTGGGGGGCAATCTGCATCACGACGCAGAGTCCCTGAATCTGAGGACATGGCTCCTGCAGCCCCACAGTTTGGAGGTTATTTATTTTATTGTATTTATTTGTAATATAGTTCTAAAATAACTTTTATAAAATGTAATCTCAACAATTCAGTTTACATACAATACATACACGGATTAACATTTAAAAATGTAAAAATCATTCACAATTACCCTCATAAGTACTGCGGTGTGCACTGACAATTTACAATTTCATCAAATGCTTTCAATTTCTAATTATGGCTTTAACCTTTTCAAAGAGATTACAGCAAAGTGTTGAATCTTGATACAGGTAATCTGATACCACTTATCATTAAACAACTTTCCTAAAATAATAAATACTATACATGCTAAAATTACATCTAAAACTAAATATTGGAATAGTAAAGAGGGAGGTTGAAATCTTCCATTGTTTTTCCCAATCATTACTTGTCAGATGTCTACCACTCTCTTAAGGTACACAACAATCGATAAAGTGCAATATGCAAGCTTTCAGTTTCCGTGTTAAGGCAATACGTCCAAAAAGCTTCATCCTTAATTGAGTCATATCAGGAAACCCTGCGTTCTAGTATATTAATGTATTCAGTGCACATAGTCAAACATTCAATAAACAATTGTTTTGCCGTCTCAAGCATGGCCAGTATTTTACATCTATCTTTAAGCGGGATGCCCAAGAATGCTCCCACAGCAATGAACGTTGGAAGCTGATTGGTTCGTAGTCTTAATCGAAAGCTCTGTACCGATAGGTTCTGGCATTGTCTCAGGTACCTCTAGGGTTTTATTAAACCAATGTCACTGTTTGATTTTATGCTAAAAATATGTTTCAAGCATAAAAAGCTAGTCCCTCGTGAAAAATCGGGGCGCCAACCAATGTCCAATATGCTAGTAACAAGAGTGTTATATTGGTATTTCCCAGTGCCCTGAGAAGAATTAGGGCCTGTCCCAGTAATGAGAGCAACTGACATTTTTGCCGGGATGCATTTTAAAATGAAGAATACCTCTTCTAATGAGCAGCTCACTTTTGAGTGACACCAACCGTAACTCTAATCTGATGTATTCCATTGGGCTGGATTTGTGCATCTTCAAAATGGGTTTCCAGAAAGCTCCTTCTATTTAACCCAGCCACCGTAGGTCTCTAATGGTCAAGGCCTCTGGCCCATAAAGAAACATGGGACAGAAACATTGTTTATATAGGGCAAACATTTCCTCCATTAAAAACCCTGCAGCGTTTCTTGCAAAATTACAGATTATTTGGGTCATACGAGTGGCCATAGCTTTCTTCATAGCCACTATGTGTGTGTATGCCCTACTACCACACATATCAAGACCCAGATAAGGGTAGGATGAGACATAGTCAGCCTTACTAAGAGAGGTCTGAAAATCAAGAAGTTTCACCTTTTTAGATGTTACAGCCGTAATCTTTGTTTTCCCCATATTTATGTGCATCTCATTTCCAGCCATGTAGCTTATCAAAGAATCAAACAGCTTTCGCTCACATATATACGTATAGTTAAACATGTCCAAGTCATCAGCGTACAGCATGCAGGGGATGTAGCTTCCACCAACCATAGGGTAACACCCTCTATTCGCCATGATCCGAGTTGGGAGAACAGCTGTAAATAGATTGTAAGGTGGGGTGCAAAATTGCAACCCTGCTTCACACCTTTCCTAATGGGGACTGGCCAAGAAAGGCCTCCCTCTTCATTCATACGTACACAGGCTTGGGTATTGAGGTGCAGTCCCCTTGTAAAAGCAAGGAAATATCGAGGCTGAGTACCACAAAAGGAAATACACCAAACACGGGCTTATAAAGATTCACAGATCTTTATTCTATTACTGTGCAGTTACAAAGAAACAAAACAGATACATATAGCTATCTGGCCCTCAATACATCACAGCGAATACCAGCCATTCAGTGTGAGAAGTGAGAGGTACTGGACGTCTAAACAGTTGAGCATTTTATACATTTTCGGTAATAATGTCCAGCCCCTCTGCAAGTTAATGATCCATGGTCTAGAGCTCGTGCCGAGTTCACCAATGGCTTATACGACAATATGCACATGGATCATCCTCGATATACATACAAACAGGTTACAATGGTAACAGTGTATTCTTGGACTTAACAGTAAGCCTTAGCACATGTCCTTTACAATGCAGTTCAGCCAGTGTCCATGTTCGATATTTGCTTAACATTGTGGTCGATGTATGTGCGTGGATCAGACTTATTGGCGCAGACAATCCTTAGTCTACAAGTCAGACATGGGATAAGGTCTCTTTACTCAACCCAAACATTTGGCGTACGGACAGTCTGAACATTAACTATAGTACAAGGTTTCAGGAAGGCTCAGTTACAGGCGGGAAACATTGTCCACCATTTTAGAATACAGAGTTACATTGGAATAGAAATCAAAATGGTGGATAGACCTTAAATGGCAGCGAAGTTGATCTAAAATCAGAACTTTGCAACATGGTTTTCTTCTCAGAGTGACTGGGTTTAGGCCAATATATACAAGAAAGAAGGCACAATATGATTTCCCGTTTAACACCCTTAACATATTTACAATCCAAACCGGACAGCCATAGTCAAGAGGTTTGTCCCATAGCCTTGTTCTGTTGACTCAATCGAATGCTGCTTTGATGTGAACAATCATAACATATAGCGTACGCTGCTAATCAATGAGTCCAACATTTTTAAGATGTGTGTAGTACAGCGACCAGGTCGAAACACGGTCTGCCTAAAACGTAATATATTAGCTTCATCTGCCCATTGCTGGAGCTACCTAAGAACCAAGGTTGAAAAATCTTTCCAGAAACATCTAGTAATGATAGGAGCCTGTAATTTTCTGGCATGAGCCGGTCACCTTTCTTATACATCGGTAGTAAACTAGATTGCTGCCATGATGCAGGAATTCTTTGCGTTGAACACACCTTCTCGAATAATATTCTTAATATAAGAGACCAGATACCGATATATGTTTTAAAACTATGTTTGCAAGTCCTTTAGGACCCAGAGCCTTAGAGTTCTTGAGTTTCATGATAAGCCCAGGGGTGTCTTCATCATCAAATGTCAAGGGCCATCCCACATGCATATATCCAGGGTTGGAGGCTACAATGGCATTCCCACTTTGCTTTTGGATATAGACCAGCCAATCATTTTCACAATAGGGTTTAATAAGCTTGTGTTTCTATCCCCTTGGCCTTAGCTAGCATGTCCCATATTTTCCTATAGTCAGCACTACTAATTGCAATGAACATTTCCTGCCAGCTGGCGTTGAGGGCAGAGCGCTTCCACTGCCTAAGCCATCCTTGATACTGTTTCTTAGCGACAAAAATACGCTTTGCCAACGGTCAGGCAGCCATCCCTCAGTTACGTGCCAAGCATATTACCTTTTGCATAACTCTTTTTGCGTCTCTAATGGCAACATTATATGAGTGCAATGGCTTATCACATATAAAGCCCTGACTTTTATAGATAACGCAGATGCTTCAGAGGCCAAAGTACTAATCCATTGCTCAATTCCATCACTACTCATATGGGCGATGGCTAAAAAGTCATTCTCCCTCAGTTTGCATAGGCAAGTGTCAATTTTTCATAGATGCTTCGTAGACCAATAGAAACAGTTACGCGCATGATTAATATGGACATCAGTGCAACAGCTTCTGGTAAGTCTGGTATGTTGTAAATTAATGCAGAGCACTAGAATATTGTGATCACTGTGTTCTACAGGATGCATCCTACGTTCATTTGTCACAGGTAAACAGGCATTCTTTGCAAAATAATAATCTAAGGTGGCAGCACACTCATTTGCTCTCCAGGTATAACTCCCCGGAACATTGCCGTCAGTTCTGCAGTTTAACATAATCAGATCCCATTGTTGAAAGAAGGCCACCCACTCTTTACCTTTAGATTTACCACTACCATGTATAATTATACACTTTTTAAAAACGTTACTGTAAGATTCACATACA
Organism: Ambystoma mexicanum; assembly: GCF_040938575.1. Classification (NCBI taxonomy): domain Eukaryota; kingdom Metazoa; phylum Chordata; class Amphibia; order Caudata; family Ambystomatidae; genus Ambystoma; species Ambystoma mexicanum. Next base: position 893,157,076 of record NC_090934.1, on the reverse strand, counting down.
TTTTCATCTGTACACTTTGCATTTTAATCCCCTTCCAAGATGATCATATAATCAGCATTTTTTCCTTCACCAGTCAAAAGAAGCTCTTCAAGAGCATTTTGAATATTATGCAATACTTTAATGGTAGGGGAGGGGGGTACATACACATGAATTAAAAGCATTTTACAGTTGTTTCCCCTACCTTCCTGCCACCTCTTGACTGCAAGCATGTTATCTGTAGACAAGGGGCACACCAACTGACGGGAGCAGAAACAGTGATTAACTCCAATTATAAGACCCCCAAAAGGCCTAGCTCTAGGACCTTTTTTAGCCATTACTTGGTAGGGCACTATCCAACCAAGTTTCCTCTAGCATAAATATGTCATAATGTATCAAGGTAGCCAAAGAGCCATTATTACAAAATAAGTTACTAAAAGCACGTGTGTTTCAACTAGCAATGTTAATCGGTCAATGGGCCCTATCATACAGCTGCTCGGTGAACACTCCTATATGCCCACCCCAGGTAACTGCTTCATAATCATGGCACAATTCCTTGTGCCATCTATTATTTATTTGCATCTCCCACAAGGGGTCAGTCCCCTCTTTATGTATAGGGACCATGCCATGGGCTGGTCCCGTTGCTTGTCCAAACTGGGCAAAAGGGGCCCTCTTATGGTGGCAAACTGTCAATTGCAGTCCCATCGCTAGTAATAATTTTGTGTTGGCACATAAGAACAACACAGCAGAAATGGTGGTACATTCGATCAAGGCCCAATTCGACAGACTCCGCCATTTCGAGAGCATCTTCAGCATGTCTTCAGATGCAGTAGTAGACAGCCAGGGCATAGCAGCCCAAAGTTCCAGCAGGACAGATCTATTTAAAAATGGGCTTGTTTCAGAGGGGTTGATCTCATCCAACCTCACAGATGCACCCAACCTAAGTAGGTAGCTTATGGCCACCCAGTTCCTGTCCACTCCTATGCCCGCCACAGTTAAAAGACAAGGGCCCCATCAGGGTCACCCAGTCCGAGGACAGTAAGGTAATAGCATCTACGGGTACGCCATGCCTTGGGGACTTTGTCAAGGTGTTCGCAGAGCCGTATCTTCTGCTCTTCTCTTTGTTCAGTTCACTCATGGTAGTTGCCCCAGTAATATTGCACTTAAGCTGCTTCAAAGAGCTTTGGCCGTAAGCACGCAGCCCTTGAGTCTGATCCAAAGCCTTAGGTGTAGTAGCTCCAGGTTGAGCCCACTTATCAAGCGGGTCATGCAAAGCCACTGTACATCTCAAGCCATCACCTTGTTTTTTTGTAATCAGGGTGGTCACAGATTTCAGTACACCACCAGTTGGTGACAGCCCTCTGGTATCACTGTCTGGCTGAGTGGGTATTCTGGAGTCCACCCCATTTGTAGATCAATAATCCTTGCCCTGAGCCTCAGGAGTAGGCGATTTCATCATTGATATTTCTGCACATAAGGCTTCAAGGGCGTCTTCCTCGGTGACAGCAGCAATATTTACAGAATCTTGCTACCTCCACGAAATATCTGATCCATAAGGGATCTCAATCGCTTCATCAGAATTATCTAGGGCCACATCAATCTTTTCCTCCAAGAGGTGTTTGGTGCTCCTTTTTGCACTTCGTGGATCAGGATCCTTTGTGGGCACTGGCACCACAAGAGATAAAACAGGTAGAGGTGGCTTTATAGTAGATTGGACCTGGCCGTTAGGCTCCAGCAGTCTGCACATAATAGTGTGCAGTATATGCTGGTCATAAACTACAACCGAACATAGGGCAAACACGGCTTTACCCTTGGCAAGTAGCTCTTGTAATAAGTACAACTGGAGTCCCTCATGTTTGGGCTCCGTAGTGGATGAGAAATGTGCGTGGCAGGGGGCACTTTCTACCCATAACTCATCCCTAAGGGACACCAATTTAGGTTGGCTGATACGTTGGAGGACCTGGTGACATTCCTTATCATTTGAGTCGACCCCAGAGATTTACGTCTTATACTTTTGCACAAATTCAACAAATATACGTTATTATCCCGAGAATACTGTGACCAAGAAAGGAGGGGGTCTTGAGCAGGCTTTGTAGGAGCCAGAGCCATAGGTGGAGGACTTGAAGCAGGCACTGGGCCAAGTTCATTGTAGTAAGTATCAGATTTCCATTCCCTGTAAAAATAGCCAATGGGTAACAAGGAGTTATTAACAGGATTTCCATTCCCTGTAAAATAACCAGTGATACTAGTTTGCACAGCATGCCCCACTTTTCAACTGGCCTGTCATCTCGTTTCCCCTTTTTAGACTTTGGGCCACTTCCTGTGGACTTCCTGGATTGCACAGGGCTCCGTGGTCGCTTTCTTTTAAGGGCCATATCACTGCGTAGCCCCCGCCTCAAGGAAGATTTCAATTTCATTCCACTTGGAGAGTAGCACTGATGCCAATTTGCAGAGCATAAAGGAAATAAAATAATACAATTCAAAAGCAGGCAGTTCCTACGGCAAGTCGTGCAAGCAACAGTAAGCATACATCAAGGTGCACAGTGCGACCATGCAGAGTCAAATTTAGTGCGCTGGTAAGAAATCGTTCTCATGACCCTCAGGATATAAAAACAATACATCAAGTTTCAGCGCGAGCAGATCAGGCAAATAGCAAGCAGGCTGCAGAAAATAGTCAGAGTTCAATAAAGGGCCGTGGAAGGCCAAAACCGGCAGAGCCAGCCCACTCAACAATGCCTTACCTCGAGGGTTGCTTTATCCCTGACATATACATCAAAACAAGTGGAGCTTAGGAGGCATATTCCCAGCCTTAAGTTCCCATTGAGGAAGCCAATGGGCGCTTGCGAAATGGCTTCGGAATGGGCTTCACTGAAGAAACCAGGAAACACAAAACACACTGCAGCACACCGCTTCACTGTGCTGAATGTGGAGCTTTTCAAAGAGTTGCCACCTCTCCTGCAAATAGGACTGTAGAAAGACTCTCCAAACTCTAAGAACGCGTGCCTCCACAGAAACACACTGCAGCACTGTTTGGAGGTTATGCTTTTTCCACAGAACGTAAGGACATCCAGACCACGGCCAGAGCCTTGTCAATGTTGAAGTGCTTCCCCGTGTGGTGCCGGACTCAGAATGTTACTCCTCTGCGGGTCACAGCTCTGCAACTTCTGCAATCACTGCTTTCCTTGGCGAAAGTGGGACTAGCACATGCCTCTATCAAAGAGCATCTCATCGCCATCTCCACGTTCACAAGGTGTCTGAGCAGACCTTCACTGTGGTCCCACAGGCTCGTCAAAGAGTTACTTACGGGGCTCTTAGGACTTTCTTGCTGGTGAAGGCTCCTGCCCCAGTGTGGAAGCTCAATGTTGTGCTAACTAAGCACATGGAAGTGCCCTTCCAAACTCTGCTCAAGTTTCTCTCGTGGAAGACAGCTTGTCACATGGCTATCACCTCGTCCTTGCGGGTTAGAGAGATTCAGGCCCTGTCTTGCAAGCAGCCTAACTTGTCTTTCCATGCTTCAAGTGTGGTACTGCATACACACCCCACCTTTATGCCTAAGGTACCGTCGGATTTCCAACTCAACAAACCTTTGGTGTTGCCTGTCTTCTTTCCGAATCCGTCATTGTCGGCGGAGAGGGCCTTATATACGCTGAACCTTGCTGGTGCCTTCAATTTGTACATGGCACGTAAGAAGGATTTTCTGAAAACTTCTCAGTTTTCCTCAACTTTGAACCTGTAAATATGGCAAAGGCCTTGTCGAAGGCTTCCATCTCTGGGTGTCTCTCCAGCTGCATCATGCATTGTCATCGACTGGCTAGCAAGCCGCTGCCAGGCTGTCGGAGAGCCCACTCCAAAAGAGCTGTCAACGCTACAATGGTGTTTCTCTCTGGTGTGCCCCTGCTCGACATCTGCAGGGCTATGTGGAGGTTTGTGCACACCTTCACAAGGTTCTACTGAATCGACATGGACTCCAGGGAGGAGTCCCAGGTCAGCCAAGCGGTGCTACGCAACCTGTTAGTTTGAGGTGAGTCTGTTCCACAGGTGAGTGTTTATTGCTTCTGTTGAGCTTTGCCACCTACCGTGGATGTGTATATGTACTGCTGTGTAATTGTTATTCATAAGCATATGAATCCATGCCAGACCCCATGCTAGAGAAGGTTATTTACTGTAACTATTGTTCTCCAGCATGGGTGTGGCATGGATTCACATGCAAACTTTCCCACCTTCCCTCTGTGGCTCTTCTTGGTTCATACTGCTACTTTACGTGCTTACCAAATCTGAAGATGGCCACCAGGGGTGGAGCTTAGGGAGAGGACTATCATCGGATAGGGGCATTATGACCCAGAGGACAGTGATTGGTTTAGAGGAATAATACAGTGAAAGTGAAACAGTTTTTTCTTTTCCCAAGGATTCCTTGCCTGATGATGAGAAATATTAATGAGCATGTGAATCCATGCCAGACACATGCTGGAGAACAGTAGTTACAGGTAAGTTACTTAAACCTTGTCACATTCTTACTCATGCACTCAGCGTTCACTCACACATGAACCTTCTCACACATCCACTCACACTACATTCTCAACACAGGCATGCACCCAACCACCCAGAGCATTGTAAAACACTTAAACATTCATACCCATTAACCCACCACTTGTGGGCCCATACATCTTCTCTTGCATTCACATACACTGCATTCTCCAGGCAGTCATGCACCCACCCTCCCATAACATTCAGACACACACTATCACATTAATACTCATCCACCCACCACTCACTCACTCATATTTTTTATCTGCATACATCGTGTCAAAGGTTGAAATGAAAATATTGTGCTGGGTGTTGTTTGTTGGCTTCAGTCTTGGAGTTAGGGTCTCCTCTCCATAAATCAACATGCTCTTGATCTTGCTTGAAAATTGAGAAGTAAACCCTTTGTAAAAATGCAGATTCTATATCTTCAGGATGGTTGACTGTTGAGCAGCTCCATTCTGAGCACCCTGTCCTACATCTAGTGGATTACCTTCAGTGTCCCCATTCATTCAAAGAAAGTTGCTGCCTTGTTTTGTCCCATTTACCTTCAATTGTCACTCTGTTCTAGCTGTTGAGCAGTGGGGATCCATCTGGTGAGTCTAAATTGCATTGCTGATGTGATGGCTGTCTTAAATCTTACACTGCATGTTGTTGTCATAACGGTTCCAAAGGCTGATCAATGAGACATATTTCTGTAACTTAATAACCCAGATCAAGGATCTGTGGAAAGGAGAATTCGAGATAAGACACCGGAACCGCAGGCACATTTGCTGCATAGATTTTGACCTGATTTCAGGGATGAGCTGATATGCACTGGGTTTATCGATGAAAGTGACTATTCTCTCTCAACACTGGTACAGCAATGGGAAGTGGATCATGGCATATGCAAAACTGCAGTGCAGCGCTGGAACCTGGGGTCTGGAGACAGTTATTGCAACCTGAGGGCTAAAATGGAAGAGTGTAGCAGACATTGGAAGGAGCCAGGGGGCCTAAAATAGGAACACTTGGTGAATCAAGTGGCTACACTCAACTGCATGGACAGAAATATGATGGGGCACTTCATTAGACTGAAGGAGCTCAGGAAGCGATGCACTAGGGCAAGGCAGGGCAAGTGTTTAGATTCACTTTTCTTCATCTTTAGATGGGGTTTGTTCACTCAGTGCTTCACCTGTGTCAAACTAATGTGCCACATGGTTCTCTCGTGTGACTCCCTGATGCACATAGGTTAAGCGAGCTTGGCAGCAAGGGTTCTGAGGTCAAACAATGGCACTCACTGAGTGGCAGTCATCACCACAAGAAAGCAGAGCGGAATGCTGAGAACATGTTGCTCTTTTTGACTGAATTTTATTTGGTTGTTTTTTTGTTTGTAAATGATAGGGAGACCCATGTACCTCCCCCCACTTTCCCCCACCTTAATCTATTCCCTTACTCCACCCCACATATATATTAATTTAATTTGCCCAAAATAACCCCAAAAAACTATTTAAAAAATGCGGTCAAATATAAAAGTTCAATTTATTTTCGATCAAGTGTGCTAATACCGATGAACGAGGGTTCATATGTTGCCAATGGACTCAAAAGCACACTGGCTCTCCAAGACAGTTCAACATTTGTCATTGAAATGATTGAGATGGCGATAACTATTTGCTGTCACTTTCGCTTTCATCTCCCATGGGTAGTCCCCGCCCTAACCCAATGATCCCTATACCGTAATATGGCAACTAGAGATTGGTAACTCCTACTGTTTATTTGCCAACTGACTGGTTGTTAGGGCCTTCAGGAAACACACATTATCTGGCTTGCTTCCTATACGACCGATCTAGTTGAAATGTAGGCTCAGTTCCCAAACAAGAATGTTATCAAGAAGAGGTCCCATCCACTCTCTTAGGTCTCACTTGGTCCTTTCCTTTTATGCTCTTCTACTCCTTCCTGTGTTGTTCTATCCTTCCTGTGTTGTTCTATCCTTCCTTCCTCTGATTTCTACTCTCTTTTTCCTTTCCTCCTCCTTCTCTGCTCTCTCTATCTTCCTATCACTGACTCTCCTACGTTCTCCTTTCTATTCCTACTCTCCTCTGCTCTCTCTGTCATTACCTGCCCCTCTCCACACTAATTATCTCCCCTCTCTGTTCTACTACTCACCGCGCCCTCTCTGCTACACTCCCCTATGCACTCTACTACTCTCCCCTCCCTTCTCTCCTATGCTCCCCTCTCCACTCTACTACACTATGCCCTCACCTCCCTTGACCTCACCCGAACAGCCCACACTACAATGGTTTCCACGTCCCTTTTTATCCTACCTCTTCTCCTTCCATTAGTTCTCTCTTTCTGTTGTATCCCTGTACCATCTGCTAGCTTCCTTTCACCCAGGGGCTGGCGTACAGGTATGCAAGCACATATAATGGCTCTAAGCCCCACACCCTTTTTGTATGGAGGTCCAAGAGTGTTTGAAACTAGTAACCTGCTCCATAGCATAGTCAGTGTTAGTTGGTATGTCCGCCATTGCTGCAGCTACCTCGGTTCACTAAAGATGTAGTCAATCTCAGCATTTGAATCAGGACAAAATGGAGCGTCTGGATCGATGGTTTGATTTGCAGACTGTTACCCTGTGCTTCGAAAGTTAAGTTTAATGTTGGTGTCACTTAGAGCATCTGCATAGCAGGTTAGATGTGTGGGTCAGTCCACTATCTGTCAGTTCCTCGCATGCTCTTTTCAGGTTGGGTTGCTTGCTCTTTCCTACACCACCATGCCTTTTTGGTAATATAGTCCTATGGAACAAGATGAAAGAGACTGGATAGCATTGTGCATAGCAAGTATGGGGCAAGAAAAGGCGTAATTAGTTCAATTGCCAGGCACAGGTAGAAGGGAAAGAGGATGGGGCCCTCCCAACTCCCACACCTCACAGAAAATGAATAAAAACATACCAGCTGTGTTACATTAATCAATAATCTTTCAATATGGGACATGTAACTCATTTCAGATATATCAAAAATATTATAACAGTAAATGATAAAGCGACTGAAGAATCTAAATAAAGTCAAGGCCAGAAACATCTGTCTAAATAGAACTAAAACATAAAATCAAATCTCTCAAAATACAAAATGCGAGGACTGTGAGGGGCTAGTCAGGGTATTAGGAGGTGTTTCAATGGTGCAACTTCAGAGAGGATATTTAAGAAATGACAAGCAGGGGGTCTATAATGTCTCTTTCTTGCAAATATAAATAATTTCTTGGGTGGGAACCAGATTGAACCTAAATCTCAGTCAAACCTCCATTTGAAATCGGAAATGTTGTCAAATATGAAGGAAGTATTCCCACCTTCTTATTTTCCAGCTTGATTTGAGAGTACAGTTTATATTTGGTTATTGCTGAATGAGTGGTGCACCAATCAAATTCCCAAAACCATTGTTTTACCTAGTTGGTATTTTCCACCAAATTATCAATGGTGAGATCTGAATTCTCAAGTATTTTAGAACATTACACTTGCCAGCCTGTAATTCTGAAACCAATGAGTCAGGAGAGAAAACTAAAAATGTCCTTACCATTAATAATTGATCACACAGATTCTAAATGTTAATGAGTGGAGGTCTAACAAAAAGTAAATAACGTCATGGGGTGCACATTTTTGTGGTCACAGAACATTGCACCATATCTTGCTTCAGTCGTACTTAATTTGTCAATGTCAAAGAAATGCAATATCTCCAGCCCATAAGCCAATTTGGGAGCTACCTTTGCCTTATCAGATTTTATTAATGACAATAAGGAGACTCTTACAAATGTACTGTTTGTTTTCTTCATTTTTGACGATAAAGTGTTAACTTTTGAAAGTAGCAGTTTTGTTCGGATTTCTAAAAATTGGAAAACAGGTTAACATTGTCAATATATCATCTAAAACCAATGTTTTCCTAGAATTAGCTTAGTTTTAGCTTTATTAATTTATAGTTTATTCTTTTTTTCATACTTTTGAAGAACATCCAATAACCTCTGAAGGCCATTTTTGGTATGGTCCAGAAGCAGAACGCTATCAGCATATGCCAAAAAAAAAATAATACAATAATCAACCTATACGTGGAAAGGCAAAGGAGGGCACATCAACATGGTCCTCAAATCTGAAATATAGACTCTATTACTGCTGAAAATTAGGAGGCACATGTGGTCCCATGTGGTCCCAATCGGGCCTGTTTTAGCTTTAAAAGCAACTGTCAAATCTTGCCTTCGTAAATCCTTCAATATTGGGAACTGGCAAATCCAGTGTAAATGCTGCTGAAAATGTGCAATGCGACTGCGCGCATGACGTCACGTGCACGTTTTGCGGGTGACGTCACGCGCACAAGCACCGCGATTGACGTCACCGCGCATCATCAAGTGCGGCCCGCAAACATTATGTGTAAACAAGATTTTTTAAATTTTTTTTAAAGGAATCGATTTAGTGTTGATCTGTTATCAGAAGTAAGTATGAAGGAAGACTCAAAATCTTTGGAGTACATATTGCAAAGTCAACATGCATAGTATAATTAATCTAAATTTGAGCACAATACTTGACTGATATAATTAGCATGCTGCACGTGTGTCATGTTGCATTGAAAACTCATTGGATTCAATGTGAATAATGGGGCCAGAAGTGAAATAAACTGCAAGGCGGATGTGCAGATTCCCACCGAACATTATGTGCTATGAGCAAGATCTCAAGGCCATGGTTGTTTATGATAACAAATCTTAGCAAGGAATGCAGGGGTTGTTAAGACAAATCATTAAATCTATAAATAAAATCTCATTAATAACATATAACTTATGTTAAATACTCATGCCAAACAATTCAAATGTATACAAGTTTAACAGAGACAAAGCTGAAATATGACATTATCACATGTATGTGATCCAGAGTAACTGTCCTGACATGGGGTCAATGACATTAAGTGAATGCGCAGACTAGCCATAAATATTAATTCAAAACTGTCATGGCAAATATAGTACAGATCCATAAATTACAAAAATGCTGATGAACAAAGCATGTGGTATCAGTTAGCAAGGCAAACAGAATAAATGGTAACATGTAAAGAACAATGCCAACAGTGACATCTGAAACAAACTCATAGAAAGACATGCATTTCATGGTCTGAATTCAATCCAACTGTGGTGCATCTAAAATGGCAGATAAGTTTACATTCAAGCCTCCTAAGTTTCATGCAAAGGTTGCCACCACGTTTGTTGATAGACGCCTTGGCCAGACCCCCAAAAAATATATATCTGATTTGTTGGCTAATTGATGTTCTGTTTTCCAGTGCAAAGCTAATGGCAAGTTGACACCAGTTTTGTTGAGACTTGACAAATATTCTCTTATACGAATTCTCAACTGCCTGATCGTGATTCCTATACATAGTTTTTTACAGATACATATGATTGCGTAGACCACAAATTTGGTTTTACAATGACTGAGATCTCTAATTACAGTTTGAATCCCATTTTGATCTACACAAATCTGACAACTAGGATGGGCATACTGGCACTTATTACAATTACCACATTTGAAAAAAAACCCTTGTGTGTTACAACCATGTTGTTTGTCTTTCTGTATCAGGAGGATCAAGAAAGGAAGGACTGAGTCTATTACGAAGAGTATTGGCCTTAGTAAAAATGAAGTTGGGCCTGTCAGAGACATATGGTTTAAGGTCTGGGTCCAATTTTAACAAATGCCAATGTTTAGAAGCAAGTTTGAACAAAGTTGAAGAGTCACTTGTGTACTGAGTGATTAAAGAAACATGTCTCTGCTTGATGTCCAAATGAAATTTGGTACCCAACAAATCCACCTGTTTAGCAGATTGATATTTATGGGATGCCTTACATAGTGAGGAAGCTGGGTAACCACGTCGCCTGAAATGAGTGGAGAGCAGTGTGCATTCTGTATGGAAATCAATATCCTTTGAACAGTTCCTCCTTGCTCTATAGAACTCACCATAAGGTAAATTGTGTATAGTAGCTCTTTGATGACAGCTTTTCGCATGCAATATGGCATTGACAGATGTAGGTTTGCGAAAAAAGTTCTGGTTTGCAATGTGTTTTCTTCAATAAAAATGTCTAGATCTAAAAAAGTAATCACAGTGGAGCTTGAGTGACCAGACAGAGTAATTCCAAAATTGTTAGTGTTGATATGAGTAACAAAATCTTCAAATGAGCTATTGTTGCCTTGCCAAATGATTAAAACATCGTCTATGTATCTTTTCCAACGCACCAGTTTGTTTTTAAATTCCAGTTTATCAAGAACATGGGTTTCCTCAAAGTGTGACATAAACAAGTTTGCTAAAGACGGTGCACATTTGGCACCCATGGGAACACCTTTTGACTGCAAGTAGTACACATTATTAAAGAGGCAAACATTGTTTGCGAGGGCAAATTTAAGAAATGAGTTTACCGTTTGAATGTGACAATGGTATGATGCTGATGTATTGCGAAAGACGTAATCAATTGCCTGAATGGCTAAATCATGCTTGATATTAGAGTATAAGGCTGAGACATCAAGGGTAGCCAGACGAAAGGAGGGTTGCCATACAACAGTTGCAGATATTGTAAAACGTGTGTACTGTCCTTAATATAGGTACTCATTTTTATGACAAAAGGTTGGAAAATCTCATCATGATACTGAGAAATGGCTTCAGTGACCCATCCGATGCCACTCATAATAGGCCTCACTTCTGGCAAATCATTAAAATGCTTATGTATTTTTGGCAAAAAATACAGAGTAGGCATTGTGGGGTCAGTGATCATAAGGAATTTGTTCTCATCATCAGTTTAAAATCCTGATGCATACCATTGTTCAATTCGAGATTGTAGATACAATACAATTTGTTTTGTAGGATATTTGCTAAGTTTGATGTAGCAGTCTGGTGTCTGTAGATGTTTCAATCCCATCTGAATGTAGCCCTCTGTATTTAGTATCACAATATTGCCACCTTTGTCGGCTTCCTTAATGGTAATGGTGGGATCTTTCAAAGCTAATATTTCGCGTGTAACCAAATTACAACGCTGAGCTTTATCAGATGGATTATCCAAAAGACTATATAGATCCTTAGTCATTGCCTTATGAAAAGTGTCATGATAGTGTCACTACCAAAGATAGGTGTAAATTTGGATTTAGGTTTGAGCTCCATGATGTCTAAATGTCTTGTTTGAACATGAAGGTCTGACATGATTTGCTCTCTAACTGGAGGTGAATCTGTGGAGAGACGTACCACTGTCTCAATGTGATCAATATCCAGCATGGTATGCTGGCTAAGTGGAGGAACTGGTGGTTTGGGAAAAAATGTTTTTACCTGAGTAGCAAAAAAATGTTTTAATTTCAATTTCCTAGTAAACTTAAAGAGGTCTATCTGGAATTGGACAAAGTCTGTAGGTTTGGAAGGAGCAAAAGAGAGTCCTTTGTTAAGTACCCTTGTTTGATCATTTTTCAAATTATGGTTGGACAGGTTGACAACTAGATTGGCCTGAGTCACCTGCTCAGCTGTTTCTTGGCGTTGGCCCTTGTTAGAATTCATGTCCGACCGGATTCTAGATTTGTGCTTGCCTCCCCTGCTACCTCTGGCATGGAAATAGGTATTTGCATATTTTGCACTGGGGGATCTCGAAATCTTTCTTGTTTGGAGTTGGTAATAGGTAGGCTGCCCTTTTTGTAGCGTCTGATTTGCTCTAAAAAACCGTTGCCACTAGTAGTGGCAGTATCGGATTTGGGAGTTTCAGAGCTGGGCGGTGGAGTTTCTGCACGGAATCAGGATCTGAGCTAGTCGGACTAGTATTGGCTGTGCTACCTCGTGATCTAGACAGAGCATTATCATATTTAGTTTGAAATGTGTACACTCGATCTTGCATATAGTCTTGGTCATCCCTAAAATATTTGCGAAATTTTAATCTCGTCCTAATACTCTCTAAGAATTTCATTCATTGTGTCAAAATTGTTAGTTTTGGTAGTTTCAGGATTCGGCATAGCTTTAATCTCTTCTTTGAGAGAATCTATTGCTGATAGAACTCGAGTATGTTCCCTTTGAGCATGCATAATTAGTAATTCTATGATAGTTTGAGAAATTTGTGTAAGATTGGCTTCCCATTTGTCAGCTAGGTCAGCATCTTCATCGCTAGTAAAGTTGGGAAAAATAAGAATGCGTAATCCTCTTGGTGTTTTATCATTTTCCAAATAATTGGTTAGGGAAGCCTGCTCCCAATATTTGTTAATTTCTTTCTTTGAAAGGCGTTCCAATTTAATGAATTTTTGTCTGAGTGTTTCTATTGAGCTAAGATTACTCCTAAAGGCGTTTGCTGTACTTCCTCTAGGTGCAAAAGAGGCAGCCAGATCCTGTTCTTTATTGAGTAAATAGTCAGCCATTTTTTAATATAAATGGTGTGGTTGTCAGCAGCACCGTCAAGTAACGACTAATGCAAAAATAGGAAACTCTGGGGGTCGTAGAGCCAAAACAATACGCTGTTTTATGGACTTTCAATGAGAACTTTGGGATCTGCTCACTGAGCTTACCTTCCATCTCCAATTTATGTTTACTTGTACTGGTGTTCGGGGGCGCCAGTGGAAGGGTGCCATTGCAGCAGGCCATACTATCTCCCTATATTTGTGGTATTAACTAGCGCACTGTCTACTTACAACCCCCAGATTTTCATACTGGAATCTTGACAGTATTTTAGACTACTCTCCAAGTCCATACTTAGTCTCTAAAGAAGATTGGAGCAAGCATGGAATTACTGTCATCTCAACCCATCTCCACGGTCTGCTCACCTTCTCTGAATCAATACACTTCTGTGCCGACCTCTCTTCCAGTTAACCAAAATCCAGCGGTTGATTCTGTTGCTTGATTTGCAAGGAAAAAGCAGAAAGTTACATCGAAAGCTAGAATGTATACAGACATTGAAATGTCTCAAAAGGGAAGCAAAGTTCTTTCAAACAAACCTATTGCTACTAAAGCCTTGCCCAATGTATCGGCCACATCAACCAGTAATGGTTCTGTAGTTAACGTCCCTGCCAGCGCTCATCTTGCAAGGGAGAAAGGAAGCTCAAACTGCATGGTAGAACAGGACAAGAGCAGGACTATGCTTATGACCAATTTTGCTGTCCAGGACTCCTTTTCAGTAGAGTCCGGGCAATAATCATCTGATTGTATTAAAGGGAAACCTACTTCTGCTCTTCAAAGAGCAAGGCACTGGAAAAAGTCTCAAGAAACAGTCAGTCCAATGGTTGTTGGGAAGAAATATTGTCAAGCTCCACAGAATTAATTTGGGGAGACTGTCAACAGCACAAAGCGCAGCTGAGCTGCTGTTACAGTATTTGACATTAGGGATTTATTCACTACACCCATTGAACTCCCTGCTTCAACATTTCTTCCTGTAGAGGAACACACATCTGAAGAATCAGTTGAAGTTCAAACAGAGGCAAGCATTTTCTTTGAATGCATACCGTGGACAGGTGACAATATGGATGGTACTGCAGAACCAAAAATGGTGGCCCAACCCTCAAGTGAGCGTCAAAATATGAATTCCCTGCATAAGGGCTATGTCACTATGGCGAAAGCATTATCAATCCGAAGGCTCTTTCGTAATGTGTGGCAAGACTGCTCGCAAATCATTAACTTATTTCACTCAATCATTCCATTATGAATTGTTAAGAGTAGGAACATTTGTATAGTCCACCAATGCGAAGTAGAAGAGTTTATCCCATCAATTGTCTATTTTCATTCAGATGCTACGATTGACTACATTGCTGTCTATTGTCAGCTATTTTTCAGAGTGGGCTATGAATGTATGATTGTGAAATGTAAAGGGGTTGATCGTACGGGGAAAGATGGATGCTTTAGTCGTCCTCAAGTCAACACTGATAGGAGGAGCCAGAACACCATACTCTTATGGCTAGGTCAGCAGTCACTACATCAAGTGGCAAAACTACTAAGGACTTTTATGCCCCACTAGGCCTGAAAAATTGTGGGAAAACAAACAGTGGTGAAGCAAATCATTGGGATTGGCTTGCTGAAATTGTTTGAATGCACAAACAGCAGACTTCCTAGCCTTCCTCTTCTTATGATGTCCTGGAACACCAGGGAGCACCAGCATTTATTTGAGCAAGACGTCCTCCTTGGTCAAATTGACAAGATTAGCATATTGGCACTACAGGAGACCTTGTTCTTTGAACTGCTGGTTCTAGATAAGTGGTGTTCCATTAATAAACTGCCAGTAAAAGGAAATGCTGGAAGACCTAAGGATGGTCTGGCATTATGTGTCAAGAAACCGCTGGTGTTGACCGAAATCCACTGTGAGTCTTCTAATATTTTAGCTGGAAAATTGGTGTATAGTGTTTTAGGGAAGATCCACCCTATATAGACCCTGTATTTTGTGACCTGAAATAGACTTTGAACCTGACACAGTATCTCTGTTTCCCCACTGAGTTCATGTAACCATACCACATAGTGTTAAACTCTGGGTGGTGCACATTGGACATTGTATCAAACACTACTCCTTTGCACTGATCATACTCCTTTTCCTCCTCCAAACCCCCCTTTCACTTGTATGTTTAAATCCCATAATAAGGTATCCCGTATCTTCATTTGCTTACAATTTACCACTGGTGTTAGATATTCATCATTTGGTGTTGTAGCTTCAAAAAATGTATCAAAAACTTGAACATGTGTACATTCTTTTGAGATACTACTACTACATTCTCACCCCCCTTTATATGGCCTAGCCATATAACAGCAATAACAATGTATATGAACAATCGAAAGGCAAATCGACACATAAGTGGATACAGCATAGCAGTGAAAATACGTACAGGATAAACATGTTTAATCTTGCGCCATGATCTGGTCATTTGAATAAACATAATGCAGGAAAAATACTCAAAAATATTAAACAACACCCCAAAAATATCCCAAAAAATCAAAATGATGAGAAAAGCCAAATACCATTGATACTGCTGTAGGTTTGTTAAATACCAA
Organism: Ambystoma mexicanum; assembly: GCF_040938575.1. Lineage (NCBI taxonomy): Eukaryota > Metazoa > Chordata > Amphibia > Caudata > Ambystomatidae > Ambystoma > Ambystoma mexicanum. The sequence continues at coordinate 893,141,600 of NC_090934.1, read as the reverse complement.
AAATATCAAACAGCGACAGTAATTCAAATACATTCAGTCAAAATGCTTGCAGGTGGGGTCATGGATTGTGGTGCTTTTCAAACATTGGACAAATGTGCCCAATAATGCAGTTCCTTTACTTTAAAAACAAGGGGAGTGGCATATACTACAGTGTAAGGACCATTGTAATGGGGTTCACTCCACCTATGCACAACATTTTATAAATGTTGTCATTAGGAAACAATTGCAGTGGTGACGAGCTCACAGATTCTGGTACAGTGCTGTTGTCAAAATCTTCCAATTGCCGTGGAGCAATCTATCTAGAAAGGTATTTGATGCACTTTGTTAACTGTGTCAAATATGAATGGAATCATCCCCCAAGATTGATGCAGCTGTTAGAGAGGTGATGCTCTTTACAGGGCTGAGTCCTTAAACTGAACAAGGCCAAGGGCAGACAATGCACCCTATTCCTTTTCAGTTTCACTAACACATTGGTCAATTTTGTTTTCAGCAGACGGTTCATCCTTTCTTTAACCCTGTTGGCTTGAGGGTGATAAATGGAGCACATCTAAACGAGTTGCAATTCCCTAAGAAACTCATTAACGACGTGGGTGCCATTATCACTCCTAATGTTATTGCACACTCTCCATTGGGAAAACACTTGTCTCACCAAAAACTTGTTGGCGGTTTGGCATCAGGATGTGCACACAGACCAGCCTCAATCCAACAGAAGAAAGGACAAATGATCACTATCAAGTACTGAAAAGAATTACACCTCTGTCCCATATCAGCAAAATCTATATGCAAATCATGGAATGGATCAATAGGGTGTGGCAAAGTGCCTTTTAATTTCTTCAAGGTTTGTCCTGTGCTGTATGTCTGGTACACCATACAGTTGGACGTGAACAAGGATAACAATTCCTGGATGTTGGGCACATACCAATCTTCCGGAATATCTGCTGCAATATGTTGTTTATTTACATAGGTGGCATAGTAGAGCTGGTCAAACGCCACCAATGCCAATACTTGAGGCATCACGATCAAACTAATTTGTCTCCAGACCAAGTCAGATGGGGATTGTGCACATCCTCTCTTTTGCCACAATAACTTTTCACTTTGTGAGGCCTGGCCTAGTATCTCAATGATTTCTGTAACAGGGAGGGTTGTGTATGGCACTTGCAACTGCAGCTGCATATTCGCAAATGCTGGATTTTCAGGTATGCCTGGTACTGGTAAAAAAGCTGCTGGCTTTGCTGCAGTGTCTGACGCTTTGTTCCTGAGGGAGACAAAGTCTACGCCAATTCTGTGGACAATGCACTTTACTATTGCGGCAAGCATAGGTTGTGTGAGTGCAGCAAGGAAACCCTCTCCTTATCCATCTCGACAGTGCAAAGTGAACAGTTGTTGTAACGTACGTTGAGTCCGAACATATAGCTACTCAGCACCCATGTGCTGCCTCAAGTACTTCAATGAGGGCGATCAGTTCTGCTGCTTGTGCTGAATAATGGCATGGCAGCCTCTGCTGTAAGACAACCTCAAATTCTCCCTCAAACAGATGCACCACTGCCACCCCAGTAATTCTCTGACCTGTCTCCTACCCCATAGTTGAAGACCCGTCAACAAAATATACTTCTTCGTTATGGCCATAGTCACAGGCTTTAGGGAGACCATCTTGTGGACCTTCATAGGTAACACAGTCATGCACCTCGTCATCATCAGTAATGAGTTCAGGCAAAAAGGTAGCTGGGTTCATTGTCTAACGATGAACAATGTGAATAGACGAGCTTGACAGTATTACTTCATATGCGGAAGTCCTTTGCCTGGTCAAAGTGTATTTGGGTCTCTTTAGCATCGCAAAAACCATGTTTTCCAAATACAATATTAATGAACATCCAATGACAATAGTCACAGGGCCTCATTACGACCCAGGCGGTAAGTTACCGCCTGGGCCGTGACTTTACCACCATGGCGTAAACTACGTTTACGCCATGGTGGTTGGCGGACTTACCGCCCCATTCCGAGGTCGGCGGGGCGGTAAGTCCCCAATCCCCATTTACCCTTCCCCATTCCCATTTTTGCCCCATAGGGCATAATGGGAGTGGGGAAGGCGTTAATTACGCCACCGTAAATTACGGTGGCGTAATTAACTCCATGGTACCTTAGCGCCATGGATTTTAACACCTGCTAAAAGCAGGTGTTAAAAGCGCCATGGCGCTAAGGGACCTCGTAGTTGGCGGTAAGGGGTCGGCGCAGCTAACGCTGGCGTTAACCCCTTACCGCCAGGGTCGTAATGAGGCCCACTTCTCAATAGTGAAAGCAGCAGCAGCCAACACTTGTTTGAACAGGAACTGCCATTGCATAACAGAATTGAACATGCCATTGCAATAGGCCCAATGTTTACGCCCCATTGTACTTTGTTGTTTCAGTACAGCAGTCATCATTGGACCATCAGAATATGAAAAGAGATAAAACGCCTGCGTATAATCAGGAGTAGCCAATACTGTGGTGGTAGAAATAACATCTTAAAGCTCCTGCATTTTAGTGACCATTTAATCGGTCCAGATATTTGTATTGTTTGTGCGCTGTGCTTCTTTGAGGGCCTAAAGCAATGGTTTAGTGCATGACGTGTATTCAAAAATCTATGCTCTACAATAGTTACATAAGCCAAGAAATGTCTGCATATCCTTCACTGTCACTGGCTGAGGTGTGACACACACTACTGCTGCTCACTCTGGAGTTACTCTTTTTCCATTCACTGAAATCAACTGTCCCAAATACAACACCTCCTGCTGACAATATTGCAATTTTCTTTGGTACATAGATGGTACTTAAATCTTCATTTAGCACCATATTAAAATTACTGAGGGACTCACAGTACCCTTCAGGCAGCCTAGTATGTTGGAATCGACTACCGGATAACATAAACGCGGTGGGATCCTGCGAGTCAGGGTGCAAGGGCACTGAGAAAACATTATTTTTCAAATCCACTACAGTGAAAGTGAAAGCGTGGCCTCAAAGGGTATATTGCACAAAATTTTAGCAGGGTTCGGAACCACTGGGAACTCCTGCCTGTACAATGTCAGTAAGAGGGCATAGATTCTGAATCATCCAAACACTAGCACCTTTTGATTTCTTCACTGTATAAATAGCCGTGTTACAGGGTGAGTTTGTGGGTAATTTGATGCGCTGAAGTAAAAGGGCCATAGTAGTACGGTAAATCCTCTTCTATGCTGCCTTTCATAAAGGGTACTGTTTCACTTGCTGTAATACAGTGGCAGGTTTCAGGGTGATGCGTATCGGTCTGACACTTTTCAAAAGTCCAACCTCATGTGAATTGTTCATCCACAATTTGTCAGGAACTTTGACCAACTCTACAGAGGTAAATGAAGGGGCAGTCCCTACTAGCAGCATGGGACATACTACATGCAGGTACTGTATCATGATTTCACGGGAACACACACAACCAATATTATTTCTAACTCCTTTTCTCAGTTCTCAAACAACTCCTCATCTGAGACATTGTTCATTGGTTTCATGGGGTCAATGCACAGGACCATGCACCATTCCCCATTGTTAGAATCAACTGCTATCAAAACTATCAGGCTTTCTGCCACTAGAACTCCTTCTATATCAAGTTCAATGATGGTGCCTGGAACTAATTTCTAAGGCTGTGCGGATCTGAACAGAAACTCAGAGGGCATTTGCCAATACTTGTTCGCCACTTGTGGCGCAGCACTGAGTAGTATGGTAATGCTGTACAGAAACAAATTGGGGGCCACTGTTATTCCTCTTGCCACAGAATCAAACACGTCATGCATGCAAGGTCAACATTACCCTCACGTCACACATACGCATACATACACACCAGGCCCCTTTCGGGGAATGAGTCATGTCGAGCTTACTCAAAATATTGCAGTGGAATATAACAATGGGGCCCACACCTCTCTGCCCCCTATTTTGTGAAAGGAACTGTTCAAACTGGCCAGAGAAGCCCTCTGTTTCCATGACCTCACCTGATAGAGGGAATCCTCCCTCACTAATCCATGATTTAGTGGCACTTGTATCTACTATAATAATTAATGGTTTATTTACTATCTCCACGCCTACCAAAGGTTCCACTTCTGGGATGGCAGTGACTGAATTGGACACGCTAAGTGTTAGGAAAGATTTCATTTTATATGTAATTTTCCCTCCAGTTGCACACTCCCAAACTTTTTGCTGCTGTTCATACACCTTAGGCTGACTTTGCCAGGGGAGCACAGCCTTCTGCTGCACTCCTCTGGGCTTTTGCTCACTTTTTATGGGGAAACTGACATGCCCTTAAAACAGTCAGTACTGGGAGACTTTGTTTCCCTTAGTCCTTTTCCGATGTTGCAAATTTTCTGCAACATGTAACAAGTGCACAAAGTACCTTCCAGTACAGTGCACTTAGGTCTCCTAGTCATTTCCAAAGACCCTAGATACTATTGTAGGGCTCTTTGGGAGATGTGCAGTCGTGTCATGGACAGGGCTGGTGGCAGCTTATCTTTTCATGTAATTTTAAACCTTTCCTGCCAATTTAACCGTGCTTACCGTGTTTGGCATGAATAGGTGGCCGGGCTCCAAAATGGCCATGCCACGAGGTTCTTTGTCCTTTCCTTTGGCCATCTTGCCCCTTTGCCTTCCCCAGGTCGAGCCGACCCGGGTCAGTCCTTATTTGGTCATGCAGTTTCCCGCAAACCACCAAGCTTTCGCTGGCTTCTGCATACCTGTGTGTGTGCCTCCAGGATGTGTATGTCCCCAATACACATCCTGGATGCCAGAGAGTCTGGAGTGCTGTGAATGCCTGGGACCACCATGGTCCGTGATTGGTCCACGTATGGAGTGTGTGTTTGTGAGCAGATCTCCCATTGGGTCCTCTCTCCGTTTTGGGGCAAAGGGAACTTTGGATAAGAGGAGGCTGAAAACACCCATACCATGTTGATCTCTGGAGTTCTCACTGAACGAAGGATAGGATCCAAGTATCCTGAAACTAAGAAGCAGAGTCGAGGAACCGCTGGTGAACCACTGGAAGGTTTGCCATCCTGAGCCGGCTGTCGTCCCGTGGGACCCCTCTGCATCTGGTCATCCTAGAAGATCTGCGAAGACGCTTTGACCCATTAGAATAGTGGTACCAACTATTCTTGCCACCTTCAACAAGACCTGCAAGTAAGCCTTCTTGGAAGTGTCCCTGGGCCAGCCTGGACCAACCAGTGGGCTGACCAGGTTACGCATGACCTTTGAGGGTCTCGAAACTTGGTATACTGCTAGCTCTGTGTACCCGGCACACTCACACCAAATTTTGAATACTTGCCATTCCCAGATCTGAAGTGAGACAAGTGGGCCAGTAAATGTGGTTACCGTGTTGCCCATCCGCGGCAACGATCTTTGCAAGTGCACTGCATTTGTGATCCTCTTGCCCCAGGAGCCTGCTGCAGTGAAACTGGCCTGATCCATCCATCAGGAGCGAAGAAATTGCCACTGTCCCTTTCGGGAATCATCACTGTAACTGCGGAACTGAAAGCCACAGAGCCATCATATTGCTGCAGTAGAACCCGCAACCGAAGTGGACTCAACTGGCGAAGTTTGGTCCGGAGCGCACCTGGGGCCGGTGGCCCCTAGCACCTCCATCCATTATTACGCACGAGTGGCCCCTGGGGGTCCCTCTCCTTTCCACTGCTAGTGCGATCTAGCGAACGATTCCAGAACCTTGGAATCACCTCTGCCTTCAAGTGGAGGCCCTCCTCGAATAGTGGCAATCTTCATCATCTCACCCACCTTCCTGAGCTGCTAGAGGCCCCTGAAGAGACCCCATTTGTACAATTGGAACAACTGCATACACCTGCACTATATGTACTTTTGAGCATAAGGCTCCTATTTGCTTAGGGTTTAGACTGCCTCTTAGTTAGGTGTGTGTGTGATGTTGAAGGGGATTAAAGACTACCTGCACTGCCCATTTACCTTCCCCTCTAGGTTGTGAACATATTTCATGCTTTTAACCCATTAGACCCCAATGGTCTTGTACATATCTTGTATTTATTGTGTTGTGTTGTTTTAGTAGGATTGCTGTGATTCTTTTACTGTGTGTTGAGTTACAAAGGCCTTGTAATAAATGTGTTTATATTTTTGATATATACACCTGTCTGGGAGTAATTTGTAAGTGTCCTTGCTCTGTGTGCTCATTGAGGTCTTTCAGTCACCCTCACCCCTCCTGAGACTTAGTCTTGACCGCCTGCCATAGCTATCTTGATTGGTCTGGCTTGTCCAGAGGTTACCCTGTTCCAAAAAACTTGTCTGGCCTTCTGCATTTCTGCCCACCAGGTCAGAGTTCAGAAATCCGTCTTAACACTAAGGCTCTCTGTGGGCTGACCTAATACGGGTATGTGTTCATCCATGGGAAGAGAAATGGGTTTCTCTGTCCACAGTGGCTCCCTGATAATGAATCACTGTATCGTTTGGAACAGTATTGTTGCTTGGGAAATGGATGCCCTGTTCCTGCCCCTGATGTACAGCATATGACGGCACATTACTAGCTCTCTGAATGGCTAACTGCAGGAAAGTTGGTGGGGGGGCATTGGTGCATCATAAGGGGCTGTCGGCGGCATCTGTCCTTGTGACTGTGGGTATGAAACTGGACCTCCCTGCAGATAAGGATACCTCTGTTGAGGATATGCATACACCTGTCTACTGCTACATTCACTTGAAAAATGGCCCATGCATCCACATTTCCAACACTGGCCCGCTCCTCCTCCTCCTTCTGACGCCATTCCTCTGAAACCCCCATGCCCTCCACAGGCACCTGACAATCACACTCTCTCCTGTTGGAACCCCCCTGGAAACCCTCCTTGATACAGAGGTTGATACCCACCTGTCCACCCATTTTCTCCTCCCAACCCGGTTCCTGCATGTACATCCATTGAATACCCCTAACGTCCGCCGACCCTTCCTTCTGCACTTCTGTCGCAGCCTACTGCAATGCTACCTTTGCTAACTACTTTTGAACCAGTTTTGCTACCTCTGCTTGCGCTCGCTGTGCTGTTTCATTCTCCTTTTCACTTAACGGTTTGCAATGGTAGATAATAATAGACTGAATTTCTGCCCCACCTTTTGCCTCAATCCCATTTGTCTTGTCAAGTGCCTTCTGCACCTCTTTCGGGAGCCCTCTTTTAACCACAAAATAGAAGAAAGGAATCCGTTTGTCCCATGAATCCCCTGTCTCCACCAGCCACACCTTTTGTATGTGTATTATGTATTGAGCAGGGTCCTCATCATCACGCATTGTGTGGTGCATAATTGACGGAAGATCGGGTGTGTCTGGGAATGCACACTGTAACGCCCCCCATACTTGGGACCTAATGTCATTAAAATGCACTCATTCATGGCTATCATCACCCAATTACAAACCCTGGAACCCTGCTTTAATCCATGTATCATTAACCTGATCTCCCAGTATCGATACAAACACATTTCCCAAATCCCCCTCGCCCAAAGTAGTCCGAGCTGCATACTTTTCAAATGCATATATCCATTTGCCTGCCCCAGCTGTGAGGGATGGTTTATTTTTTTCCATGTGTGCCCAAGGGATATACTGTGCTCTCTCCGGGCCCTTATTCATGATATGAAATGATAAGTAATTCATAATGCGCCTGTACACAAGTGTTTCTAGGCACAATGTTACAGTGGAAACGGTGTCACTACAATCTAAACAAAACAAAATGTCCCCTTCCCTCCATTCATCCAACCCTGCAGGCATCCGTGGTCCATCTCGTCATTCTAATTTTAGTCATGCCAGCTCACTCTCCACCTTCCTTAATGCATCCACCAGCTCTTTTTGTGGTTCTGCATCATCTCCCTCTAGCCCTTTACCCCTCCCAGCTGCTGGCGCAGTGGGATAAGGGAGATTCTGATAATGTGCCAACGTGGATGGTGGGTGTGTCATTTTAGGCAATGGGGCATACATGGGATTTGTATGTGCTGAATCAGCATGCGTAGGATATCATCCTAATGGTCGACACCTGTCTGTTTCCATCGGGGCCGCAGGAGTGCTCCGGACGGTAACAGCGGTATTAATAGTACTACACAGAATAGTCTCCTCACATGTTGCATTTGAATAATCAATTGGACTATCATCCACATTTTCAACCATTTTCCACAACTCCCAAAATTCCGTTCTGTTTTTCAGTGTTCTTCCCTTTTATATAGCTGTTATAAACATATACTTGTGACTTAGTATTTGTGCCCTGGTCCGGCTATGGCTTAAACATCCCACCCTTTATTTCCATGCACCATTCCCTATGGTTGTGAGAATCTTATCTCGATACAATGGATGGGCTTTGCACATGTAATCCAGCAGGGTTGTTGGCTCCATAATAATTACCCTTTTCCATAAATAGTTTTACAATACTACCAATACCCTTGTACCACCCCAACAACCCTTATTGCTTCCTAGTACCCCCTTCTTATACCCCACACTCAACCCGCTTCACCCACACACACACAAATTCTCACATGTCTTTCACTCTTCCCACATCACATCTCAATCAACTCTACTTTGGCCAATACTAACCACACCACAAAAGCAACACAAAAAAAACATACTGACGATAAAATCACAACAAATTCTACTTTTTAATTCCAACACCCCACTATATCTGGTGAGGAGGTCCCAGGCTACTAAGGGCCTCTACCACAACTACCTTTTTGTTCTGCCCCCCTATATACTGGAAGGGGAGGTTCACTAAATATACAGAACCTCTATCCATATCCTCTTTTCTTCTATTATACAGTGCTGTCTTCTCCCCTATTACCTAAGGAAAGTATCCCGTTAATCCAAGGACAGAGAGGAATTCTGATAACATGGCTCCTGTAAATGTCTCAAAGATTGTGCACAAGGGGACTGGTTGCTGCAGGTGGGGCTGGTCCCACTGGATGTGAGGCCAGGAATCCTCTGTCTTTGCAGAGGTCACTGGGTTCACGTCACGGTCACCAAAAAATGGTGGAACTCCCAGTGATCAGACTGAGGAAATACAACCTGCAAGCAAAAAAGGCTTGGTGCACCCTCTTTTGAGAAATATGAGAGTTTTAATTTGTATATGAAAGAAAAATCTGTCTATAAGTTCACTGCGAAAGAGCTCTCTAACTTATTTTGTGCAAGATTCAGGTTATAAACCCAGAAATCGTCACTCATGACACAATCAATGTGCAGTGTTATATTCGCGCACCCTCATTGGCTACCGCCTATATATATGCTAATGATTACGTATAAACTATTCTCCAGTTGGCTCCTTTGTCTTCTCACTCATCTTTACTATATGTCAGTAACGTCCACTTACATCATGAAATGCTGTAAAGCAATTGGTTAACATCAACTGGCACCACCCAAACCTTTATCCTAACCACGTGACATGCACCTGGTTAGCAATGTGAACTCAGTGGGACTCTTCGAGGTCAGCCTGGTCCATGCGGAGAAAGCAGCCCTTTTCTCATCCCAGACACATTGGTGCCCCCATCATGCCCTCCCTGTTGTATGGGTATCATTCTTACCTTTCTCTGGCACAAAACATGGATCATGTAATTCTCTGTTTCCCTTTTATCAGTTCCCCCTCCCAAGAGTGAACTTAGTGTCCCACTAATGAATCCAGTTCATGAAGGATTGAGAGCCCAATTCCCTGCACATCTGGTAGTTCAAAAAGAGTGACCATCCTTCTGGGGGGCGCTAGTGTCTTAAATCTTGGTTCATGTTTTGACATCCCAATACCTCTGCTGTTGCTCTCAGGAATGCGACCCTTCAAAGTCCTAACTGATGTTGGGGCATATGTGGGTTCTTTACCATGCCTGGGAATGGGATTGCAATGGTGAAGTGAGGGATAAGGCCTCATTGTTCTGTGTTTCTTTGAAAACACAGCCTGCAAGGATACAGGCCTACTTGTAGCTGCAGTGTTAGTACGTGTTATGACTGTCGTGTATGTAAGCGTACTATATCCTACATAATTCAATTACAACACTACTAATTAACTTATCTCTTCATGGTTTCCTTCTCCCCCAATTATCCCTACCCCTGACATACACCACCTGCCCCCTCTGCCGTCCTGTGCTCATTTCCATATTCTAATATGTTTTTCGTAATCTAAATTGTCTAAAAGTGGTGGTGGTCTGGACATGCATCCCAACAGACACCTTGTCAATCAGTTGATGCCAAATGGGTTCAGAGGAAAGTGATAAGCAAGCTGGTTGTACCTCCTCAGAGCATAAAAAATTCTGAGTCACGGCTCCAAATTGTCAGAAAAACAGCTCACACATTCATTCTCAGATAGCAACCAAGACAATCTACAGAGCTACATGGTTATCCTAAGGGAACAATATTGCAACAACCTGACCGATCCACCAGAGCTCCACCTTTATATTCCAAGCCCTTGTGACTCAAAAGGAAACATATGCAAGATTCTTCTAGACATGAAACAAACTCTAGGGGAAGGCATCAATTCACTATCCAGTTCATAAAGATGGACAGACAAGTTTGACATTTACACAAATGTCTCCTACATTTGTATTACCTGACTTGAATCCTTCAGGAAAGTCCCCATTGAATGGTGACCAGGATCACTGTGTTTGCTGTTTCATGTGCTGTTCATTTTCCACAAGTTCCTACACAAGTCCTCAGCCTTAGCCAGTTCACTTCACGGTATCCCCAAAGGGTTCCTCGCACAAAAGGCTTACTCAGCAAATGTCATTTTCAGATTACACAATACACATAAATCTATAAAGAAAATGATTTGACGCAGGGAAACGTGATACATAATAATAAATCAAACATTACATTTAATTCCATTAAATTGGAAAAAAGGTCATAAAAGCCAGATATGGAATCAGGAAATGCGTAGATTTCTTATAAAGCAGTTTATGTGACAGTTGGCTAAAACTGTTGTAGAAAACAAACCTGCTCCCACAGCCCCGTTTATTCAAACTGCAGCCTGTTATAAACGGCATTACCACCCGGAGAATATGTGTCAGACAATCAGATTCTTAGTAACATCAGCTTTATTTAGAAATTAAAGACTGTGTTCCAGCCTGCTGCCTAGTGAATCATTCATCAGAGTTCAGTTTCTTAGCCTGCCCATGGATTACCACACTCCTTATTACTACCTCCTCTGCTCTGTCCCCCACATCTAAAGTCTCCTTCAGCAATGGTCTGACTTCCTGCCCTCTCCAGAACCACCTAAATCTTGTCATTGAAATAAAAGAAAGACTCTGCTTCCAGCACTGACGCCTGTTTCCATGACAGCCATGTTGGTTTCCTTGTATTCAATTAGTTCTAAACCATCGGTCAGGCACTTGCTGCATCATGTGCCTTCTCCAAATTCACCTACAGTTCACATTACAACTCAGGACATTTGGCCTGTGGTGCTAATAGCAATACTAACTTGTTCCATGGGCTGTAGCATGAGGTAGTACCCTAGCTACCCAGTTAAAGACCTGAGTTATGTGTGGGTCCGTTTTTTAAGTCCTTGGGCTTGATTACAAAATGAATTATAACATTAGTGTGTTGGCAGGCTGTTGTGAACAATGGTGCAGCAGACAGCGTTAACCACTGCTTAAACACCTGACACTTCTCTCCCAACATTCTGCATCACTGTTCTGTGTCTCCCTTAGACAAATCATTCGAACTTCACAGTGCTCATTCCAATGTTCCACCCTCTTCTGACTATGTTATTGTGTATTTTTCTTGTTCATGTTATTTTGCCATATTACAATACTTTTAGAACCCTTGTTTGGGCCAAAGGGGAGTTATCGAAGACCATAATTCAGTTGTGGGCCGATAATATCTGTTACAGCCCTCCCCACTACGGTGTAATGCCATAGTGTTGTGCCTGCTTCTGTGAAAACCTGCATTCAGCACAGACGTCAACTGCCTCATACTGTCATCATTTAGGACAGCACTCATTTTCATGTTGCTGCATTTGCTAAAGGAGATGGGGAGCTGTGACACCACTGTGTTCCTGTGTTTTGCTTGCTCGCAGTGTTCCACATCACCCCATCCACTTAGCATCTCAAATTCCACCTTCAAGTAACAACATTTCCTGCAATTTTCAGAAAATTCTTCGGAGAAGGAACTTAAAGCATGGAGTGTGTGCCAGTCAGAGACAGACTGGTGGCATGCATACACAAGGGAATAATGGCTACACTGATTGTAGGCAGAGCACCCAGAGCCTCTGACCATATACACATCACAGGTGCTGCCTAGAATGTGGTTCACTTTACTGTTGAGCATTAATGGTGAAGCTAACTTAAAAACCTCTAAAGGAAAGTGTTTGCCAGACATGCGCTGCTTGAGTTAATAATGAGAGCAGGCAGCAGACACAGAGTTTTGCTACTTTCATTATGTGCAGCCCAGAATCATAGAGCAGTAGCAATCCCTGAGTCTACCACTAAGGCATATCAGTGCAGTGCTCAGGTGTGTGCATTCGGACCACTAATGCAGTGCATTTAGAAGACCAGAGAACACTGTATAGCCACATGTGACCTTTTGTGCTCTTTGCATCTTCTCCCTGGTCCAATCTATTGGTAATTGAAATCCCTATGCGTATTTGCTCTTCTGTTTAGTTGAAAATCAGGGATGTCAATTTCAAACAGAAATGACCTACAATAACTAATTTTCAGATGGAGGAGGCATTCCCTCACAGGATGCCTGTAAAATAGCTCACAGATTTTATTTATTTATTTATTTGTTTTTTTATTCATATTTTAAAACACACATCAGCCCTTAGGCATTGTGGCTCTGTTACATAAATTCATTACTGGTTACCTAGGAGGGAAAGCTTAGCAGTTACATGACATTTATACATTTTGGTTCTTACTTATAGTTACATATAAGTTGCATTTTCTGAAAATGAGATGAGAACAAGGGTGAGCCAGTTTAAGAGGGCGAAAAAAAGGACATATCCCAGGGACAAAACAAACAGAAGAAAATATGCATAATACAACAGGTTATGTAAAAAGGTAACAATAACCTAAAGGGGAATTACTTCAAGCTAAAGAGTACTATATGAATATACAAAATGATATTAATAAGCATCACTAGAGTGAGGGTTGGGCTCAGGTAGTGAGGATGGGGAGGGAACATTGGAGCTCCCACTTTAGCAAATAAGTGAAGTTTAAGCCGAGCTTTGAAGATATCCACAGTTCTGCTGGCATGATTATTGTGGGCAGTGGGTCCGGTGGAGCTGGGCGAGTAGGGCGAAAAAGCGGAAATGAGAGGAGGTATTGGTGGGCATGGGATGGTGAAGTTTAGTACAGACAAAGATTAGAGAGGATGAGATGAGTACATATAGAAACAATCAGACATGTACTGAAGAGCAATACGATTGGTAGCCTTTTAGAGTAGAACAAGGAATTTTAAAAGGGAGCGGTTGTGCATGGAGAGCCAACCAACATAATGTTGGCCTATTAAAGTAGTGGGAGGATCTGGTAGGATGTAGAGAGTGTGGTTAGCAAAGATGAGGACTTTGTCTAGAGGGAGGATGGAGTAGAGAGGAAGGCTAAGGTGTAGAATTGAGCAATGTTCAAGTTTGCTGAGCACGTGGGTGAATATTAGATTTTGTAGAGTGCTTAGTAAGAAAATGATGAATTTTCCAATTCTGAGGATGTTAATACTAGCATCAGAGACAGTGGTTGTGGTGAGTTGATGCAGTCATGAGTCACTTTCAAAGAGGACCCCAAGGCAGAGAGTCTTGGGGGAGATACAAGGTGGTCAAGCAGGAAGGAGAGGGGAGAACAGGGATGGCATTGAAATCAAGGAGAAAGGTGACTTCCGGTTTTGAGTTCAGCATGAGGCAACAGAGAGCTATCCAGCGACAAAGTGCCATGAGACAATTGGTAATCCATTCCAAGATGGCTGGGGTGAAGGAACGAAAGGAGGACATGATTTGAGTGTCATCTGCAAATTGGTGATTGTGAAATCCAAAGAATGATACACGTCTTCCAGACGTATGGAGGGTGAAGAGTAGCAGTCCAAGGGCTGATATTTGGGGAACACCAACATGGAGAGGCTGTGGGATGCAGAGGTTTGTGAGTACCAGGAGATTTGAAATGATTAGCATTCTAGTTTGGAGGCAATCGAGGCGAGAGCAGATTTGTGAAACCGATGGTCTTAAGGAGTGAGTATGAGAGAAGAGTGATCAACAATGTTGAAAGCAGAAGATATTTCCAAAAGGACAAGTGTAGGAGAGAATTTGAAGAGGAGAGCATCAGTGAGTGTTAACTATGGTTGAGTGTTTACCACAGAACCAGATTCAAGTGGATCACAAACACCATTGTTCTCTGATCTGATTGAAGACCACCAGTTTACAGACTGCTGAATAATGAGAAAGGAGGGAAACCAGGACATAGTTTGGTGGGACATTTGGTTGAGCAGATGATTTTTTCAATAAGGGTAAGACAGTTGCAGATTTGAAGGATGTAGAGAAGAGTTCAGTGGAGAGAGAGAGGTTAAAGAGCTCAGAGATAAGGGCAGGTTATTGGGACTGAATCTTTCACCATTTGAGGAGTAAAGGGGATTGATAGGAGGACCAGAAGGATTAGCACTGCGAAGGATGGGTGCAACATCAATAGAAGTAGGGGAGAAGTAGTCAGGAATAGGAGAGCTAGCAAAGAGGTGGTGGACAGAAGGAAGATTGGTGGGGGAGTGAGAGGAGGAATGACAGTGCCAAGAACTTTTAGAGGAAATATATATTGTGCAAAGTCATTAGCATAATGGAAGGATGTCAGGGCTACTGGATTGGGATTTGTGAGCAAGGGTAGATAAACATGCGGGGGTGATTGCAAAGGGAGATTATCTTTGTGAAGTAGGGGGATTTGGCAAAGTCTATTGCAGAGGCGAGGGCAGCAAGGGAATATTTGTAGGGTAGGAGTAGGGTAAAGGTCCATAATTTGCACCAACATCATAGTTTACAGCACGTTTTGTTTTTGAGAGTCTGAATTTCAGAGGTGAAACATTGCTGAGGACAGTGATGAGCAGGTGCGAAATGCAAGCAGGGTAATGTTAGTCAAATGGAGTCATAAATCCATAGTGAAAGTCATCAAAAACAGAAGAGGCTTAAATAGGGAACAGAGACAATGCAGCGATTAGAAAGCAACGGGTCAATGGAGTGGTCAGTGGAGGAGAGTGAATTAGAGAGAAAGGCAAGTTCAAAGTGTTCCTACCAGAATGCATAGGCCGTTGGTGGTGGGAGTAGGGGGAATAGCCAGATAGAAGGAAGAGATGTTCAAGGCAGGTGGTTGCAGTGGGCTTGGGAAAGTTAGGTCTGCCAATGTGACAATGAGGATTATTAGTTCGTAGTGACTTAAGGAGAAAGTACAGTTAAATAAAGGAGTTTAGAGGACCAGGGAGTAGATAGCGACCCAGAAGTGTCTGGAGAGGAGTTGAATAGTGTCATGTTCAAAAGAGGAATAGTTGATGTTGTACAAGGTTTGGGAGGCAATGTTGATAGCCTATTGATAAGAAAACCCACTTGCCATCCTCCGCAACATGTCAAGGAGAGTGGGAGAAGGAAGCAGAGTCAGTGTGGGGAGCTTCTAGTGCAGCAGAGTCAGGATGAGAGATCCAGGCTGATAGCAGAAAGTGAAAGTTGAGGGAGATGAGGGTCAAAGTGGGCAGTGATGTAGGAAGACTCGTTGCAGAAAGACTGTGCATTCCAGGGGCCTAGTGAAAGCATGCAGGTGGTTGGAGAGAGTAGCAGGTGTTGTGTGGTAGGCAAAGGAAATAGATGAGGTGGGAGATCCTGGAAGAGCTGGAGTGTGTTTTTTTAGGATGAAGGGGAAAGAAGGGAAATGGGGAGGATGGAGAGTGAGTCAGAATTTACACCAAGTTAAGGCTGACAGCCATGAGAGAAAGGAAGGCGAAGAGTGAGTAGAAGTAGTAATGGAGCGAAGTATTGCTCTATGATAGAGGGTAGAATAGATAGGCAAGTGAAGACAATGAAGAAAGGATGCAGCACAAGAGAAATGTGGTAGGTGCGTAAGCGAAAAGGGAAGGGTCGGATGAATGGCTGTAAAGCAATGCAAGGCCTGAGTTGGGCTGAAATGGCTCTATAGGTAACCACAAGACAGTTAACAAGCCCAAAACAGTAATGTTCCTTGCTCCTTTGAGGTAACAGAAGATCTGCTGTAAATAGTCAATGGGTGGAAGGATCTGTATAGGTTGAAACAGGAGTCAGGTTAAGCCCTGGCTTGAGCATAGGTTCTAGTCCATGGTCCTTTCCAGCCCTAACAGGACAGGGACGTGATTTCACCAAAATTCCTGGGGTAGTGGAAGTGACATCATATGACCGTCGACCTCCGATGACATCATGGTAAGTGACCATGCCCCCAAATGCCATCACAGGAGGTGATGGCACAAGACCTTTAACTGCTTAACAAAACGGGAAGTGGCATTATATATAATTTTTTCTCAGTACACAAAAAAATATGCTTATGATATCACTGTATTATGATAAAAAGAATGGATCACCATATGGAGTGTTATTATCAGTGTGTATAAGCCCATTTTACCAAATTACTGTGAATGTAAGTATGTTCACTTGCCAGCAGTTACGGTATCTAGGGGATCCAGACAAGGCAATACAAGCTGCTCCTGCTTGGTGTTGGTGTGCTCCGGCTGTTCAGTGCCACAGGATGCAGAAACATGGCATAGAATAAAATGGCAACGCATGGCCGGGGTGACAATTACACTTAAACTAATGCAACATACACCTAATGAAAAAAGAGGCAAAGCATCATGCAGCAAAAGCACAACTTTGCTGATTCAGAGCGATTGCCACTGGCTTCACTGCACTGTAAATAACATTTGTTACTATTGCACCATTAAATGGCATTTATTTTATCACTGCTTTAGGATTAAAGGTATGGACGGCTCCACACAGATTTCTGGAGATCTACCTATATGTCTGCATGATTCAAAAAAGGTAGCAGAAAGAACATGGCATGATAACCTTTTCTGAGATGAGAGTTTGCAGCACACACTTTTTGCTCACTGTACCTTTCACAGATGGGAAATACCCATTTGCATATCAGTCTTTGTCCTGCCCACATGGACAGTCCAGCACCGAAATGCTATGGCAATTCCTCTCTGAACAAGAGTACCAAGAGCAACCCCATACTCGTGTTTCAGCCTTGTTGGGCCTCGTCAGTGAGGTGAAGCTGCGCCTCTCTGAGCACAGTGAGCAGGGAGTCCATGCGTAGTTGCCCCCAGGTAACTTAGGGTGACCAACTCCAAGTTCCTTGCAAATATTTCTGGAGAGGAACACCTGCTACCTTTTTTGATATATGTCTGCATGGCCCCAACTGCTCAATATGGGAATTTAAAAACCTTTCAAAGCTAGTAATGCAGACACATCACTACACACTTTTCTCAGCTAATATCAGTACCTCATTTATCTAAAGGTTGCTCATAAATGTGTGGAAATTGAGGTCTAAAATATTTTTATGTAAATCTTGGGGATGTTAGAACATGCACGTTTGCACTCCTGTTCACATTATAAACGGTGGACTGCAAGTAGGAGGCTGCAACATGACGAGAACAAACAAGACAGAAATAGGTGGCATTTCTACAATTGAAATTGGACCACTAGAGATGTCCATAAACTGTCCCTTACTAAGCTCAAGACGTTAACATACCCCAGATGAGATTTTTGGATAAACCAGTCTGTAGTTGCTGCTTGACAAAGGCATGCCTCTTTTTTTCTGCATACTAAAAGTGCAAATTTGCCTATCAAGCAATCAGGATTAATCAAAGCTGAGACTATTGAGAGGGCCACCCCTTAACTGCTGAGACCCTTAATTGCTGTCTACCAGCAATGCATTGCTGACAACAGACAGTGTTAAGAGTTGGATTTGCTGCACAGGAGGCTTGAAGGAATATTGACCTGATGCCAGGCCTCTTTCCACCAATAGCTGAGCCATGGTGATGACTCTTGGAAGTGGAGAATCTGAGCATGGAATTCACAGAGACTGGCCTAAAATTTCCTGTTTCCCTTCACTTTGAGCCTGTGCGGGCTGACAAGCCTCCTCTCCCCCCTTTGCTCCATGGTCTGTACGCTACTGCTCCTAGTGTATTTTGGCTGGAAGCCACTGCTCAGAAATAGAGGGAGACACTTAGCCCTCCTGCATCTGTATTTCAACAGAGGCCAGACCTGCTGCTTTTCGTAGTTGGAAAGCAGGCCTTCATTAGAGGAAAGGATCAGGGATGTCAATTGGGAGTCGCCAGAGGTCGCAAGAGCAACCACTGCTTGCTCCCTAGTGATGCCTGGCATAATTCTGCGACCTCTGGCCCTGGACTGGAGCCTGGGGCTTGCACCTTTTTAAAAATAGTTTGTTGCTTCAACAAACTATTTGAAAAAACAAGCACATTCCCGATTGCCTGACGCCACTGAGGCTTGGCCACTGGAAGTAGCGTGGTGCAGTGCTTCATGTCTGTTACGTTTCGAGCTATGGTTGCAATTGTTGGCAATGTGCACTGATTTTGCAGACCTCACCTTAGAGAGCACACAGCCAATGAGACAACTGTGTGGGGAGGGGGTTAATGCTGTCTGGGGATTGGTGTTAGATGAAACATTAAAATTAAAACAACCACAATAAAGGGAAAATGACTGACAATGAGAATAATCACTCAACAAGCAATGAGGGACATAAGTAATTTGTTGAAAGTAATGAAACATGTGAGATAAATAACATTAGTAACCCGGCGAGAGACAATCTGAATGCAACAAGCATTCTGATTGGCTCTCGCCAGGTCCCTACCCGGCCGGGAATCTCTCCGTCGGGATTCCAGGGCCTATGTCCGCGGCAGGGGGCGTGGCAACCCCTCAGCCAATGAGGAGGCTCGAAGCGGGGCCATCCCCGCTCCGAGCCTCTCTGCGGCTGAGAGGCTGCCTTCGCCCCCCGCAGGGGGCTCGGGTAAGTACTTTTTTTTTTTTAAATTCCCTTCCCTCGCTCCCACCCACCCCCCCAACTTACCTTCTTGATCCTGCGTCCCCGGTGGTGGGGGACGAGGGAAACCTCCAGCCGTGTGGAGACTCGGAGCGGGGCCATCCCCGCTCTGTGCCTCCACACGGCTGGGGGCTTCCCTCATCTCCCGCCGGGGACGCAGGTACATATTTTTTTTCCCTCCTCCCCCGTCCCACTCCCGCCCTCCCAACCCCACTTACCTTCTTTTTGATCCTTTCCTTCGTTTTCCCTTTCCATGGTGGCGGCCATTTTCCTTTTTTATTTTTTTCCCAAACGCTGCAACGCTCGAGACGCCATAGCGTTTCGGGTCACGCAATCTATGGGGCTCAAATGGGAATGGGAAAATGGGAATGGGGAGTAATAATTACCGGCAATGGGCAATTACTGGGTCCGGTGGGGCCGGAATTCCCTGGTAATAGCCCATTGCTGGTAATTATTATTCCCCATTCCCATTTTCCCATGACTCTGGCACGGTTACCGTCAATGTCATAATGAGGCCCATTGTCTTTGAAGTATGGGGAGCATCAACCCAAAAGGACTTGCCAGGCATTTCAACTTACCTGAATTTGGACTATTGCCACAGAAGGAACGTTTTCACTGTATCACTTAGCTGGGCAGCAGCTTTGTGCTGTGGCCACTGTTGCCATGGAGAACCCGCATTGTTATACTGTATGGGCATGACTATGTCCACTTGTAGGAATCTATAAATATGGTAACTACTCAGTCTGTGGATATTGGAAATTATGTCCTAACTAAGAATAATGGAAAGTAGCAATGATGTGATAACTAGGCATACTGGCAGCTCCCAGTGATCAGTTAGCTGGGTGTACGCGCATCTGGAAATGAACTGTGCACAATTTGCTAGTATATTTACCAACCTTTTTTTATGGGGAACACTCTCAACCCCTCACGCATTCACCTCCAAGTCCACCCTGAGAAAGTCATTTTTAAAGCTGATCAATATTAGACGCCAGTGTCTGTAAAATACGTTTGCTATGTTATTTTTAAAAACATCCTTGGAGGGGTTGATGAGTTGTAAACCTCACAACCTACCCCCACGTGAACTAGTCTTTAGAGTGTGCCAATCTCCTACCAACAGGTGTGTCCCAATGTTCTTTAAAATGCACGCTTGAAACATAGGTGTTTAGGAATTCAGTGGTCTTTGAATACTATCAGAATCTGTTCAATATTATCTATCTACCCAATGTGCTTTGAAATACTCCCATTGTATCAATATTTTCACTTCGGGATCATTTCTACGACCCTCAGAGATGGCGTCAGCGGGTGGTAAAACTAGTTTAAAACCACTGTTAAAGTTAGCAGTGTGTAGGAATAACATATTAAGTTATATCAGGACCTGTGTACAGGTATCCGCTAAAAGTAGAACGTGGTTAGCAAGTTGAATACATCTTTAACCAAATAGTATATACTAGCAGTGAATAACGTGATGGTGTGGGTAACAGAACACCTGCCTATGTTCTCTTGATGACATTGTCACTTGAAATAATACATGCTGTATTAGGTATTGTACAGCACATGTCACTTTGATTATTTTTGTATTGATGTTATTGGGGTGTTTTTTGTGGTTTTAAATTAATTGATAACATATTTGATATCTGCAGTGTATGGTTGAATAGAGTATTGCAGGAAAGATGTATTGTGCAGATTACATTATTCTGTTTAAAATTGAGTTGTGGTGGCCCATAGGTTCAAAAGAAACATTACAGTGGTGTTGGGACCCTTTTTTCTAATTAAGACTATTTTAAAAGCAGCATTTGAATATAGTTCAAGACATGTAGTATGTTCTATTGTTGTCATCGAAAACTAATCAGCAAACTCTGGGCAAGGCAAAACTACTTCAAATTAAATTTGAATTCATACCAACACAAAAATAAAGCTCCCTCCTGCAGCAATCATCTTCAAATCTAAAAGTAAAAATGCTTGAAATAGCTTTCATGCTTAAGATGTGCTATTTGATCTCAAATGCATTCCTTTCTGCCTCCACAGGTATAAACCTGGCGAAAATAAACCGGTCCGCGTTTGTAGCTGCTGCACTGAAACTACAATGATTAAAACATCAACGATTCTGTCTTGTCCAAATGGAAAGAGTAGGAAATATGAGTATGCCACTATTGCTTCCTGCCAATGTATGGAAGCCAACTGTGTTCCGAAGACCTAGGAGACGCATGAAGGTGGAGAAAAGGAGGCGGTGATCCAAAGACAGGGCTTCTGTGAGCAAGGAAAAGGAATCAAAAAGCTAAAAGCAGACGTTTCTGTATAATCACCGCCAAAATTCTGACCCTAAAGCTTGAGTCTGTATTTCTAAAATCGCTTCCGCTTTGTTTCATAATAGCAGATGACACGTGTTGTGACACTGCAGAATCCTACACATTCGCAGCAATTGTATCCATGTTTCGTCTAAGGTGGTGGCCTCTCCATGTGGAATTGTTGATGTTCGTTGTCTTACATCTTGAATTTCTGTCCTTCTCAACTCTTAATGATCTTGTTGACCACCAATCAATCTCGAGTTGGCAGCTGAGGAACAGGATGTCTCGGAGAGCCTATGCTGTGCCCCAGCTGGTGACATTTTCTTGACAAAAATGACTTATTTTTTTGCAATCCTGACCATCATTCTAGGCTAGAGTTATTGATGAGCAAGTGCTGGAAATTCCCGATATAACACTTCTTTTAGAGAAGGATGTGTTTGGTGTATGTCATCTGATTCTGATGTTGTCATGGAAAGTTATGGTGATCAATAAACTTTGATATTCAGTGCATGTTCATTTTGTGAACTTCATGTCACTGTTGTTTATACATGAGTTCAAATGCATGAAAGCTAGATTTCTTTGTCTGAATGTGATGTTTATTGTGCCTTTAGATAGAAGGTGAACACATACATTCAACAAGCATTGACAAAGTAAATAGGTGTGGCTTATTATTGAAGGTGCATTCTTGTGTCTCCAGCTACTGTCATCATATGGTCACCTACAGCTTCCTATATTTAGGTACACCATCGCCTGACTACGGCATTGTACTGCTTTTACCAGACTGCAAGCTCAAATACATGGTACAGAGTCAAATATTCAATTATGATGTGAAAATGCTTGTCTTTGTATGCCAGATACAACATTATGTGCCATTATACACATATTATATGCCAAGATGTGTCCTCATATCCTTGGGTACAATAATCTGTCGTATGTGCATTCACAACTTCCAATGCCCAAATGCAGCCTCAGATGCTCAATTAAAGACTTTTATGCACGGTACTGCCATATCAGGCCGATGCAGCCTCACATGCCAATCTGCTACCATCACCTATCAGTTGTAGTTTCATATGGAAAGGTATTGACACCATATGACAGGAGCAGTTTCACACTTCCTGCTACACCCACCACATTCGAGATGCCTATAAAACCACAAAAGTACACGCCAGACATGTTAGGTTCTGACTCATATGTCCAGTTACTTTCATTTTAGGCCAGATATAGCATAATATGCCCAGGCACAGTTATAATTGTGTTTGGGTATTCACATTGTATAGCAGGTTCGGCATTGTGTTCTCCTGTACAGGCATCACATACTGAGTACATTCTAAGTTGCCCAACACTATTCGTTTTTAAAACATGCAGTCTCACATGACCAGATACAGCTTTCATCTGCTTAGTGCAGCTTTGTGTTTTCCTCTTCCAGCATATGTCTAAGTGTCTCTATATGCAGCGTCATGTTATTGAGGCAAACAAGTATATAGTGCTGTGCCTGAATTCTCAGAAGTAAGAGGAATGCATTTGTACCTCATTGACTGTTGAGTGCCACAGTGGACAGCTGCACCACCACATTAAATGATAATAACGCTATATGTAGTCAAAGCCATAGGCAGCTCTCCTACCTGCCACTGACTTTCTATGTGCTCCCCATCGAGACTGTCTTGCTGGAAACAATATACAACTTACTGACTCTGTCCCTTGGTGCTCTCTCGAGGTGAGAGCGCTAGAGTGTGTGATGTACCAGAAATTGGGTTCCCTTGGACAAAATAATTCTTAGTTCTTGCCAGACCCATTATATAAAAACAAAGTGCTAAAATCACTAGGCTGCAGATTCCATCACAGTGGAAGATGTAGGCGCCTCTGGTCTCTGGTATGTAGTTTGCAGAGCTTTTGTAGTATTTTTCTGCCAAAAAGTCACTCTTGCAGTATAAGGTGCTTGTCGCTTGCCAGCAAGGTTTGCAATTTAAAAATCCCATACATACATACATATACGCATACAGTAGACGATTATCCCAAGTACTGCAAGAGCCATACAACATGTTTTAAATTGCTGTCTTTAGTTCACCATTCAGGCCTCCTCAATATCTAGTGGTCCGTGTGCCAATGCACCAGAGGGTTTTTAACCTGCAAGAAGGAGTCTAGAACTTAATGTATCTGCAGCCCTCGCCCAGCATTGATAATCTCTCATGATGTACACTTGCATTTATTTTCTTTGGCTTCATTCTGCCGCTCATGTCGTTTGTGTCGCACTTGTTCCCAACAGCTCCCACAAATGCCTGCCTTGCTTTCCTCCCCTTGCCGGCCTTCATCAATCCTCATTGGTTCGTGTGCAATTGCTGACGTGACCTTCAGCCCCTTTTCAGAAACTCTCCCAGGGCAGCCTGCCGAGGCAGCCAGTGAAGGGCTACAGAAAAGGCCAGCTCCCTACTGAGCAGCTCCATTTCCCCGTTTGCCCATGCTCGTCAACTGAGCCCTTGTAAGGCCATATAACTCATTAATAAAATAATCCAGTTTACAACCTAATCCCGCCTCATTGGATCTTTCCCTGCCTCTTCCTCCCAGCTGGACCTGACGTACATTCTTCCTTTTGCGTGCCCTCCCTTTTGAGATACCCCTGGTTGTTCCTCATTGTATCCTCAACCTCTCAGTTTAACCTACTGCCGTCCTCTCTAGCTAAACAAGCTCCCCCCTTTCGACCCCCTCACCCTCAATACCTTTTAGTACTCAGTCCATCTGCCTTTTCTGACTCCCCAGCTCCGGCCCTCCTGTTCCTTTCCCCTCACTACAGCTAAACACCATTCCTAGTTTGCCCCTCAGCACTAATATTCCTTCAGTCAAGTGGCCACTTGACACCTCTGGTTCCCTCCTTTCCAGCTAGCTCTTAAATGCACTCATCTATATGGCTGCAGGGCACCTAAACCTAACCACTTATCACAACCTCTAATAGCCCCGGGCCACAGCAATTTTTAAAAAATACCTAAATGCACTCTGATATTTGAAAATGTATCAAATCCAGCACGTTAAAAACCACAAATGTTTTGAACCTAGGAGCTTTTTAGATACTGTGAATAGTTTAACCCAATTGCATTTAAAACACTGGGAATGTTCTAACTGAGGTGTTTTCCAGACACTGATAGTTTTGAATCTAGGTGTTTTCCAGACACTGTGAATATTTTAACCGAGTTGCATTTTAAACTCCCAATGTTCTCCAGAACCGGGGTTTTGCTGCCCCCCCTCCCTTGTCCTGTCCCGTCCCCACCTGGTCCCTCATACCCAATTCCTCCCTAACACCTAACTTCTGTACTTGCCCCTCTCCAGAGATGGCAATGTTGAGCCCTGGATTCCCAGATATAAACTGCTAAACACCTCCTCCCCTAGTCTTTGTGTTCTCAGCTGCGCAGCCCCCTGCTTTGTCCGTTATAACGCGGTGGGCTGAGGAAACAAAGAAGAGGGCAGTGGTTCTCCGCAGCTCAGTCCTTGCAACACAGGACTCGAAGGGCTACACATTACTGTCAGTATCGTTGTGATCTAAAATTCAAGATTAGTTTGCAGTTGAAAAGACTTGCTATGGATTTTTTGATAAAATACGTTTGGCAATCCATCGTACAGGACTGCACGTTTGCTGGTGGCGGTTGTCCGATTCACCATCAGCCAAGAGCTCGAGGCAAATCGCGCCCCCACCGGCAAAAAACAGCCAGTATTACCGGCAATTCCCCCCATGGAGTCCAAAGGCACTCCATGGAATGGGGAATAACCCCTGTTGCTGCCACCAGTAAAATCCTGGTAAAACTGGGATATCAGGAGCCGGTAATGGTAGGTCCGGTTGTCAGTATCCTGCCGTAATTATCCTTCAGAATACCAGCACATCTGTAATGACCCTGATGTCTGAGACAAAGGAAACATTCATTTTAAAAAAAAAATGATTAGCTTATTAGTTAAGACAACATATACAATGAATAGTTGTCTTCATCATTGAGATCTGGGGGACACACTGTGAAAAGTCTCCTCCTCTCTAGCTTCAACATATAAATTCACCCTACTGGGAAAGACCCAACTCTGAAAAAATATAAATACAAAATATCAATACAGAGCGGTGATGCGACATGTAATGTGAAAAATGACAGAAAAAAAAAACACTTTCTCATCACAAAGTCTGTAGTAAGTGAGACGAAGACCCTCCTGAAAACTCAAGAAGCTCTGCAAAAAAAACATAGAGGAGGAAAGGGTCCAGTTAACCTAACCCATCCTGATAGTGAACCAATAACAAAAATTAAGTGGTACATTTTTTTTAAAACTCACTTGCATGAACTTCAAAGAGGGATATTACATATCCAGGAATATTCCTTCTGGTAAACAAGCCAGCTGAAACACATTAGGGTCAGCCCAAATTGGGGAATGAGATGATACTGACCCAACAATGACATAAATAAAAGGTGGATCAAGGAGCAAACTGAAGAAAAAAAACAGAAATGGTCAAATGTGCATCTGAACTTTTTCTAATGAACCACGGCTTGCTGCTTGGCATCCTCAATATCTTATCTCTGTGTAGGCTCAATGCATGTCGAATAATTTGCTGAAAAGTTCAACAAATTGAAGCTGAATATAAATAGAATTTGTGAATTCAAATTATCATGTGAATCTAAACACATCAATTCAAAGTTCACTGCAAAAGCACCTAGACGTCGCCACACTGGTGCCCAACATACATCCTGCATCTCTGGTTGCAATAAAACACCTTCCTCTGTTGCACAGCGCTGGGGAGTTTAAACTCAATCACACTGTGTTACGGAGGTACGGATTGTAACATGACCACCATATTTGGATACATCTAACAACTAGACCACAGGTCCCACAAATGCTTTGTAGCAAAGCTACTGCAAGTGTGTTTGTCGAGTAATGTGGTATGTACGCAGAATATGCTTAAGAAAATGACTGCCATGTTAGAAAAAGTCTTGAAGTTAGACTACATTAGAAACTCAACTGAATAAGCCTGCCATTTTTCAATGTCCATGTCAAGATAATGTCCACCGGGGAGCCTAGTGTGACCACTGAACAAGATTGGCCAGGACCACGATATTTAAAGGAATGGTTCAGTCAAAAATGTTATTGTCCCTACGGGTCGGCCATGTGTTTTTTCCCATAGACCTTACCCGAGTTTTCGTCCATTAAACGCACGCGAAAACAGGCACCAGGGCGCTGCCATTTTGTGATAATCCTATCACTTGCCCCATCGCCCTGGCTGACCTGCTTTTGCGGCACTAAATCAGATCCCCCGCCTCTGAGCCTGTCATCAGCAGACGCATACCGCCCATTTCACAACGCCAAAGTACGTCTCTTGTCAACAATCGCTGCGCTTCAGCTAATGACGTGTCGCCATGGAAATGGCAAGACGCCTCTTTCCTCAATAAGTATAAACAGACCGTTTCACAACACACAGCAGCAGATTTTCGATTCCATTCCTCTCTCTGTGTTACTTTGAGTGACTCGTTTCTGTGCTCTGGTCAGCTACCTTTGCCGCTTGTAGCCTGTGTGAACACCTGTACCATCGCTATAAATTATTATTTTAGTTTGTTTACCACACAATGGCTACAATAATTTCCTACCTGTACAAGCCCGAGTATACCGAGGAGGAACTACTAGAAAGGGAAACACGCAAAAACGATGGGGCTTCGGACGGCAGTTGGCAGGACAAATCAACAGATGAAGACACTGGACCTAGTCGCATGGACGGTGTTTCCACCTGGTGCACATGCAATTGGTGCGAGCTAAAGCCAACCGAGGAGGAGAACTGCTGCTGCTGTGAAAACTCGGGATGCTTGGCCTACATTTTGGAAGGTGAGCCATAACCGCAATGCATCACCGAGCTGCCAGACTTCAGGGCAGCCTGCCTCACACGGTCCGTGTTGAGGATAATGATGGTGCTTATGCATGAACTTCTTGCAACTGTTCGTCCTCGTAATCCGAGTAACGAGTAAGTATAATCTGCTTTGATGCCACTACTATTGCATGGTCATCTCCTATATCCAAAATGACATCTACATATTATTGTAACGCATGAAAGTCGTTCAATAGTGTGCAATGTCTAGATAGCATTTGTCCGAGCAGAATGCCATTAGTTACAAGAATTGTCATTGACAACAAACGTTTAATCAACTTATCTTGGTCATTTAAAAACAGTTTGTATCATTATTTTTCACAGGTGGTACCGGCTCGTGGCCTATCGTTCCTTTACATGGTGGCTTCACGGGAGGATTGGACACCGCATTCGAAAAGTAATACCCGCCTGTGCCGTTCTTACCATAAGAGAAACTTTCCCGAGTGACAGCGGTCAGTACAGGGGATTTTCCCTCGCTATGCTGCAACCAGACCTGTACAATGTGTAAAGTTTTGTATTTTTGTGCCATCAAAAAAAGAAACAAAATAAAACACCACATATATTTTAACAACAGTTGTTTCGATTTTTTAAATGAATCAAGTGTGTCTCCATTCAGCAGTCTTCCTGTGCCTTGTCTGCACGCCCACCGGCCCATCCATTCATCCACCCCCCTCCCCTATCAGAGGCGAAGTATAACTATATAAAGTATAAAAAAGTGGTTAGTTTAACAAAAACAAAAGTCCAAAATAACAAGTCCAGTGGATGCGCGCTGCCATGGGGGGCTGTCAGGGGCGCGAACGGCCAAGGTGCCAAAAAGCATGTACACTTCAAAAGGTATCCCACGCCAAGGGCCCATCGCTCACATGGCCTCCTCAGACCCTGTGTCTCCAGGCAGGGTTCCCCCTTGAAGCAGGCCGCCCCCCTGCAATCCACATAAGTGTGTCTCCATTCAACAGTCTTCCTGTGCCTTATCTGCACGCCCCAGGCCCATCCATCCCACCCCACTCTATCAAAGGCGGTTCGCGCCAGTGGATGCGCGCTGCCATGGGGGGCTGTCAGGGGTTGCGAACGGCCAAGGTGCCAAACAGCATGTACACTTCAAAAGGTATCCCACGCCAAGGGCCCATCGTTCACATGGCCTCCTCAGACCCCGTGTCTTCAGGCAGGGCTCCCCCTTGAAGCAATCGTCCCCCCTGCAATCCACATAAGTTTGTCTCCATTCAGCAGTCTTCCTGTGCCTTATCTGCAAGCCCCAGGCCCATCCATCCCACCCCCTCTATCAAAGGAGGTTCGTGCCAGTAGATGCGCGCTGCCATGGGGGGCTGTCAGGGGCGCGAACGGCAAGGTGCCAAACAGCATGTACACTTCACAAGGTATCCCACGCCAAGGGCCCATCGCTCACATGGCCTCCTCAGACCCTGCGTCTCCAGGCAGGACCCCCCCTCACGCTGGCCAGCCCCTGGCAAACCACATAATACCACGACATAGACACGTCATTTATTCACAAACACACCCCTGTTTGTAATACTTTATAAACCACTTGATATGTCTCATGAGAACATCTTTGTGCTTTGCAAGTCAACTCCTGAATGTGCTACCTGAGAACCACTGAGATCTATGCTAATCTGCTCGTCGTCGTGCTATCCGTGAACTTCTGTGACCGCTTCGAGCAAACTCGTCAGTGTGCTACCTGTGGCCATCTACCTGTTCTCCTGCAACATACTGCTCTGCTTGCTGAATCCAAATGTTTGTTGGTCAAGGTAAGGCCATGTATCCTAGTCATATTTCGTTGATTTTTAAATTTCTATCTATTTGCGATTAGAGTACTCAATAGTGCTATGTTCATTGGTCTCATTGATATTGACTTGAGTTTCCATTGTTATGCTATCGATAGATCTATTTATTTTCATCTGTGTCAATTGTCATTGAATTGCATCCTTCGGTGGTCCAGTCTATAATATAAGCATGTTTCCTTCTCGTGCAAGACAGAACATCCAAGGGACGAGTCACATGTTCAGAGTTTAGTCACATTATTTATAAATTTCTGCAATTTCTAAGCCGCACATGATGAACTGGTATAGTTCCTGCGACCAAAACAAACCTTGCATTGAACATTGTATAGTTCATTTACTTTTGTATCACATTTTTATTCATCACGATTGTATATTAATGTCGATATTTACTTTTCGGAATTTTCAACAATACCTGCCTGTTTCATTAGCGGCTGCCCTTCGAAGACCCATGCTAAATCTGAAGGTCCTACAATGCATGTATTCCCGAAAACTGTTGATCGAATAAGACAATGGGTCAGACATTGCGGATATTCACTGGATGAGCTGGAAAGTAGAGTCCAACAAGTTTTAGAGGACAAGAGGCGTGATCGATACCGCATCTGCAGCCGGCACTTTTCCTCGAACATGTACACAACATCTTGGGTAACAAAGAAGAATAAACGGCGAAGGACACGAAAATTGCTCGCAAACGCTATTCCAACTCTATTCGTCCACATTCCGCCACTGGTGAGTCAAGTGTCCGTATTTAGCTTTAGGCCTTGCGGTAGTGTGTAGGTAGCCGAATGGATTCATTGATATTTTAGGTGTTGTGTCCCTTGTAATACTTTCGACATTGATATGAGTTTATAGCTTTTTGAATAATGACATTTATCAATATATTCTTTTTCGATTTCATAACCCACAAACTAAATCTATATATGGGCACAGGGAACTCTGTGCTATATTGCGCATTTTCAATAGCATTACTCTCAAGTATTCTGTCTCCTTACATGGCAATTTTTAATATTGGCATTTCATTATCAATCAATAATTTACCTTTACACCTGCTTGACTATCCCTTGAATCTGAAGCAAGAACATTCTACATCCGTGATGTGCTCGCAGTTATCAACCACTTCTAGCGCATATCAGCTAATCTTACAGACTTGTTTTATGCATGTCAAGTAATATTTTTATTGTATCGTGTAATTATTTTACCAAATGTTTGGTTAGTGCTTTCCAATTGATATACACCTTAGTTATTGTCCACTGGTGTTTGTTTTCAGTTATAATTAGTGTTGTCCATAGTAATGCAAGTACTGTCTTTCAGGGAGATGCTGAAGCATCCACCACATTGACAACATCCCTAGATGTTCTTCAGCAGCACAAGGTATGGATACTGACAGCTCCATCGAACTAGATCATCAGAGCTGGAATGCTTGTCATTTGATTGTTCTACACAATGTTTCATTTGTGGTTAGCCATTGATATGTACCTGTGCGGTTGACCCCAAGTGTGTGTTATGTTTTCAATATTGTAATCCTTACTAATGCAAGTACTATCTTTCAGGCAGTTAATGGAGCGTCAACCCCTGCACTTGATGGGGAGCCTGAGCCTGACATTCAAGTAATTCCAGGGGAAGTGGAAGCGGGACCTTGCATATACGAATCGGCGCAACAGCTTTCGGAAGTGCGCACTACATTTACAACATCCCTAGATATTCTTCGGCAGCATGAGGTATGGATACTGACAGCTCCATCGAGCGTCATCATATAACGTGATTCCATTTGCTATACTTTCTTCCCAACGCAAGTACTGTGTTTCAGGGAGACGACGGAGCTTCCACTACAATAACAACATCCCATTTAGATGATGCAGATGTAAATAAATCGGAGAAATAAGTTGATGAAATTTGATCATATTTAGATATTCCTTGATTCTTTTAGACAATGCATCATTTGTGGTTATCTGTTTATATGTACCTGTGCCATCGACCCCAAGTGTGTGTTATGTTTCCAATATTGAAAACCATACTAATGCAAGTACTGTGTTTCAGTGAGTTGCTGATGCCTCCTCTCCAATACAAACATTCATGGCAGTCCATGCGGAGCCAGAGGTATGGATATTGACAGTTCCATCCAACTAGATCATCAGAGCTTGAATACTTGTCGTTTTATTGTTCTACAGAATGTTTACTTCGTGTTTAGCTATTGAGATGTACCTGTGTGTTCGTCCTCACGTGTGTTTTATGTTTTCAATATTGTGATACATAGTAATGAAAGTACTATGTTTCAGGGAGTCGATGGAGCATCTTTCCGTGCTGTCTATGCGGATCCAGAAAATATAGTCATTGCAGCGCAAGAGGAAGGGAATCGGAGCAACAGCGTGCAGATGTTGAAGTTCGAGTCAAGAAAGTGGCAAAGAAAAGAAACAAAAATAAGGTTAGTTACAAACAGTTCATAATTTTAGGAATTGTTCTGTGTTGGGGACTATATTATGTTTTTTTCCTGTCAATTGTACTATACTTTATATGTGTTTAAAATTAACATCACTTTTCCAATCTGCCCTCTAGTTACCCGTGGGTGTACGAACTATACATACACAGACAGTGATGCAAATGAGAGATGTTGCTTGCCAGACCATTTACACTATGGAGGAACTATTAATTCAGACGCGGCGTGTTGAGACTCGAGATGCTCATATCCAATAGCCAGAAAATGAATTGAACGTGTCCGGAGAATCCAGTAAAGTTTTATTGGACCATTGCTACAGTTCGACCGCACCACCAAAAGAAGATGATACTGAATGTATTGAAGATAGCTCTGAGGTAGTCGCAGATCAATTCACACAATCTACACCCGCCAAATAAATGCCACCCGAAAAGCTGTCGACATTGTTGTGTTCTCCCATCAATGTTGAAGTAACAGATGTTGAAATGACAGAGAATGAACCAGCAGCAGCACCCAACGACACATCAGAACTTGTTATCAGCGATATTTCTTTCAAATTTGTTGATATGTCCTCAACTGCACAGTCCAAAACAACTTTCACGCCGGATGGCAATCTAATGAAAGAGGGCAAATACATAGTATTCAACAGTAACAGTTGTTTGATGGATATTATAAGTATGCTGAAATGTGGGCATTCAGTTGGAGGGGAAGTATGTGGGGAGCCATTGATTCATGTGACTCATCAAAAACAAGGCAGTAACGTCAAAATACATGCCGCCTGTAGATTAAATCATGCGTTCTCATGGTCTGCACAACCGATGCTGGAGAAGCTACCAGCAGGCAATCTACTGTGTGCAGCTGCCTCACTTTTTAGTGGGTCCAGTTTTAGAAAGTTAGAGTATTTCTTTCAGTTTGTGGGACTACATTTCATTTCTAAAACGCAGTACTACAAATACCAACATGATTATCTGTTTCTGGCCATTAGTGATGCTTGGAAAATTGAACAATTGTCTCTAGCAAGTACATTTGAAGGGAAACGATTCAGGCTAGCCAGTGATGAACAGTGTGACAGCCCTGGATGTTCTGCCAAGTACTGCACCTACCACTTTCAGGACATGGATAGTAAGAAAATTGTGAGTTCGGTGGTCGTGCAGGTGTCCAAATGTAAGTCCTCAGTGGCCATGGAGAAACTAGGATTTATAAAATCATTGCAATATCTACAATCAAGGGGAATGTACATCAACCTCATAACAACGGACAGACACGTTTCAATTGCCAAGACAATGAGAGAGCAGTTCCCACATATTAAACATCAATTTGAGGTATGGCATCTTGCTAAATCAATCAATGAGAAAATCTCGGCTGCAGGGAAAAAAAAGGTTTTAAAAGTATTTCACAGTGGTCTCAGTCTATCAGCAACCATCTTTGGTGGAGCTCCAAAACTTGTGAAGGGTCAGTGGAAATCCTTCTTGAAAAATGGCAGTCACTGATGCCCCACTGTACCAACGTTCACCACTGGACACAGAGGAGGCACGGAAGAAGAAGTGGTTGATTGCATCTTCACCTACACACAAAGCCATTGAGAAGATTGTTTTCGATAAAACTCTTTCAGGAGATTTGAGGGGACTGACAGAATTCTGTCACACAGGAGAATTGGAGGTGTTCCACAATATATGCCTAAAGTACAGGCCAAAGTGATTGCATTTCAGCTTACAGGGCATGAAACATAGGACTCTACTAGCGGTCTTGGCCCATAACGAGAATGTGGGCTGTGAACAGTCTAGGACTACGGGAAATGTAGGGATGCCTCGCTACACTACGAACTTTGGAAAAAGAACTAAGAAATGCAGGGTAAAACCAGTATATGAGGAAATGGAGTTCGACTTTGTTAAAGGCCTTACAGTTAGTGTACTAGAGAAGTACAGATATGGAATTTTGAGCGTTTCTGTGCGGAGCACTCATGCATTGCCACCAAACATTGCCACTGTGCCATGCCCACCCAAAGCAGTGCTTGTTGAGAAGTTCAAATCCTGGTTTAAATAAATCATTATAATCTGATTGTCTTTTTGAAAATAATGTTATTGTACAGTGTGTATACAAAGTATGCTAACCCTAAACCCTCCATTCACCATCCTGGGTGGCGAACAACCTGGGTGTCATCTTTGACTTCTCTCTCTATTCACCTCATATCGCTGACCTTGTGAATATGTGTATGTATATATTTTTGTTGCTGTAACTAAGTTTCGCAATCTCATGTAAATGCTGCACACTGTTAACCGAGGGGAGGCTTGCGTATTGCAAATAATAAAACAAATAAACAATAAATCTCACTTTCAACTCAACTCCTCGGGTACTTTATACTTTCCCTGATCTTCCCCCAAAAAGTCAATGTCTCCATAGTTATGGTTCTCTAGGGCTGCAAAGCTCGCGGACAACGAGGACAAAATTGGGTGCCTTAGAACGCGCCAAGTGAGGCATTGCAGATGGGAGAGAAGCCAGTTTGCATTTGTACATTGAGGCCTAGTACAAAGATGGAGTCAAAAATTCAAGTTCTCACAGATGGCTTTACACAGGATGTTGTTAAGTAAGAATGTACGCTCATGCAGAGTGAAGGTCAGCGGCTTTGATTTTTTGCTCGCGGGCTGAAGAGGCCCGCGAATCGCACTGGCAGTATAAGGTTCTATTGTTTTTTGACCTTGAGAGACAGGGACCATGCTGAAAGGACTTCATTTGAAGGAGGGGGGCAATAACGTAAGAGACGGTAAGGCGGAAAATTCTGAAACTAGACCGAGTTTCATGTTAGTTCAGAATATGAAAAATCGTTGGCACGAACACAGTGGGATTTACGGACTGCATTACGCAGAGGTACAATGGAAATGGCAAATATAATGTAAGTAACTCTTTAGACGCTTTTATACTGGAATGAATGAATGAATGAAGAGCAAGTACAACATTTGTGGGATCGTCTTTCTACCGGGCACATGGGCATGCATGTGCCCATTCGACACGCATGTAGACAAACAGTCGTTTCTCAGTGGTTCAACGGTAAAAAAAATCATTAGTTTGTGTGTTTCCCTCAATGTATTTCGTTAGCTTTCGCATTCCTTTTAGAGCCGAACATACTCCATTGCACTATCCTCGCAAGCAAATAGTTTCAGCTCGCCCGTAATAAATAAAATGAATAGTAGTAATAAAGATCGCCTGGTGAGACTAATTTCAATTTTTGTGTTTTCCAAACAGGTACATCCTACCGTACTGCGACTGCCACCTATTCCAGACCCCGGCCGATGGCTTCTTCAATCGCCAGCTGCAGCTTCTTGTAAATAACTGCACTACATTGACTATCTTATGGGACAATCACCAAGGGCCCATATGCCCTTACGCAGTACTAGCGGATAGAAGCAACATATGGACCTTTACGGTGGCCTAGTGCCTAGTTGATGCAACAGCCTTGCAGTTCACTGTGCGTCCAAAGTGCTTCTTTCAACGAAAACCAACACCCTGTGTACCATAAAGGAACAGCGCGTGACTCACGATAAACTTGTCCGTATTTGCGGATCAAGAGAAAACAAAAAAAATCCCATTCCGATTTATTATGCCAATTGCTGAATATTCTCTAAACATATAATGTGAAATAAATGTACTTTACCAAATGTACCGTATTGCTGTTTGATTTTAACGTACAGTTTCATATTCCGAATTGTGGCGCACTGTGTTGTGAGTTGATCTGTGTTGGTTTCCGGGTTCTATGTGAAGTTGCGTAGAAGACGACTGGGCACGTTTGCCTACGCAGCACAGTAACGTCACGGAGAGAGGTGGGGAATACGAATGTTTTGATAATATCAGGCTCAGGGACGGGGGATATGATTTAGTGCCGCAAAAGAAGGTCAGCCAGGGCGATGGCGCAAGTGATAGGATTATCACAAAATGGCAGCACCCTGGTGCCTGTTTTCGCGTACGTTTAATGGATGAAAACTCGGGTAAGGTCCATAGGAATTTTTTCTAAAATTGAGCGATTTAGGCTTAAAAACACATTGCCGACCCGTAGGGACAATAAAAAAATTTGACCGAACCATTCCTTTAAGTTGGGCAGAGAGGTACAGCGTTCTTTTTGTTTGATGTCTGTAGAAAGATTATTCAATTTCTGTATAGCAGTAGCTTAGTTGGTAAGTGTATTGCATATTGTGTCGTAGAGTTTGAGCATGTCCATGTAGTGAGCAGTCAGTGGAGATCTCAATGGGTCTTCAGAGCATCCATCTTGTGTGGCAATGCAAAAATTGTGTTAGTTGTGCACCTTGAATATGTGAGAAGTCCTAGGGCACTATGGAATAGACTGTGTTAGGCAGAATCATATGCAGTACCCTTTGGGAACACCACACACAATTAAGACTACAAGTGCAAGTACAAATTCACCTTTGGTACAAGCATGTACTACACAGTAAAGTGGTAGTGATGGCTGAGCAGCCAGATGTATCTCAAGAGTAAAGTGAGCAGTATCAGAAGTTACACAAAGGACAGCAATTACTGCGGTTCAAACAAACACTGACTCAAGGTTTCTGAGTAAAAGAATATACATTTATTTACACCATCAGTTCACTATTATAAAGCAGCAGAAAATCAAAATCCTAATATACTACACAATACCCAATCAATTCTGGACAAGTTAAGCTCAAAATGAAGGGTGAGCAAAATGGCACGCCAGCTGTTTAAAAAGGATGGAAAGGACAAGGTTATCAAAAATCAACAATACCAACAAGTAATAGGCAGGGCAATCTATAAAAGGCTCACTACAACTAGAATTCAAATTAATAGGCCTGGGCCAATGTTAATAGTTAAGAGTCTTTGCAGAGGATCACACAGTTCAGAGTAGTCTGCGGTTAACTCTTTGCCAAGAGTTCAAAAACAAAGTTGGTCAGAGGAAAAGTTATTCAAAAGAGTAGAGAAGGACAAGCCTTTGGAGAGGTGAAACATTTAAAATACTTTCACCGTGGTCAGACGGAACGAACGACCGGATTTGAACAGTTCCTTCAAGAAGAAGAATGCTGTAGCTGAGGCAGTGGTTCCTGGTAGTTCCTGCAGGCTTGCGGTTCCTGAAGCGACGGTCAGGCTGACACGAAGGGAAGGAGGAAGACTGGAGGGTCCTGCACTGCCCAGGGAAGAAGACAGCAGCAGAGCAAAACGTTGAATAAAAGGCGCGCTCCTTAAGAGCACAAATTGACTCTTTCTCACTGGCTATCTGGTTTCCTGTAGCACAGCAAATTCAACCAGGCTGAAGAGGAGGTCCAAGGGCTTTGTGAGCTGGTTGGTCCCACCAAGCTCAAGGGAAGAAGATTCCTTGCAGATCTTCTCTGTCGTCGAAGCTCGAGCAATTCGGACCTGCAGTAGGGCTTCATCGGGGTGTCCAGTAGTTGCAGCAGGCCTCTTCCTTCAGCTTACCCTTGGTTCTCTCGATCCAGAGGCGACTCTGCCATCCAAGTCCCAGAGACCTGCTTTTGATGCAGTTTCCCCCCATTCACACAGCGTGGCTGTCAATCACACAGCAGGGTAGCTGTCCTTGCAGGACAGCCACCTAACCAATCAAACTAGAGTGCGACTTGGGTCGCCAAGGAGACCCTGTGCACGGGGCCTCAAACCCCTCCCTCACATCCTGTCCACCCAGACACTCAGGTGCCTAAGGAGGGCTTTGGTGCAGAAGCCCACAAAAGGACACCGAACAAAGGAACCAAACCTAGTTTGGCGCGCAGAGTAAAACACGAGAAAGACCTTTACAAAAAGAAATGGCAAATAAACCCAGCTGGAACAAATAAAATTAAAAGGGGTCCAGTGGATTAAAGTTTGAAGCTACTAACATAGACTAAAACAGTACCAAGGCTATTTTCATAGTCTGCGGTAGGGAAAAAATGGTAGATACCACTGCCACCAGCCAAATCTTAGTGAAAGGGGAACAAAATAATGTTCCATGAGAAACAAACACAAGGGGATAACTATTAACCCTTTTCAGTACTCTATGGAAGATAGTTTGTACTGGGTCTGTGAATTTAAAAAGACTAATGAACTCAATGGCAACTTTACATGTTCTGGGAGACAGTAGTCAGTCCCAGAAAATGGAGTTTAAAAGTGGGAAGCCTGAAAAACACAACCCTGTGTCACTGCACTAAAGTTGCTGTGTGACACTCAGTAAAAAGGTGATGCCTATGTAGTAGGTGAGACTCCAGAGCCTATGACCACAAAAATGTAAAACACAGCAAAACACATGTAAGAGTGGGAAAAAAGGCTCACATTCTTACCAGGTGAAAAAAAGAAATCCCAGAAATCCAGCAAAGCTGCTGAGGGACACAGTTGGTAAGGGAAATGAGCCATTCTGGAGAATTCTCCCTTACACTCGCCCCGTGACCCCCATACTAAGGTACGGGAAGATTTAATCCACTCCTGGATGCATCTCTTCCCTCTAGCTGGTTATAAACATCCTAGAGAGACCATCAGAATTTCGGTGGTTACATCCCGACCTGTACTCAATGGTGAAATCAAACCCTTTCAGGCAGATTGACCTTCTTAGTAGTTTTGTGTTCTCCCCGTTCATTTGCATTAACCATCTCAAGGGTTGGTGGTCTGTCTGAATCACAAATGTAGATCCATACAAGTATGGTCTAAACTTCTTCAGAGACCACACAATAGCAAAGCATTCACACTCTATGGTTGCCCACCTTCTTTCTGGTTCCTTCAGCTTCCTGCTGATGAAGCAAATGGGGTGCTCCCTACCTTTCTCATCCAGATGACTGAGGACTACACCTATACCTGTATCGGAGGCATTTGTCTGCACAACGAAGGGTTG
Source organism: Ambystoma mexicanum (assembly GCF_040938575.1). Taxonomy (NCBI): domain Eukaryota; kingdom Metazoa; phylum Chordata; class Amphibia; order Caudata; family Ambystomatidae; genus Ambystoma; species Ambystoma mexicanum. Next base: position 893,103,409 of record NC_090934.1, on the reverse strand, counting down.
GTGATAATCAGGCGCTCTTAGGACTAGAGCTTGACAAAGGGCTTTCTTCAGGTTTTCAACTGCTTGAGTGCACTCCTCATTCCATCTAACCTTTTTAGAGAATTTTGGAGAGGAGATCACATTCAAGGAAGAAGCTATGATGCATAGTTCTCTATGAAATTACTGTAGCACCCAGTGAGACCTAGGAAGGCTCTCATCTGGGTTTAAGTAGTAGGCGTGGCCCAGTTTTTTACAGCTTGTACTTTGCTAGCAATGGCCGTATTTCACCTCCTCCTACCTCATGACCAAGATAGACCACATTGCTTTGACCAATTTCACATTTGCTTGCCTTTATGGTCAGATGGGCCTACTCAAGAGCCTGCAATACATATCCCAAGTGATCAATATGTTGTTTCCAAGTAGGGCTGACCACTGCAATTCCATCCAATGATGCCATGCAGAAGTCCTCCATCCCATTCAAAACTTGATTGACCATCCTCTGGAATGTAGCAGGTGCATTCTTTAATACAAAAGGCATCACCTTAAATGGGTAGAGGCCTGCTGGGGTTGAAAATGCAGTTTTCTCCTTGGCATAGTCTGTCAGGGCTATTTGCCAATAGCCTGACGTCAGGTCAAATGTACTGAGGAACTTGGCTGTACCAAGTTTATCCACCAGGTCATCTGTCCTTGGTAAAGGATGGGCATCAGTCTTTGTGAATGCATTTAGAGCTCTATAGTCCACACAAAATCTGAACTCCTTGGTTCCTGCCTTTGGTACTAAAACAACTGGACTAGACCATGGACTTGTAGATGGCTCTATAAACCCTTGATCAAGTATCTTGTTGACATCTTCCTTTATGTGGGTTCTTACATGGTCTGACATGCTGTAACCTCTGCTTTTCACAGGTAAACAATCACCAGTGAGAATCTCATGATGGTCCAAGGGGTCAAGCCTGGTGAAAGTGAAAACAGCGAGGCAAACTGATTTAACAGAAACTTGCACTCCTCCTGTTGTTAGATTAGAAGAGAGATTAACTCCTTTGATTTTCTTATCTAAAGGTTGGGCACTGAGTAGGATAGGTAGAGGTTCACTCTCCTCCTCTTCCTGAGCTGAAGCTAGACGCAAAGCTCCCACTTCTGGTCTCGAGACATATGCCTTCAAACGGTTGGTGTGAAAGACTCTGGGAGCCACTTTAGGTCTGCCTAAATCCACCAGATAGTTCACCTCTCCAAGTTTGCCCACAACCTTGAAGGGCCCTATCCATTTGTCCTGCAAGGCCCTTTGCCTTGTTGGCACCATTACTAGCACAAGCCAGTCTTGAGTGAAGGATACACTATGTCAGGCTTGGGGATACAGCTGGTCTGTTTGGCGACTTTAGAGTCCAATCTTGGCAGTGGTACTACTTGTCTACTTAGGTAGAATATGTTCAACCAGGTCAAGGGGAATAGGAGACCCTCACCTTCCCTGGGATTTAATATTTAATTAGGGTCGTAGTTCACTGAATTAACGGTAAGCTTCTGAAAACCCATCATAAACTATGCAAAACAAAAGAATGAAGATCCAGGATTCTGCACCCAATAGTATCAGGGAGTGTTTTATTGGATTGCCCTTTAGATAACACGTGTTTCGGCCTTCCTTGGCCATTCCCAAATCAGGTCTATAATGTTATTACAGTTTCACCAGTGTAGGGTTAGTTGGTTAATTCTTAGCCTTAATGCTCGCACTTTCGAATTACGGGTACAATCCCATGCTCATTTTTTGGTGCTCCGGTCATCTGCGTTGGCTGCTTACTGTGAGGACACTGGTGTCCTCACAGTAAGCAGCTGAAGAGCATGAAGACACTGGTGTCCTCACAGTAAGCAGCCAATGCAGATTACTGGAGCACCAAAAATTGAGCATGGGATTGTACCCGTAATTCAAAAGTGCGAGCATTAAGGCTAAGAATTAACCAACTAACCCTACACTGGTGAAACTGTAATAACATTATAGCCCTGATTTGAGAAAGGCCAAGGAAGGCCGAAACACGTGTTATCTAAAGGGCAATCCAAAAAAACACGCACTGATACTATTGGGTGCAGAATCCTGGATCTTCATTCTTTTGTTTTGCATGGTCTTGGGTGAACTCAACCATGTTGGCCTTCTTGTCATGCCAATGTTTGACCCAAGCCTGACCTGTTTTCAAGTTATCACTAGCTTCTGCCATCACGTGTGACATTCTCCTCCGGAGACCTGTCACATAGTCAGTCACTCTGACTGGCTTGGGGGAAGGAGCACTCTCCAACCCCTCCTTAATCAGGGCCAAAGGACCTCTGACTGGATGGCCATAAAGAAGTTCAAAGGGATTGTATTCAACTCCCTCCTGAGGCACTTCTCTATAAGCAAAGAGAAGGCATGGCAGTAGAAGGTCCCACTTTTTTTAAGGGGTTCTTCTATAGCACCTATCATGCTCTTCCTAGTATGATTAAACCTCTCTACCAGTCCATTTGTCTGTGGATGGTAGGCTGTAGAGAACGTATAAGTAACACCACTGTTTTTCCACATGGCTTGCATGTAGTGGGACATACAATTGGATCCCCTGTTGGATATCACTGCCTTAGGAAACTTTGGTAAAAATACCAAGTAGAGCCTTAGCCACAGCCCGAGACATAACAGTCCTCATAGGTATTGCTTTAGGATACCTAGTAGCATGGTCTACTACAACCAGGATAAACCTCTTTACTGAAAATGTGGGAGGATCAAGGGGACCAACAATGTCAATTTCCACCCTCTCAAAAGGAACTCCCACCACTGGGAGAGGAACCAATGGTGCCACATTATTGGCTCCACTCTTGCCAGAGGTTTGGCAAGTCTGACAGCTCCTATAGAATTCGTCAACTTCTGAACCCATCTTAGGCCAGTAGAAGTATAAAGAGAGCCTTTTGTTGGTCTTTTTGAAACACAAATGACCAGCCAAAGGTATCTCATGGGCCAACTGTAGGAACTGGAGTTTGTTTTCTAGGGGCACTACACGTCTTTTGCAGTCCACAGGGATAGACTGAATCGGTTCACTGTAGAAGAGGCCATCTTCCCAGTGCAACCTATATATCCCAGCTTCTTGCCCATCAAGCTGAGAAGCTGCCTGTTGTCGAACACCTTTAAGAGTAGGACACTATCTTTGTCCTCTGCTGATGTCTGCCCTTTTGGGCCCACCTTCTGCCAGTAAAGACTGCAGCTCAGGATGGTCAACTGGATTCAGATCCCCAACTAGAGTAATGTCATCTTCCAGATCTGACTCTTCACAAGCTGGATCAACACAGGGTTGTTCCTCACACTCAGCCCAGCAGGTGGAGGAATCACAGGTGTGACTTTGGACAATCTTGGGGATGTCTTTGTTGGTAGCACAGAGGTGCTATCTGCTTTCTTTTTGGAGGTCTTGGGTTTCCCCTTTGCCTCTTTCTTTCCTGAAATAGCAGTGAGCAAGTCTTGTGGTCTGGGGGTGATAGCTTTCTCTATCAATTCCCCTGGAGAACCTCTCAAGGTCCACCCGCTTACAGGTCTAGTGAGCTCCTGTTTCCTTTTACTGGGAGGCCTTGGGATGCTAGACACAACTCCAAGAGTTTTCAGGTCATTACCCAACAGGACTCTCCAGGCACTTCACTCTGCACACTAACAGGTATCTTGACAGTCATGATGTCATTGCACTGGATGAGAGCTGGTAACTGGGGAAGCATTTGCACAGGGCCTCTAGCTAACTTGCTTAGGTGTTTGGGTGCCTTAGCAACATCTTCTACCTAATGATTCTAAAAAATGATTAATCAACCACAGTTATGCTGGCCTCAGTGTCTCTGATGGCAGGAGTCTCCTGGCCATTCACAAGAACACTATATTTATAATACTCTTTACTATTATCTGGGATGGAATATGGACATCTAAATTCTGCTGGTCCCACAAGCCCAGGGACACTAAAGAAACACTAGCTGAGACGCTCATGGGTTCATCAGCCAGTAGGTGAAATTTTCCACTTCCCATAGGTACTTCTTCCTCTGGGGAGAAGGCTAAGGAGACATGGTGGACCCCTGCAGGTTTACCCTTGCATCTGGGATCCACTTTCACATGGCCAGTTGACCCACACAAATAACATTTCCCAAATATTTTGATGAATGGGGGTTTGGTCTGGCCTCCTTCTGGTTTTAATACAGAAGGTAGACTAGCCGGATTCGATTTCCCTTGTGGCTTACCCTTATTCTGTTTCAGGCCATCTTTTGGATTGGAGGTATTAGAATTCTCCTTGTTATCTTTCTTTGGCTGCTTTCCCTCATCCTTCTTCTGAGTTGCCCCAGAATCATTGTGAGTAGTCCTGTTGGCAACCCACAAGTCAGCAGCCTTAGCTAAATTCTTTGGATCTATCTCCTTAGAATCAACCAAGTGCTGTCTGAGCTCAGGAGAGCAGGCGTCATAAATTGACTCCAACATAACAAGATTTCTCATACCTTCAGAAGTGTTAACTCTGTAACCCTTAACCCAACCATCTAGGTTTTTCAAACATTCACATACCCAGGTAGCCCAAGGGGTACTGTCATGCTTTTTGAGGGTCCTAAACCTCTTAAGGTACTGGGAAGGGGTCTTCCCAAATCTAGCAATTAAAGCTAGCTTCACACACTGATAATCCATCCTATCCACCTCCCCCAACTCCATCACAACATCGGATGCAACAGTGGGTAGCCTAGAGAAGAACCAAGGAAGTAACTGATTCCCTGTAATGTCTTGAATCCCATGGCTACACTCAAACATTGCCAACCAATCCCAAATATCAAGCTTAGCCTCATACATACCAACAATTTTGTTAGGCATATAGGGTCTCTTAGGACTGGAATACCTAGAAGAATCTGTGTGAGAAGCATTTTAAATGGACAATTTCTTCATTTCTAGTGCATGATTCAACTCAATTTCTCTGAGCTTAAGTTCTTGATGCATTTGTTCAGTTTGAGCATGTATACGTTTGAATTCCAATTCAAGCCTCATCTTTTTTATAGCAATGAATTCAGTACGGAGTGTAGGACCGGATGGGGTCCCAATGGACAAAGGTTGAGGTTGTTGAGCTAGCAAAGGAGCAATTGGGCCTACATTGTGAGACACATCTGCCTCATCCAACTCATCAATAATATCTGACACATTATCATCCTCATTATTTTACACATTTGCTGGAGTATTAGGTATTTCAGACCCATTCTCCAGACTTTGTTTCTCTAACAACCTTTCAATTAATTCAGACATTTTGCCTTTAACAGAGAGATTCCTTTCTCTACACAGATTTTTCAAATGATCAACAGTGTAACTAAGGAGGGTCTCCTGACTGTAGCTTCCCATTTCAGACATGATTAAAATTGCTTTTATTGGTGTTTTAGTCATGTGGTTAGTTGAGCCAAGAAAATAGCAGCACTCTAAGTGTAATCACTATACTTAATCCTCACCACTGTACACCAGTGTTAGTCAGAATCATGTGCAGTACCCTTTGGGAACACAACACAACATTAAGACTACAAGTGCAAATACAAATTCATCTTTGGTAGAAGCCTGTACGACACATTGAAGTGGTAGCGATGGCTGAGCAGCCAGACTTATTTCAAGACTAAAGTGAGCAGTATGAGAAGCTGCACAAAAGACAGCAATTACTATGGTTCAAACAAACACTGACTCAAGGTTTCTGAGTAAAAAAATATACATTTATTTACATCATCAGCTATAAAACAGTGCACTATTATAAAGCAGCAGAAAATCACAATCATAGTATACTACACAACACCCAATCAATTCTGGACAAATTAAGCTCAAAATGAAGGGTGAGCAAAATGGCACTCCAGCAATTTAAAAGGGAGGGAAAGGACAAGATTATCAAAAATCAACAACACCAACAAGTGACAGGCAGTGCAATCCAGAAAAGGCTTACTACAACTAGGATTCAAATAAATAGGCCTGGGCCAATGTTAATGGTTCAGAGTCTTTGCAGAGCATCACACAGTTCAGAGTAGTTCGCGGTTAAGTCTTTGCCAAGAGTTCAAAACGAAGTTGGTCAGAGGAAAATGTATTCAAAAGAGTAGAGAAGGACAAGCCTTCGGAGTGGCGAAAGATTTAAAACACTTTCACTGCGGTCGGACTGAACGAACAACCGGGTTTGAACAGTACCTTATAAGAAGAAGAATGCTGTAGCTGAGGCGGTGGTTCCTGGCAGTTCCTGCAGGCTGTTAGGAAGAATTCTCCAGAATGGCTAATTTCCCTTACCTACTGACTCCCTCAGCAGCTTTAATGGATTTCTAGGATTTTTTTTGTTCACCTGGTAAGAGTGTGAGCTTTTTTCCCACTCTTAATTGTGTTTTGCTGTGTGTTTTACATTTGTTGTGTTCATAAACTATGGAGCCTCACCTACTCCATAGGCATCATATGTTTACTGTTGTGTCACACAGCACCTTTGCAGTGACACAGGGTTGTCTTTTTCAGACTTCCCACTTTAAACTCCATTTTCTGGGACTGACTACTGTCTCCCAGAACATGTAAAGTTGCCATTGACTTTATTAGTCTTTTTTAAATTCACAGACCCAGTACAAACTATCTTCCATAGAGTACTGGAAAGGGTTACTAGTAATCCCTTTTTGTCTGTCTCTCATGGAATATTATTTTGTTCCCCTTTCTTTAAGATTTGAATGGTGGCAGTGGTAACTACCATATTTGTCCTACCAGGGTATATGTACATAGTATTGGTACTGTTTTAGGCTAGCTAAGTTAGTAGCCTCGAACTTAAATCCGCTGGACCCCATTTACTTTTATTTGGTTCCAGCGCTGGGTTAATTCGCCATTTCTTTTTGTAAATATCTTTCTTGTGTTTTACTTTGTGTAACAAACCAGGTTTGGTTCCTTTGTTCACCGTCCTTTGGCGGGCTTCTGCACAGAAGCCCTCCTTAGGCTCTTGAGAGTCTGGGTAGACAGGATGTGAGGGAGGGGTTTTAGGACCTCTGCAGAGGGTTCCCTTGGAAACCCAAGTCACACTCTTGTTTGATTGGCTAGGTGACTGTCCTGCCAGGGCAGCCACCCTGCTGTATGATTGACAGCCAGGCTGTGTGAATGGGGGAAACTGCATAAAAAGCAGGTCTCTGGGGCTTGGAAGGAAGAGTCCCCACTGGATTGAGCGAACCGAAGAGAAGCTGAAGGAAGAGGACCTCTACCATGACTGAACCTGTCAGTGAAGTCCTGTTGCGAGTTTGAATCTCCAAACTTCGACGACAGAGAATATCTGCAAGGAATCTTCTTCCCTTGAGCTGGTGTGACCAACTAGTTCGCCAAACACCAGGCAAGGCCCCCCTCCCCTGGTCGAATTTTCTGTGCACAACTGCAGTGAACCCGATAGCCAGGAGGACCGGACCCTGTTTGGGTTTTAAGGAACGCACCTTTTATTCGTTGCTTTGCTCTGCTACTGGTTTCTTCCCTGGTCAGTGCAGGACCCTCTAGTCTTCCTCCTTCTTGTCAGTCTGACAGTCGTTTCAGGAACTGTGAGCCTGCAGGATCTGCCAGAAACATCTGCCTCAGCTACAGCATTCTTCTTCTTCTGAGGTATTTTTCAAACCCGGTTGTTTGTTCCGTCCGACCGCGGTGAAAGTGTTTTAAATCTTTTGCCATTCCGAGGGCTTGTCCTTCTCTACTCTTTTAAGTAACTTTTCTTTCTTTGTTTCAAACTCTTGGCAAAGACTTAACCGAGAACTACTCTGAACTGTGTGATCCTCTGCAAAGACTCTGAACCAGTAACATTGGCCCAGGCCTATTAATTTGACTCCTCATTCTAGCAAGACTTTTCTAGATTGCCCTGCCTACTTATGTTTATGTTTATGGAATTTATATAGCGCTTTAAACCAAAGCGCTTTACAATATAACAACAGGTACAAAAGTGAGAGAAGCATATTTACATACATGAACAGGTCATTGGAACAATAATTAGAACTATTTACAAGGGGGGGTAGAGGTGGGGAGAGGGTAGAGGTGGAGTTAGGTGAAGGGAGTTACGGTATAGGATTTGAGGAGGAGGAGGGGTAGGGAGGGGGCAGGGGAAGGGAAGGGGGGAGCGAGCTGGTGTCCGCTTTGCCCTTAAGTAGTATTTGTTATCAATTTAAGGTCAGAGGGGAAGGAGAGAGAATGGGGGAAAGGAGCGGGGGGCAAGGGTAGGAGGGGAGGGGTAGGGAAGGGAAGTCAGCGGGGGAATAGCTTTCAGTGACAGAAGTCAGGGGGGTGACAGGCTTTCAGTGGTGCAGTCAGGTGGGGACCAACTTACTTGTTGGTGGTGCTTAATTTTGTATAACCTTGTCTTTTCCCTCCCTTTTTAAATTGCTGTAGTGCCATTTTGCTCACCCTTCAATTTGAGCTTAACTTGTCCAGAATTGATTGTGTGTTGTGTAGCATGTTAAGATTGTGATTTTTCAGCTGCTTTACTTAGTGAACTGTTTTACAAATTAATGTGTAAATAAATGTATATTCTTTTACTCAGAAACCTTGAGTCAGTGTTTGTTTGAACCATAGCAATTGCTGTCCTTTGTGTTACTTCTGATACTGCTCACTTTACTCTTGAGATAAATCTGGCTGCTCAGCCATCGCTACCACTTTACTGTGTAGAACAGGCTTGTACCAAAGGTGAATTTGTACTCGCACTTCTAGTGTTAATTGTGTGTGGTGTTCCCAAAGGGTACTGCATATGATTCTGCCTAACACTGGTGTACAGTGGTGAGGATAAACACTTAGGGTGCTGCTATTACCTTGGATCAACTAACCACAAGGCTAAACATCACTAAAAAGCACATTTTAATCATGTCTGATATGGAAAGCTACAGTCAGGAGACCCTCCTTAGTTACACTGTGGATTATCCGAAAAATCTGTGTAGAGACAGGAATCTGTTAAAGGCAAAAAGTCAGAATTAATTGAATGATTTTTAGAGAAACAAAGTCTGTATAGTGGGTCTGAAATGCCTAACCCTCCAGCAAATGTGGAAAATGATGAGGATGATAATGAACGGTTATCTTGGATGAGTTCTGTTGGGGCAAATTGATATGTGCGTTACGACGTTGGTGCTGAGGTACATGTCAAATCAACATTCACTGTTACTTGTAATATGCCATCATTGTGTGTTGGGCCTCCTGTGGGGGACTTGCATCATGTGTCGGCCACTGTGTTCATTGCATGCATTGCATCTGGCTGGCCAGGTGTGGATTGGCTGGATTGCTTTTGTCGTGCATCCCTGGGATGGTTGGACTACAGGGCGTCCTGTCCAGAGGTGCGCTAGCTTTCAGTGGTGCAGTCAGGTGGGTACAGTGCATTTTGTTGTGTGTGAGTCAGGTGGCCATGTTGTCGGGCATGTATTCCTCAGCATGTTTCTACATGAGCATTGCAGTCAAGGGGCTAGTGGGTCTGGCACAACTATCCACTGATGCGGATCTATGGACATGGGCATGTCATATTGTTGCATGCTGGCTATGTTGCCTGTGCATGGGTGTCATGTAAGGGGGGTCCTGTCTCCAGTGAATCATGTTGTTGTGGCCTGATGCCTCACATGGATGGTGTGTGCATTACTTGCATGGCAATGTGGGTTTTCATGAATGCCTGCTGGGTTGTCCAGGTATGGGAGCATATTTCACTGTGGTACTCACCAGATTCAGCTTGACTGCTGGCTCCTAACTCGGCCATGCCCATGCCCTCGATCCCCACCATATGCAAGTTGCCACTGACCATATCCTCCCACGGTGTCAGTAGCAGTGATTTCACTGACCCACCTCCAGTGGCAGCTGTCTCCCAGTGGTGGATGGAGATGAGGCTCCTGAACCTGGCCTTGAGGTCATTCCACCTCTGTCATGTCATCTACATCATGTAGGACGTGGCCTACAGTCATCACCTGGTCCTGGATATCTGCCACATGCTATTCTTGCGCTTTTGGCTAGTCTTCCAATTTTGTGCCCCATAGAGCTCCTCAGAGTGGGTGACCACTTGTTCTGCCAACACTGTGAGCTCATGCTCCGTAAATGGAGGCTTCTGCAGCCTCATATTGGGCACCCACCCTGCCTCTGCCTTTTCCTAATGACATACTTAGGCTTTCCTGTGTGTCTGGATGGTACTCCTATCTTGAGATATTCAATGGATTGTGATTTTCAAAATGGCCACTGCAGTACTGCATTATGTAGTGATGACAGATTTCCGCTGGTAGAATTTTCGCCTGAGGAAATTCCACTGACCGAAATGGGCAGAAATTCATTGTTACACAGGTTGATCAGCGGTAACTCAGCAAGGTTGAAATTACCATTACCGCCAATGCTGTGTGCACGCATCTGCCAGGTTGTAATCTGGTGGAAATTATGCTATTGCACTCAGCAGTAAAGGTAATTCTGCTACAACAGATTTACCGCCGATTTTGGAGTAACTCGTAATAAGGTACCAAGTATAAATTAAAGATGTGCTTGTCACTACCCCAAACTGCACTTCATCACTCAGAGCGTAGGGTCTGCAAGTGAACAGGCTCTATCAGATATATGGCCTTAATAAAACAATAATACACTCAAGTTCTGTTCCTGATATTAGACAAACTCACTCAAATCTATACTCTATATAATACCCAGCCTCCCTTACCTCTGAATTCTGTTAATGACAAATTATATAGTCATGCTCATGCCAAGAATTATTCCTTTAGAACTCTTTTTTGCAAAAGTGACCATATTTCCTTAGAGCTTCTCACTTGATAAAAAATTGTGGTCTCGATTTCATGTTTGGTGGCAAGATGCTTTTACCTGCTTCTGGCAAACCCAGAGATTTCGAGGTAGAGGCAATGCTGACGGTAGCTCTTCCTCCACACACCTCTTGTCCACCCTCACTAAAGTAAGTAGCGGAAACCACTGCTCAATTTACTGATTGGCAGAGAGTGGTTGCAGGTGCCAGCAGAAAACATTTTCGCCCTTTAGTTCTAGTGTGCATGGACTGCAAATGCCTCCATGTTTTGTAGGATTTGATTCCCCAACAGGTAACATCTTGTGAATTACCTTCTCAGGTTGCACCTAGTGGTGAAGGTAATATGACTGGAATGGAGCCGAGTGGTCAGCAGCATTGGCTGGTCCTGCTGGTTTTGCAGTAAGGATGAGGGTTTCCCAAGCCAAATGCTCTACGCATAGGCTTTCCTATTTTCAGTGAAATTCGATAAACACCGGAAAATCACCCCCGGAAGAAAAATTGGCTGTGAGGTTTCAACTGAAAAAACATTGCTTCCTGTGAAGGGTCAGACATGTGAGGTGGACCACTGCTGAAGTTTTCTCTACAAATGCCATTTTATTATATTAAAAGGTTGATTGAACGTCTCAACATCCCAAACCTGAAGAGGATTTCCCTGCCTAAAATAAACAAAAGGAAAAACTCTAACAAAGAAAATATGTCCCTCACACTGATACAAACAACAGAAATAAACAAGGAAATGCATGGCAATTCAAAACAATAATGATTGATTTTGCAATGTAATCAGTCTCTCTTCATAACCTGGGTGAACACCACTTCCCCAGGTTCAAACTTGATTCTGCTTCGTAGTTCAGGAAAAGAAAACAAGGAAATCCTGGTTTGCAACAAAGTTTCAACACAGTTCGATGCAACTTTACTTTGTCAACAGAAAGTTCCAACTCAGACGAAATAAGGCTTTCCTCTTCCTTGAACACATTCTCAACTCATCAATAGCAATAATAATTGTCTTGGTCAGGATGATTTGCCACCATTGATAAAAGAAAATTAGCTTCTTTGTAACAGCTTCTCAAAGCTCTTCTTTTAGCACCTCAAACAACATAAATGGTCTCTGTTGGGACCACCTCGTAGCACTTATTTCTACTTCCACTTGGTCTACTTCCATGCCAGGCCTAAAATCTCAGTTCACACCTGGTTTACTCCCATGCCAGGCCTACTTTTCACAGTATTCAACAAATTGCAGCTTCAAAACTTTCAACAACTCTTCAGGGAAAACAAGATTCACATTTGCGCTCTATAATATTCTTCTGTAAATGATGCATCAACCTCCACCACTTCACCGACTGCAACCTCCTCCGGATCCCAACCTCCCCCACAGCTGCCTTGACGATTGCAAAGTTATGTGTAAACGGTGCCACAATTGGATCACGTTAGGAGATGCCAACGTAGATGATTTGGGACGGGCAGTTTCCGAACACCAGGCCACTGCCACTTGGATTTCTTTTTTTTAAAGTGCCAATTTTGTTAGCCCCTCTTTTGTAAAAAATAAAACCCCCAAAACCCTCAAAATTCAAAGAAATTCACCAAAAAATAAATGATACCTCTTTTCTTTACCCATTGTTACATGTGTAAAACCTAATTTTCTTCCCATCCCTTTTCCACCCTCCTCCTTCCCTCTCCCCCACAATGGCCCTTTTCCGGGCAAACCTCTAAATTATAAAAATAGACCAAATAAAACACAAGCTGTAATAAAAGATCACAACATTTTAGGTGATTTAATGTATGCAATTTGTGTTGCTAAAATGTTTTCCCCACAATGTTTTGTTTATAGCCGCGGGTATGGGTTAATTTACTATTTTTAGCCACGTCTATTAGGGACCCATTGGTGCCTGTATATAGCCCCAAATAGGTGTGCCACACTACAGTTGGTTATCTCGTAAAAGTTGGTCCGATCTCCAGTTGTTGCTAAGATAATCCTTGCCTCAAATATCGCCATCTAATTGCCTTATGTCTGATGCAGTAGCAGCAGTTATGGATTAATGTTTGAATATTGTCATTAAGCAAGCCAAGTACAAGTCTTTCTGATAGCTAAACCACACTTGAGAAGGCAAGACAGAGAACAAAGTCCTCCTTGTAAGTTACATTTTAAAGTATATAGAGTGTAAGAGATAATGGAAGTATGGTGCAGTAGCATGAATATATTCTATGGCAATAGGATGACTAGGGTTCATCAGGGTGGACATAAACTGCATAGAAATAGAGAAGACGTACGTAGAATGAATGGAGTTTGCGTAGACTGTAAACAGGTTGAGTGAGTGGTGGTAGTCAGACTTATGTAAAATGATTGGATTTCATATTATGTATGGACACTGCATATATATATTATGAGAAAGATATAATTTCCGCTCTTCAACAACATAATTAGTCAGAGAACATACTTTATGAAATACAATTACTTACAGTTGTACACACATTTAATGTTTTCTTACCCTCATATATATTGCATCATATGCACTATGCTCGATACAACATTTGTGCATAGTACACTGTTGTTCCCTTCAGATATAGTAATCATTGGGTCATTGTGGAAAAATCCAAGGGGAATTAAAAATATAAACATATACTAACAAATCAATAAGATAAATGTGTGGGAGCATAGTGGGTGGGGATATACTGAATGGGTACGGGTACACAGGATGCAGTAGGGTGGGTGAGGGTACAGAGAATGGAAATGCAGTGGATGGGGGAACTGAAACCAGGGTAGGGTGGCTTAAGTTCAAAAAGAGGGGATTGGATGGGTTGGATATAAAGAGTGAGAGTATGGTGCACAGTGGTACAGAGGGTGAGGGTACAATGCATGGGTAAGGATATTTGGATGGGGGATAGATGAACAAAGCAACAAAGCATCCGCTTCCCACAAAAAGATGATGCGTAATGAAGAAAACAGCAGATAGCTGGAGATATTTTATGGTACAAGAGCACCACTCTCTTAAAGAAAATGTACAATGCAAGCTGTGTTGCAAGAAACTACACCTGGGCCATCCAATGTCCCATAGTTTTGGGGAAATACATTCTCATTCAACACCTGGTAAGAGTACAATGGAATGATGTTGACCATCTGTACAGAAAGGCCCATGAGAAATACAAGCACCTGTGCTGAACTGTTCTTGTCTTCACTTCTAAGAACCATTTGGTTGTTCGGAAAACAATAAGGTTTGTCACCCAACCCCTTAAATTTTCAACATTGTCTGTTCTTCTGTCTACTGCCAACTGCTGCTGTGGCATCAACTTCAATCTCTACACCCGCAACCATTAAATCAACCTCTGCACAATCCACCTCCAGCACTGTATATTCCATGACCTCCACCGGCAAAGTTTTGTGCAGCAAATGTCATAATTCTTTCAGGGTGGGAGATGCCATTTTCTGCCTCAGACATTTTTTATTTTCATTGGCATAATAATGTTTGTCATGTATTTTTCAATTTTTTTTATATTTTCCTATCAAGAGAAAACTGCAGACAGCTGGAGGTACTTCATGGTAGAGGTGCTGTGAAACATTAAGACAAATACAAAGAAATAAACCTTTACCCTTAGAAACCTGCATACAAAAAGGGAAATAGTTGCATATGAATGCTGTTGAATTAAACCTTTCTATTTTTATTAGCATATTAGGTAAAGTTACAAATGCATCAAGAATTAGGAACCTCACCATTTGTACCTTATTTGCAAGTAAGGACAAATCAATAGCAAAACACGTCCACAATAATGGTAAGTAGAGCTTGGTAAGAGCAGCTGTACTATGTTAGCACACCATGTAATCTGATAGCAGGGCTTATAAAATAGTGTGGCTTTATATATAAAAACAATGGTACATATTAGGATTACATATGTATAGTAGTATTAGAATCTAACACAAATAATGCATTGATGAATTAACAGAGATGGTATTTAATAGCATCTCAGTAAAACACTAACAATGCATCGGTGTATGAGCAGCACGATGCGCTAATGCTTTAAAGTTAAAAAGAGTGCACATTCTAAACACTTTCATAGTACGATAGACTGCCACTTAATCTGAGTAGATGGAAAATAGTGGCAAAATATGCCATCTGATAGCAGTGGTTAACATAGCTGGCACAGACAACATTGGAAATAAACCATTAAATATGTAAATATGTACGGACTCTTTCATATCTGCCATAAACTCAGCATGTGTACAGTATGATAATTGGCTGGTGTGGTGGCCACGGTTATGGATTACTGTTTAAGCAATACTGTCATTAAGTCAGCCAAGTACAAATCTTTGGGATGGCTAAACCACACTTCAGAAGGCAAGACAGAGTACAAGGAATTTTGCAACTTTAAAGCTACTGGATTAATTTGCTTACAATCAGCGTGTGGTTGTTGCTCTGGGCATTGAACTCAGCATTGTAACTTGTATTTTGTGGGCCTCTGACTGACATGACTCTCAACATGGTTTTCCTGGTTATCGAGTTCTCCTGAGGCTTAGATTGTGCACAAAATTAATCTGAACATGATCGCAAAAAAGCCTCTTAGAGAACACTTCTGGGTTTCATATTGACCTTCTCAAGTTTAGGGTGAGGTTAAAGCTGAGAGCTAAGTAGGAGAGAATTTGTGTATTATAAGGAGTAACAAGTAAGGATCTGCAAAACTATCTTCAAAAAGAGCCACAAAACCTTTGCTACATTCTACATTTTATTTTAGATATTTGTAATAGAGTGAACCTAGCTGACAGAAGCAGTGAAGCACTTTACAGAAACATGTATTCATGTGGAAAATGGAGTGCTCACACTGAGCAGTATGGTGTTAGTTTCCAAACTACAAACACTAGGAGGTGAAAGGGATGGAGTATTTAAAAGGCAAAACAATGCAGCATATTTATTTGCATTACACATGTTTACAATTCGAGGCGCAATGAGATAAGGAGATAATTGATTTGCCTGCAATCACCTGATAATGTGGACTAGTGGAACCCCTTGGTGCACATCCGAAGTTTCCAGGGTGCAAAGTCAGCTACTTAGCCTGTTCTATGTGATATGTCTGCATTTTAAAGGACGAGCACAACCAACACAGTTTTATTTCCAGTTGATTCTGTGTGGCCTTTAAAATACAGAAATGTGACATTCTTAAACCCAACTCCCCGCGGAAATGCAATTCCACCCCTACTCACAACCTCTCCCGCTGGATTTTTAGTAAATCGTGGGTTTTCACCCCAATCCCCACTTTCATCATCCACCAACCGCCTTCCCAGCCCAATACATTCCCTGGCCTCTCCCAGTCTTGCAAACACATGTTCCCCTCCCCTTCATTCCCAATCACAAACATCCCTCCTCCTCTCTCGCACAGACACACAGGCAATCACTCACAAACACATACACACACACACTAACACCTAAAATGTACCTACCTCACTCCCGTACCTTCCATCTTCTGCCCACGCCTTTTAGCCTCTGTGTGCAATACTGTGCTGCTGGGGCATGACACTTGATGTACAAGATCATTTAGAGCGGCCTCCGAGCAGTCTTTCAAACTTGTTTTTTTCTCCCTATTTTTTCAAATATTTCATTCACTCCACACCACTTAGCAACATCTGTCTTCTTCTTGGGGGACGTGGCTAAGAAGCCATGAGCTAGGATACTGACTCCAAGAGCTCCCGCGATCCTACATTGATCCGGACTGCAAATCGTTGAAATATAAAGCTACAGCAGGTAAAACTGGATCCATGGACCTATGAATCTGCCGTGTGCATCCAATATCCAATATGCAAAGGGGTACTGCAGAGGGGCCCTCGCGAGCGGTGATGCAAGAGAGAGGCAGAGACAGTGAAAGTAGCAATATGCGCACTGGAGTGCGGACGACAGTGAACACATTGCTATAGCCCGCGGACACAACCCGAGTGGAAAAGGGCTGATACATTGTGACAGAGTCATACGCAGTGATAATGTAGTCCGAGGCACTCTGGATAACAAGAGGCTCCTGTTCATATTTCCTTGCCGATCAGCCAGGCAAGCCAGATTGTGTGACTGAATACCTGACAAAAAAACAGTGCTTAGTTGACATGAGAACAAAGGGCCAGAGGCGGATCAGCAAGCCACGCGCTATAATGCAGAGAAAAAACTGCTGAGCATACGCGAGCCAGACTATACATACGGCCAGAGTTGGCGCATACAATGCTGGATCAATTACAGAAAGGGGCGCGAGGTTGTCTCAACGAAACAAACGGGTGCCCGTGAGACACAGAGGCTCTTAGGACCTGGGTAGGCACATGGGGGTTTCAAAGGAAGCCTAGGAGCAATACAAGATACAACATGCATTTTGTAAACAGAGTAATACACTGACTCCCCCAGTGTTTGGACAGGTAGGAAGAGGAAACTCCAACCGCGGCAGGGTGAGGAATGCAACACCGGAAGGCGTCGGACCAACAGTAGAACAAGGCTTCTTGGGGGTCTGGGAATAGCGCTGCCAGCCCGCAGTGAAGCACGGCAAATGCAGAATTGTGGATAAACTCCGGAGAGTGAAGTAAGACGACAACAGAGGCACACGAGGGAGCACCGCGCTCTGCCAAAATTGCTGGAGAAGTACTCATTGCAAGTGCTCAAGGAACGCACAATACTCTGAAGGTCCGGAGTTGAGGCGTCTAGTGGACATTTATTGCCATTGGGTATGCAGAGAATGCAAGCGGGTCAGAAATGCAGTAGCGGATATAATAGCAGTACCAGGATCAGATAGGGATCACCCCCTTCATAGCAGTTGGCCTGTCTGAGGCACAAGCAACAGAACAAGTAACCTATGGCACAAAATACAAACTATTGGGCACAATACCCAAAGTATATGAACCCCTCCTTCCGCAGGGCATATGGTCTAGCTGACGCTACGAGATTAAAACCCGGAAGCCTAGCCGCAGACACAAATAAGAGATCCAGGCTTGGTTGCCAAAGCGGTGCAAATGCGAGTGTGGATATGGCATCCAAACTAACCGAGGCCAAAGGGAAACAGCCAACTATAGAAGATTACGCCAAACCATTGAACGTGCAAAGGACTGGGTTTTTTTGTTTAGAGAGGCTTAGGGCGGTGCCCAATGGAACTCGTACTATCTAAAAAAAGAAGGGTCCTAACACCTCTCACCAACTCACCCTTAAGGATCCAAATTGAACTGTTCAGAAACCTTGCGATCTGCCCTCCTTAGTTGCAACAAATTACACTTACAAACATAATTGAAAAATATATATCTCGCTACTTTTTATTACTAAATTCATATTATATTATAAAACCTTTTTTTAAAAAACAGCATGTCAACCACAACGTGTTGAACAAGAAAAGAGAAAAAGAAACTGAGATTTAAAAACTAATAAAGAACAGATGAAGAAAAAAGTAGTCCTGAAATAGGATTTATAAAGTTCTGTGTACTCGTGAAAAAGAAACCTGCACCATAAATAAACACGAAAACACAAAAACAGTTGTTGAAGAAAGTGTTACCCTTTGTGGTTGTTATTAACATTACAAAACAAAAACATCCAATTGTATACTAAACAGAACATATAACATGAAAAATATAAAACATTAGCATCTTGGGTCGAACCACTAATCTGATGTCTAATCTTGAATCTCTAAAATTAATGATGAGATTATTAGTTCTGGGTACAAAGCAGCTCTTGATGCCTTATTGACACTGTGACATCTTTCTCACAGACAAAAAACGCCAAACCAACAGCGAATGCGGAAGTGGCAAAGTGGCAAAATTTAAGAAGCAGGACATTCAAAGTGAAGCGAGACTGACACTAAATGATCAAATGATCCTGGAAGCCATAGCAGAGCTGAAGACATCATGAGCATATAAGAAGGACACAGCTATTGAGGACTTAAAGTCTTTGCTAGAGCAGAAAGTGGATGCCATAAGTGTGGAGGTCAATCTGCTGCAACAAGACGTCAGGGAGCTGGCGGAGCGCACACGCGCGCTAGAAAAGGAGGTGGAGGCCACCACAGGCACCAGCACTGCAAAGCCAAGGAAGTCACCATCCTGTAACAACAAGTTGGAGCACAGGGTAGAGATGGCAGAAGGGAGGGCTCATAGGAATAACATACGTATTGTGGGACTTCAGAAGGAACTGAAGGCACAGGCACGACGAACTATATCAAGAACATGCTGCTGCAAGAGATAAATGGAGGGGCACTCACCCAGGGATTTGCTGTTGAGGGGGTGCATAGGGCCCTGACAAGGAGACCACCACCAGGAGCACCTCCCCGGCCTCTTATCACCAAGATCCTGAACTAAAGAGACAGGGAGATGATACTGGAACACTTCCGCAAAGGAGGGACCATAAGCAGGGGATCTGCGACCATCACGGCATACCCATACTACACCTTTATTGGACAAAGGCAGTGGCTGAACTAGGTCTCTGTCAAGAGGAGGCTATGTGAGGTGGGTCACAAATACATGCTGCTGTACCCTGCAAAACTGAAAGTGATGCACAACAACAGGGCATACTTCTTTGAGACTCCAGAGGCGACAGCATGGCTCGAGCGTGAAATTGCCCAGCAGGAGCGGATGATCAGACGGAGAGCAGACCGGATAAGTGATGGTGGGCATAGTTGGGAAATATTTTGCACGGGGTATCGGGGGAGGACACACAATGCAATGACATTGACTTTGGACTAGAATATAATACATAATATGGAGAGCCTTAAGATAAGTGAGCACAATATGCTCTGTGCTGGCAAAGAGTGCGGTTAATACAAAATCCTGATGGGCTCATCATAGCTATATATTGGAGGTTGATGCTAAATACTAGATATGCATAAGGGTCGTGGACCTTGGGTCCAGAACATAACTTTAGAGAGATAAATACATAGTTGGGCGTGAGACTGCGGCACTGATGCGGGAGACACAAAGGACAGGCATTCTCACCCCAGTAGATAGCTTATTTGGGGTACCGTTAGAGTGGTAGCCCCCTGCAGAGTTCCAAGTGCCGGGGAACCGGGAAAGGACTAGATGCAGGGTAGCCTGAGATAAAGGGATGGAGCTGGGTAACAGTTTGGGGAAGTTGTAGGCGAGGATAAGGCAGAGCACCATTTGGGGATGGGTAGGGTGGGGAGGGAGTTGGGGAGTTTGAAGGGTGTTAAGAAAGGGGGGGCGAGCATACACCTATCAATCACTGTGTACGGAGCGGAAGACAAGGGAGGACAGAGGCGGACCGTGGTATTGGTAAGGAGGATGGATAAGATGGGGGACCTCAAGATAGCGACCTGGAACGTCAGCGGGCTCAATAGTTATTTGAAGAGGAATACGGTCATGATGTATTTGAAGAGACAGAGAATCGATATTGCTCTACTACAGGAAACTCAATTGACAAATGAAAAACAGGAAGTGGTGGGGAGGAAATGGAGAGGGAAATGGAGAGAGACCTCCATAGGAGCAACACATTCAGCAAATTAATTTGCAAACATAATTACGTGGATAGCACTGCATGTCCCCTTTAAACTGCTACAGTACACCATAGAGCCAGATGGGAGGATGGTGCTAAAAAAAGAACTAGTGGAAAACAGAGAGCTGAGCATTATCAACATGTATGCCCCGACCCAAGATGCTACCAGCTACTTCAGAACCCTATACTGCAAGATCAACCCATATATTGGGGATGCAGTTATATGGCGAGGGGACTTTAATTGCACGCTAGATCCCAGAGTTGACAGATCAGATAAGAAGATGGAGAAGCCCACCCCAGTGACTTAAGCTCTGAAGACTAAGTGACTTCCGGCTAGTGGAAGTATGGAGGATTCACCACCCACAGGATAGGCAATATTCCCATTACTCGGGCCGACAAAACCTGCACACGCGGTTGTGCTACATATTTGCGACACCAGAGCTGACGGGGGAATTAGTGCAGTCGGAATACAAGGTGAGAGTCCTCTCAGACCACTCGGCATTGATTGTTACATGGCATTACTTGCCGCCCAGGGCACTGATCCTGACATGGAGACATGGAGAGTTAGGGCCGGAGCCTTGAAAGACACAGCGTTTAGAGAGGACCTCAAGCAAGAAATAGTGGAATACTTCGAAAACAATAGCGGAAGCAGAGAATCGTCTGGCACATTATGGGAGGCATTTAAGGTGGTGGTGAGGGGGGCTGCAATTTCTAAATCCAAAGGCCTACAAAGTGAAATAACACATGAGTTACACAAAGCAGTAAAGAAATTAGAAATAATAATGTGCAGGGGAGGGGATTCCGCAGAGGAGGCTGTAACCATACGACAACTGCAGCAGGAATGCAGGAAATACTGGGAGAGATTATGCAACCTGAACTTTAAGAGATAAGTTGACAGATGGCACGCAGAGGGAGATAAACCGGTGTTAGGGAGAATTCTCATAAATGGTTGATTTCCCTTACCTAATGAGTCCCTCAGCAGGTTTGCTGGATTTCTAGGATTTATTTTTTTCTCCTGGTAAGAGTGTGAGCCTTTTTTCCACTCTTACATGTGTATTGCTATGTGTGTTTCTACTTTTTGTGTGATCTTGGGCACTGGAGTCTCACCTACTCCAGGGCACCATATTTTTCATATTTTTCATGTTTGTTAGACATCACCTTCAGTGCAGTGACACAGGGTTGTCTTTAGACTTCCCACCAACTCCATTTTCTGGGGGTGACTACAGTCCCCCAGAAAAGGGTAAAGTTGCCATTAACTTTACCTTAACCACAGACCCAGTACACCCCATCTTCCTTGGAGTATTGCAAAGGGTTAATTCTTATCCCTTTTTGTCTGTGCCTCTTGGGGCATTGTTTTGCTGCCTTTACATTAAGACTTGGCTGGTGGCAGTGGTATCTATCCTAACTTTTCTACCGCAATTATCTTATATAAACGTGGTAATGTTTTAGGCTACTATATTAGCCCCAAACATAAACTCGCTTGACCAAATACATTTTATTTTGGCTCCGGCTGGCATTATTCGCCATTTCTTTTTGATAAAGTCTTTCTCGTGTTTTACTCTGCGAGCCAAACAAGGTTTGGTCCCTTTGTTCATCGCTTTTTCGCGGGCTTCCACACAGAAGCCCTCCTTTAGGCGCCTGAGTGTCTGGGTAGGCAGGATGTGAGGGAGGGGTTTTAGGACCCCTGCCATGGGTTCCCTTGGTAACGCAAGTCACACTCTGGTCTGATTGGCTAAGGGGACTGGCCTTGCCAGGCCAGCCACCCTGCTGTGTGATTGCCAGCCAGGCTGTATGAATGGGGGAAAACTGCATAAAAAGCAGGTCCCTGGGACTGGAAGAGCAGAGTCGCCACTGGAACGAAAGAACCAACGAGGAACTGGAAGAATAGGACACCTACAGCGACTGAACCACCCAGTGAAGCCCTGCTGCAGGTCCGAATCTCCAGAATCCGATGACCTAGAAGATCCTCCAGGAAACTTCTTCCCTTTAGCTGGTGAGACCAACCAGTTCACCCAAACAGCAAGCCAGGACCCCTCCTCTGGTCAAATTTGCTGTACAGAGCTACAGTGGGCCGGATAGCCAGGAAGATCGGACCCTGCTTGGGTTTTAAGGAGCGCACCTTTTATTCGTTGCTTTGCTCTGCTGCTCGTTTCTTCCCTGGGTAGCGGAGGATCCTCCATTATTCCTACTGCTGATCAGTCTGACAGTCGCTTCAGGAACCGTGAGCCTGCAGGAACTATCAGGAACTTCTGTCTCAGCTACAGCTCCCTCTCCGTTTTGAGGTACTGTGCAAATCCAGTTGTGTATTTCATTCAGCCACGGTGAAAGTATTTAAAATCTTTCTCCAATCCGAGGGCTTGTCCTTCTCTTCTCTTTGAGCTAACTTTTCTACCAACCAACCTCGTCTGGAAACCGTGTCACGAACTTTACCGCAAACTACCCTGAACTGTATTATCTTGAGCAAAAGACTTTTGAACCATTGACTTTGGCCCGAAGCCTTTTCTATCTGATTTTATCATTGTAGTATCTCTTGTTCGCTTGTGGATTCATTTATGTTAACGTTTGTCTTTCCCTCCCTTTTAAATTGCTGGAGTGCCATTTTGCTCACACTTCATTTTGTGAGCTTAACTTGTCTGGAATTTAAGGGTAGTAGTGTGATGTATTAAGAGTGTGATTTTTAGACTGCTTATAATAGTGTAATGTTATACAACTGAAGAGTGAAATAAATATATATTCTTTTACTTGAAAACCTTGAGTCGGTGTTTGCCAGATGCATAGTAATTGGTGTCCTTTGTGTATCTATTTGATACTGCTCACTTACTCTTCAGATGTCTGGCTGTTCTGCTACTGCTACCACTTTAACTGTGTAGCACAGGCTTGTACCAAAGGTGAAATTGTACTGTCACTTGTAGTCTTAATTGTGTGTGGTGTTCCCAAAGGGTACTGCATATAATTCTGGTGTACAGCGGTGAGGTTTGAAGTATAGTAATTACACTTATAGTGCTGCTATTACCTTGGATCAACTAACCACAAGGCTAACATCGCTAAAAAGCAATATTAATCATGTCTGATATTGAAAGCCACAGTCATGAGACCCTCCTGAGTTACACTGCTGATTATTTAAGAAACATGTGCAAAGAAAGGAAACTCTCTCCCAAAGGCAAAAAGTCTGAATTGATTGAAAAATATTTAAAGAGTCCAAGTGTCACGACCCACGCCCAAAACCCCCTCTGGCAAACCCATTGGCCAGGTGGAGTCTGGACTCGGGCCTCTAGATCCTGGCATCCTCTTCAAAAGCCCTCCTGGGGCCAGGCATCCACATAGCTTGGTTCCTAGGAGCCAAGCTATGCGGTCTAGTGTTTTGGGTGTGGTACCCTAGGGACTACTTTACCTGGACTATTTTGTTGGGGCTATATAAACCACACCAGAGCAAGACAACACGCTTCGCGTTATTTTGCAGTTTGCAACGTGACGCTCACCGTGTCCAGCTATACCCACGAACCTCGGAGAAGCATAACCTGCAAGGAGACAAAAGGAACATCGTTAGCAGCAGCATCTTACCTGCAGTCTTCATCTTTAGCTACTCGCAGCTCCTGAGAACAGCTTCCTTGAATCTGCACCCCTCCTGGACTGAACGACCTGAAAGAGGAAGATAGAGGTAACATTAAAGAAAGCATAAGAGACATTGCAAATTACGAACTGCTCTAAAGGCTTACCTGGCTGGTCGCCTCTCAGCTGCCACCACTGTGGAAATTCCACACGCGGTGAAGAACACCGCGACCTACAAGGAAACAAGGAAAAAACAGGTTAGCAAAGGCAAGATATCGCAGTGCTGCGCATAACGCTTACTTACGGCATCATAGCGCTCTTAATGCGCCATCATTTACCAGCGAGGCTCAACCAAGCCAGTTCGCCGCGATGAAGCTCCGCTTACCTAACGGAGAAAAAGAGACATTATTAAACAAAGAAAGGCATGCAGGATAGCACCAATACTAAAGAACAGCAATAAGACCTACCTGAACGATATCAAACGGGCCGGCATCAGTGAAGTAACTGGACCGCACACACCCACGAAAGACAACGCTCCCCTGCAAAGAAGGCAGGATGGAGAGCACGCTTAACTCTACCACAAGGTGAGGAGAGGGCCCCAGAGGGGCTGAAATCATACGGGGGTGGAGGGAGGATACTTACCCCGGTCGGCCAGTCTTGAACACAGTCCTCCTGTATTTTCAGGCAGAACCTTCCCTGCAGACCACATCTGGGCACCACTGAGAAGTATACCAGCGAGTAACATGGCTGGGTGGCGTCCCTGTGGATACCAGGTGAGCGTAACAGAACGCAAAGCCTTCCATAACAAATCCACCTGGGCGTCATGGAGACATCAGAAATGGACCAATTGGCCCAATTACTAGGAGAGCTTTGTGCTGAGGTTCATTCTGCCCGACAAGAGACTAATGCTCTCCGGAAGGACTTCTAGTGACCAAAGATCATACGGAGGAGATCAGTAGACAGATCCTGCAATCACAGGCAGGGCAGACTCCTCTGCCTGGGAGCAATCCACTGATGCAAAACTCCACCTTACCATCTACTACCCCCACTACAGTACAGATCACGTTACCTGGAACAGTTCCCCTGGCACCACCAGAAAGGTTCTCAGGCGATCCACGGTCTTTGTAGGCCTGGAGCATTTCCAAACGACCAAGCTCGGGTAGCTTTTGTCTTATCATACCTGAGTGGTAGTGCAGCAGATTGGTCGGTGCCTTTGGTGACCCATGACGATCCTCTATTACATGGGGGTTCCAGAGAGAAATGGAAAAACTTTTTGCTCGCCATACCCAGGAACAAGCAGTAGACAATGAACTCTTATCCCTCCGACCGGGGAATCAGGACTTGTTAACGTACATTGCTACCTTCAACAGACTGGTTGCCGAAGCTAGGTGGCCAGAAAACAAAAGAACCACGTTGTTCCATCGAGGCTTATGAGGCAAATTAAAGGACGTCTTAGCCCAGGTATTTGATCCACCCAGATATTGTGCCGAATTCATAAATCTGGTCATGCAGCTAGACCACCGGTTGCAGGACCGAAAAGCAGACTGATCTAAGACGGACCCTCGGACCGTGTTTGTTCGACCAAGGGAAAACACATCCCGTGTACCTGAAAACACTGTAGAACCCATGCAGATTGGAGGGATACGTCCTCCATTAACAAAACAAGAGCGGGACAAAAGAAGACAACAACAACTTTGTTTGTATTGTGGGAAACCAGGACATTTCCTGAAGGACTATCCAGTAAAACCCCCAAGAAGAACAGTCGGGGCCACAGAGAAGGATGAAGTTAAGGAATCGGAAAACTACCAAGCTCGACAAACTTAGAGGTCAGTTTGTCGAGTGAGAAGAAAGAGTTGCTGACCTCGCACTTTGCAATACCAGTGATCTTAACTAACCACCAACGGTCATCAAGAATACATGCCGTTGAAGCATACATTAACAGCGGAGCAGTTGGAAATTATATTGATCAAGAACTGGCAGCAGAGATGGGGCTTCCTTTGTGTTCTAAGCCAACTATGGACAAGGTAACCACGGATGGGACAGAAATTGCTTCCGGACCAGTAACCCAGTGCACAGCTAGGGTAAACTTGCTGTGCCAGGATGGACATCGGGTGTCTATTTCGTTTGATCTCATCAGGGCAACTCAGT
Source organism: Ambystoma mexicanum (assembly GCF_040938575.1). NCBI lineage: Eukaryota > Metazoa > Chordata > Amphibia > Caudata > Ambystomatidae > Ambystoma > Ambystoma mexicanum. Next base: position 893,077,569 of record NC_090934.1, on the reverse strand, counting down.
GCAGGCTAATACTAGGGATGCCATGGTTGGTTGCTCAGAGCCCTTTGATAGCCTGGTGGGCATGAAAATTAACCTTCCCCGTTGACTGCTCCGCTGCCTGCTATTATCAAGAGGAGAAACTCAACGTCTGTATCCCCATGACTCACGGAGCGACAGTATCAACCCTGGGAGTAACTTATACCTTGCCAAGTGAATACCATGATTTCCAGGATGTATTCCGAAAGGACCAAGCCAATACATTACCGCCGCACAGGCCCTATGACTGTCAGATCGACCTTGTTCCAGGTGCACAAATCCCTTGCGGCAGGATCTACGCTCTCACAGAACTTGCTGTGCCAGGATGGACATCGGGTGTCTATTTCGTTTGATCTCATCAGGGCAACTCAGTGCAGGCTAATACTAGGGATGCCATGGTTGGTTGCTCAGAGCCCTTTGATAGCCTGGTGGGCATGAAAATTAACCTTCCCCGTTGACTGCTCCGCTGCCTGCTATTATCAAGAGGAGAAACTCAACGTCTGTATCCCCATGACTCACGGAGCGACAGTATCAACCCTGGGAGTAACTTATACCTTGCCAAGTGAATACCATGATTTCCAGGATGTATTCCGAAAGGACCAAGCCAATACATTGCCGCCGCACAGGCCCTATGACTGTCAGATCGACCTTGTTCCAGGTGCACAAATCCCTTGCGGCAGGATCTACGCTCTCACAGAACCGGAAAACCTTAATTTGAAATCCTATTTAGACCAGTACCTTGCAAACGGATTTATCCGTCCTTCGAAGTCCCCCGCAGCCAGTCCTTTGTTCTTCGTACCGAAGAAGGAAGGGGACTTGAGAACCTGTATTGACTACTGCGCATTGAACCAGATCACCGTGAAGAACTGCTACTCCTTGCCACTTATCCCTGAGATGCTAGACCAAGTCAGAGATGCCCAGATTTATACCAAATTGGACCTTCGAGGAGCGTACCACCTGGTCTGAGTCAGAAATGGAGATGAATGGAAAACCACCTTCCGTACTAAGTACAGCTTGTTTGAATATCAAGTCATGCCCTTCGGGTTATTCAACGCTCCTGGGGCATTCCAATATTTCATGAATGACGTCTTGAGGGAGTTAATTGATGCGTGCGCTTTAGTGTACATAGACGACATCTTAGTGCACTCAGCCTCGAAACAAGATCATGTCAAGCACATTCGTTCAGTACTCACCAAGCTCCGTCAACATCGCTTGTTTGCAAAGCTTGAAAAATGCTTTTTTCACGTCACCGAAGTAGAGTTTCTTGGTTTTATCCTTACTCCAGGAGGCATCAGAATGGACGTGCACAAGGTAGATGCCATTCTGAAATGGCCTTCACCGACGTCTCTGAAAGGGGTACAAAGCATGCTGGGCTTTGCGAACTTCTACTGCCGGTTCATCCCAGACTTCTCTCAGGTTGTGCACCCAATCACAGTACTATTACGAAAAAACAATAAAAAGTTTGCTTGGAACGAAGAAGCAGAAGAAGCCTTTCAAGAACTTAAACAAAGTTTTACCTCTGCTCCAATCCTGCGACATCCTCGTCCAGACCTCCCTTATGTCGCTGAAACTAATGCGTCCAGTCTAGCAATGGGGGTTGTCCTTTCACAGAGAGACCCGGAAACCGGCCAACTACATCCTGTGGCCTTCTGGTCAAAAAAGTTCTCACCTCCAGAGATTAATTATGCCATTACGGACGGGGAACACCTGGCTATCAAATCCACCTTTAAAGCCTGGCGGCACTATCTTCTGGGGGCCAGACACACCATTACAGTCATCACAGTCCACCGAAACCTGCAACATCTTAAAACAGCCAAAGCCCAGTCCTCCTGCCAATTGTGGTGGGCCCTTTTCTTCACCGAATATGATTATGTAATCACGTTTCGACCAGGGGTCAGAAACGGAAAGGCATATGCCTTATCTCATATGAGCATAGATGAAATGGTATATACAACTCCAGACCCAGTAGCTATTATACCTGACGGCAAACTCTTGTGTATCACGACAGCCTTAACACAAGCAGAACTACAAAAAGAAATTCAACGGACAATGAATCCTGATGCTTTCCTCGGATGGCAAACTCAAGGAGAACAATATTCAATTAAGGACAATCTATCCTTTTTTAAGGATCGCCTATATGTACCCAAGAAGGAATTACAACAGCATATTATTTCAAGTTATCACGATTCACTGATCGAAGGGCATCCTGGGATCGCCAAAACCCTAGCTAAGGTGAAAGAGAACTTTTGGTGGCCTACCTGGCGTAAGGACATCATTCAGTATATTCAGTCCTGCGGTGTCTGCGCACAAAATAAATCACAGAAACAAAAACCATCTGGTCTCCTACAACCATTAGACATTCCTCCAGTTCCACGGCACACTCTTTCCCTTGACTTCATTACTGATTTATCTCCCAGCCAAGGGTTCAACACCATCCTTGTAGTTGTGGACCTATTCTCGAAGATGGCTCACTTTATTCCTCTCAAAGGCCTCCCAGACACATCCACATTAGCAAAAGTATTCCTGGAGGGTGTTGTTAAGCTACATGGCTTCCCTTCAGTTCTAGTCTCTGATCGAGGCAGCCAGTTTGTATCCAACTTCTGGAAAAAATGTTGTGCTATGGCGCAGATCGACGTTCGGCTATCTACCAGTCACCATCCCCGAACGGACGGCCAAATCAAGAGAACCAATCAGACGCTCAAGCAATATTTTCGGTGAATGCTGCACCACGAACAAAGGAGTTGTAGAAGAGTTACTATGGATAGCCGAATATGCATATAACAATTCCTTGCATTCAAGCACGGGACAAACGCCCTACTATACCCTTTATGGCAGACATCCACGTACCTCTGAACTAGACCTTCCAGCCAGCTTGGAAATGACAGTGGTAAAGACTCTACACACAACCATTACTCAGGCTTTCAAAAAGGCAAAGGAACATCTTATTCATGCCAAAGAAAAACCAAAAGAGATTTGCTGACCAACACCGAAAAAAGGCTCTTGATTATCAAGTAGGAGACAAAGTTTGGTTAGCGGCTAATTTCGTACCCATCAAGGCGACCCAGACCTTTCATCCCAGATACTTAGGACCCTATACCATTAAGGCAATTATCAACCCAGTAGCCGTGAAACTGGATTTTTACCACCTAATCTACAAATCCACCGGTATTTCATGTGTCCCTCTTGAAACCAGTGCAACCCGGTAAGCGTATTGGGACACCACCTAAGCCCATACTTGTTGACGTAGAACCAGAATTCGAAGTCAAAGATATCCAGGACTCTAAACACTCTAGGTCCAAGTTATATTATCACGTCGATTGGAAAGTATTTGGACCACAAGATAGATCCTGGGAGCCCAGTGAGAACATCCACGCACCACATCTAATCAGGAAATTCCATCGGAACTTCCTAACTAAACCTGGGCCAGACAGAAGGAACACTGGTGGAGGGGCTTTAGGGGGGAGTGCTGCCACGACCCTCGCCCAAAACCCCCTCTTGCAAAACCATTGGCCAGGTGGAGTCAGGACTCGGGCCTCTAGAGCCTGGCATCCTCTTCAAAATCCCTCCTGGGGCCAGTCCTGGCGCCTATGGCACCAGGCTCATACACCATGAAAAACATGTGCTTTGGAACTACTTTATTGTGTTTGTCAGCCAACATGGAGGCATCCACATAGCTTGGTTCCTAGGAACCAAGCTACGAGGTCTAGTGTTTTGGGTGTGGTAGCCTAGGGACTACTTTACTGGACTATTTTGGTGGGGCTATTTAAACCACACCCGAGCAAGACAACATGCTTTGCGTTACTTTGCAGTTTGCAATGTGACGCTCACCGTGTCCAGCTATACCCACGAACCTCGGAGAAGCAGAACCTGCAAGGAGACAAAAGGAACATCGTTAGCATCAGCATCTTACCTGCAGTCTTCATCTTTAGCTACTCGCAGCTCCTGAGAACAGCTTCCTTGAATCTGCACCCCTCCTGGACTGAACGACCAGAAAGAGGAAGTTAGAGGCAACATTAAAGAAAGCATAAGAGACATTGCCAATTACGAACTGCTCTAAAGGCTTACCTGGCTGGTCACCTCTCGGCTGGCACCACTCCGGAAATTCCACACGCGGTGAAGAACACCACGACCTACAAGGAAAGAAGGAAAAAACAGGTTAGCAAAGGCAAGATATCGCAGTGCTGCGCATAGCGCTTACTTATGGCATCATAGCGCTCTTAATGTGCCATCATTTACCAGCGAGGATCAACCAAGCCAGTTCGCTGCACTGAAGCTCCGCTTACCTGAGGGAGAAAAAGAGACATTATTAAACAAAGAAAGGCATGCAGGATAGCAACAATACTAAAGAACAGCAATAAGACCTACCTGAACGATATCAAACGGGCCGGCGTCAGTGAAGTAACTGGATAGGAAAACACACCCACGAAAGACAACGCGCCCTTGCAAAGAAGGCAGGACTGAGAGCATGCCTAACTCTACCACAAGGTGAGGAGAGGGCTCCAGAGGGGCTGAAATCATACGGGGGTGGAGGGAGGATACTTACCCTGGTCGGCCAGCCTTGAACACAGTCCTCCTGTATTTTCAGGCAGAACCTTCACCGTAGACCACCACTGGGCAACACTGAGAAGTATACCAGCGACTAACCCGGCTGGGTGGCGTCCCTGTGGATAACAGGTGAGCGTAAAACCAAGTCTAGGGGGCGGGTCTGAAATGCCTGACTCCTTAGCAAATGTGGAAAGTATTGAGGATGATAATGTATCTATTACTGATGAATTGGAAGTAGTATATGTGTCTCCTAATGTAGGTCTCTCTGCTCTCTTACCTGCTCAGCAACCTCAACCCTTGTCCACTGGGACCCCCACAGGTCCTACACTCAGTCCTGAATTCATTGCTCTAGGGAAAATGAGGTTTGAACTGGAATTCAAATGTTTAAATTGTCAAACTGAACAAAAACATCAAGAACTGAAACTCAGAGAAATGGAGTTGAATCATGAACTAGAAATGAAAAGATTTTCTCTTGAAAATTCTTCTCTCCCTGAGTCCTCTATGTCTTCTAGTCCTAAGAGACCCTGTATGCCTAAAGTAATTGTGGGTATGTGTGAGGTTAAGCTTGATATTTTGGATTGCTTGGCAATGTTTGAGTATACCATGGTATTCAAGGTCTCACATGGAATCAACTGCATCCCTGGCTCTTCCCTAGGCTACCCACTGTTGCATCTGATGTTGTGATAGAGTTGGGGGAGATGGATAGGATGGATTATGAGTGTGTGACGCTAGCTTTAATTGCTAGATTTGGGAAACCCCTTCCCAGTACCTTAAGAGGTTTAGGACCATCACAAAGCATGATGGTACCCCTTGGGCTACCTGGGTATGTGACTGTTTGAAAAACTTAGATGGTTGGATTAAGGGTTACAGAGTAAATACTTATGAAGGAAACAGAAATCTTGTAATGTTGGAGTCTATTGTTGATGTCTGCTCTCCTGAGCTCAGACAGCACTTGGCTGATTCTAAGGAGATAGATCCAAAGAAGCTAGCTAAGGCTGCTGTCTTGTGGGTTGCCAACAGGGCTACTCACATGGATTCTGGGGCTACTCATAAAAAGGATGAGGGGAAACAACCAAAGAAAGACAACAAAGAGAATTCAAATGCCTCCCATCCAGAAAAGGTCCCCAAACATAACTAGGGTAAGCCACATGGGAAACCAAATAGGGCTAGTGAATCCTCTGGTGCTCAACGAGAGGGAGGTCAAAAGAAGCCCCAATTCCAGAGAGCATTTGGTAAATGCTATGTCTGTGGGTCAACTGACCATATCAAAGGAGATCCTAGGTGGAAGGGTAAACCTGCAGGGATCAGCACTGCCTCCTTAGCCTTCTCCCCAGAGAAATAAGTACAAATGGCTAGTGCTCACTTTGAACTATTTGCTGAAGCACCCTTGAGTATTCAGGCAACTATATCCTTAGAGTCCATGGGTCTGGGTAAGAAACAGAAGTTAGATGTATATAACTCCATTCCAGAACACTCTAGAGAATGTTATATGGACAGTGTTCTTGTCAATGGCCTTGATACTCCTGCCAGGAGAGACACTGGGGCCAGTAAAACAGTAGTGGATGAAAGCTTTTTCGACCCTGAGGATGTTGCTAAGGCACCCAAAGGTCCCACTAAATTTTCTGGAGGCCCTGTCCAATTGGTTCCAATTCTGCAAGCTCTCATTCCATGTAATAATAGGACAGTGAGGATCCATGACAGTGTCCAGAATGAGGTGCCTGGAAGAGTCCTATTGGGGAATGATCTAAAAGTTCTAGGAGTAGTATCCAGTACCCCCAGGCCTCAGAGTGAGAAAAAACAGAACCAAACCAAATGGGCTAGAGAGGCAACCTTAAGAGACCACTCTGAGCCTGTGGGAACCTCTACTGAGAACCCCACTACAAGCCCTGGTGTTAGTAAGTTGACCTCTAACCCAGGCAAATCTGAGGCTAGTATAGTAGGGAAATGGGAGCCCCAACCAAGCTGCGTCATTGCCCATCCAATTGTAAAGTCTTTGACTCCCCCTGCATCTGAGGAAGAGATGGATAGGCAAATTGGACCCCTCTCTAGGCCTGTGAGAACTGGTTATTCTCAAAGCTGGTGGTAAACCAGGAAAACTAGGTCTAAGGCTAAAAACCTTAAGACTGTTGGAGCTTCTACTGAAGACTTCAGTGTAAATCCTAATGTTAGGAGGGAAACTTCTAAAAAAGGTAAGGTCAGATCTCAGAGGAAGTGGCAGCATGTACCTTGCTTGACCACAGCCCCTCCAACAAAGATTCCTGAGACCCAACCTGCTCTGGTGAGAGAGAGAGGGTGAGGAACCATGGAGGCCCCTCTAGATCTAAGGGATTACTTTCCAAGAACCCCTTGAAAAAGCCTATTGTAGGTTCAGAGGTTGTTACAACTTCTGAGGGACTTTTAGAACAGATCCCCTATACAGTTAAAAAGAGAGATGTACCACAACAGGTTTGTAGGTCATATAGTCCACATATGAAAAACATTGGAAACATTTTTCCTAGCAAAGGTTACAAAGGGTTGCTGGTGTACTCAGCAGGCCATTTAACCGACTTGCAAAATGAGATCCATCCTGGTGAGGATTAGATCCTCCTGTCCCTTAGTCTGGGGGGGTGAGTGTTAGAGAGAATTCTCATACATTGTTGATTTCCCTTACCTACTGAGTCCCTCAGCAGCTTTGCTGGATTTCTAGGATTTATTTTTTTCACCTGTTAAGAGTGTGATCCTTTTTTCCCACTCTTACATGTGGTTTGCTATGTGTGTTTCTACTTTTTGTGTGATCTTAGGCACTGGAGTCTCACCTACTCCATGGCACCATATTTTTCATGTGTGTTACACAGCACCTTCAGTGCAGTGACACAGGGTTGTCTTTTAGACTTCCCACTGACTCCATTTTCTGGGGCTGACTACAGTCCCCCAGAAAAGTTAAAGTTGGCATTAACTTTACCTTAGTCACTTTAAACCACAAACCCAGTACACCCCATCTTCCATGGAGTATTGCAAAGGGTTAATTCTTATCCCTTTTTGTCTATGCCTCTTGGGGCATTGTTTCGCTCCCTTTACATTAAGACTTGGCTGGTGGCAGTGGTATCTACCCTAACTTTTCTACCGCGATTATCCTATATAAACGTGGTCATGTTTTAGGCTACTATATTGGCCTCAAACAAAAACCCGCTGACCAAATACATTTTATTTTGGCTCCGGCCGGGTTTATTCACCATTTCTTTTTGTTAAAGTCTTTCTCATGTTTTACTCTGCGTGCCAAACCAGGTTTGGTCCCTTTGTTCATCGCTTTTTCGCAGGCTTCCGCAAAGAAGCCCTCCTTTAGGCGCCTGAGATTCTGGTTAGGCAGGATGTGAGGGAGGGGTTTTAGGACGCCTGCTATGGGTTCCCTTGGTAACCCAAGTCGCACTCTTGTCTGATTAGTTAAGGGGACTGGCCTTGCCAGGCTAGCCACCCTGCTGTGTGATTGACAGCCAGGCTGTATGAATGGGGGAACACTGCATAAAAAGCAGGTCTCTGGTACTGGAAGAGCAGATTCGCCACTGGAACGAAAGAACCAACAAGGAATTGGAAGAAGAGTACCCCTACAACGACTGAACCGCCCGGTGAAGCCCTGCTGCGGGTCCGAATCTCCAGTACCGACGACAGAGAAGATCCTCCAAGAAACTTCTTCCATTGAGCTGGTGGGACCAATCAGTTCACCCAAACTGCAAACCAGGACCGCTCCTCTGGTTGAATTTCGCTGTACAGAGCTACAGTGTGCCGGATAGCCAGGAAGGTCAGACCCTGCTCAGGTTTTAAGGAGCGCACCTTTTATTCGTTGCTTTGCTATGCTGCTGGTTTCTTCCCTGGGTAGTACAGGACCCTCCAGTCTTCCTACTTCTGATCAGTCCGACAGTCGCTTCAGGAACCGTGAGCCTGCAGGAACTACCAGGAACTTCTGCCTCAGCTACAGCTCCCTCTCCGTTTTAAGGTACTGTTCAAATCTGGTTGTGCGTTTCGTTCAGCCACAGTGAAAGTGTTTGAAATCTTTCTCCAATCCGAGGGCTTGTCCTTCTCTTCTCTTTGTACTAACTTTTCTACCAACCAACCTTGTCCGGAAACCGTGCCACAAACTTTACCGTGAACTACCCTGAACTGTATTATCTTGAGCAAAAGACTTTTGAACCATTGACTTTGGCCCTAAACCTTTTCTATCTGATTTTATCATTGTAGTCCCACTTGTTTGCTTGCCCTGAGTACTTACCCGTTGGTGTGGATTCATTTCTGTTAACTTGTTTCTTTCCCTTCCTTTTAAATTGCTGGAGTGCCATTTTGCTCCCGCTTCATTTTATGAGCTTAACTTGTCTGGAATGTAAGGGAAGTGGTGTGGTGTATTAAGAGTGTGATTTTTAGACTGCTTATAATAGTGTAATACCATACAACTGAAAAGTGAAATAAATGTATATTCTTTTACTTTAAAACCTTGAGTCAGTGTTTGCCTGAATCATAGTAATTGGTGTCCTTTGTGTAACTATTTGATACTGCTCACTTACTCTTGAGATAAATCTGCATGCTCTGCTACTGCTACCACTTTAACTGTGTAGTACAGGCTTGTACTAAAGGTGAAATTGTACTGTCACTTGTAGTCTTAATTGTGTGTGGTGTTCGAAAAAGGTACTGCATTTAATTCTGCCTAACAGCCGGGCAGGTTGTTAGCCTGGTTGTATAAGAATGAGACACCCAGATAAACAATCAGAGCTGTACGGGGATGGATGGACAAATACTAGATACCCAGGAAGGGGTGAATTAATGCTTTTTAGAGTTCTACCAGTGACTGTATATGGATGTTGACGAGGGGGAGGAGACTGATGTGATGGAAACATTGAACGACAAACTGGCAGCAGCACAGAGGAAGGACTTAGAGGTCCCAATTATGTTAAAGGAATTGGAAGCAGTGATCAAGCTCTTACCTACTAGTAAGGCTCCATGGGCAGATGGACTCCCTAGCAAGTTTTACAAAATGTACAAGGCGGAGTTGCTCCCCCCACAACTAACAATGTTAAATGAGGCATTATATAGGGGAGCGCTGCAGCAGTCCCTGAGGGAGGCAATTATCATCCCGCTTCTTAAGCCTAACAAATCATGCATGGACTGCGGATCATATAGACCGCTATCCATGCTTAACCAAGATAGCAAAATACTTACGGCAGTGCTGGGAAATAGGCTGAGACCAGTTATCAATAAACTAATACTTCCTGACCAGACCAGGTATGTTCCGCGCCGAAGTATATCCGATAATCTCCGAAGGCTCCATCATGTCAAAGAACAAACTGAAAGGGACTGCCAAGAGGTTGCAATAACTTCATTAGATGCAGTGAAGGCCTTCACTCTGTCAAATGGCCTTGGTTGATGGCAGCGCTGAAGGAATAAGGGTTAGGGCCCACGTACTTGAGATGGGTCCAATTGCTGTACAGCAAACCACTAGCTCGAGTTAGGACGGGAGCGACCATCTCAGACCGATGGCAACTCAGCAGGGTTACTACACAGGGATGTCTGTGGTCCCCGATGCTGTTTATTTAAGGTGGGGATCAGAACGAAGGGAGGGCAACATTTGATATCAATGTATGCTGATGACATGCTGTTGTACTTGAGATATCCTGAAGAGAACCTACAATATCTTCTGGAAGTAATAGGGCAATACGCGGTGCTTTCTGGCATCACAGTGAACCCCAAGAAATCCTGCATATTTCCCCATGGTAGGTATAAAGGGATACCACGAGAGGAACTGCCGGTATTGCAAATACAATGGGAAACCAGGACCTTTAGATACCTGGGGATTAATGTACATCACAGTGTTAAGGCCGAACACAAACAAAACAAAGAGAAGGCGGTGGCTAACATTGAAAACAGCATGAGGTTCTGGGCCAAGCTCCCTTTGGCCATGATGGGGAGAGTGGCACTGTTGAAGATGGTGGTGCTACCTAGGCATTTACACTTTTTTGTGAATATACCATATATGATACCCAAGTGATTCTTGCTAAAATCCAGGGTACATGTAGGGGGATCATATAGCACAACACTAGGAACAGAAAACCGTTATGGAAGTTCCAAAACACGTATGACCAAGGGGGCATTAAATTGCCTAATTTCAAGATGTACTACCTGGCCAGCCAACTACAAAATGTGGCGTGGTGGTTATCGGAAGACTCCACATCAGAGTCTAGGTTGTTGAGGGCTGAATGTCTCCGGTTCTTCCTGTAAGAATGGATATGGTTGCCAAAATCACAGCGAGGTGGAGGGTCAAGAATATAGACTTGTGATGGAAGATATGACGACGGGATTGCTGGGCTGCCCGTACCCGTGTTCGCCACAGGCATCGCTAGCAGCACTGAATGGAGTGGATGAGAAATTGAGTAACCGATTGGTAAAGCAACGCTGGGAGATGTGTGGCAGGACGGGAAGGCGGTGGAGTTTGACACACTGGTGGAAGACACAGGACTACACCAGGGACAGTACATCACTTGTACTAGGTTGGTGCAGAAGATAAAAGACACTTGGTCAGAAATAGTGGTGCCGATATGGCCATAGAAATATTTTCTGATGTGTCATCAGCCATGAGGTCCCAAATCTACGAACTCCTGATGTCAAGGGTGGGAAAAGAGGTGACTCAGCTGAGACGGGATTGGAAGAGAAAGCTGGGGAATCTATGAGTGATGGGTTGTGGGTGAGGGTACAGGGATACCACAAAAAAGTGTCCAGGAACGTGAGGTTGAAACAAATCCAGTTATATGTTAACCATAGAGTGTACATGACCTCTCAGAAGATTGCAAGGTTTAAGAATGCAGGAACACAAGCCTGTCCTAAATGTGGGGAGGAGAATGCAGGACTGGTACCCATGTTCTGGGTGTGCCTGGAAATAAGGAGATTCGGGGGGAGGTGGCTCAACTTTTGACTGAAAAGGAGATTAGGCTGGAGTCTTTGTGGGCATGCATGGTGGGGGGGTTCCCCAGGCTGCGTAATTTGAAACATGTGAACTCAAAGACCTGGTTTATATACTTGCGAAGCACAGAATTGGCATGAGCTGGAAAGCAAGTAATAGACCAAAAATAGAAGTCTGGTGGCACGACCTTCAATAATGGGTGGAATGCGGAAACGGTGGTGTGGAGTGAAGCAGTTAATAGATGGGGGAGCTGAGGAAGCGGAGATAGGGGAGCGGGGTAACGGGGAGGCGGTGGATACATCGGGAAACTGCATATGATACTTGAAATGTATAATTGTTGTTCACTGTATGGTTTCATTTTTTGTGTTTGGTTGTTTGTTGAAATTAATAAAAATTGTTTATAAAAAATAAATTAAATAATCTGTCTTCTTCTTCTTCTTCTTCTTCTTCTTCTTCTTCTTCTTCTTCTTTTTCTTCTCGGAGCTGCAACTGATTTTGGATTCCTTTTAAAGACCTTGACAAATCCCCTCGCGTATATTGCCCTCTGCCAACGAATGCCCCGCTCACTTCATTTATAATTGTTGTTAAGACGGATTTCTGAACTCTGTCCTGGTGGCGCAGAAGTTCAGAAGGCCAACCTAATTACTTGGAACAGGGTAACCTCTGGACGAGCCAGACCAATCAAGGTAGCGATCGCTGCGGTCAAGACTAGGTCTCAAGAGGGGTGAGGGTGACTGAAAGCCCGCAATGAGCACACAAAGCAAGATCACTTACAAACTACTCCAAACAGTTGTTATATTAAAAATATATACACATTTATTCCAAGGCCTTTAGAACAATGACCGTAGCGAGAAAATCACAATATAACGATAGTAAACCAACACATACCATATCAACACAATATATATACAAATACGACAGTCTCAAGCGTTATATGCACGAAATGGGTAGTCCACCTAAAAGGGAAGGAAGACAGGCAGTGCGAAATAATGCTTAGACCCAGTTCGCCTTCAGAGGCACCTAACTAGATGGAAGTCCGAGCCCTGCGAAGAGTGGAGCCTTGTGCTCAAAAGTACCTGCATGCGCTGGTGCCAACGGGCAAAAGGAGAAGCTCTTTGAGGGAAATCAGGCAGTTCAGTTTAGTGCACAAAAGAAGAAGAACAAGTTCCGCGACTCAAGCGCAGCCTCCACAGTGGACAGAAGCAGAGCGCGAGTACAGAAAAGGGTGCTGTTTGACACAGCGGGGAAAAGCAATGGGCTCCTGCAGGAGGGCGACCAGATCCTAGCTATGCTACCCACCGGTCCCCGATGCAAGCAGACCCAGGCTTCTCCGCTTCAGTTTCAGCAGCTGGCAGGTTCAGAAGAGCAGGGAACGCCTCATCGTCGTGTTGAGTAAAAAGACGTCCCAATCGAAGAAACCCGCACAGTTTGTTACCAGAGCAGGGCAACGGAGCGGCCGTGTGTATCTGAGCCAAATGTACACTACTCACTTCAGACTTGGGAACGCCAAGTGTACGAAGCGTGTGAGAGTGACAAGGACTCGAAATACTACACAACCTGGCGGCGGTTACAGAGCAAGACTCCCGTGTAAGCTGGTTAGTCAGCTGGATGGCCCAGAGACGCTTCCGAAGGCTTACTGGCAGGAGATGGTGAAGATGCCGAGAATAGCTGTTCCCGCTATTCCAAAGGTCGAAGTACCAGTACAGGCCTTCTGGTTCGATCAAGGTGAAAAGGGTTTCACAAGGCGACAGCAGTGCAGAGGAGTAGTCCTTCAGCGGGTCACCAGCGATTCCACGGTCCAGCCTCTTGGTTGCAGGATACTTGGCTCCTGTATTCCTTCGTTCGTGAGAACTCAGGAGATCGACATGGTAGTGGTGTTTCCAGCCCCCTCTTATCCACAGTTCCCTTTGCGCCAAAACGGAGGGGACCGAATGGGAGATCCGCTCATCAACACTCACACCATTCGTGGACCAATCACGGACCACGGTGGTCCCAGGCATTCACACCACCCTAGACTCTCTGGCACCCAGGATGTGTATTGGGACCAGACATCTCAGCCCACATCCTGGAGGCACACACAAGACATGTAGAAGCCCGCGAAAGCATCCGTGTTTCGCGGGAAAGTACATGCCCAAATAAGGAAGGCCCCGGGTCGGCTCGACCTGGGGAAGGTGAAGGGAGCAAGACGGTCAGCGGACAGGACAAAGGAGCCTCATGGTCTGGCCATTTTGGGAGCCATGCCACCATTTTGGGTTAAGCGCAGAAAATGCGCTTAGAACGCCAAAAGGAGCTCAAAACACAAGAAACGATCGCTGCCACCATTCCCGTCCCTGAATCACTTGCACCGATCAGATACAATCCTAAACGAGTATCTAGGGCCTGTAGAAGGCTAGAGACCCAAGAGAGCTGTAACTTAGCTTACAGTGCCCTCTTGTGTCATGTTGCACGAAAGCCGCAACATGATAAAAGAAACTACGGGAAAAAGCGTTCCCCGGTACTGACTGTCTTAAGGGCATGTCAGTTTCCCCGTAAGAAAAGAGCGAAAGCCCAGAGGAGTGCGGCAGAAGGCTGCACTTCGCTGGCAAAGTGAAGAACAAGGCGAAAAACAACAGCAAAAAGTTTAGGGGTTGCCACATGGAAGGAAAATTACCTACAATTACGAAATCTTTCCTAACAATTGTATACTGGCATGATGATGCATCACCGGTCACTGGTGAACATCAATTCCAATGTTAATATTTGCTCTGAGGTTTTAGTGTAAACTTTAGTTCCTTTCAGAATGTTCCTGAAAGCCACATCTACTGCTGTTTTCATATATAAAAAATGTAGTTTTTTTGCTGCTAGTGTGTCTTTAATGTATCAGACCTGAAAAAGTAAAGAGACTAGTAAAAGCCACGTGTTTAAAAACAAAATACTGTATTGATACTAAATAACCCCCCTAAATCATTGTGTAAATTAAATGTTTTTTGTTTTAAGTGATATGGTACAGTGGTTTGCCTTAGATAGTGTCTAAATTACAATTACATTTACTGTACGAGGATCAATCTTAAGGCATCCCCATTTTCAACGGAAGTCGGTTCCCACGATTAGCATTGTCTTAAAAAATCATTTGAATTTTCGCACCAATGTGTAGCTGAATAATTTTCTAAATAATTCAAATAGCATGCTAACACATATGTCAGACTATTGTTCAAGATACAACTCTATGACAGTTCCTGGAAAAGCATTATGGAATATTACAAATGATTATGTATTGGACGAGATTTCTTTTTATGAGCAAGGATATATTAATGTTAACGTACTGAATTATTATACAAATAAACTTATGTGTCCATACCTTTTTTTACAAAATTAGCTTGTCACTTTCTAATGATTCTACACATTAGTATGCTCATATAATTTACACATTTCACAATATTACTCTCAATTATGAGATTTCTGTTGGAGATGTATAGAGGACCCCATGAAATAATCTATTATGAATTGATCATGTAACAATTCACAATATTTGATTCACATGAATAATTTGCAAATACAATAGACACCCATTTGCTGCCAGGGCATGGTATAATAATTATTTCTAAAGATTCAGGGATACTACATCAATTTGTATTTTTATTTTTTTATTTTTAGCCATTTGATAGACACATTTCTTTTACCAAAGGTGTGGATAAACCTGCACATATAAAATCATTATTATTTCAAGCATACACATTTCATCATATAGTTAATTCATAAAACAACATTACTGTACCACAATTCCAAAGTGCAAAGTAAATGTAAACTGTCAATAAAGTGTAACAGTGCTTGTAAACACACACACACACAGACACACACACAGCTAACAATTAGTTAAAACTCATTGTGCACCAAACTCTAAATTTAGTCTGGATAAATTAACATACTAAAAAACGCCCAACATTCTCTGTTTCTATACCTTAAATCCAATCTCGGAACTTCTTCAGGTGATACAACCCTGTATCTACCACCTTTAGAGAAAGCCCTTGTGCACATTAGCCATCCATTAGCTAGATCTTAACAACACTCAACAATGTGCTCATCTGCACTCTCAGTAGCGTCATGATCTCCAACCCATGCTCATGGATTATCTTCACCATTGCACCACTGAGGTTTTCACTTCTAAACCCTCATACAGCTCAAATGATTTGCCAAATGAATATTTAATTTCAATGTGCTTGAATAAGGATTGATGTTTATAAGTAGAGTATATTTGTTGGAAGGAATTCCCGTCATGAGGTTATTATTCTTTTCATTTTATAATTGTTAAAGAAAAATACTGCTACCTTCATTAAAACTTCATAAATTCAGTATGCATCTGAAATTAATTGACTCTTAAATTACTCAGTTATATAGCATAGATGCTGTTACCTTTTTCATTGGTAGGAATTGTCAGTTAGAACAAAAATATGAATGGAAATCTAAATGTTCTCAGCTTTTTGTATATGTAAAACTGATGGAAGTTCTTAACAGTTTGAGATTGTCGTTTCGGACTCAGATTATATGTATTCTCATGATTGAATCATGCTGTAGCTCATGCATGATATGTGGACCTTGTGTGCAGTGCTCAGCATGTGAAGACTGTACCATTTCTGTGTCCTTTTGTATTATGTGATATGCCAGTCATCACTGGTCTTACGTTTTTGCTAACATCCTTCTGAATTGCCAGTGCCATCTGTGAGGAGTCATGCATGGGAAATGGACGCATAGGTGAAGTTTTCTGACAAGTCACAATTTATTAAAGAAATATGCCCCGAGCGGCGGGGGCATTACCAACTCAGTTAATGCCCTGGGGCCCATAGTTATATGAGGCCCCAGGGATAGAAGCGATAGAAGGTAAGTGTGGTGGGGAGGGCAGGGAGGTGGGAGGAGGCAGGAAAGCGGAAACCAAAAAAAAGCCTTACCTGAGTCCCCGGTGGCGGGCGAAGGCAGTCTCTCAGCCGTGGGGAGGCTCGGAGTGGGGATGGCCCAGCTTCGAGCCTCCTCATTGGTTGAGAGCCTGCCATGACCTCCGGCGAGGACAAGGTGGCTGGAATCCCGGCTGAGAATCGAAGGATTCTCGGTCGGGTAATGCCTCAGCCAGGACCAATCAGAATGGCTCTTTCATTCTGATTGTGCCTTCGCCGGGCACTTATAAATAATAAAGGGTGTGACAAATGCCTAACTTGCCCAAACCTAACAGAGAGTTCCCCACCTAAAGAATTGAGACTAAAGAAAAATGACCTAACGTCCCAAAAATGTCTCTCCCTCACACTAATACATAAAACAAAAATCCTACAGGAGTCATTTGGCTGTTTCAACTTTACAAAATAACATAGGAATTCAAAAATGATTATAAACAGAAATCCTTATGACCCGGGTGGGATCGTCTTCCCCTGGATTAGGATGTTTCAAACCAAAGTTCAATTTCAGGTAAGTTCTTTTCACTAGTCAAGTTCCACTCCAGGTAGAATACACAGTCTGTTTCATCCAATATGTCCTACACTTGGCAAGGTGACTATCTCAATTCCAACAAAGGTTTCCCACTCTTAAGATAATTGAGAGTTTACACAACCTTCTGCCTGGCAAACCAAAAAAGGCTATCTCTTCATATATCAAGTCGAAAAGACAATGGGCCTCATTACGAGTTTGGAGGTAGCCATGCCATTTTTAGCAGCATGGCTACCCCCAAACCGTGTACCTGGTCTGGGTCCCGAAAATAGGGAATTACTGGCCCATTCTGACCTTGAAGGGCCCAGTAATTCCCTTTCGTAGGATCCAGAGCCGGTACGTCCCCATTCCCATTTGAGCACCCAGAGGGCTCAATGGGAATGGGGAGGATGCTAACAACGGACCCGTTAATGACAGGCCCGTTGTTAGCATCCTGGACTGCTAGCGGCACCTGCTCTGCACATCTGGTCTGGCCAGGCGTCCAGAGCGGGACCTGCTGCAGACCTCGTAATGAGGCATCCGGGAATGAACAGTGCTGGTCCCTTACCGGCACCGTTCATTCCGTGGCTGTCTTCCTCGTAATGAGGCCCAATGTTTTTTGTATTGTATGTGATTTAGAAAAAAGCTTTTACAATTTTTACAAAATAAAACACAGCACAATATCACACCATCATTCACTTATTAAAAAAAAATTACAAACCTTTTAAATTCATCTGAATTCATCTGGGCGATAACACATATATTACATTAATTTAAATTCATCTGAGTGTCACATAAAATACATAAAACACAAATCTAAGCATAAAAAAACAGTGCATCAATAAATATCTAACATTCATATTTCAGCCATTGAACATGTTAAATTCCAGAGCAAGGGAGAGCTGTGCAGCATTTATTAGAGGAGGCCCCATATTATGGTATTTCACGTTCATTATATAGATCCATCGACTTAACAAATAAAGCAATTGCAATACCCTCGGAAGTATTTTGAATATTAATGAAGTGGGACCAAATATAGTAATCATTCCCCTTAACTCTCCACATTGCAAATGTTACCATAAAAATCGACCTTTCAGTGCGAAGAGCAGGACATTAAAATTGGAGTGCCTCAAAGATTCGATTTATCCCTCCTTGTTCCAGAGTCTACTCAGCATTTTTCTTTGTAATAAGACCTCACGGGTCACCAAGATATTCCAACATAATTTTAGCAAAAAAGTCTGATAATATAGATTGGAAAACTGAAAGCGGAGGGGCAAAATAACCCTCCAACTCTTATGTTTGCCCCGTACGTGACTCAAAGAATGATACGCGTGGAACCCATTAATAGTTGTGACCCAGTCTTTCTCATAAAGTGCTCTTTTTACTTCATCAGGGCTACTAACCAGGGATGCCTTGTCCATGGAAAGTTCTCTCAATGTCTGGTTACATCTATCTCGCATTTTAACCACAAATGCATTGGAAGGATGAACTACACATGGCTTTGGCAGTAATTTACCCAACTCTTCATACAGTGCATTTGGCAGGGGGTCTAATATACCTCTAAAGAGAGAGAGCAATCTCTGCAAAACACTTTCCTCCAAAGAAACTATTCCCAATTCGGATCTAATAGCCAAAGCTGGAATAGAGGAGCTAAAGAGTCCATCTCCACAGCCGTGTCTCAAGCTTTCCCAGAAATTCTCCATCTCATCATAGTGCAGTTCCATCCCATAGATGAGTTTGGGGACCACCTTCCCTTCATAAAAATAGACCGAGTATTTTATGGAGAATAGCCCAAATGTATGCTCCAATTGACTCATCTGATTATACAGAACTGTAGCTTTCTGTCTAAGGAATTAACTGATTCTGATCCTAAAAGGTTGTGCTATAAGAGGAACGACCAGGTAAAGCAAACTTGCTGTGTTAGTAGTCGGGACACCCTGAATGCACAAACTCAGCCTTTTTCTTTTTTGCCCCCTCAACAGCACCAAAACCTGCATTTTCCTAGGGTTAATGTTCAGACCATTATCCTCTGCATATTTCACAAATGTGTGCATTAGGTGCTGGAGACCCACTCTTGTACTATCAAGGAGCCGGAAATCATCTGCCTATGTCAGCCATGGAATGCGTAGGTCACCCAATTTTGGAGAGACTAAGGGGGTCATTACAACCCTGGCGGTAGCCGTGCCTGTAACACATGGACGGCTGCCGCCCGAGTTGCATTTTTTCTGGCCCCTGGCAATGGGGACGTACAGGGCCATTCCGACTTTGGCAGACCCTGTATGTCCCCATTGCCAAGGACCAGAATCTATTACTCTCCAGTCCCATTTGAGCCCCATAAAACTCAATGGGAATGGGGAGGTTGGATGCACCGGTACCGTTCATGATGGTGCCGGTGTATCCAACATGCTGTGCTAGCGGGTGCTGCTGTGGGTGGGCAGAAAGGCACCCGCAAGTACAACTCATAATTTGCCAGTCCAGGAACTGCGGTACAGGCAAGCTTACTGGTACCGTAGTTCCCAGACCAGCAAACTCATAATGAGGCCCTAAGTCTGCCTCGGCTAAGCAATCCCCAATATTGGAGACATACAGGTTAAAGAGACAGGGGGCAAGAGCGCACCTCTGTCTCAAACCAACACAGGCTTGGATCCTATGAGACATATTCCCATCTAAGTTGAATCTAACACAGATCCCTGTGTTATCATAAAGAGCCATGAGTAGCCACAGAAGCCCTCCCACAATTCCAACCTCTCTTAAATACTCAATTGTTTATTATACTTTTGAAAACCATGGTGAGGACATTTACCCTGGCATTTTGGTGACCGTTAAAAGTATTGTTAGTCAAGCCATTAGGCCCAACCGCCCTTGATGTTTCAGATCTTTTAATCAGTCCCAGGACCACCTCATAGTCAATGATCGGTTGCCAATCTTTATTATCATGTGCCAGCAGACAGTCACCATCTCCGTAGGCACCATCTGAACCAACCCCATAGAGATCAGTAAAGAAGTCTACCCATTGTGTCTCTGAGACTGTATTCAGTTGAACAATCGTTGGCAACTCTTGGCCATTAATCAGACCCCAAAATGCCCTTGCATCCCTTTTCACCAATATATGCAACATGATTTCTGCGTCCTTTTGCATCAACAATACTTTTCTTGATTGACAAAAATGTTTGAACCTTAGTTTGATGTATTTAATTATTAGATTTTTGTGCCTGGCCCCAATTAGAACAGCGGACCGACCTCAATGATCGCTGCATAAATGCTTTTTTATTGGCAATCTGCTGATCCAAAATATGCTAATATCTACAGAATGATGTACCGGGCCTCATTCCAGGTTTTAACTTAGCCCTTTTGATCAGGCTATCCAGGAATGAGTCAAACATGCACTAATTAAACGCATGAAGTTTCCATTCCTGGGCGCTGGAGTTCATGGAGGACTCCAGTTCAGTGTTCCATATCCCGATGTTCTTGGGAGACCATTGGCTCGATTTGCCCTGCCTCACAGTACTGAGGTTTATAGAGTTGCCTCTAATGGGCTTATTTGCCAAGGTGTCAAATTCCACTTTCAGAACAATAAGAACACTGCATGCATTAGGTAAGATCTTAAGTTTTACGCTGAAGTTAAACAGAAAGGCATTACCAAAGATATAGTCTATAGTTGACATACTAAACCCTCTTTTCCAGGTTGCTATTGGTGTATCAGAATCATCCATTCCCCCATTCAGGCAGATAAGAGCCATAGGCCCTAGTGACAAGATCCACATTCTCCCACTATGTAGCTTCTGATTTCCAGAACCCAGATCCGGCAGAATTTCCCATGGCTCACAGTCCATACTCGACAAGCAGCAGTCTGAGTTGAGGTCCCCGGCCAATATAACCCTTCTATTCACGACTGCCCCCTGCCATTCCCGAATTAATTTAGGAAATCATTAAAATCCGCTGCCTCCTTATGCCAATGGACATTAATGAGAAGTATTTCCAGATTCAGAGCAGAGAAATGTACCTTCAGTGCCATAATCCCAAAGGGAAGGTTAGGCATAAGTCTTGATGTAAAACCTAGAGTGCTCTTTATAGCAATCAGAAAACCACCTGATTCTGCAGATTGGACAAAAACCTCATACCCAACAACAGACAGATTATCCACCATCCATGTTTCTAACACAAATATACAATTTCTCTCCATTAACGAGGTTATTCTTTCCAGATTAGTTAGCAAATGGGAATTTCCCCTTATATTCCATGAGAGGAATTTCGGATATATAACCTCTTGAATCAACCCTTCAGATTCCACACTAACCAGACCGGGATCCGTTCAATAAGGCTGCTTTAATCTGGGCCCGGTCTTTGTTGTTCTCTCTAAACCTTTCTAATAATGCCTCGCTTGACTCGGGCTTAATATGGCTGATTGGAAAACGACCTTCAAGTTACCACCTTAATTGTGATTACTACTTATGGGACTCTGGTGTGCCTCCAATAGATTCACCCTAAAACCCAGTTTTCGCAGTCTATCACTTTCAGTGATAACCAAATTGAAAACTAATTGGGAGTTAAAGTAGATATTGCATTGTCCCACCTGATCCCAATCTGGAAACGGAACCCTGTTCAGGTCACAAGAGGATAAAAGACTAAGATTAAGAATCTCTGCTAAGATTTTAATCATATTTCCACGGTTCTGACACACTGATGTATTAGGGCCCTAGAGACTTATGATCTGTATAGCTTTAAAATGTATCCGTTTGTTACAGTGATTAACATTGCTACCATCTGATGACGCCTTTCCTCCCCAAGTATTTTCATGTCTGTATTGTCCCAGCTACCTTTGGTTCCCCTCAAGATGCTCTGTGATCTGACCAACCCTGGGTAGACCATGATTTGGTACATATAGTTTACTTAGAATTGTATCCTGCTCCTGGCACTGTAAGTGGATACTACCCACTAGACCCAAATTACTGTTTGGGGGATGTATATCCACTCCCACTGCCAGCTCTGGCAGATTACAGGACATATTGGGGTAGTGTAATTTCTTGAAAAATAACTGTTCACACTCAGGGGCTGTCGAGTGGGCAGCAACTCTGGCCACATCTCGGACAGTACCCAAAGGATACAACTTAACTATTGTATTTTTAGGGTAGGGAGCTGGGATCCTGTTAGGCAGAATGATATGCAGTACCCTTTGGGAACACCACACACAATTAGGACTACAAGTGACAGTACAAATTCACCTTTGGTACAAGCCCGTACTACACAGTAAAGTGGTAGCGATGGCTGAGCAGCCAGACTTATCTCAGGAGTAAGTGAGCAGTATCAATAGTTACACAAAGGACATCAATTACTATGATTAAAACAAACACTGACTCAAGGTTTCTGAGTAAAAGAATTTATATTTATTTACACATCAGTTGTAAAACATTTTACTAAAGCAAAGCAGTTGAAAAAACACACTCTTAATACACTGCACCGCACCCAATAGATTCTGGACAAGTGAGGCTCAAAATGAAGTATGAGCAAAATGGCACTCCAGTAATTCAAAAATGGAGGACAAGACAAAGTTATCAAAACATGTAGCAGTACCAACAAGTAGTAGGCAGGGCAATCTAGAAAAGGGAACTACAGTGAGGAAATCAATTCAATAGGCCTGGGCCAATGTTAATGGGTCAAATTCTGTTGCACAGTTCAGGGTAGTTCGCGGTTAAGTCTTTGCCAAGAGCTCTGCATGAAGTTGGTCGGCAGAAAGGTTAGCTTAAAGAATGGAGAAGGACAAGCCCTCGGATTGGTGAAAGGTTTCGCACACCTTCACCACGGCTGGACGAAACAAACAACTGGGTTTGAACAGTACCTTAAATGGTGAAGAAGGCTGTAGCTGAGACGGACGTTCCTTGCAGGTCCTGCAGGCTCACACTTCCTGAAGCGACTGTCGGACTGACACGAAGTAGGAAGACTGGATGATCCTGCACAGCGCAGAGAAGAAACCAGCAGCAAAGCAAAGCAACAAATAAAAGGTGTGCTCCTTAAAACCCGAGCAGGGTCCGTTACTCCTGGCTATCCGGTTCACTGTAGCTCTGTACAGCAAATCCGACCAGAGAAGGGAGGCCTGGCGAGCAGTTTGGTAAACTTGTTGTTCCCACCAGCTCAAGGGGAGACGATTCCTTGCAGATCTTCCCTGTCATTGGAGTATATAGATTCGGACCTGCAGCAGGGCTTCACCGGGAGGTTCAGTCGTGGTAGGGGTCCTCTTCTGTTAGCTCCCCTTCGGTTCTCTCATTCCAGTGGTGACTCTGCCTTTCCAGACCCAGAGACCTGCTTTTTATGCAGTTTTCTGCCATTCACACAGCCTTGCTGTCAATCACACAGCAGGGTGACTGTCCCGCCAGGACAGTCACAACAGCCAATCATATCAGAGTGTAACATGGGTCTCAAAGGATACACTGTGCAGGGAGTCCTAAACCCCTCCCTGACATCCTGTCCCCCCAGACATATATGCGTCTAAGGAGGGCTTCTGTGCAGAAGCCCATGAAAGGACGGCGAACAAACACGCAACATGAGAAAGAATTTTACAAAAAGAAATGGTGACTAAACCCAGCCAGAACTGTATAAAAACGAATATGGTCTAGCGGGTTTAAGTTTGAGGATAATAAGATGGCCTAAAACAATACCAAGGCTATTTAAGAAAAATAGAGTAGTTACCACTGCCACCAGCCAAGTCTTAATGAAATGGGAGCAAAACAATGCTCCAGGAGAAACAGACAAAAAGGGATACGTTTTGACCATTCCCAGAACTCTATTTAGGATAGTTTGTACTGGGTCTGTGAGTTTTAAAAGAGACTAATAAAGTCAATGGCAACTTTACATGTTCTGGGAGACAGTGGTCAGTCCCAGAAAATGGAGTCAGAGTTGGAAGTCAAAAAGACAACCCTGTGTCACTGCACTGAAGGTGCTGTGTAACACACAGTAAAAAGATGATGCCTATGGAGTAGGTGAGGCTCCACAGTCTATGAACACAAGAAAATGTCAAACACACACAGCAAAACACATGTAAGAGTGGGAAAAAAAGGCTCACACTCCTACCAGGTGAAAGAAATAAACGCCAGAAATCCAGCAAAGCTGCTGACGGACTCAGTAGGTAAGGGAAATTAGCCATTCTGGAGAATGATCCCTAACAGATCCCCCTTTTGTCAGGCCAGGGGCAGTTCCATCACCCCCATCTGATTTTTCACCAAAGGGTCCCTCGGAAGGGTCAGTTTGGATCCCTGTCTCAACCCTCATGCCTTGTCGACCCTGCATGTCATTATTCTCTCAGTGTTTCTGATCATTACTATAGGAGGTTGACTGCCTCTCTATATCCGAGTACAATCAGGGACATTCACCCTCATGCTTTCTTCCAGGACTGGTGTCATCGCCCTATGTGAGCCGTTTCTTCTGTTTCCACCCTTAGATATTGACTCTGGTATGGTGACATTGCAGAAATATTTACGAGAGGAAGTATTATGTTTTTCTTCATTTTTTTACGTTTCTGGATTTCTTGGACTTGTACCTTTTTTTGTTTGTATTATGCCTATCTTCTCCCTTGAGGGCATCATCTGTTGTCAGATCTATAATATCAGGTTCAACCCTTACAACAACCCGATATTGTAAAAAACCACAATTAACAGAGGAGCCATCAGTATATTTCACAGCCTCAAATTCCACATTTCTGTTCACCACATCCATCGGGTGGTTTCCATTTGCCATACCCCCATCACACGAACTTCTCCTCCCATTAGAACCCCTTGGTTCACAGCAGATACACACTATTTGCAAGACCTCTTTTTATAAATTTCATTCATTAATTCGATATGTGTTCTCACTTCGGCTCAAATGTTATCATTTAAATTAATGAACAAGCTAAGAACCATGTTCAATGATGAGACTGTGGGCTGCGTTAGTCGGATTCTGTCGTCTGCTTCCCCGAGGTATGATGTACTGCTGCCTCTTCTAAATACTGATATTCATGGCTAGCATCCTGGATACGGCTGCTCTCTCTCTAAGATACTGTTGTTTTTTGTGTGTATTTATCAATAAAGTTAGTTAGCTCCATAGGTGACCCCCGCCACCCAATCAAAGCATCACCTGTAATTGTACAACACTGTGGCCAACACCTGAATCTGAATGGATATTTTCAATATTTTCCACTGCGAGGTCAGCAAACTTTATGATGCTCAGGTCATCGAGTTTGGTGTTTCTAGGGGCTTCAATATCCTGGCTCATCATAGAGTGTTCCAGACTGGTGATCCACTGCACCGGGATGATTGATTTTATTTCGGAACTAGTGCAGGTTTGTTTGCCGAAGAAATTCTATTGCCTGGTAATTGGGGAGAAAAGGGTTAATTGCTTGAATTTCTTTACTCAAACCTTTCTCTTCAGAGTCTTTTACACATCCGAGTGTGTTGAGATGACAGCACTTGCCAGACCTAAGGAAGTGCCTTCTAATAGGACAATTCAAGTCTGACAGAAAAGAGGGTTGATTGCTCCTCCCAGTGTGACGACATGCTGGCACTTACTGGACCTAAGTGGATGCCTTCTAGTCCCGACATATCGAGTCCAGCAGGTGTAGGGCTATCTTCCCCTAAGTTAGTAATTAATGCCGCCACTATAAGATCTTCTTGACAGGCAATACATATTTCCTCCTTAGCCTGCGGGACAACATTGATTTTTTCTTCCATGGTTTGGTTTTTGTTAATTAGATCTTTGACGTGCGGCACAACATTAAGATTTTCTTCCATGGTTTTATTTTCATTAATTGAATCTTAAGGGTTCAGTTGGCTCCAAAGACCTTTTTGTGGCATTATGTCAAACGCCAATGTGAACACAATAAAACATGCACTGGTTCCAATACTACAGTACATAACAGGGATAAGTAAAATGGCAGAAGAGCGAGAGTTAGGGAACCAAGTAAAACATCAATTTATTTGATAAGAATTCTGAAAAAGCTGATGTATACAAGGGGGGCCGGCAATCAAAGAAGGGACTTCCTGCAGTCTCCAAGGTGCGTGGTAACCATGCACCACGGATTAAAGGAAGCAAGCCCTCCAACAGTCTTTGCCTGATGGACACTCCTTGTTACAATTTATTTCAGGCAGCCAAAGTCAAGGTCCTAAAGTCAAGGTCCCATTATATTTTGGCTATAGTTAAGGAGTTCTATATGCAAGTGGTTGCAGTGGTATACTTTGATATTTTTGGGATTCCAGGCCAAGTTCAGGGCCACAAGCATTAGCTGCCCCTAGTAGAAAAACAATTGCCGGTATTAGTTAACATACAAGAGCTAACAGAGGACAGGTAGGTGAAGGTTCCAACTCATACACGTGTCCTCATAAAATGCAATAGTAAAGATAACACACCCCATCAGGGAATGAGACCAAGAGATGAGTTGCAAGGATGACAACGTTGATATAATAAAAAATGCCAGCAAAGAACTCTGCTACCCAGATCGCTCTGCTAAAATTACACAGGCAGTAAAAAGACAGCAAGCATCATAAGTGACATCATACATAGGTAACACATCAGCATAGTTGATTGGCTGGATTTCTATACAAAACCCAGCTGCGTATGGGTTGCCTGGGCTACATTGGTTGTTGCTTCTCAGTCGATCATGGTGCACGTGGTCAGCTGAGCTCATCTTCGCAGTGAATGTCAGGGCAGGGATGCGCTACAATTCTAACTATCTAAGCTAAACAACAGGAACTAACAAATCACAAATAATGCTGGACACTTGATCATCAAATAAATGGGGGTGCTTACTAAAGAGGGAATAATACATGGGCATGCCGACCTACACATTCATGGCTCCTTTGATAGTGAATTTCCCGCTCCCAGGTGCCCACCCCAGGAGCTTGATCTACAGCCTGCCTTTCCGGGTCCCTCATGATACAAGCAGACGTGTGTTGCTTTTGGGTCGAATATACTGCCGCACAGGATTAAGTCTAAGTTGGGTGTTCTGGAATGGTCAGGGCGAGGGGGTCAGATGGGTATCAACATGAAAGAGAGTAGAGGGTCGGGAGTGGTGGGCCCTGGCCTGGTGGGTTGGGGGTTGAGAGGGCATGGGCAGTTTAGTGGAGATGGATGGGCACTTGTGCTGGGGCCTTTTTTGGTCTCACACTCTGCAGGGAGCACATTCTGTGGAAGCGATGCTAAACAATTGCAACAATAAATGGCTGGACTTCCGTGAGAACAAGGCTTGCACTGAGCTGGCAGGGGGTGGTGATGTTGTTGGCTCTCTATGCGAGGTGCTGGAAATAGGAGAGCTGAGTTCTACAAAAGGATCATTTTTCGGGCCTAGTAAAAAAAATGGCGTCTGCTTTAATACAAAATAGCGTCTGATCTCGGGGATGTGAACTATGTTATTTGTCTACGTCTCTTTGTTATATTATGAGGGGACGTACCTTGGGGTGGGTGTATCTCCCCCCTTGGCCTACTCATAATGTATATACCGCGGAAAAGGCGAGGGGGGTGAGATAGGACCATCTCCTTCCCAACATTCCACCCTTTTGTTACTAAGAAAGTAACAAATACCATCCCCCAGTACCTTTTCGTTCATTAGCCCTTCTTTCCGCTTCCTCCCATGCAGGGGAAACTTCCATGCTCTACACACGCTTCTTAAACTCTCCCTTTGTCATGCATATTCTTCAAGAGTATGCATCATGTAAATACATCCCCCATCCCCATCTAGGTCAACCCACACCTCCTTCATATTTTCAATATCCTGGGGCTGTTTGATAGTGGTATGATACTAATTGTCTACTTTATCCCCAGTGTGGTATATTGCCGCCATATGGTATTTGGGCTCTTTACTCTCACCAATTTGTACCTGTGCTTCCTTAGAATCATGAGGCACCTTGTTATTGTTATTTCTATTACCAATAGTCACCATCATCATCCCACTGCACAGTACTGCTTTTCTGCAGCATCAGAGCACTAACTGACACACACAGAAGATTAGCAAAAGCACAACGATAGGTATCATCATCTTTATGATTATTCCAAGCCACAAAGGCACCCAGTCTAATGCAATACTGAACCAGTTATTTTCATGTACTCCTCCTTCTTTCCTCATTGTCACACCAAGTTCATGTACTGCTGCGATCATGTGTGATAGTGTCCCATTCTCGACGTCTGAAGAAGGTACAAATATGCAACATGAACTCCCAATCTTTTTGCAAACACCACGCTCCATAGCAGTGAGAATGTCCAACACACATCGATTTTGCCTTGTCATTAGTCGGACTGCTTTCAGTTCCACTTTGATGATGTTGAAGCCCTCCTATGTGTTGTTTGCCAGCTGGATGAGCTCCCACCTGACAATCAGCAACCATTTGGCATTCACACTTGCTTGGATGCAAAAAATATCTCTGCTGAGTTAAAAAATGTGTATTAATCGGGGATCTGTAAGAGTAGATCAGATGATTCTTGCAACAGGTAGTTAGAGCAGCACTTTCTTCGGGACAGATGATCACGTTGCTCATCTTTGGGGAATTTGCGAAAGATCGGAGGTTGTGCTTCAGTTGGCTGGGGTACTCCTTGCTGTCCTGAAAGCACCACTTCCCCGTTTATGTGCTTTTCAGGTATCACCAGCAGCACAGAATGTAGTGTTGCAAGTGCACAATAGCCCCTCCAGGATGGTGGGAGGTGCAAGTATGCCTTTTTGCTGCACACCCAGTAATAGTACATTAGTACAGCGGTGCATTTCTCAAGATCAGGGATGATGAGGGTTGTGTTGCAATGTGTGTGAGAACCTATGGGCACGTTTCCCATAGAAAAAGAGATCGTAATTCTCTTCAGGCTGGACCTTGATCATTTTTTGAAGGGCTGCGACCCATATCAGCTTTGTGATATGCTCTGTCCATATTTGCATGAATGTCTTTTCCATCCACTCCAGCCTTTCATCTGACAGGCCGCTCAGTGCCGCAGCTTTGCACATGTAGGTTGGGTCCTGCAGTTTGTTTTCCTCAAGGGCCAGGATTGGTTCTTTGAAACATTTTGCACCTTTCATTCCATCTTTGCAATTTCTCATCTGGTGGGAGGAGCTTAATGTTTAGGAGCAGGTTATCCTACATAGTGTGAGGTGGATAAGACATTGGGCCTCTACTAAGAGTACTTCTTGAGGCACTAATACATTGTGTGCCCCAGACGCGTGCGGAATGAAAGAACACACGTAGCAACTTCCATAGGTTGTTCGTTTTCCTTTGGCACTCATCAGAATACCAACTGTTAGACTGCCCAGGATGATGAAGGTCCTCTACCTTATCTAGTCCCAAACCATGGTAGACATCGTATCTGTGTTGACATGCCTGTCTTTTCTTCCTTCTATTACGCAAGAGAGATTGTTGTTTCCCTGTCAAACTTCTACACAATCTATCATTGCTACATAATGTTCTCTGTACATTTGTGGGTAACAAGTAAACCATTAAGCTACTGCACAGCATAGATTCGGAGCCATTACACATCGTATTGCGGGTAGGTGATGCTATAGACTGCTGGCTATACATTGGAAAAATATCAGTATCTACATTCACTTTAGTATGTGTAGTTGCTTGTTGGTATACCATAGTGGGGGAGAAGGAACTTAATATCAAATTGGGAACTGTAGTGGGGAACACATTATACATTTCATTAAGCATTGAGGTAGACATTATATTAGGCTGTGAGGTATCTTGTGAAACTGTAAACATGGTGGAGGGTGGCAGTGTGTCATTCAATGCAATCAATGTATTCTCTTTTTCATTGAGTACAAATAATACATTGTCTGAGGTCATTCTGGTTTTATTATTGGGGAGGGTTGTTAAATTTAAAGACACATTGCTATTTCCCCTCCATTTTACCCCTCCCCCTTCTTTTACATGAGCCCCCTGATAAAAGATTACCTCCAATAGATGCCCAGAACAAACATAGTTACTGTAAAGACTATAGCAACAAAGAACAGCCCACAGTCATACCTATCGGCTCTAGTTGCCCTTAACATATTCTTACTGCTATCTGACTAAATATTAGCACTAAGTGGCATCAACTTCAGCATCGTTGCACCTAAAGAAATGATAAAGCAGGGCTCGCATTAATAAAGTTTTAGACGGGACACGATATAGAGGAGAGAAAGAGAAAAAGGAGAGAGAGAGAGCTTTTATTATTTACAAATCAATTTACATTTTGCACTACATATCACTCTCATT
Organism: Ambystoma mexicanum; assembly: GCF_040938575.1. Lineage (NCBI taxonomy): Eukaryota > Metazoa > Chordata > Amphibia > Caudata > Ambystomatidae > Ambystoma > Ambystoma mexicanum. Next base: position 893,047,467 of record NC_090934.1, on the reverse strand, counting down.
ATTTACATCGTTCTCCATTATCTCTTATCTCCAGTAACCCTTTAAGGTACTACGCATCTTTTTGATTGTTTTCCAGTGTTTCAGGTGCTACACTATCATGTGCTTTTCTATCGTCTGAGAGATGGATCCAGTACTATAACCCCTTTACTTTTACTGTGAGGTGGTGTAATAGATCTCCTCATAGGGTCCATGGAATCTCGGTGAAATCCATTTTTATACAAAGCTCCGCACATATACTAACACTCCAGGCATCGGGGATTGTGCTGGGCTGACTGATGTTGCAGTTGTCGTGCCTGTCTCGTTGTTTCTATTGAATGGTGGAGCAGTTTGTTTGGCAATGCATCTCACTGCCCTTGTGAGGTATGCAATGGCGTTTGCATGCACCGACCAGTAACTATTTCATGGAGGGACATAGGCTGCTGGGTAGGCAGCTGGAAGAGGGCTAAGGGCAGGCAGTATACCCAGTGCTTCTTTAGAGAGTGACAAAATTGGAATAACCTACTCTTAAGGAGGCCATTTATTTATTCGACAATCCTGTTCTTTTGTGGGTGGTAAATCGAGCACATTTTTTATTTTATTCCTAGCAGTGACATGACTTCTTTGAACAGATCGTTGACAAAGGGAGTTTCGTTATCAGACCGTCTGACATTACACATCCCCCATCGGGGCAATACCTCTCTGACAAGGAACTTAGCTGCACACTTTGCATCTGGGTGGGCACATGGCCCAGCTTCCACCCATCGTGAAAAGGGACACACCACAATGATCAAATATCTGGCTCCATCACATCCCTCTCCCATTTCTGTGTAATCAATGTTCAGCTCACGGAAGGGCCCTACAGGGCACGGCAGCTTACCTCTCAGTGTTCTTAGGATCACCCCGAGTTAAATCCCTGTCACGTTGTGCATTCTATTACCATTTTGTTGAGGTATTCCTGGAGATTTGGGATGAACCAATCTTCTTGGAGATCAGCTGCTATGTGCTGTTTTGAAGTATGTTCTGGGAAATGCAATTACTTGAATGCCACATACAATAGTTCTACGCACATAACCACTTTCCCTGTCGTGTCCTGTCTCCAGAGTAGATCAGTGGGCGACTGTGAGCACCCTTGTTTGGTCCATAATTCGTGCTCTTTTGGTGGGACTCTCTTATGTAGTTGTATTATTTGTGCAATGGGTAGTGTGTTGTAACCGTATTCCTTTTGCTCATCTGGTTTGCTCACTAATATGCATTCTGTACTCAGAGGTATAGGGAGATATGCTGCTTCTTTTGCTGCTGTGTCTGCGGCTGCATTTCCCAAAAAGTATTTAGTCCTCATTATGTGTATTGACCTGGCATTTAACTATGGCTACTACAGATGGTTCTGCGAGTGCTTCAATTAATTTATTCAGTAATTCTGCATGTAGTACTGAGGACCCATCCGCTCTCCTGAACCCCCTCCTTCTCCATATGGATAGTACAGCATGCGCCCTAGTGATTACGTATGCTGAATCTGAATATATTGTCACTGCACATCCTTTTGCTACCTCAATCAATGCTACTAGCTCTGCGGCTTGGGCGGAATAATGCATGGGCAGGCATTTCTTAACCAGTACTTCATATTCTCCTTCTTCCATTCTTACTACTGCTGCCCCAACATGTTTTTCACTTGTTTCTTGGCAAATGGATGCCGATCCATCTACAAAGAACACTTTTCCTTTGCTTTAGGAATATCATCTACATCTCCCTCATCTATGGCACAATCATTTCTTGCATGCCTTGCACAATGCATGGCTCTGTGAGGAACGTTGCTGGGTTTACCGATTTACATATTACCACATGAATATTGGGGCTCGAGAGGATGATCTCATAGGCTGATGCCCTTTGTGTGGTGAGGGTGGATTTCGATCTTTCAAGTATGGCAAACAGGGAGTGTTCCACGTATAGGGTGTCAGAGCCCCCCGTGACAATTTTTGAGCTTTTTTGATAGCAAAGGTGGCAGCTGCAAGAGCCTGTTCTCAAGCGAAGTGACCTTGCATTACTGAATCAAGTGTGCCACTGTAATATGCCAGACGTTTGTGACTCATGGATGTCTTTTGGGTTATTACAGCTGCCATTAGGGTCCCATTGGAATGCGAGAACAGATACATTTCTCGCTCATAATCAGGTGTGGCTAGAACTGGGGCTGTGCTAATAAATTATTTTGAACTGTTGAATGCTGTCTGCATTTCTGCTTTCCAAATCATATGTTTCTTGTCTTTCTGGGCTTCTTTTAGACCTTGCAAGAGGGGTCTTGTCTAGGCTGCAAAATCTAATATCCATGCTCTACAATAATAGCATATTCCGAGGAGCTTCTGCGTGTCCTTCACTCTGTGTGGTCCGGCTGAGGTGCAGACTGTCGCTGCCCCGTAGACTATAATTCCTTTGCCGTCTTTTGAAATCAATTGGCCGAAGTACAGGTCCTCAGTCAGACAGTATTGCAATTTTTTCTTGTCTACCTTGTACCCCTTTCGGGTGAGTAACTGGAGGAGGACAACAGAATCTCTCCGACAACTTTCTTCACTTTCACTGCAGACTAGTAGGTCATCTGCATACTGAATGATGGTGCTCTGGACCTGAACATTGCAGAGATCTTTGTGCAATATCCTGTTGAATATACATTTCCATGCTGGACTGCCCATGTGGGCAGGACAAGGATTGATATGCAAATGGATATTTCCCATCTGTGAAAGGTACAGTGAGCAAAAAGCGTGTGCTGCAAACTCTCACCTCAGAACAGGTTATCATGCCTTGTTCTTTCTGGAGAAGAGCGCCTGCTATCTTTTTTTGAAATGTTTTCAAGGAACTTGGGGTTGGTCACCCTAAGTTACCTGGGGGCAACAAGACGTGGAGTCCCTGCTCACTGTACTTAGAGAGGCACAGCTTCACCTCACTGATGATGCCCAACAAGGCTGAAACACGTGTATGGGGTTGCTGGTTGTACTCTTGTTGAGAGAGGAATTGCCATAGCATTTCGATGCTGGACTGCCCATGTGGGCAGGACAAAGATTGATATGCAAATGGATATTTCCCATCTGTGAAAGGTACAGTGAGCAAAAAGCGTGTGCTGCAAACTCTCACCTCAGAACAGGTTATCATGCCTTGTTCTTTCTGGAGAGGAGCGCCTGCTACCTTTTTTTGAAATGGCTAGAACTGGGGCTGTGCTAATAAATTCTTTTAAACTGTTGAATACTGTCTGCATTTCTGCTTTCCAAATCATATGTTTCTTGTCTTTCTGGGCTTCTTTTAGACCTTGCAAGAGGGGTCTTGTGTAGGCTGCAAAATCTAATATCCATGCTCTACAGTAATTGCATATTCCGAGGAGCTTCTGCATGCCCTGTAGACTATAATTCTTTTGCCGTCTTTTGAAATCAATTGGCAGAAGTACAGGTCCTCAGTCAGACAGTATTGCAATTTTTTCTTGTCTAACTTGTACCCCTTTTGGGTGAGTAACTGGAGGAGGACAACAGAATCTCTCCGACAACTTTCTTCACTTTCACTGCAGACTAGTAGGTCATCTGCATACTGAATGATGGTGCTCTGGACCTGAACATTGCCGAGATCTTTGTGCAATATCCTGTTGAATATACTTGGGCTTTCGTGGTACAACTGGGGCAGTCGACAGTGTTCATATCTCCTCCCTTCCAGAGTAAATGCTGTGAGATACTGTGAGCCTGCATGGAGGGGCACTAAGAAGGTTTTCTTGAAATTGACCACAGTGAAGTGAGTGGCCTGTTTTGGAATGCTACACCAAATGGAAGCAGGATTTGGGGCAAGAGGGAATTCCTTTTGGACAATATTGTCAAGAGGTCGAAGGTCCTCAATCATACGCCACAACCCCCTTGCCGCTTTTTTAATTGGGTACACGGCTGTATTGCAAGGGGAGGTTGAGGGGACAATTATCCCTTGCTCTAGTAGTACACATAATGTTTCTTGGATCCCTTCCTCTGGCTCTCTGGACACGGGGTATTGCTTGAACCTAGGTAATATCGCTCCTGGCTATAAAGTTATTTTTACAGGGGTCACCTCCCTCAATAAACCCTAATCATGGGGGTTGGTGCTCCACAGGTGAGGGGGCACTTGTTGCATAACTGTGTCATAGAAAGAAGATGGTGCGCTGTTGACAGCCATGAGGGGGCTTGTTACTTTTCTGTACTGTACCATCACTTCACAGCGGATGCTTTTCTCTAAGATAATTCCCCCATAATTCCTGACTTCAGTGAACAGTTCTTTATCAGTTAACTCACGCAATGGTAAATTTGGGTTAATGCACAACACTTTGCGCCATTAGCATCCATTCATGTCCATCCTTAGTGCCGCTATTCTTTTTGCAGGCACTTGCACCCCTTCTAGATCTAAGGACAGTATTGTGCCAGCGACCATCTCCCCCCTATCTTGACAATTAAATCTTCTGTGTAAGGAACCATGCCTAAAGCCCCAGAGAACTCTAGCATCTCGAGAGTTTGGACAGATAACAGAAAATCACCTTCACATATGCATGATTTCTGTGCCCCCGAGTCCACCAAAAAGATGAACTGCTTGTTCCCTACCACTGCCTCCACCAGTCGTTCCTCTTCTGGATGCAAGGTAGTTTTTAGGATTGGAGACGCAAGTACTCTCTGTGGGCTGTCATAGTTGGGGTGAGTGTCTGTCCCTGGGCAAGAGAAAATATATTCACTAAGCACACATGCCCCTTGGTAGGTTACCGGGGCACGGTTCAGGGTAGTGGCAAAGGGGTTGTTGTGCCTGTTAGGGAGAATTCTCATTTATGGCTAATTTCCCTCACCTAGTGAGTCCCCCAGCAGCTTTACTGGACTTCTGGAGTTTATTTTTTTTCCACCTGGTAAGAGTGAGAGCTTTTCCCCCACTCTTACCTGTGTTTTGCTATGTGTTTCCATCTGTTTTTGTGATTGTGGATTCTGAAGTACACCACTTCAGTAGCCCCCTTCTCTGTGTGTGTCACACAGCACCTTCAGTGCCGTGGCACAGGGTTGTCTTTGAGACTTCCCTCGACTCCATTTCTGAGACGACTACTGTCCCCCAGAAAAGGGTAAAGTTGCCATTAACTTTACTTAGTCAATCTACCACAGATCCAGTACACCCCATCTTCCTTGGAGTACTGGAAATGGTTAACTTGTATCCCTTTGTATCTATACCTCCTAGAGCATTGTTTCGCTCTTTTTTAACATTTAGACTTGGCTGGTGGCAGTGGTATCTACCCTAACCTTTGTACCACGATTATATTCGATAAACGTGGTACTGTTCTTGGCTATTATATTAGCCTCGAACATAAACCCGCTTGACCAAATTGTCTTTCTTTTGGCTACGGTTGGGTTTATTCACCATTTCTTTTTGTTAAAGTCCTTCTTGTGTTTTACTTTGTGCGGCAAACTAGGTTTGCCTTCTTTGTTCACTGTCTTTTGGCGGGCTTCTGCCCAGAAGCCCTCCTCAAGACGCCTGGGTGTCTAGGTGGGCTAATGTGAGGGAGGGGTGTAGTCACCCCATGCACAGGGTATCCTAGGAAACCCAAGTCGCACTTTGTCATGATTGGCCAGGGTAGTTTTCTGGGCTGGACACCCCCCCGCTGGGTGATTGACAGCCAGGCTGTGTGAATGGGGGGTTTTCGCATAAAAGGCAGGTCTCTTATGCTAGAAGTCAGAGAGTCGCCACTAGAACTACAAGGAACAAAGAGAAGTGGAGAGAACTACGGCTGCTGCAACTACCCCTTCCCGGTGAAGCCCTGCTGCAGTCCTGAGCCATCTGCCCTTCAACGACTCAGAGAAGATCCAGTCCAGAGTCGTCTTCCCTTGAGCTTGGTGAGGATAACCAGCTCATCTTCTACAGCCAGAGGATCCTCTTCTGTGGTCGAAATCACTGCACACTGCTGTAGTGGTCTGGATAGCCACCTGAAGAGCCTCTCCTGTTTTTAAGAAGCGCACCTTTTATTCCGTGTCTCTGCTGCCGGCCTCATCCCTGTGTGGTGCAGACCCTCTTCAGAAGTCCTCCTTCTCGACAAAGCTCCAGGAATCGTGGGTCTGCGGGAAACCAACAGGAACAACTGCCAGGGCACCAGCTGCACCATTGGAACAAGGTACTGTGTTCTGTTGAGGAAACTGGGTGAATCCCTTTTTCTTCATTCCCAAGGCTTGACCTTGTCTTCACTCCTTCTTATAACTTTTGCTTCCGAACATTGACAATATCCAAGTACTTTTGGCTCTGTTGAATCGTGAACTATTAGACCCTGTGATCTTCGGCAACTGGCCCCTGTGTCTTCGACCCTGGCTCCGACCCTTTGACTTTTGAACTGTCTCTGAGCGTTTCTTGATTCTGCCTGCCTAACCAAAATATTGCCTGTGATATTTGCCTCCAACTCCCTCTGGGTATCTCAGGTGCTAAGGTTGTTTTTAACCCCGTAGCATTTCATGTCAGGGATACACGTTTGTTTAGGAGACCGAACTGTCAAAAAGCGATCGCATTCGTGTTCGTGGTAACATGTTTTTGTGCCTAACACCGGTTCATTCCAACACTGTGTACTTACCTTGAGACTTACTGTACAAAGTGAATTGGTTAGTTGTAGTATATCTAATGTGTGGTTTTTATTGAAGTTTAATAGAAGTATTGTGTTTATAATGAATGGATTAAAAATAAATGTATTTATATTTTTCTACCTGAAACCTTGAGTCAGTGTTTGCTTGAGTCACAGTAATTGTGGTCCCTTTGTGTAATCTCTGCTACTGCTCATATACTCTTGAGATAAGCCTGGCTGCTCCGCCACTGCTGCCACTATGACATAGTAGTACAGGCTTGTACCAAAGATAAAACTTGTATCACCACATGTAGTCTTAATTGTGTGTAGTGGTCCCTAAGGGCACTGCACAGGATTCTGCATAACAGTGCCGTTAGGCCAGCTGGTTGGGACGGCTGTGCTGTACTTGCATTGAATGGGGGATGGCAGAGTGTGTTGTAAGCAGGTGGTGAAGGGGATTGCTGTGGATATTGAAGGGTTTGCTGCTAACCCACGTGCCACATCTCTTGGACCCGGAGAATGAACTGAGCAGCATCTTCCTCATCCCCCAGAGTGCATTACATTATGGAATGTAAGTCGGGGGTATCAGGGAAGACCCTCTGCAGTGCATCCCACACTTGTGCTCAGACATTATTAAATGACGCCCCATCATGTGTGTCATTAATTATGGTCACACCCAGGGATGTCATTTCACCAACATTCCAGGGGTAAGTCTCCTGATTTCTATTCATCTTCTGGTATGGGAGGGGTCCCTCTTGGAGGTTGGGGCACAACCCCTGATCCCTGTGCTGCTTCACACACAGCTCGTAATTGAGCCAATTCTGTACGGGTGGAGGTTAACGCCACCTTAACATCTTCGGTACTTACTCCTGTGTGGGCGGGGGTGGTGGTTGATGGGTCGTAAGGTGGAGGTAGTGCGGTACTTGGTATAGTTGGCGCACTTCCCCCTGATACATACATTGGAATTGTATACCCCTCTGCCGGTCTTGTGAGCGATGGATAGATTTTCTTGGGTTCCTCCTCCCCCTTCTCCTTTTCTCCCTCTTCTCCCCTCATTACTGCTTGTGCTTCTGATCCTTTCTCCCTCTTATTTGTGGCAGGAGTTTCTTCGAACATCCTCCACAAATATAACACCTCCCTTCTGTATTTAAGCTGTTGCCCTTTGTATTTTGCTGTTAGGTACGTGGATAGGTGTTTTAATATTCCCTTATCAAAAGACCCTTCCTCGGGCCAACCATGTGACAGTCCCTCTCCCTTCGTTTCAATTACCCATTGACCATGATATTTTTTAATTCGCTCACTATACAGCGAGAGATGCTTGCAAATATGGGATAGTGGGGATGTGTTCATCCCCAACCATTACCTTTGGGTACGGTTCCCCCAATACTTGTAAGGCACTTTTTTCCCCTTACCCTCACTGCTATACCTGGAGCCCTTTTTTTCAGAACAATAAATGAAATTTAATAACATCCATCTCTAATGTCAATATACGTTGCACAATTACATACGAAAAACATGGAACAGTTTAACAAAAGAACAAAAGCAAAGAACAACAAACATGTAACCAGCAATATCCACTTTCTCACTTACTCATCATTCACATCACGTTTACCCCCCCACCCCCTGGCCAACCTCCACATATATAAAAACACTGAAAACAATAAGCTAACATAACAAGCTAAACAATAACCACTACTTATTCCCGAGCCCACTAACTATATGGGGCTGCAACTTTTATCTCCATATTTATTCTCCACACTGGTCGGGTCCACCCCCTTTCAAAACTGGGTTCCTGTATCTCCTCTGTATTTTCTCCTTATTCCTCTACTTTAAAACTAATGGCCATAAAAAGAAAAAGCGTTTTACTTCAACTAACCACACAATTCATTCACATTCAAGCCTTGCGTGTTCCTTTTAATCACACTGCTCTATGTTCCCCAAATCCCATCCTTTGTCTGTCCTTGCAATTAATACTCACGTGCCCGTGTTCTTCCAAGAGCCTCCGTTCGTGGTCTATCCACAACATCTGGGCCTCTCCCTGGGGCAGCAGCCTACTCCATTAACCAAGGGGATTATTCGCAAAGCCTGAACTCACAAGAACCATTTTCTTCTGCGTATGAGTTTTTGGGTACTGGTCAGCCGTAGGTGGGACTGGCCTTTCCAGAGTAGCCCTGGATCTCGCCGCAGGTACAGGGGTCTTGAGGAAATCATGCTAAGGGGTCACCAAATGAAGTTTACCACTTATACACATGCCCTCATAAAATGCAAAAGTAATTATAACAAAACCCGTCAGGGAATGAGACCAAGAGATGAGTTGTAAGGATGACAAACTTTATATAATACAAAATGCCAGCAAAAAACTCTGCTGCTGGAGAGCGCTCTGATAATAATTACACGGGCAGCACATTAAAAAGGCACCAAGCATCATAAGAGACATAGGTAACACATCAGCGTAGTTGATTGGCTGGAGACATATACTAAACCCAGCTCCAAAGGAGATGCCTGGGCTCCATTGGTTGCTGCTGCTCATGGTGCACATGGTCAGCTGGGCTCATCTTCACGGTGAAGGTCAGGGCAGAGAGGCGCTACAATGCTAACTATCTAAGCTAAACAACAGGAACTAACAAATCACAAATAATGGTGGACACTTGATCATCACATGAATGGGGTGCTTAGGAAAGAGGGAATAATATATGGGCATGCCGACCTACACATGGCTCCTTTGATAGTGCAGTTCCTGCTCCCAGGTGCCCACCCCAGGGGCTTAGTCTACAGTATGCCTTTCCTGGTGCCTTGTGATACGAGCAGGCGTGTGTTGTTTTTTAGGGGAATATACTGCCGCAGAGGATTAAGTCTATGATGGGTGTTCTGGAATGGTCAGTGAGAGAGGCGTCAAATGTGTATCAACATGAAAGAGAGTGGAGGGTCGGAACTGGTGGGCCCTGGCCTGGTGGGGTGGGGGTTGAGTGGGCATGGGCAGTTTAGTGGAGATGGATGGGCACTTGCGCTGCGGCCTGTTTTGGTCTCACGCTCTGATAAATGGCTGGACTTCTGTGAGAACAAGGCTCGCGTGGAGATGGCAGGGGTTGGCGATGTATTGGGCTCTCTGTGAGAAGTGCTGGGGATGGGAGAGCTGAGTTTTACAAAGGGATGATTTTTTTGGGCAATGTAAAAAGATGGTGTCTTGTTTAATACAAAATGGCATCTGATCTTGGGGGTGTGAGCTATGTTATTAATCTAAGTCTCTTTGTTATATTATGTGGGGGCATACCTTGCGGGTGGGTGTCTCTCCACCCATGTCCTACTTGTAATATATTTCTGTGTGAAAGGTGAGGGGAGTGGGATAGGACCATCTCCTTCCCAACATTCCCCCCTTTTGTTACTCCCAAAGTAATGAATACCTTCCCCCAAAACCTTTTTCTTCATTCACCCTTCTTTCTGCTTCCTCCGATACAGGGGTAACATTTATGGCCATCCATGCTCTAAACACGCTTCTTAAACTCTCCCATCGTCATACATATTCTTGAGGAGTACATATCATGTAAATACATCCCCATCCCCATCTAGGTCAACCCACACCTCAAAACAGGTAGGCAGCAAAATAAGGCTAATTAAGTAAGAACAGCTGGTTACCTCTGTAAACCCGGTGAGAATCCTGCATGTAGCAGAGCTCGGTGCCTCCCCGCCAATCCCTCACCGACCACTGCCAGCCACTCAATGCTCTACTCCATACTTTACTGTATGTTTTATTGCTTTGCTTTGCCTCTCTGCTACAAGGACCGCCTCCAATGAATAAGCACTGAAAAAACAATAAGGCCCTCATTACGACCCTGGCGCAAAGCGAAAAACGATGGCGGTAAACGATTACCACCATCGTCTTCCGCTAGGGCCGATTACGACCCGTGACCGTAAACTACGATGTCATTAGCGGCATCGTAGCTAACGCTGCCGCTGACTGCGCCAAGGGCGCGCACACGCGAACATCCACACCGTACTTAGCGCCATGGCGGAAAGGTACGCGAATGCCGACCCAAGCGGACATGCCCCTAACGCCATCACCCAGCCCGTTAAGTACCTTACCGCCATGGTGCTTATTACGCCATCGCGAACCAACCGTAAAGGGCCATGTAAAGTGAATGCAGCTGCCACAGGTGCACAGAAACAGCACAGGTGAAGGCAATACAGACTCAGGAAGTACAAAAAGAGCACACCCCACCTCTTCCCACACCCAGTCACACTCCACAATGATACCAATAGGACTAGCAATGTTGGGGCTGGAGGACCTGATAGCAATGTGAGTGCTACAACAGCAACTACAACAACAACAACAACAACAACAGGCTGCACAGAGGAGACGCAAGAGGAGAAGGAGGGCAAGGCAGGCCCAGCAAGCCCCACCAGCACAGCCAGTGCCACCACGCAGGCAGCCCCCAATCCCACGCATCAGAGCCAGCCCATTCAACCTCACCGCTGAGCAGATCCACACCCTGTACCGACTGGACCGGGACACCATCACCACTATTGTGGACATGATACACAACGACATCGTCAGCATGATTGAAACACCCACTGTCACCCCCCCCTACTGAAGGTAGTGTCCGTGCTCCACTTCCTGGCCACAGGCACCTACCAGCACACAGTGGGGCACTTGCATGGCATATCACAACCATTATTCTCGCGTACACTGATGCAAGTGCTCGATGCCCTCCTCAAGCACACAGATGACCACATCTCATTACCACGGTCTGCCCAGGAGATTGCCAACACCAAAGTGGGTTTCCATGCACTGGCCGACATACCTGGTTGCATTGGTGCCATTGACTGCACCCATGTTGAATTGGTGGTCCCACATGCCATGGAGGTACCGTACCGCAACCGTAAACATTTCCACTCAATCAACGTGCAAATGGTCTGTGACTCCAACAGGATCATCACACATTGTTCTGCCAGATACCCCGGATCAACCCATGATTCAATGGTCCTTCGGAACTCCACAATACCACGCTACATGGAGCGACATGCAGGCCCAAGATCCTACCTGCTCGGTGAGTCTAATGTCATGAGCATGGAAATGCAAAGTGGGTGTTGAATGACGTACCAATGCATATTTCATCTGGCAGATACAGGGGGGTGATGCATACGTCACATGGGTGCAACTAGCAGTAGCCAGATCATTCCCTGTGGCAGCACTGACGTCAACAGAGTAGTGTACACATTATGCCTGACCTAATCATCCCAACATGTGAATGAAAGTGTATCCCAAAAACGACACAACCATCTGCAAGTGCATTGTGCAAATTGTGACCGCATTGACCCTAAAGAAAACCACCAACATGCACGTCACCATGCACCAACTACTGAAAGGCCTGTCCCCCACAACTGCGCACAAAGGAGGCACATGACAGACAGGAACATCAATGCACCACTACAAGACCAACAAACTGTCCCCATTGACACCAGTAATGCTCACTGGGGTCATAATGAGCCAGACAACAATGTTGCTATCATGTGAGCTTCAAGCTCACAGGACACGTGCAAGGTCACATGAATGACGGCCTGAACAGACACCGTGGATGGCCATTCACAAGGCAATCGTCCCCCCTGCATTGTGTTTTTGCATGCAAAACAGTACATGAGAGCCATGAACACATACTGGTTGCACAGTGTAAATCCATTAGCACAACTCTAATTGGTGCACAGTAACAGTCGGAATCAAGGCATGGTTGTGCATCATGTTCACAAATCAATCTCGTTCCTGACACATTCATTTCTCACATTTTACAGGTGATGCGGGCTATCCCCTGAAGAGGTGGCTCCTCACACCAGTGCGGAACCCGTCGAACCAGCATGAGGAGGACTACAACCGTGCCCATGCACGTACCCGTGTGGTGATAGAGCAGGCTTTTGGCCTACTGAAGGCACGTTTCCGCTGCCTCAGCAGGTCTGGCGGGGCACTCCTGTACCGCCATGAGAAGGTTGCAAAGATTGTCATGGCATGTGTTATGCTACACAATATGTGCATCAGACGAAACGTGCCTCTGCCCCCTGATGCAGAATCACAACCACCTGATGATGGGGATGATGATGATGGGGCAGCACCTCAGGGAGGCAGCGATGCACAGGAGGGGCATATAATGCGTCAGAATGTCATTGACCGATACTTCTAGCACACACAGCGTGTGTGTAACATATGGATGGCACTTGGGGCACTGTGTGTGTCTGGTATGTCAACACTGTGGACTGTAAAACAATAAAGCACACATACGCAATGAGCAATGTCCACACATTTCGTTTGTGAGAAATGAAAAAGTGTATTGTTCTTCTGAATAGGTATAACAGAACCCCTCCCCCTCCCCCCTGAACACTCCAACACACCCAATTCCCCCCTCGCCCTCCCCCCTGAACACTCCAACACACCCAATTCCCCCCTCCCACTCCCCCTGAACACTCCAACACACCCAATTCACCCCTCCCCCTCCCCCTGAACACTCCAACACACCCAATTCCCCCCCTGAACACTCCAACACACCCAATTCCCCCCTCCCCCTCCCCCCTGAACACCCTGCAAACATGTGACAGTGCTCGTGGTGAAGTGTGTATAGTTTTGCACACTATTGACTGCCCCCTCTCCCGGAACCTGGGGCCCCCCTGCCTGTGCTCCTCAGGGTCCTGGATGACCGGCGGACGGGAGAGGCTTGTGCTGAACTTGCAGCTGAGGATGTACCGGGCTGCTCAGTACGGCATGTGTCCACAATTGTCTGGATGAGCTGGCTCATCATCTGCCGCACTGCAGCAAGTTTGGTGCATATGTCCGTGCTGGCAGTTTGGATGGCAGACCTGATGCCATCAGCACTCCTCTCCATGGCTGCACTGGCACTTCCACATTCTGCAACATGCTGCGTGAGGAGTGTGCCCAGTACTTCCTGCCTGTTGGCAATCTGCTCCAGCGACAGCTGGAAATCTGGCCCAATGGAGGGTGCCAATGGGGGACCAATGGGACTACTCCCATCTTCCCCAACTCCCACTGGGCTTGGAGTTGCTGGCCATGAATTAGCAGGCGATTGGCCCTGGGTGTCATCTCCATGATGGCTGATTGGGGATAGGTGTGGTGAGTGAAGTTGCGTGTTGTGGGCAAGTCCAGTGTCATCCTCCACATCACTATCGGAGCAGGCAGCGATGGCTGCAGTCTCCCCAACAGTACTGCTCCCTGCTGACACATTGCCCTCAGTGGGCAACAGTGGGTGTTGTTGGGCTGCAGGCGCTGTCACGACCCCTTCCTCGGGGGACTTTGCTGCCCTGGCCTCTTCAGCCTGGCGTGGTTTCGGCCTGGGTCCAGCAGAGGTGGATGCATGGTTCCCTTCTCCCACTTTCCTGGCCTTCTTGGCTGGGGTGCTGGTGCTGTCGTCCCTGCCAGTGTCCGATTGCGAGCCTGTGGTGGAGCAGAGGAGGGTGACTGTTATTGATGGTTCAGCGGACATTGAGCAGGCATTGTGAAGAGTGTAATGGATAGATGGCGGAGTTAGTAGCCCGTGACATTGCCTCCCGTTAGGTTCGGTTTTGCATGCAGGTGTGTGTTTGCCTACTGTACAGTGTACATGCTGCATGTGCGCAGGGTGTGGCTCATCTGCTGATGTGTTGCGTCTGCCACATTGTGATTGTCACGTGCAAGTGTATCAGGGTGTCTTGCAAGGCTGGATATGAGGCACCTACCTGTGTCTCCAGATGTCGGGGCCCCTCTCTCCATCTCGCCGACACCTTCGATGCACTCAATGCCAATCAGAGAGGCACATGTCTCCTCCCATGGCTGCATCTTCAGTGGGGAGTGTGCTCCCCCGCCAGTTCCCAGGGCCAGGTTATGGTTGGCAGACATAATGCCCCGGACCCTGATCCGCAGGTCGTCCCACCTCTTGCGGCACTGTTTGGAGGTGCGTGGGGTGGTTCCAACAGCACTGACACGTTGTGCCACAAGTTCCCACACCTCTTTTTTGCGGCCTATGGCTGGCCGGGTCATCTCAGTGGAGAAGACAACATCGGCCTTCTCCTGGAGCGTGTCTGCAAGCATTTGCAGTTCCTCACGACTGTAGCGCTCCTGCCGCTGCCTGTCACATGCCTTCTTCACAACTTTCGGCATGGTTGGGTGTGGAAATGGGTGGGTTATGGGAATGACAGGGTTTGAGGGTTGGTTGTGGTGTGGTTGGGTAGGATGGCAATGGATTGTGTTTTTTAAGATGGCCGCTGTGCTGTTTCCCGGTCGGCGCAATGATGGGTGGCGGTAGGTCACCCTGCGCTGTTAACGAGGCCGGTAAGGGCTATTTACGGCATGGCGTAGTTTACGTTACCGCCATGGCGTAATGCTCGTGCGCGATGGGTCGTAATATGGCGCTCTTATCGCCATCGGACCATGGCGTTAATGCTCATTACGCCATGGCGGTAATTTCGATTACTTACCGCCTGGGTCGTAATGAGGGCCTAAGAGTCCAATGCTACCATTTTCAACCACTCACTGCTCCACTACGTGCCGGAGACAATGTAAAAGTTCCTTTCTAAGATGACAAATCACGTTTGATCACATCACATTTCTTCTTCAAAAGCAACACCTTAGTCAGGATGGTTAATTCAGAAAGTTACATTTTGGTCAGGATAGTAATATAACAGTTCATCAAAACAAAGTAGTGGAATTGCCACTTCTTTTCCACCACAACCTTCTTCCATATTCACAGTTCTTCAAGTGATATTCTTCCTGGTCCACTTGCCTGCCAGGACTAACCACTATTTGTCCCTGTCCTGGTGTACTCGCTTGTCAGTATAACACTGTGACTACAACAACTTATATTCCATGGTGAGGCTTGTTCCAAACTTTCCACTTGGGTAAGTCTTTTGATTTGCAACAAAATAGGCTTTCAACTTCTTACACAAAAAGGATCATGATTCTCACATTAATATGTTTGCCATAGGCAATGCAGGTTACAATTCTCTTCCCCTTGATCCTTTCTACAAGGAGGGCTTTTCTCCCTCATTCTCTGATTTCTTTCTACACAACCTATTGGCTTTTGGCAACAGAGTTTGCAACTTACTCCTGCATGGTATTTTGTTCTGAGACTGCTGCACTCAAATTGCCTTGATGTCACTCTCTGCTTTCTTTGGCTTTAGCAATGTAAATTATAATGTCCCCATGCCGGATATGCTTCTGTAGGAAAATGGTATCCCGTTTGTTTCATTCTTGCCTTTCTTTGGCTTTGGCAATGGAGGTGAAAATATTCCCTTACTGGAGATCTCCCTTAGATAAGCTGCATTCACTTTCTGTAAGTATGTCCTCCTTTTCGCTTTGGCAATGCGGGTTACAATATTCTTCTATTTGACCTCTCCCTTTAGGGAGATTGGCTACACTTTGCTTTACTTTAAATGTTCAGTATTTAAAAAGTGAATTATTGCACAGCTGTGAAATCCTCACAACAGAGTGAGATACAGCACACAGAGAACTTCTCTCTCCTTCAGGGGAGCTTGTCTCAACACTGCTTCCGCTGCACATCCTCTGCATCTCCTGAGCACCCCGACCTCCTCCAATGTCTCTGCATGGTGTGCCGCTCTTGGCAAAGCGGCAGTGCACACCTCTACTTCCGCATGCATCTTCTGCTGCTTTTGCTGCCCCTGCTGCTTCTCTATTGCTCACATCTGAAAGGGCTTTAAATGTTTAAAGGTCCGGCTCAGGTGTGTGTTATTATAACAAATAGACAGCACATTACACTTTGGAAACCCTGGACCTCTCTTCCTCATCTCAATACAGAAGCATTATGGGTCCTGAAGTCCATAATGTTCCTAGTTGTTTCAACATTTAATCCACTTGGTTTAGGGAATTTACATGATTTATATTTACGGAAAGATTTTAAAGGAAATACAGATTTTCTCTTGGGTCTACAACCTGAGCACCAGGGAGAATCATTACTACTATAAGTAGTAGCATTAACTCCTTGACTCTTATATAAATAATTTCAATTTTTACGAAGAGGGGTCTCATACTTGGTACCTGAGAGGGAAGACCATGCTGTGACAACATGTCATTATGAATTCGGGCAATAGCAAAACCTCATCCTCATAAGAGGTTGAATACCGCGTCTCTACTGACGTAGTCACCACATTCCCTTGACAGCCTACTCCTCCCATGTAATCCACTAATCTGATACCACCGGCAGGGTTAGGATCAGGTAGCGTCTGCCTTTCCCTGGCCACCTGGCAGGAGATTCTAGGCTGGGATTATTTGATGACTTTGCAGGATTTATCACACATCTAAGTCGTTTAAACTTTAAGTACTGAAACAATCGACAGACAAATATCATTCTGAAATGTGGGGTTGCCTTCTTGGCCTATCTTGAATAATTCTTTAATTATGAAAAGGAGTATTACTTCTGAGATAATAAGACATTCTGAAATTGTGACCGACATTGGTAAAAATATTAGTAAGACTGACCCCCTATTCATTTTTGAAAATTGAAATATAGAAATACTATAAGGACAAATGGACTTTTGAAATGGACATACCATCCTTGTTGTATGAACTTGAATATAGTGAAAAGGAAACAGTCCTTCCCAAATAGGCAAACCCGTCTTTATTGCTGAAAACTGAAAATAAAGTCAGTAAAAGGATAAATGTCCTGCTGAAATGTGGTCAGTCATCGTACAATTATTAAAACATGAATCTGACAACATCAAGAATTATATATTATGCTCTTGCCCCATTACTGTACATGTTTTCATATAATGTATCTTTAATATTGTTACTAATGTAATTTATTGTATTATTATTTTCATTGTATATGGTTTACTATTTAGCAAATACAGTTAATTACATGACACTAAAGTCCTAAAAACCAATCGGTAATTAAACATAACATATATACAGACAAAACATCATATATCTAGTCACAAAATAAATATTTCAATTTCGGAAAAACACTAATATTTCCTAGAGCATGTTTTTAAGATTAATGTAAAAAATAAATCGAGATTAAAAACACACATCAAGAACCTAATAATTCACCACTCCTTCTTCAACGATGGTCTGATTATTTCATAATCAAGGTGCAAATGTAATGATTTCACAAATGCCTCAATTGCTATACCATCAGATGTGGTCTGCATATTTATACACCGAGACCATAGAGATTGTTCATTTACCCAATTTACTGAACATAAAAACGTAGTCATAAATAACTTTCTCTGGGTAACAAGTGCTGTAAAGAACAATTTCAAATGTCTCAATGTTTCCACTTGTTCCCCATCGTGGCAGAATCTACACTCAGCATCAACCTCAGTGATTAACCTTCTTCTCGTAGCACCTCCACCGTAGGTAAAATATTCAGATGCAATTTTAATAACAGAGACTGATACCACCCATTAAGAAATTGCAACAAGAGAGCTGTATTACTCCACATTTTTGATGTTCGTAAAATAGATGCTTCATGGAGGAGTAGGCATGGAATCTGTCAATTGTATCTTTCCAGTCTCTGTCAAACATAGCTTTTTTTAACTCTATTTCGATTTCCTATAAGAGTCTCCCTATCCAGTGATAAAGTAGTTCTTGTTGAAAAACTGTAATAGTATATATGGGTGTATGTGTACTTGTGTGATATCTAGATGAAAATTGCTTATACATTGAACATCATTCATAACCATCTGAGAATAAACAGGGGCCCTCACATTCCTCCCCATGCAATATCAATAGTGATAATTACAGTAATGTAATGTTTACATTGTAATGTGGATTTTAGGAGATATTTCCTGAAACAATGTTATGTTCTTCCATTTATGATATAAAATATAACACTGTTGCACAGTACATCTAATTAGCACAAAATTGTATTCCAAAGCGCCACAAGGCCAAATGGAAAAGTAATAGGGGAAGTAATAACAATGGCAAAACAGTAAAATACAGTCATGGTTCTACTAGACCTTATGGCAGTCGGCAGGTGCAGTGAGGAAAAGTGCAGGAGGTAGGGAGGGAAGAGGGGGGAGCAGAGGAGTGCACAAGTGCTGGTGGACGGCCCAGCAGGAAAGTGCTAAGGTGAGATAAGGAGGAGAACCTCATGCTAAGTGCTAGTGCAGGTCACTCTCAGGGGTGGGAATCAGGGCAGCCAAGCAGGGTCCCACAAGGGGGGAGAGTGATGGTATCCACATGAGGATCAGGCCACTGGTCACAGCGGCAGTGGGGTGATTAACAGGGAAGAGAAAGAGAGAAAGAGGTCGATAACATCAGAGTTTTTAGCAGTTTCTGGAACATAAGGAGGTCCGGCTCAAGTCTGAGAAGGACAACAAGGCTGTTCCAAAAGGAGGCACCAGCCAAGGAGAGAGACCTGCCCCCCACTCTCTGCTTGGAGAAGCATTTGACGGCCAAATATTTGGAGTTAGGGGAGCATAGAGCTCTAGCAGGAGGGCATTTAGGGAGGGAGAGTTGGAGATAGCATGGTCTCAGGCCCCATAAGGCCATGTGGATGATGCAAAGGGTCTTGAATTTGATCCTTGCAGTCACCAGGAGCCAATGGAGAGATGTTAGGGCTGGAAAGAAACAGTTCCTGGGCTTGAGGCCAAGGATAACTCTTCCAGCCCTATTCTGGATTAGCTGGAGGGGGCGTAAGTCGGAAAGAGGGAGATTGAGAAAGAGACGGTTGCAGTAGTCCATCCTGGAGAGGACCAGAGCTCCGGAGACATTGAGTTTCTGGAGGAAGGTGAGGAAAGGAAGAATGCCTCTGAGGGCGTGGAGCTGGAAGTGGGACTGCTTAGCAAGATCCATGATGTGAGGAGTGAAAGAGTGAGCAGAGTCAAAGATGACCCAGATGTTTTTGGGCTCACAGGATGGGGTGGGTAGAGGGCCCAAAGATGGTGGCCAGGCGATAGGAGGAAAAGATGGCACAGGTGTGCCAATGAGAAGGATCTCTGTCTTACTGGCATTAAGACAGAGATTGTTAGCTGCACACCATGCCTGAATGGTGGACAGACAGTCAGGGGTCAGAGAGGAGGAAGAGCTAGTAGAGGGAAGTTGGAAGGGAAGCTGTGTGTCATCAGCAAAACAATGGAAATGAGGAGAGAAGGAGGCAGGCAAACAGGTGAGCAAGAGGGGCAAGATAGATATTGAAGACCCATGGTGATGGGATAGAGCCCTGGGGGACTTCACAGTTAGAGAGTGAGTTGGGGGAGGAGAAAGGGCCTAGTTGCACCTGGGAAGAGCAGTTGTTGAGGAAAGAGGTCAGCCAATCCAGTGCCCAGTCAGTGATGCTGAGGGTGTCACATAGTTGTTTTGTGAGGATAGAGTGGTTGACTGTGTCAAAGGCAGAGGAGAGATCAAGGAGAATGAGAATTGCGGGAGTGAAGTCGACATTTGCGAGCATGGTTTCACAGGTTTTCAGGAGAGCAGTTTCCATGCCTCTGGATACCTGGATTCCAGATTGATGATCATGAAGGCAACCAACAAGATCAGTGTGGATGGTCAGTTGGGGGAGGACCAGCTTCTCCAAGAGTTTACCCAGGAAGGCGGTAGTGTAAATAGGGCAATAGTTAGCTGGGCAGTAGTGGTCAGCAGAAAGTTTTTTTAACAGAGGGTGAGGGATGGAGGGAACAAGCCAGTCGCGAGGAAGCAGTTACAGAAGTCATCAAAAGCAGGGGCGAGAGAGATGTTGTCCTTAATGGTTCTGGAAGAGCAGAGGAGCACCTGTTTGGAGGAGACCTTCATAGAGCGGTCCGTTTTAGAGACCTCATCCGGTGCTATGGGCAGGAGGGAGGAGAGTGAGGGGGGTGGAAAGAGGGGATCCAGGGGAGGCAGGGGAGCAGGTGCAGGAGTGGAGATGGGAGTTTTAGGGAATGGAGATGAGTGAGGACAATATATCCTGATTTTTTTAATGTGAAATGGGAGGTCAATGCAGTGCAGAGAGCCTGAGAAAGAGAAAGGTGGAGACTGGAGTTCGATTGGCGAGTTCCCTGAAGATTTTGAAAAGTTTGGCTGTGTTGTTTGTGGTTCCAGAGATGCAGGCCTGGATGTGGGCCTGCTTCTTGGAGTGGATAGAGAAGCATTATTGCCTTTGGAGCAGGTGGCAGGCAACTTTGTCAGAGAGTAAACCCAAGGTCTGCCACTTCCATTCAGTAACTCTGCACTTGAGCTTTAGAGATGCTAGATCAAGGGCAAGGATGACAAGTGTGTTAGAGATGGAGAGGTGTGGGTTAGCAAGGACAGAGTCAGGGGGTGAGACAGAAGTAGGGGTGGGAGGAGGGATGAAGGTGGAGGTGAAAGCAGCGACTGACACTTGCTTCATAGGTCAGATGAGGGCAAAGGAGGCTGGCAGTGCTAAGGGTGGTGTTTATAGTGTGCCAAGGGGCCCCAGGTGGGAGGAAAGGAGGCAGTGGTCAGACAAGAAGAGGGGTTAGTTGCCCAGATTAGAGATAGGGATGGCTCCAGAAACAATGGCGTCAAGAGTGTGACTGGGACAGTTGCTCAGGCCAGAAGGGAGAAAAGAGAGATAGAGAGGGGGAGTCACAGACAATCTTTAGACAGTATTTTCATTAATTAAACAGGACGTGTGAGGTGTCCCGTTCAATGACTGAAATTTTTTTTTAGCACCCTGGGTTACCTCTTTGATACCTCATTAATGGGGTTGCCGGCCGTTGCCCCCCATTCCTGCCCTCACAACGGGGGCTTAACGCCACATTGAAACAAGTGTACTGCCTTGAGGTCCATGTTTGTTGGTGAATCCCCAGGTCCATAGTGACATGGGGCACAACTCCATACTTCCCCCACTCCCTCCTACAAGCATTTCAGGCCATCACAGGTTTCATTAAGGTCAGTGCCCTCAACCTTTACAGAGTTCATGACTGTTTTATACAAGTACCACACCGATTTCCATTTCTGACTTAGGAGTTAGTCTATGGTGCAGCTGGCTCCATTCACTGCTCTCAGTGGACGCTCTATTTGGCTTTCCCTTACCGGATCCAATGGACACTGCTCCAGAGCTGCATCTCAATATTTTGGGACTTTTTTGACCAATTATTGCCCATCAGAAATGACTCTGCTTCTGTGGTTTCGGTAAGGTGCGCCTTTGGTCCATCGATCTCTGGGCTGATTGGTGTATCCATTCTCCAAGTCTGTCCTTACTGAGGATTATGTAGTCTCTTCAATAAAGATTCAATGACCAGCTCCAATGCCCAATTTAGAAAAAAGGATTAAAAACTGTATGCAATGACACCTTCTGTCTCTCTAGGAACCTTTGTCCATATGTGGGCACTGTGCTGCCTGCATACGTTGCCCACGTCTGGTCCAAGCTGGAGAGACCGACGTGTCATTACATACAGTTCTTTATTCACAATTGGCTGCTGGTATGGATGGGAATGACTCTGCTGTTCACTGAACGCACGCCAAACAGTGTTCATAATGCATCCCACTAAAAACATTTCCCTTATTTTATCCATGTACTTCAGCACTATGACCTTTCCACGAAGAATGTCCCAGGTTTCTTTAGGTAATTCCTTGAGATTACATCTGCACCCACTTGCATCTTTCCTATATGTATAGCTAACCTACATTCTGCTCTGGCCATAAACATGAAACTATTTTTTCTCTACCATTATGCCACCTTCGTCCGCAATCCATTTTATCTGCTCAATACTTCACTGGTCATAGTGTATGCATTGCTGATGGTGACTTGTTCGTGCATCATCTCAAAGGAGGGAATCCTTTCCATATAGTATGTTGTTGCTGCCTAATTAGTCAAGACGTGTGGCCTATCTTGTGCAATGATCTTCAGCTTGACGGGGTACAGGAGCATATCACAGAATTTAGTCTCTGATAAAACTCTCACGTAGTGCAGTGAACAGCTAGTTTACAGTCAAGTTAGAAATAAATGTGGTTGTTGCTGTGATGCAGATCTCTCATCTCCCATGCCACTAGAAGTGCCACATGGTGACCTCTGTAATTTACAATGTTGGCAAAACAATGGTCTGAGGGCCCCCTTGATGGCAGCTGGGAACACCAGACCACCGTGAGCATACTCTACCAAGAATACCTCAAACAATCCTGCCTGTGGGAACATCTCCTTCACCAGATGTTCACCTAATCTCCTCATAGAACTCACAGAGCTTGTGACTTGTGTGCTAAAAGTGCATGTATTGCTGCGTCTGGGCCAGCCCTCCGTGCTCTACACTCTCAGCTTAGTGACCTCTGGTTCTGCTCATATGGTTAGCTGATGATCCTCTATCATCTCATGTGCAGCTAGTCTTGAGCATCAGTGAACCACGTCTCCCCTTCAAGCTCAGAAATGTGGTCAACCCTTTGATGCAGTTCATGGACTTCATAGCAATATTGTCCGTTTTGTCACTTAGCACATCTGCGTCAGCATGTTAGCAAGCTCTGCTCTGGGCATCTTCCCTCGTTGTGGAACCCTTCCACATCTGCCTGAAGCCCCAGAAGATGGCTTGACCATCTACATTTGCTTCAGAAGCGGCGACTATTATTCCATCATCTTTTTATTATGCATTATGAGCATCATCACGTGCATGCTGTTTCTGAGATGCAAATGAGCGTGACGTGACTGCTTAATTCATACATTTAAAACATTTTTTGTAATGAATGCTGTCAATCAGCTGCCAGTGCTTAGTCCATTAGGCAGTCAGTGTGCTGTTCCAGGGGCATATAAAAAGGGTCAGGAAGGAAGGAGAAGTGTGGGCGTCAGGAGTTGGAGGCATGAGATATAGGAAAATGCATGGCAGAGCAATCAGAAGGAAAGGTCCAGAGAAGAGGAAGGGGGGTCGAGGGGGTGGGGGGAGCAGCATGGATGCCAATGGTTGAACATCAGATAGAAGAGGAAAATCCGAGATGAAAGAGATGACGAGGAGCAGTAAGAAGGAGAAGGCTAGAACACCAACAGAGGAGGAGCAGAGGTGACAGAGGTAATGATGAGCTGTAAGGAGGAGAAGGAGTGGAGAACATCCCAGATAAGAGAAGGGTTTAGGTGAAAGAGCTGTAATGGAGTAATTAGGACAATGTGGCGAGAGAGCAGCAGACAGAGAGACACCAAGAGGATAAGAAGGTGGAAAAAATAAGAATAGGAAGAGTCAAAAGAGAAATTGAAGGAGCAGTCATAAGAGGAGAGGAAATTAATAGTAGATCACTGTGACAAAAGGGGGGAAATCAAGCAAAGGAAGGGAGAGCATGGAGAATTTGATGAGTAGTGTGTTGCGGATCGTCAAGGGGGAATGGAGGAGAGGGCAGACAGATGAATAGGTGGTAAAAGTATGATAAGAGGGAGAGGATAGTGATAAATAACCTGGCCATCCGAACTCGGAATGGTCCGGTAAGTCCTCATTCCGAGGACACGGACACGGATGCGGTTTTCCCGGCAGCCATGCCTCAAATTGCGGCATGGCTACCGGCATAACTTGTAATGAGGGCCTTCGAGTTACATGTTGTTAATACCAGGAAGGCAGAGTCTAAAGGAGAGAGCAACCAAATGCGTTGTTTATGCTCTTTTGAATACTCACCAAGAAGTCTCTCTTAAACCTAATCCCTTTTGTTTCTCGTGTTATAATAAGGGACCCTGAACCTTGCAACTTGGGTTTGAGTTGAGTCATCAGTGGATTCATGGGCCGAGACCGAATACACACACTGTGCAACATTTGGGCTCAAACAAGAGTGCAATTCTCCTCTTTTGAAGGATCTCCTGCATCACAGGTTTGCTGGTTGGGATCAGGCCCCTGCAAAATAAGTAGGCAATGGCCTTGGCACGAGAGCAGGATCACACCAGACAAACCTAAATAAGAGCGCAGGGGTTGTTTGAAGTGGGACAAAATAAGTGTGACATGGAAAAAAGTATTCTACTGAAAAATGCAAGAAAACATCAAAAGCACAGAGTCTGACGTCAATCTGAAAAGAGCAGGGGAAACCTGCAAAGTGCTCTTTATGGATCATCAAGCATATGTTCTAGGATGAGGGAAACTGGTCCTAGTACAAATACACATCAATAGGGAAACAGGTGAAGAACCTGTGATGAAAGGTAATTAACTAAGTTTCAGAAAGGCTCTATTCTTGGTCAGGTGGCTTATATAAAACAGGAAAGTAGCTTCATGTATTTCCAGGAACATGATGACACAGACCAAAGACAGTAAAAGCAAGTAAAACTAATATTAGTTACTGCTGACCTATGCTGCTAGTTATTGCATATCTTGAGTGTGTTTGGTATCAATATTATGTTAGAATAACCGCCATTTACAGAAACTTACAACTCTCCTGACCGCAAAGAAGGATGGATCACTCAGCAAGGACAGTCCATCATTTTGGCTGTTTAAATACTTTCTGTTGAAGAGGTTATGGCCTTCACCTACTTTTTCCAGAGTAACCAATGTCACTTGATGACAAATGATATGCAATTTAATGTGCATTCGTCTTTCATAGCACACCACTGCTGTCTTGGCAGCCTCATTGCATGTGGCTCTGCAAGAAATGAGGAGGGGTTGAGGGGTTAGTGGAAAAAAGGAGGAAGCAGAGACAATACCGAAATGTTGGAGAGTGCATGCAAGTATCACAATCCTTGGTAGTGGTCTAGTTCTAGGTTGTCCCAGGAGGTAGGTTAGTGGCAACGTGTTCGCCTTGGAAACACGAGGACACAAAGCAAAACAGGTTCGATACCTGGGCCTGCGCTTAGAAACCTCTGGGTATTAAGTGCGTTATAAATGGTCCGTGCTTAGAAACCTCTGGGTATTAAGTGCATTATAAATACGCAGCTAACACATATTCCTGTAGCAGCGCCTTGATACCCCCGGGCTGTGTGAGTGCTTTAAAAATGCAAAAACTAAATAAATAAATAAATATGTGGTTTCTGACAGTGGCACTTTGGTATGCGTTTTATCAGTAAAGGAGAAACCAAGACGATTGAAAGATAGCACTGCAAGACTGAAACCAAGAGTAATTGAAAGATATCACTGAAAGATTGAGTTGGCCAGTGGTGGTGTGAAGGGTTGTGTAACATATCTAAAGAGGCACCCGCTACTGCATTGCTCCGTCTGGGTAGACGTGATATTAGTAGGCAGATTGCGAACATTTGCAGGGTGGTCTGTGTTGTGTTGTTAATTGATATGCGATGTAGAGGTGAATAGGTTATTTTGGAGGGTTCTCTTTGGGCCTCATTACATGTTTGGTGGTAAACTGGTGGGATACCACCAAACGGAATTACTGTTACCACCACTTGCTCTGTCGGAATTACCAGCAGATTACCAGTGGCGTTAAATGGCATTAATTCCCATTCCATGGAGTCCCATGGCACTCCATGGGGTAATTTGCCGATATTACCGGCACCGTTAATACTGTTGCTGGCAACGCCAGCATTTTTTGGTGGTGCCACAGAAACCGGCAGCTCAGAGCTGCAGATACATCGATCCACCCCACCAACAAATGTGTCGTTTGCCAGTGCGATAATGTGCCGGTAAATGGTACTACCGGCATGTTAGTACCACACTGGTAAACAAGTAACGAGGCCCTTTAGCTTGTCTTCACTTTCCTCCTTTTTTAAGTACTTGCATGACCCATAATTTTCAATCAGCAGCTAAAAATTAAGAAAGTTAAGGAAATGATGACAAATGGATTCCGTCATAATTCTTAGGGTACTAGTGTATTCCCATAGGTTATAACATCAAATCTATTTTGTGGATTTGCTTATGACCTTCAGGGCACCAGGGGAATACATTTGAGGCCCACAGATTCTTATTGTACAAAACACCCAGAAGGAGAAAAATGTTAAGTGTAAGCACATGTTTATTAGAAACCACTTTCACAAAGACTAAGGTATGTGTCCTTTGGGGGGGGGGGCTGTGCTAGGCAGAAGGGGGGCCCCGGGGGGAACGCGAAGCATTTCCCCCCGGGGAGTTTTTGGCGCTGCACATGGCCAGCAAGTGGCCGTGGGGGGCAGAGCGCCTCCCGGGGGTATTTAAGGGCTCAGGGAAGGTTCGGGAGGCAGGCGACGGTTAGGACTTGGTGATTGCCCCGCCCTCCCACCCCGTCATTTTGGTTTTAGGCTGGTGTCTGGTTATGGAATATGGGGGGCGTCCATTGTTCATGGGATTGTGCGGGGGGGTTTAGATGACATGATGAGTTTTTTATGAGTTTTGGGGCCTGTTAGGATGGTAGGGGTTGGTAGTTTTGTGTGACAGGTCAGGGCATTGTGAAAGTAGTGTGTAATATATGTTGCTGATGTGGCAGGTCAGGCTGGCTGCAGGTCATAGGAAGTGGGAGTTTGGTGTAGAGGGGAGTTTGAAGGGTGTTGAAGTGGGTCGGGGCGCCGGGGGCATGGCCCCTTTTGATGTGGGGGGAGGGAAGCACAATGGGGGAATGACACGGGAAAGGATGGGGTGGCGCTGTTTGCACAAGCAGGTCACCCCGGGGGAACTGGTATTGAGCCTGGAGGGGCATGGCCCCTGGGAGAAAGCGGGACGCCTGGAAAAGGGGCAAGGAGACGGTAGGGTCCAAGGGATAATTAGGGAGGAAATGGGTTATTTAATTATTTAATTGTTGGGGGAAAATGAAAATGAAAATGTTTAATTTATTTAATTGGTTGTTAAAATATTTCTTTAGTTTGTTAGGCCATGGAGCCAGTTAAGCGTTTTGATTGTAAGCTTTGGCCTGTCACATTAAAGCGACCTTTTCCACTTTCAAATGAGTCTGGGTTTTTGTGCAGTAAACCAAAAAGCATTTTTAACAGGAGAGCATCATGGTTAATGAGAGGACCGTTAGGGGCACCCGCATATGGGACACCACGCTACAAACTCATTCCCAGATCCACTTGATGTGTACTATGTCACCCAGGTTGCATGAAATTCAGCGACACACCATCTTCCTTTGCCATCCTGCCCTGTATTTTCAGCTATCTCACCAACATTTCAGTTGGCACGCTTGTGCTAATTGAACTCAGCCAAGTGTCAGTCTAAATATGTGTATTCGAATTTGTTATCCAAAAAACTGTTACAGGTTAAAACAACCATGCATAATTAAACCAGAGTACATTAAGCAAGCCAAAGGTGAAAAAAGTCTATTTGTCTCCAGAAATCGAACAAGCGCAAATGTCAACATTCAAATTTGGATAATGAATCAGGTAGACAACCACAAAAACTCAAATGAATTCCACACAATAAAAATGGTAAGCAGTTAGTATGCACTGTAGCCTTATAAAGTCTAATGTGCACCCTATATATTATTATCTGACACAGGCCATTGGAGGAGAGCTGGCCCATAGGAGATAAAGGTTATTCTGTACTGCCTAATACCACTCAGTCGTAAGAGTGGGCTAAGATATTTTTTTGTGTAAGTGCACTGTACTTACTTCATATATAAATGGCTTGAAAGGTAGACTCATGTGCGTTAACACAGAACGTACAACGAAAGTCAGAACCTGAGACACCTTTCTGTTGAGAATTACTCTTCATAAAGAA
This sequence comes from Ambystoma mexicanum, assembly GCF_040938575.1. Lineage (NCBI taxonomy): Eukaryota > Metazoa > Chordata > Amphibia > Caudata > Ambystomatidae > Ambystoma > Ambystoma mexicanum. Next base: position 893,019,473 of record NC_090934.1, on the reverse strand, counting down.
AGAAATGAATCTAAGCCTAGTCGTTAGGCCTTTATCGATCAGTAAGTACTACACATCAGATAGGCCTGTGGGCCGGAATCAATAGATAGTGCTCGCAGCTGTATTTTAAGAACGTTCCATCTACTAGCCATTAGTGTTGATAACGGTCTATTCACCCTTCCTTATGAAGGGAGGCTAGCACAACGTTTAGCCAAGAAATGGTTGATGTATGTTTCCCAGTTCCTAAATTACTCACCCGCTGGTTTGATAACCAGGCCTTTTCATTTGAGATGACACTCAAGAAAAGAGAAATAGGAGCAAGGGAAATGTCATCATCCAAATGCAGTGAACTGTTCTATGAATGCACAGAACATAGTGGGGATGAGTTGGTGGGCTCTAATAGCCATCTACAACATTTGTTCTGTACAGCTTCGAGCTTTGCTGCACTACTCAATCCACAACTGCCCATGCACTAACGGACAACTGCTCTCGCCTTAACCTTGTATGCCCTGATCATATAGGTTTAGGGTTGAGCTTTAAAATCAGTAGCAAATGCAGGGATTTCACCAATGACTTCTGACATGCGTGTTGCTTGTTTATCGTTATGGCTGTTGTGATTTAAACCAGAGGTGACTCCAATAGATAACCAAGATAATCAAACCGTTTGACATTTCCGACCGGGTCCTTGCACACAATAAAACAACATTCCTGCGATATCTTGTGTACCAAAGTGAGGCTGCAGATTAAGGTGCGTTGATGGATAATTGTTGGTTATATGGGTAACAAATTCGTCATTCAATGTTCCCCAGAAAATAATGAATCCTCGTGAGGAGGACATTAGAATATGCATAAAACAACACCAGAATATCAGAAGTAGCCACTCAGGGAAAATCAACCGCGGTTCTACACAGAAGCCTAAGAAGAGAATTAGTGAATACAGCAGGCAAGAGTCTTTGACTCCTACTCTATTGCTTGCTCTCTAATCCTTGGCCCATCTTCTTCAGAGAATTACACAGAACATGGCAGCAAATGGTGCAGTGCTGCCAGGATCTAACACTATTTCTTGCAGATTTTGTTGGAGGAAGCATCCCTAGTATGCCCTCCTCTACTTCTCGCCAATCCTCCTGCTCCAGACATTGAACCAGCAGCACCCCCATTAGTATATTGGGCAGGGGAGCAGGACAGGTCTGACCCCTACTGCAGCTGGTTACATGCCATTCACCTCATTGCTTCACTGACAATGAAATACATTATTCATGAAGGAGATTTTATAAAGGCTTTGGCCCTATCATTGGTATATAGAGATATGAGATATGAACACCTTGCCAAACATAGCAAAATCACACATTTGCAGATTCTGAACACACAAAAGAATGTATTAGTTGGAGGCGTACATTCATTCTTCCAAATGTTTGATGTGTATGCTGTGCTGCTAATTCAATTCATGTGCGTTTATTGGTATTCAATTTCCTTATTACTGTGGTTGCTGTTGGGTCTCTAAAACAACACAATCGTTGCAGTGCATTTTGGCTCCATATCCTTCGAGTGACTTTAGATTAATGCACTGATGCCCGTGAATGCTAGGTAATCCAACAACACACTGCAAGAAACAAGAAAGGAGAATTGTAGGATGTATTTTCAGAATACTACTTGCAGCGAGGATGCTGCAGCTGAGCACACATGTGTTTTTGTTAATTGTATGTATTTAATTGAGATATTTTGTACAATCTGTATGTCCATATATCATTCTAGTATTGCCCATGAGACTATGAGGCGAATTCAAACTTCTCTGATTTTGAAACAACTTGTTATGTCTGTATTGTATACATATTTATGTTTTCTACATGCACGCTATGAAGATTAAAATATTAAATGTACATACTTTTGTCTCATAACACATTTAATGCATATGCTGACTAGGCTGGTCTCCATTATGCAAATAATATTGCTTACACCTAGTTTTAGAGTAATGTACGAGTCACATTTAACTCAAGGGGCCTCATTCCGACTTTGGAGGTAACCACGCCGCTATTTGCGGCATGGCTGCCTCCAAAATCGTTCCGACTCTGCCCTGGTGAATGGAGTAATTACCGGTCCATTCCAAGGTTGGAGGGACTGGTAATTCCCCATTCACCAGGGCCCGTCCCCATTCCCATTGATCCCCCATAGGGCTCAATGGGAATGGGGAAGGCGCTAATAACGGTACCTTAAATTACGGTAGAGTTATTAGCACTAAAGTCCCTTTGCGGGTCCCGTCCTTAACGCCTGCAAAAAGCAGGTGTTAAGGAAGGACCCGCAAAGGGAACTCGTACTAGGGCGGTAAGGGTTTAACGGCACCGGTCTCGTTACTGGTGACCGTTAACCCTTACCGCCCTACTCGGAATTGGGCCCAAGGTATCTCTCTAAAGCATTACCAATACAGCTCTTGTTTGTGGTTTATTATTGTTATCCCTGCACTGTATGGGATTGCAGGGTCTCCACATCAAAAATGTATGCAGGCAGAAATTCTTGAATGTTTTTCGATTCTGCTTGTTTTTTACACATGTTATAGCCAGGCATAGTCGTTATGGATTCATAGAAATTCTGGCCACCATGCAGGTGAGGCTATTCATTGGGCCTCATTCCGAGCCTGGCGTTAACCAAGGCGCTATTAGCGCCTTGGTTGACGCCGTTATTTTTCCGACTCCGCCATGGTGAATGGCGGAATTACCGCCCCATTCCAAGGTTGGCGGGGTCGGTAATTCCCCATTCACCAAGGGCCCTTCCCCATTCCCATTTTTGCCCCATAGGGCTCAATGGGAATGGGGAAGGCGCTAATTACGGCACCGTAAATTACGGTGCCGTAATTAGCTCCTAGGTCCCTTTGCGGGTTGGTTTTTTAATGCCTGCAAAAAGCAGGCATTAAGTACCAACCCGCAAAGGGAACTCGGAATGGGCCAGTAAGGGTTTAACGGCACCGGTCTCGTTAACGGTGACCGTTAACCCTTACAGCCCTACTCGGAATGACCCCCATTGTTTTGTGAAATGGGTGGTAAAAAGTCTGGGGACCAATCATTGCCTAGATTTGCAGGCCTTTTAGCCCCCACCCCCGCTCAAAATAATCTATTAATCTGTATTGTCTGTACAGGATTGCCAAAACAGAAACAGTGAATATGTTTTGCTTGTATTATTGATAAACTTAACTTCTCTAACAGCAACTACACAGTGTAGCATTTCATTAATCACCAATACAATACAGCTATTTTATTTTCATTACGATTTTTTAGTGGCATCTTGGCAGTACATACACCCAGATACCACCAAACTGTGTTACTGTTACCGCCACTTGATCCAGCAACGTTTGTAAATTCCCATTCCATGGTATCCCATCTGACTCCATGGGGATTTGCTGGCATTACTGGCACCGGTAATACAATGACTGACTTACCCCCAGCTTTTAGCTGCAGGTAAATCAGGTGCCCCACAGCCAAATGTGTAGTTGGCTGGTGCGGTAACATGCAGTAAACGTTATTACTGGCATGTTATTACTGCACCATCCATTTGCAATGAGGCCCTCTGAGTGGTTTGCCCCGCCAGGTGCTGCCTGTTTGATTTCCATGAATTTAATGTATGCTTCTAAGACCCCCAGGTGTGTGCCCTGTGGGATTGCCATCCCCCACCCACCCTGAACATGCAGCCGCCCTAATGCACCCCTTAAAGGTTTCCCAGTCTGTGTTTACATTGTCAATAGAGCCTTTCGTTAAGCCAGAAATATTGGTCTATATCTGGTGCAATTCCATCTCTGAAAACCGGATCTTTCATTGCTCTGTTTTTAAACCCCCACATGGTGGATCTGGACTTTAGCTGGGGCCTATGGAATGTGAGCAGTACCAGTGAGTGGCCAGGAAGTGTTCAGGGCAAGATCCTGCATTCCCTCTTGTGACTCAGTATATCTGGTGTTGCCATGATGTCGTTTATGCGTGAGGCAGTTTTGTGTGCACTGCAAAAACAGGTGTACTCTTTCCTCATGGGTTACCCGTGTCTCTATGTGTCGGCAAGCGTGCAATGCCCTGCTATCTCCTGCAATGTGATTGCCGACCTTGGGACACGTCTCTGTGTGGTGGTGGACCAATCCAGATCAAGCATGAGTCATGTTAAAATCACCCCACAATATTATTTCATACCGATCATATTTAGGGATATAATTAGCACGGTATCCCGTGAGATTAATGTATATAAAATAACGAATAACTTTTTGCAACAAACAGGAAATACCCAAAAAACACTGAATTTTGTATTAAAAATATTTATGGGGCCGGGTATGGGATTACAACCGGTGGGGAGGGGTTTAGTGTGGGATCATAATTATAGAGAAATGGGTGGGCTTAGAGGGGGGGAAACCTTTGGTATTGTTTTGTTATTTTCTATTCATTAAACACGTTTTCGTTATTACATTTTCAATTAATAACACATAGATCCAACTAGCACACTTCTGGGAAAAAAATCTGCTGTTTCCATATTTGGCCCATAAATGTTAATCACTACCACTCGCAATCCCAGCATCTCCCCAGCTAGAATGAGAAAGCGGCCTTCGCCATCCTGTATCTGTTCATGAAGCTTATACCGCAACAAAGAGTGGATGTACGTGGCAACCCATATTGAGTTTGAGGTGTAAGGCGTCCCATACCTGTGTATTCCCCACCTTTGTGCCACCGGTTGTCTGTCCTCTTGCCCCAAGTGAGTTTCCTGCTGCAATAACACCTGCACCTGATGCCATCCCCATATATAATAATATTTTGACCCTTCTTGCTATTCTTCAGTCCCTGTATATTCCAGGACATTACAGTAATATCATCCTGCATTTCAGAATATTGTTGTGTTTGGGGACTGGGCTAACCCCTACCCCTCCTGACCTCCTCACTGGTACCCCTCTGCAGCATAGCCTTTCCCGCACTGCGTCCTGTTTGTGTCTAAACCTATTCTAGAAGATGCATACCGTGCTTGAACATGTAACTCCCCTTTGATCGATCCGTGCCCACCCACGCCAGAAATCCAAACTTCTTGACTTTAATTCCCCCCATTTCCTTACAACCCTGAACTGTTCAAGTAAGCAGTTACTGCACTGGGTGAAAGTGTGCCATCACAGCTTCTCCTCTGGAGTGCCTTCAAGCTTGTGCCGGTATGCCTCCCGATTTAGCAATCAGTGTCAAAGCTCGTTTAGGTTGGTGTCTTCAGTGTGGGTATGGATCTGCCATCACCACCAACCTGTCAGGCCTCTTCTGCTTTTCTGCTTAAGTTATTGCAGAGGTGATGCATGTTTTTGGGATGAAGCTGCAAATTCCTTAGCATATCTCATTGTTGCCCTCGGGTTCATGAAAAACAATGTTTTACCATCCTGCAGGATTCTCATTGTTTTCTGGGTACATTGTCGAGTAACTCATATTTACAGAAAATATTTTTAACCTCCTGAAATGTTTTCCCTGGTTCTTGCACCTGTAGGCTGAAGTCTGTGAAGACCCAAATCACAGCTGAGCCATATCTTAATTTCCCCTTCTCTGAGGCTGCCTTCAGCAGGGTGTCTCTGTCCGAATAGTTGAAAATGCACACAACTATCAGTCTTTCTGGGGCCCTCTTTGGTGCTGCGGTGTGAGTGATATGTGCACACTCATCCATTCAGTGCTACAAAACTGGTGGATGTAGATGTTCTATGAAAGGCTTCATTTTCTCTATGTCCATATACTCTAGAAGCCCCATGATGTGCAGATTGTTGCGTCATGATCTCCCTTCCAAATCGTAGATCGTCGCTATCACCTTCCTCATAATTTATTGGAGTAACATGATGTAATCCTCCCCTGCACTAATCTGCTGTTCTGCATCCAACATTATGCCTCATAATTTCTCTGTCTGTACCACAGATGCGCCCACACTGCAGGTCTAACTGTACATTTTTTGACTGAGCTTGCCAGTGTTGTCTTTCAGTGCTAGAGTTTGGTTTAATGTTGACATAACCACAGCCATTGTTCCTCTGGGTTGCTCCGGTTAGGCACCGCAGGAGTTCCTGGGTTTTTTTGTGAAGTGGTCCAGCTTTGCCTGTTTCTTGGGGTTTACCATAACTATGCCAGTGGCAAACTTCCCCTACTTCATATATCTTCCACCTCTCTGTTTCACTGCAATTAGTCCTTTCCTAGGCTGTCGCTTCTAGTTTTATACTCCATACAATGTTAGCCTGCCCCTAGGAGTCTCACTTCTTTATTTATAGCCCTGCTTCATTCCTGACTTGAACTGTGTAGCGTGAGGGGGAGGAGACATACTGCAGTGCCATATTGTGCACCTCCCCTGTATCTTCAGCAGTGCCTGGGCAGCCTTATTGCTGCTGTTACCCATATGACCCAATCCTAGCGGACCATGGATGCTCCTTCCCCACTCCATTCACAATACGGATGCTAGCGTTGTTGATAGCCGGGGACCTAGGGTCACAAATAGGTGTGGGCAGGTGCCTAGTCAGCACCAGAGGATCGGCAGGTTGTGTGCATGCCCCTTGTACTCAGCCCAAATGTTCCCTTTTGGCCATGCTAACCTCTGGGTCACCACTCTGTTCAGAGGACCCATTCGTGGTGCATAGGCCCGTTGCCCATGAGGATGCTCACCACATCATACTCTTCTGGGTTTCGGGCTCGTCATAGCCCTTCTCAAGCAGACCCGCACCTCTGGTATTGAAATGAAGTGTCTGTTAGAAGTTAGAATTCATGCAAAGATGTGGGGTAGCAAGTCCCGCAGGGTTTCCAGATTAGGGTGCCGTCTCTGCAGCGTCACAGCAATGTCTGGACTGGTTCAAACTTAAGTGGCTGTAGCATTCACTTGCTGGGATGACTCTGTTCACCGCTCCCCCCCATGGGCACATCTCGGATCTCACCAGTGGACGAGGTCCTACCAGGACCATCAACAATTCTCCTCACACACGGCCTCAAGGGCAACTGAAGGCAGATCAGTCTGCGCACAACAGCCTCCCGGGTCTAATCAGCATCTCACATGACTCCAGCCAAGGATATTCAAGACATGATATTTGCTACAGCAGCAGGCACTCTTTCAAGATGCTGCCATCTTGCTGTTGCGATGCTCCCTAAACAATTAAGATAAACGTATAACGACTTCCTATATGATTTTCACGAGGAGGTGCAACCATGGGTGGCAAACCTCTCTCCTTGATGTCTGATTTATTCATTTATATTGAGAATATTTTAATAAACTCTGCCAAGCTGCAACAGAAAGGGACACAAGAATCTGCTCAGAGCAAGCAGAGAAAACGTTCAAAGAGCGTTTTTTAGAACATACATGGAACCTCAGCATTACAAGAGTGAACCCTGGCACCCTAAAATCGATCCGCAATTAAGATAAGTAAGTGTCTTGAGGGGTATAGAGGGAAGGGCAACTGCCCATAAGGCTGCCTTTGCCCCAACCAACTATGTCATCTATCAGACTAGAGCCAAAGCCGAATTATTCTCCAAAATACATTGCTTATGAATTCAATATGCTACATACTGCAAAACCTGGTGCAGACTCAAATGAAGGTAATAATGTATTGTGCTGCAACAACACCTCTTACTTCTTCTTGGGTCACAACGCTTCAGAGGTTTCGTAATTTAAATAAATGAAGTCGGTTCTCAAAACTATCAGATTGTCATGGTTCTGCTCCAGTGAGTTGTGTGTCATATTGTTCTGTTAGGCACATTTCGCTCAGGTCGTCTTAACTGGCATTGACTCAACAATGGTTGTCATCTCTAAAAGAGTTTGTCATTATTACCGCAAACATTAACAAATGGATGTTTCTCTCTGATTGTTGGTGTTTTGGATGTGCAAATTTGTTCACGCAATTGAGTGGTATTAATATACACATATATATATATAATCAGTACATGTGGGCAACCAGCAACATTGGGGCAACAAATTGAGAAATGGTCTTTGCTGGAAGGTTTCTCAGACAACTAAGCAAAGTCTTCTACAAAAGTATATGTTATTTTCTTCCCTAGCAAACTAAACTGAAAACACAAGAACATAGTTTTAAAGTATTTACTTAAGTTTTCCATTTATTTTGCTAACATAAAACTGGAGTTAGACATTTTCTGCATCACACTAGGAGAACATTCTTTACTAGAATGTTTCATTACTTTTGCCCAATAACACATATTTCCAATTCATTTCTGGGTGGACTTCTATTAACTAGAGTTTTACACTTAACTTGGTGATCAATAAGAAGTAGTAGGCAAATTCGTTTTTGTTGCCTTTGATCAGCACTTCCACCACAATTTGCAAATTGAACATTGATGAATTGGGCCCAAGTACAACAACTATATATCCATATAATAGCATCCTTGTTAGAAGCAGCGTTGTTAGGGCAGACATGGAAGCATGCAGTTGTGTTCATTAGTGCATTACCACTTTTTGTGTGGTGAGTGGAATCATACATGTCTGTGCTTTGGAAACAACCTTGCATAGAAGGAAGGTGCAACTGTAAATGTGTCCTCAAATAATGGTAAACAGTCCTACTTTCTATGTAGAGAGGAAAGCCACCCAGTCTTCAGAACACCCCTGAGCAGACGGCTGTTTAAATGGCATGCTACCACTCTACCCGAATAAACTAGACCAAAACATGAGCACCCTCGAACAACACCAAACAACAGACCTCCCATTCTCTGAGGCATTGTCCTGTTGTATCCCTCTCTGAAATGAATCTCCAACATGCTTCTCACCAACACACAACTCTTCCACAAATAAATTGGGGTGATCAAATGCGTTCTGTTCATGGGCCTGTGTCCCCACTCCACACACAATGCTTCATCCAAGTAATTCAGAAAATCTGACTTTACTGTCATTCCCCTTCATTCCTTTATATGCAATCAGAAAGATAAGAACTCTTCAAATGAGACAACAAAGCAAACTTAGTTCTTGGTATAGGTGCGTCCATGGGATACACATAACGTAATTTGGCTCGTTTCCAAGCCATACCACGGTGTAATCCCGTACGTGCCTGCATTTGTTCCTGGTGGGGGGCATGGTAGCCCCTTAGCCAATGAGGAGGCTTGAAACGGGGCAATCCCCGTTCCGAGTCTCCCCACGGCTGGAGGCTGCCTTCATCCCCCGCCAGGGACTCAGATATGTTTTTTTTTCTCCTCCACCCTCCCCTGCAAACTATTCCCTCCCCACCCTCCCAACCCCCCTTGCCTTCTTTTTTCTTCTTTTCTCGGGAGCGATGGCCACCATGGAAAAGGAAAATGGACTATGTTTTCCCTTTCCCGGTGGCCATTTTATTTGACATTTTATTATTTTATTTTTTCTGTTCTGAAACAAGCAGCGTTTCGGAGCAGAGAAAAATACTATTAGTAACCTGGTTTAACGGGCCGGGGGTATTAATGGCAATAAGCCCCTCAACAGCGAGCCAATACCACCCACGGTAATGCCCAGCGGCTTCGTTTAGGCGCTCGCAGCATTACCTGGGCCGCTATTGGCCCGCCATCTCAGGGCTTAGTGTTACAATATCAATAGAACTTGAACAATCATTTTGATTTAAAAGAGTCATCTCTGCTTCCCCTTCTCCTTTCATTCCCCCAAATAATCGAGCCAAGCCCCCATCACTTGACAGCTTACACTACTCACACAATGTCCCCTCGCAATGGGCAGCAATCTCCATACAAACATTCCACTCTCGAAGTGAGAATCACCAATGCACACTTCTCTAGTCCTATCACGCATATCCCCATGCCAGCTGCTAACCCAATCTTGCAGTGTGGACTGCACGCGATTGATCTCGGTCTCTCCTTCCTGGATGAAATACACATCCACGCTTCTAAGTTAGTTTCAAACCAACGCATCAACACCTCATAATTCCCACAAGCCTACCCCTCCACCCCACTGACTAACTATAGACCATCAGCGAAAAGGCAGAAATAGGCTACACAAGACAACGTACATGACATTATATCACACAAAGTAAGCCTTTATTTTTTTTTTTGTAAAAGCCATTGTTGAAAACTCGTAAAGGACGTGTATAACGTTAAACAAAACATGCACTAATATGATAGAATTTTATGAATAGACTTCTTCAGGTATTTACTGAAAGGGTGTGGTCTCCTCACAAAGGGGGCAAACCTACAATAAACGATTTTCACACATCCCTTCCCCACTTATGAGGAGATCTCATACTGTGAAATGTTTGGGTCACACAATATTTACATGTAATTATATAACAAGATGGACTCTGTAACTAGTTCTGAAAATGTATATAATATTTAGAAATCATTAACTTATTTTTAAGCTTTTAAATAATGGTAACACTTGTGTTTAAAGCTGTGCTTGATTGTAACGTCAGGTTAATGGGCAGATAGGGTACGGGGAGTTGAGCTGTGCGGACAAGTAATGTGAGTTGGGTGCATTTGATGGAGAGAAACAGATCATCTGAGCCTTGGTGGGGCTAAGAGATGAAATTATTCACCCAGGACGATATGATGGGAGGGCAATCAATTAGGCATGATTAATGTGAGGCACAGGGTTAGGGGAGAGATAAAATGTGGCGGTCGTGTATAATTTGTAGAGGATAGGGCAAGAGCCAAGCCTTCAGGCAAAACCTCTCGTAAAAGTAAGATGTGTTTAAAAAGATGAAATAAATGGCACATAGAAGAATGGACACAAAAGTAGGAGGGGAGCCAGGTGAAAATGGTCCTGGTAATGCCTGCCCCAGACATTGGTTATGAAGGTATTTCATGTTTAGTTGTGCCAAAGGCAAGGTCAAGAAGAAGGTTCAACATTTCATCAGTACTACCAGTCACACTCCTGAAGTTCTCTTACTTTGGTAAAAGACACCTGCTAAACCTGTCTGGATTAAGGTAAAACATAACATGGTTCTAACAGCAATCAATGCTCAGTCTGAGGGCCTTATCATGAGTTGGGATGTATCCCGGATGTAATACCACCTGACTGTAATAGCCCTAGCACCGACCGGTCCGGCGGTATTACAGCCGGATCACGAGTTGGGTGTTAACAGTAAATCCCCATTCTCCATTGGGTCCATGATTCAATGGGGCATTATCAGCGCTTATTATGCAGGATAATACAGCCGGCGGTAATACAGCCGAAAACGGGATTTTCACCTCCAGAGAAAGGCTGGAGGTAAAACAGCCCATTAAGTGCCCAACTCGTGATAGGGCCAGCCCTTAAATGTGGCTGTAATACCGTTACCACCGCATTTAAGGGCTACAGCCCAACTCGTGATGAGGCGCTGAGTCTTCTTTCTATTTTCCCTTGTAGCATGCTAAAATTAATTGTCCTGAATGCAAGTCTAGCATTGCGTCCCTGTTGCTTTTTGTGAACCTGTCTGAGTGTCAGTAGCAATTGTTTTAAATGCCTATAATTTTGGGCAGGCCTGTAATCCTCTCGAAACATCAAATGCAGACAGTTCCCTTCTTCTTCCCTGTGATACTTCTATTTGGGCAACCCACGTAGACACGGCCTGGTTTACTTCAGGAGATTAGTATTAACCAACAGATGCGTCAATCTATTTTTATTTCGGATCCAGCCATAAAAGATGCATAAATCATATTTAATATAAAAATAACAACATGCAAACAACACACATCAACATAACTCTATAGTAACTAATTTGTGTACTTAATTTTTAACCTAATTGCTGTTTGAAGAAAATATTCAAGAACATAAACTACTGCAACTTCAGGAATTATTAAGCGGTAAAAATGTCAGGGCGACATTGAATACAATCTCTGTTTTAAAAATGGTAAAAAGGATTTACAAAGTATTAACTTACATTAGGTGAAGACTAATATGAAGTACATTGGGCTGCAAGCAGTAAGGACACATATCACTTTCTTAAGAAGCACGGTTCTATATTGGAATAACATTGCTGATAGGTACAAACATAAGATTAACATGGACTATTTCCTATACAGGCAGAGTTAATCCATAAAAAAGATGGCAGATTAAAAGAATACATTGAAATTAAAAAATGCGTGCCTTATTGGATTTTATTTGCATAGCTCATTATTTTCCCTAGCATCTTTATATTTCCCATAAAATTAATGTTTAATTAACAAACAATCACCTTTAATTACATTGTCGGGAGCAGCAGCCCTAGAGAGATAGGTTGCTGGATTCAGCCATATAAAAACACATAGAAACAGGACTAATGGTCAATTCATCATTGATATAGTCATGATTGAATTAACAGCCGAATTTGGGGCAGGGGATGGAATGGGATGGACTTCTTTTTAAAATGCATTCTCCTTTACATATCGTTTTTTGCTTGGTTCGAAAGGTTCCACAACACATTTTTTAAAATGATATCACTCAGATGATGAACATAGAACTGTTGAAACTGTAAGACCCCATCCAACAATTGCCACAGTTTCACACCTTTTTCATTCAAGTGAATAATCCCTCTCCAGTTTTCAGCAACGGTAACGCCATGGGAACCATAGACGGAAACGCATCTTCTACCGCTTTTAATAAAGAAAGAGTCATTATATATTGTTTTTGGATTATTGCTAATGATTTGTGGTGAAAACACGTGGATCCCTGATTTCTTATCTGTTGTTGGATATTGTTAAATACAATAAAGGAAGCAAAGACAATAATTAAGGACTGGAGAGTACTAAATGTGAATACTATTAAAAATGTACCATTCACCTATATTAAGAGCGGTATAGGTTTACATATTCACAGGAACATTAAGATTAAAACTGAATACGAACTATTTAATGCATTGATTTATAATTTAAAAATAAATGGGGCAGAGAACACATAAGTGATGAACACCTGTCAAAGTCATAAAGGGAACCGTACATTAACCTTTTACACCAAACCCAACACATGATTTATAGGGTAATTCATAGAATTCACAGTGTGCACGTGCGACTTTCTGCGCCAGCCGCGTGTGCTAAAATCCATTTCCGCACACAGCGTATTCATGGATTTTAGCATACAAAACCAGCTGTGGCTCAGAATGGCGCAGCGACCCTGTATCAGCGCCAGCTACGCCCCCAACCCCTCCCCGTGCGCCATGCACAGCGCACAAATCCCGTACATGGCGCACAGTCCTCGAACCACGAAAATGCCAGTAAAACTCCCTGCGCACCCCTCCGAATACATATACAACCCGGCGTGGGGAGTTTCCCACGCAATTGGCCCTGTGCGAGCGGGGTACGTGTGTTACTGGGGTGCGCGTGAACTTTCACACGTGATTGGCCCTGTGCGAGCGGGGTACGTGTATTACTGGGGTGCGCGGGAAGTTTCACATGCGATTGGCCCTGTGCGAGCGGGGTACATGTGTTACTGGGGTGCGCGGGAACTTTCACACGCGATTGGCCCTGTGCGAGCGGGGTACGTGTATTACTGGGGTGCGCGGGAAGTTTCACACGCGATTGGCCCTGTGCGAGCGGGGTACGTGTATTACTGGGGTGCGCGGGAAGTTTCACATGCGATTGGCCCTGTGCGAGCAGAGTAAGTGTATTACTGGGTGCGCGACATGTTTCACATACGTTTTTGCTGTCAGAGCGGGTTACGTGTATCCAGTGTGGTGCGCGGGGAGTCCTACACGTGAATTGGCAGTGTGGGTCCTCCGAGGGTTCCCCTCTACCCCCTCCATGGCCAATGCAGGCAGCCCACACCACAGGGAACTACCCTACAGCCCTGGTCATGTCCCGCAGGCAACCCGTCCACCATGGCCATGCCCCTCAGCCAGGCCATGTGTCACGTTGCACTAGTGATCACCAACTCATGTCCCCCAGCACTCCCACCCCCTATCAGTGAGGGGCACCTGCCAGCAGGCCCCCACTCATGTCCCCCAGCACCCCCACCCCCCTGCAGTGAGAGGCACCTGCCATCAGGCCCCCACTGATGCCCCCCTCATGTCCCCCAGCACCCCCAGCCCCATCAGTGAGGGGCACCTGCCAGCAGGCCCCCACTCATGTCCCCCAGCACCCCCACCCCCTATCAGTGAGGGGCACCTGCCAGCAGGCCCCCACTCATGTCCCACTGATGTCCCCAGCACACCCACCCCCCATCAGTGAGGGGCACCTGCCAGCAGGCCCCCACTCATGTCCCCCAGCACCCCCACCCCCCACAGTGAGGGGCACCTACCAGCAGGCCCCCACTCATGTCCCACTCATGTCCCACAGCACCCCCACCCCCATCAGTGAGGGGCACCTGCCAGCAGGCCCCCACTCATGTCCCACTCATGTCCCCCAGCACCCCCACCCCCGTCAGTGAGGGGCACCTGCCAGTAGACCCCCACTCTTGTCCCCCAGCACCCCCACCCCCCATCAGTGAGGGGCACCTGCCAGCAGGCCCCCACTCATGTCCCCCAGCACCCCCACCCCCCAGCAGTGAGGGGCACCTGCCAGCAGGCCCCCCTTCATGTCCCACTCATGTCCCCCAGCACCCCCACTCCCCATCAGTGAGGAGCACCTGCCAGCAGGCCCCCACTCATGTCCCCCAGCACCCCCAACCCCCATCAGTGAGGGGCACCTGCCAGCAGGCCCCCACTCATGTCCCACAGCACCCCAACCCCACAGCAGTGAGGGGCACCTGCCAGCAGGCCCCCAGTCATGTCCCCAGCACCCCCACCCCCCATCAGTGAGGGGCACCTGCCAGCAGGCACCCACTCATGTCCCCCAGCATCCCCACCGCCCAGCAGTGGGGGGCACTTGCCAGCAGGCCCCCACTCATGTCCCACTCATGTCCCCCAGCACTCCCACCCCCCATCAGTGAGGGGCACCTGCCAGCAGGCCCCCACTCATGTCCCACTCATGTCCCCCAGCACACCCACCCCCATCAGTGAGGGGCACCTGCCAGCAGGCCCCCACTCATGTCCCCATGCACCCCCATCCCCCAGCTCTGAGGGGCACCTTCCAGCAGGCCTCCACTCATGTCCCCCAGCACCCCCACCCCCCATCAGTGAGGGGCAACTGCCAGCAGGCCCCCACTCATGTCCCACTCATGTCCCCCAGTACCCCCACCCCCCATCAGTGAGGGGCACGTGCCAGCAGGCCCCCGCTCATGTCCCCCAGCACCCCCACCCCCCAGCAGCGAGGGGCGCCTGCCAGCAGGCCCCCACTCATGTCCCACTCATGTCCCCCAGCACCCCCACCCCCATTAGGGAGGGGCACCTGCCAGCAGGCCCCCACTCATGTCCCACTCATGTACCCCAGCACCCCCACCCCCCATCAGTGAGGGGCACCTGCCAGCAGGCTCCCACTCATGTCCCCAGCACCCCCACCCCCCATCAGTGAGGGGCACCTGCCACCAGGCCCCCACTCATGTCCCACTCATGTCCCCCAGCAACCCCACCCCCCAGCAGTGAGGGGCACCTGCCAGCAGGCCCCCACTTATGTTCCCCATTACCCCCACCCCCCATCAGTGAGAGGCACCTGCCAGAAGGCCCCCACTCATGGCCCACTCATGTCCCCCAGCACCCCCACCCTCCATCAGTGAGGGGCACCTGCCAGCAGGCCCCCACTCATGTCCCACTCATGTCCCCCAGCACCCCCACACCCCAACAGTGAGGGGCACTTGCCAGCAGGCCCCCACTCATGTCCCCGCGCACCTCCACCTCCCAGCAGTGAGGGGCACCTGCCAGCAGGCCCCCACTCATTTCCCCCCCAACATGTCAACATGACCCACAATCATGGCCATCATGGCCACCAAAATCCCACGGCACGCCACCCCTGCCCAAATAACCAACCAAGCATAACATACACCCCACATTCAAATGCCCATTACATGAAACAACCCAAATGGCATTTATGTACATCAACACATGTCCGTCACACACACACACAAACACTGGTTGTCATTGATTGTGTAAACCCACATTTTCACATGAATTAACCCAATGAGCGAATCCCACACATGGAACTAAAATATGAAAATGTATTATGTACAAAAATAAAGCAATGAAATGAAAGCATAACAAAATAGCAAACATGAAATGAAAAGCATGTGCAAAAGAAGAATAAATGAAAAGTACAACCAATCGAAAGTAATCCTAAAGAAAAATAGTCAAAACTCTCCCTCAACCAACACAAATCCAAAGGAAGCGTAAAAGAAAAATCCATTGATCCATGGTGAAATCAAAAGAAAAAGTTCAAAATAATCCATTGTCCAACTATGTACAATCCATTGTCCAAAAGAAACATCTATTAATCCATGTTCAAAATCAAATAAAAAGTTCAAATAAATCCATTGTCCAACTATGTACAATCCATTGTCAAGGGTCCATGAGCCAAACGAAAGAAATGAAACCTACCTAAGAAACTACCTAATAAAAAAAACATGTACAAATGTGTTTGGCATAGTCCATTCACCACAAATCAAAGGAAAAGGAAAAGGAAACCTAACTCTAAAAACTATTTACAATGGCAGCGGGCTAGTCCGACGGCTCCCTTTTCGATGTCGCGGGCCAGGGCATCATCGAACTCCCGCTCAATGTCCTGGAGGCGGTCCTCTTCCATGGCCCTGAGGGTTCGCAGGGACGATGACATGTTCACCTCTAGCTCCCTGCGAATTGCCTCAAGGCACTAGGCCCGACTCAGTGGCCTCCGCATGGAGTTTGCCGCGCTGACCATCGTGAGCCGTGCCTCTTCTGCCTGCTGCTGCTCCGCATCTATGGCCGCTGGGTCAGAGGCATCTCCACAGGGTACCCAGGTCATACATGGGTGGGAAGATGGCATGGAGGACGACTGGCGCATAGGGGATTCAGGTGAGGAGGGGGTTGGAACAAGGAGGAATTCGGCCCTGGTGACCCGTCCCAGTAGGTCAACGCGGTCAACGAGGTATTCGAGATGACGTGCAGTGTCCTCACGAAAACACTGCAGGTTACCTCGCATGCCCCGTTGACGCAAAGCCATCCCACTCAGGACAGGCTCAACCCAGTCCCGGATAGCAACGTCCGCAGGGAAAGGAAGGCCAGTTGTTGTAAGCGGATCCCCTCCCT
This sequence comes from Ambystoma mexicanum, assembly GCF_040938575.1. NCBI lineage: Eukaryota > Metazoa > Chordata > Amphibia > Caudata > Ambystomatidae > Ambystoma > Ambystoma mexicanum. The sequence continues at coordinate 893,002,519 of NC_090934.1, read as the reverse complement.
GATAACGGGTCTGGACGTAGGCATCCCTGCTGGTGCAGGATGATGCAGTCACAGGATCGGGGACAGGATTCCACACAGGCAACTCTGCGGCGGCCTATGCTGCCTCCTGTCCCTGCCCCTGCACTGCACCACTAGCACCAGTGGTATCCCCACCTCCAGACCCAGTGTCTGTCCCCTCCATGACCTCCTCCTCCACCAAACCCCCCACCAACCTGGATGACTCTGTGCCATCTTCCTCCATCGGACCCTGTGGGGTCTCAGCTGCCCCTTCTGTTGCCAAGGAGTCCAACTCCGACCTCTGCCTCTTGGACCTACCCTCGGCAGCTGCGGCCTGGGACGCGGCACTGGACTCCTCACTCCCTGACGAGATAACAACCTGGGAGGGGACCCGGGCCTTGTGTCTCCAGCTGGCGGTGCGATCCCTGATGCCTTGCTCCACAGCACCCTCTCCTCCCTCTTCATCAGTTGACGCTGCAGACAGGGAGAGATAGAACATAGTCCTCAGGGCACTGTACAATGGACTGATACACACATGACAGTTGCACATGAGTGGCAGTTTCACACTTCAGATATGGCATCACAATCCCCAACACACAAGTCATTTCAACTCAGACACATGAGCAATTCCACAGCAATATTGCACCAGGCAGCGCCATCCATACACATACAACAGCATGAGCAGCCGAAGGTGAGCCTTACATCACATGAAACACGAGGAGTACACAAGACATGCACACACACCACCACACTTACATACATATGTACACCTCCACCAACTGTCGCAGTGATGAGATCGCCATCCATGTCACATCTGGCATTCAGCCTTCTACATATCAGTGTCACATGCATCCATGTTGCATCACAGTTGCACACTTGTCAAATACACACACATGCACATGTACACAGTGCAGATACATGCAGCTGGAACCACCATCCATGTGTGACGCCACAACCATGCCAACGTACATACACAGAAATTCAAACATGTGTGCTCCCACATCTGCATTTGGCCTGCATGCTTACCAACACATACACCATCAATGTGTCTCACACCTGAGAGGACTCACATGTGTCACCCTCACGCTCCTGTACATACACATCCCTACATGGCCCTACAAAAACACGTGTGCAACATGCACACTACTGACACACCACGACACGCACAGCGTCCAATCAGTATGCATATACACTTACCACTCGACTCCAGATGGGTCTGCCTCTCAAGGACCTGGACGTGGAGCACTGGGCGTATGCATTCCAGGCCCCTCATTTGGTGGTCGGACAGGTGGCCCCGGCGCCCCTTGGCATCCACTGCCTTTATGTTGTAAGTCGAGGACTGCCACCCTCTCCACGTTGATGGCAGTCACAATGTCCATCCAGATCCTGGTCCGTCCTTCATAGTCGGCGCGCAAACTTCCAAAGAGGGCATCATACTGCCCCAGAACTTGCTCCACCAGGACACCAACTTCCCTGGCAGTGAAGCTGGTGGCCCTCTCCCTCTCTGGCTGGGGGTCGCCAGTGGTGCCTGATGGTGTTGTGCCCGACATGGCAACCCCAGAGGCAGGAGTGGGTGGGCAACTGGTTCCTGGGGCTTGGCTGTGGAGCGATGGTATCCCAATCGGGAGTCTTCGGTTCCAGCAGGGGTGGTCACAGCAACTGCACCCCTGGCTGACGTGCAGGCAGCAAATAGCAGGGCACGTAGGCAGCAGGCAGTCAGGCAGCAGCAGATGGCAGGTGGGAGCTTACTCGGGGCTCTGGGGGGCAGTAATTCGGCCTTCTGGGCAGGAGCGTGGTCTTCTGTGTGTTGTTGCGTGGCCAGCTTGATACGGAGTGATTTGGCACGTGAAAAAATTGCACGTCAGCGTGTAATTGGAGGAAAGGCCCTTAGCGCGTAAGCGCGTCAGCACACGTATGCGATTTCATTGGACCAAAGGCCCTTAGCCCGTAAGTGCTTCTGTGACTTTATGCGCACGGGTGTTTCTCTCATGACGTGGGCATAGTGGTTCAGCCCGTGGGAAAAAACTGCAAGTCCGCTTGTGAATGCGTGTAATCCGAGGAAAGGGCCAACGCGCGTAGGTGACGTGATGCATGCGGGCGTTTCCATCAACACGGGTGCATGTTCATCGTACACGTCCAAAAACTGCACGTCCGAGTGTCAGCTCGTGTAATTGGAGGAAACGGCCTTAGCGCGTACACGCGTAAGTGACGCTGTACGTGTGGGCCGCTTTAAAAGGTCATGTAGGACACCATTTCCTTGTACGTGCTTTTCGTAGAGAGCAAGTGGGTGAATTCTGTACTTCTTGTCGGTTCACATAGCGTTTCAAGTTCATACTCCGCGTTACCTCTGACAGCGTTAATTTTTTTGGTTGGGCCTGTTTCCTCAAACAGTGTTCACTTCTTCTTTTGTCCTGTCTCCTCAAACAGCGGACAATTCTTCTTTTTGCGGGGGTGTTGCCAATGCGCACATGCGCGTTTCTTTCACGTTCTTTTTCTAGGCAGACGGTGAGCCGCGCACGCATTTACCAACTGTGCTTGCTGTGTTGCGTACCCCTTCAGAGGTCATTGTAGGCTGCGTGTAACACGCGTATGCTTATTTTTGTGTTTCTGGGTGCCACAGCGTAGTGCGGGTTCATTTTTCCATGCACGTGGGTTGCGTGCACGTTACTTTTTGTTTTCGGGGTGCCTGTGCGTTGCGTGACCCGTCATCTTCCCCCAGGGGTCACAGACAGCCTTGCTAAAGCACTAGGGTACGAATTCCATCGAGTACCCTACCCCTTTCACCCCCAATTGCCCAGGACAATTGTTTACTGCAACTCCCATATGCACAACAACAACAGTGCCATGGTTGGGAGGCAACCAAGCGGTAAGGGAGGCAAAGGTGGCTGACCTCCAAAAGGTGGGCGTGGTGGGCGCGGTAGAGGACATGGCCAGGATTTGCAGGGTGCCCCTAGACCCCCATGTGTTGAGGACCGATCAGGGACACCCATGCCCCCCTCCATGGTTGAGGGAAACGTGGCTGACACCTTCCCAGCTCAGCCCTTGTTGGTGCAGCCCATTGTGACACCTGACCCGCACAGGATGACTCTCAGGCTGACTTCCACAGCAATGTCATCTGCTGCCACAAGTAGGCAGGGTGGGGAGGCTGCAGGGGCAGCTGCAGCTCTATCCACCCCAGCTCTGAGTCTCCCAGCCGGGACAGTGTCGGTCCTGGTCCATCAAACTAACGTTGCCCCTGCCAACATCACACTTCAGCCAATGCCTGCACCAAGACCTTTGGTCATTGTGCCTTTGCACACTCCCAGTACCCAGTCCACCTGCGCTTCTGCCCCTACTGACCAGAGCGGCGCAAGCCACTCAGGCTCCGCTCCACCTTTGAAAAAGAGGAATAAGGGTGCTCTGGCACTACAGGCTGAGACCCCAGACACGGCTACACAGTCCGGCACGTCAAGGAAGCCTAGCTTTAATGACGCCGAACTTGATGCACTTGTGACCTATGTGTCGGCACATAGCTGCAAAATGGTGGTGTCTACAGGTTGCAAGACCACACCTGGTAAACATAGGGCACGCTGGTAGACCATCGCGGACCGCATAAGTACCCTTGGATTTGTGAGGCACACAGCTGATGATTGCTACAAGCGATGGAATGACCTGAAACGCAGAGCAATGAACAAGCTGGCCTCAAATCATGCCGCTACTCTGGTGACTGGCGGTGGGTCTCCACCAGAGGACAACAAACTCACTGAACATGAGTCTGTTGCTGGGACTTTCGTCACAGAGGAACAGATCCAAGGCGCGGGAGAGCTACCTGATTACGACACATTGTCCGGTGAGTGCCCATGCATGTGTGTGTAATCCATGTGTATGTTGTTTGGGTGACAGGTTCTGATTGAGTGCCGGGTGAGGTTGTGTACTCCTGAGTGTTATGGGTCACCCATGTGCTTCCTCCAATACATTCACGTGCCTTTGATTTGGGTATGACAGAATCCCTTCTGCCCACAGTAGCCAATTAGCCCCACATTACTGCTGTTGCACTTGAACTATCATCTTGCAACAACATTGTTCTGATTTTTTCTGTGCTCATTCAGGCTGATTGTTTAGATTATCCCATATTTCATATGCTTTTTTCATCCCTAATGCCACATATGTGACATGCTTCTGTCATTGTTTACACCCTACATTGTGCCACTTTAGTTACCTGATTATGTGAATGATTAGACCATTCAGGGCGAGGGAGTATTGGCCTGCTGAAATTTATTTTTAGGGCCTGTTTGCATGTGGAACATGATAGTTGTTTCCTTTCATGTTGAAGTGACCAACCAATGATGTGTACACCTGCCTACAATCACTGTCTTATTGTACACTGGATGTGTTGCAGTGTGTGGCACATGCATATTTTGCAACACTATTCTGTATTAATCTTCTCATCATGTCCATGTGACATGGATGTGTGACAGTACTCATTCACTGACATATCGCTGTAGTTGTCTAATTTACCATGGCTATGATACATGATATCTATGTGCTGGCATGTGTCATGTATGTGTATTGGACATGCCACTCACAGGCTTATGTGTGATGCCAGTGCCTCACGACATGCTGCGAATGTGTTGCTTTTCCATTTTGGTGTCCTCATTGTGTGCCTTTTTGACTCCCCTTCAAACTCATTGACAGTGCATGCATGCCAGCGTTATAGTCATGTGGGACATGTGTAAACCATGTACAGGATCTGTCTTGTCAGGCCTATGTGTGTGTTATGGTTCTCATGCCTGTTTCCATTTCTTGTATTTCATGTTTTTGCAGGTGGCGACGCACTTGATGCTGGTGTGGTTGAGGAGATGGTGCAGACCCAGGAGGATTCTCAGCCACGGCCAGTTACCAGTGGGGGACGTGGTGTGGTGGTGGGTGAAAACACTTTGGTACTGCAGACCATACTGTCGAGGGGTGTCTCTGGGTGCAGCTCCCCAGACCTCTATTCAGGTGCTGAGTAGGATGATGAGACGTATATGCTGTCGCAGGTCAGTGCTTCTGGCAGGGATTCTGTTCTGTCCAACCCACCTGCACCAGGGGTAGAACCCTCTATGGGGATGTCAGTGTTGGTAGGTCCGCCATTGGCGGTTATGGATGCAGGGTCAAGCTCCACAGCATCTGATCCTGTTCCTGGGCCAGCAGATCAGAGGGGGAAGCAGTCCTGCAGCCTCAGGCAATGCCAGCACAGCAAGGTGCAGATCGCCTTGCCCCGAACAGGTGTGGTGCCCACTGACGTGGTGGCCATGCACCACCAGGCAATACTGTATGGGAAAACTCCATGTACGGTATGGCAACCCAACAGGCAGCATCAGTAGAAATGATGGCTCAGGCAATGGAGAGGGTGGCCACTTCCATTATCCCCCCTGAAAGGCAGATGGAGCAACAACAGCAGGCAACAGACTCCATTTGCCAATCACCCAGGGAAGACATGTTGGCATCCAAAAGGGACCGACGGGCGGCACTGGAGACTCTGCGTGAATCCATATCAATAGAGTCACAGGGCCACAGGGAAGCCCTGAGGGTGGAACTCCATAACCTCAGGCAGAGTCTGCTTGAACCTGAGGCTTCCCGAAATGTTAGGGCAGAACAGCAGCTGGAGCAGCTCACACGTTCGCTCTCAGCTGAGCTGCAGGCAACACGTGAGGAGATCGGGCATCCCGCGAGGCCATGCGTGCAGAAGTGCAGGCAACCCGTGACGTGCTGCATGGGGATCTCTGCACTTTAATCCTCCAGAATCAGACCTTCCAGACCTGCATGCTTGCTGCCATGGAGGACCATACCAGGGCTTTGCGTGGGCTGCCTCCCATAGTGCCACCACTTCCTGATGCAGCAGCAGAGGGTGAAGAGAGTGACAGCAGTTCTCCCACAATGGCATAGCAACATGCAGGTGGTTTTTGGTGTGCACACTGTCCTCGAACCTCCTGGGTGACCTCCCCCCAGCCCCCACATGGCCATTTTTTTTTTTACAGTGTGTTGCCTTGTGTGGCTCCCGTGGGCATCCATTGTATTCCGGCTGGGCACATGCAGGCTTGTCCTGAGTTTGGGTTAGATGCTTGGGTTCGTGACACACACACCCCTCCTGCTTCCCGTTTCCATGGGCTTGCAAAGGGTGTGACCAAGTGACAGTGACTTACACAGTGACATTGGGCTCCCATGAGCTGTGTGGGCAGTCTGTAGTCAATACTGTGTGTACATCCCTAGTGGGTATTGTTGTTGTGTTGTACACTGCATGGTGTATTGATATGTGCTTGTGCATCCATGTCTTCCACCTAATTTACAGGTTCCTTCCTCATGTCTTCACAAGGCCGTCTCCTTTGCAGATAGAGTTAATGTTGTATGCAGAACACTGACACATTTGCGTGGCAGCAACACTCTACAGTTGGAAGGGGTCGATGTGCTGGCTTATTCAGGTTGTAAGACTACCACTACTTTGACTTAGTACTGTCATGTTTTTGCAATGTTTCATGGTGTGTTGCTGTATTGTGTTGGTGGTAAGTATTTGTTCATGTGTGCTGTTTGTTATTGATTACTGGGAGCATATTGTCTGTGGGCAGTTTCCATTTGGGACAGTGCACTTTGTGACACTTGTGTCAGGTCTTGTGCATTGCTTTGTTTGCTTTCACATTGCATGACATGCCATGGTGTGTTGGGTGGCGGAGCTGGGGAGGGGTTGGGTGACATGGCGCTATTTTCATGTTGTATTTTGCAAGGGGGTAGTCATTCATGCAGCATAAATGTGTGTTTTTTTGTGACACAGCATTGGTTGTCTTTCGGCAGGTAGGGATGCACAGAATGTAACTATTCCAAGTGACCAATCTCAGGCTGGTATGGTTGTGACAGTTGACTGTCCCTTATGCCATCATCATTGATTGTGGTATGTGCCAGGGCTGTGTGCACTCCACAGGGGTGTGATTTTAGGTGAAGTAATTACCCACCAGCTGCGTACTGGCTGCCTCATCACATGCCCTTTCCCCTCCCATGCGCAGTGGCCGTGCTTGTGGTTGGGGATGTGGGGGCACCACTATGTCCACCGGCAGGCCCCGGCGTGTTTCAACGTTGTGCAGGACACATGCTGCCACTATGATCCTGCACACTACTGGAGGCGCGTATAGCTGCTGCCCACCAGAGCGGTCAAGGGAGCGAAAGCGTGACTTGAGCACTCCGAATGTGCGCTCCACTATGCCCAGGGTTGCAATATGGGCTGTGTTGTATCTTACCTCGGGTGGTGGGGTGGGGTTCCGAATTGGCGTCATCATGTGGGTGCTCAGTGGGTAGGCACTCTCCCCTGGGGAGGTGATGATGGGTATCATTAGTGGGGTTGTGACATTACTCAGTATCTGACATGCATGCATGTGCAGGGGCATTTATAATTACCAAGCAGCCATGTATCGCCATGCCCCCCAGCTTCTAGGTCCCGGTTTAGAGTTGACATTCTGTAAATGAAACTGTCATGGGTGGACACTGGATAGTTGGCATATACTGAGGTGATGATTCCCTTGGAATCACATACTACCTGATGGAATGCCAGTGCTTGCGGTTTCTGTAGATGTGCTCAGTTTCCCCGGGAGGACGTAGAGCCACATGGGTGCAGTCAATGGCACTTAGCACTTTGAGGAAGTGTGCCACCCCATAAAAATCCTGGACGACCGCAAGCCTTTCTGCAGGTGTTCTGGGCAGGTATGTGTGCCTGCGGACTGATGGGCATGCAGTCATGATGGCCAACACCTGGTTCAGTCAGCGTGACTGTGTGGCCTGTGAGACCCCCCCCACTATGGCACTTGTCCGCTGAAATGAAACAGTGGCCAAGAAGTGCAGTACATTGAGCACCTTTTCCAAGGGGCTCAGTGCGTGCGAGCACAGGGTGGGTGTGTGAAGTCATCCTCCCACTCACTCACCATGTTGAGTATTATGTGAGGTGGAAACCTGTATCTCCCATACACCTGGTCATCAGGCATCCCAAAAAGGTTGGTTCTGGGTGTAAAAATTCTGGCCCTGACTATCCTCCTCCTCCTCCTGCGGTATCCCACGACCACTGCTGCGAGGAACGGTATATTCATCTTGGCGTCTGAGCTTGTTTGTTGTTTGCGCGCACTTTTATGCTGCGCGGGTCCACGTACGTTTGCTTCCTGCTGGCGTATGTGTTTCCGAATTAGCGTGTCTTTTTTGGCACACGCGTTAGCCCCGTTCGATTCCATGAATACGTGTGGAAGCACGCGTGTGGGCGTTCCGTGCGTTTGCCTCCTGTACTTCCCCCATGGCGCCCACATTTTCACACGTTGTTGCCCATTCTGCGTGTTACGCCCCGTGTTACGCCTATTTTTGTTGTGTGCGCTTCGCTATGTGTGCTTTCGCTGTGTGCGTAGCGCACGCTGTTTGAAGATGTGTGCACCAGCATGCGCCATGCAGGATTTTAGCGCGCATCCATGGATTTACACGCGCACGGACTTCCATGAATCGCTATGCGTGGGTTTTGCTGTGATTTTCGCACGCTTGCACATGAATTTTCAGTGCACATTAATTCCATGAATCGGCCTCTTAGTGTTTGAATATAGGGCTTGTATCATCAGTAAAACATTGGTTGGAATGTCAAGACAACAATTTAGTTTTACTCACTTTAGAGAAATCCAGGCTGAGATCCATGAACAGCAAGTGCATGGGTGTCTGCATAGATATATTTTGCAATGATACACATATTTTAAACACATGAGTGAGGCTCCCAAACCTTGATAGAAGCCTCCTTTAATGGGAGCTCAAATATTATATTATATATCCCAATGAAAGGTTATAGGATGTAGAAACATACCCAATAATTTTGATGAGGAATCCAATAGAGAGATAAGATGCTTAAAATTGTTTATCTCTTTTCCTAAATATTGGAAAAATCAATGATATTTTACTAATCGTTGGGGGTTTTAATATGAAATTGGAACCCTCCCAGGCGTTAGATATTTGAATGATGGAACAAGATGAAATTGGGCTGTCCGTCGTACTAGTGCCAACCCTCAATAGAGTGCCTACCCCAGACTTTGCCTATCTTCTCTTTTGGGAGTTAGTGCTTGTAACAGGATATTTTGGGAAGATATACTTGCCTTGAGGGCCAACTCTAAGTTCTCGCTCATCGACTATATTTTCATCGACTTAGATCATTTATGCATGGTCTTACATTTTCGGGTGCTAAGAAGAGAGGAAGGCAACCAAGAAAGCATTTGTCAAAACTGAATAGGGGGCATACAATTCCAGTTTTACACAACGGTTTACTTCTGGTATTAGCTGATTATTCAGAGGTTTAACAAACGTGAGACCCCATCAAGTTCTATAAAAATTGTTTATTGGAATAAACCCTTTAGTGACCTCTACTGTACCTAAACCCTATAGTAACCATATCAAAGCAAACCTCTCTAACTGGTACAAGGAAGACTGTCAAACAGCTAAATCCCTCATTGAGGCATTAAAATCAAACCTTGGGAATCACAGCAATCCATAGCCAAGAAAGTATAACTCAGAAAAAGGCGGTCCATACGTAGGTGGCTTGGCATAATCTGATAGTGGGTTTGGAAACTGGTTCTCAACTCCCAGAAAGGTGTAACACATCTAATCAATATTTTGATAACTCGTGAAGAATGGTATTCCCATTGTTTTTTTTTTTTATTTGTTTGTAAATCTCCAACTTTCTGCCCATTTATGGTGCAATTACCACCAACGTTATTACCGCTTGCCGTAATAGTGCTGAAAATCCCCCTATGGACTCTTCAAAAAATTGGGAATGATTGTCTTACCACTACTCAGGATCTGGCGCTAATAGTACCAGACCGAGTAGTGTTAATGCTATTTGCGTTGGTGGTATCCTAGCGCAATTACAGCAGGGATCCCGCCAAGGCCCCGAAGAAGCCCAAAGTATAAGAATGAATGAAGGACAAGAGAATCAATACTGGAATGATCAAACTCATCCCATGTAAGACAAAGAACTAACATTGAATAGGGGAGAACCTTAAAACTGAATGAAGAGAACAGAATAACGTTATCTCCTGAAAGAAAAGTGACAAACATAAATAGAATAAGACAGAAGAGGAGAAGAATAAACGAAAGCATAATCAAGTGAACGCGACAGTTGAAGCCTTGAAGAACCTAATATCTGAACTGTGTGACTTAATAAAAGTAGTTAGCAAGAACTAATTACGGATACTTTATTGAACAGAACTTTGTGAAGAGCCAGCTCACAGGAGAAGAGCCATTCTCCTGTGCTGTTGTTTTTCTAATAGTAGCAGGTTTAAGATAGGGTATTTTGGACAGTGGACTGATCTTGATTTGCACTCCCACTGACAATTGACAAGCATCTTAGTTAATTTTACGTGGGGAAAACCTTCAGCATAGGAAAAGATAGGAGTTTTAACTTTATTTAATAAATATCATCTGTAGATTGAAAATCAGAGTCTGTGTTCTTCTTTTGACCTGACACATTATACATCCTAAAACTTATCTGATTAAAGCATATTATCTCTAGCTAGGTTAGGAGATGCATAGCCCCACTGTAATGGGTTTTTTTTGGTTCAGCATATGTGCTTGCCATAAGAACTAAGAATTTTTAGTCCTATTTAGAAAAATTGCACCAAGAACCATCTGTTTTTACTGAAACTTTGTTTGGAGATTTTGCTAGTTGGTGCATTTACATTGAATTGGAGGGAAAACCAACGAGCGAAATGTCATACTCATAAAACAACTGATGTGGCAATATTGCATTTCCTTCTGTTTTGCCGATTGTACAAATCATTGAGGACCAGCTCTCTAAAACAGCCTTTTGTAATTGAAGGCATAAGAACTGTACAAACTGCATTCATTTTTTGCAAAAAGACGAATGATCTGTACAAAAAAATACATGAATACATTACATGAGTAGTGCCTAAGGGAAGAGAGCAGTTTTTACAGCAACACATATTTCAGTTAGAATTAATAAGTAATTGTGAACCCATTTAAAAAATGTGTATCTAAAGATATTTTTTGTGCCCTTATGGTTTTCATATATTGTATTTTAACTCACCCAATAAGTGCTTTTTATGTCTTGTTATTGTAATCATAACTTTCTTTTTATGGATTATCTTTATTGATTATGAATGTAATTTAACTGATGTTTTATCCTATGTTTTATGGTTACACCAAAATAAATATTTCTTGAAAAATAATTGTTGTGACGTGCCAATAATGCAGAATCATTCTGATAGCCCTTATGGCATTAAAACAAATGCTAAAACATAGATTGTCCAAAAGTCTGGATCTACTTTGAAAACATCCTTTGGAATTAGATCAGGGCCTAGGCTTATGGCCTCATCCACAGAACATTTTAATTCCCAGCCCCAATTAATATCAACAAACAAATAGCAAGTATCCAAACAGTGGGGCATATAGGTTGTCTGTGAACAGAACATCTTAGTAACATGATCCGTCCAGCTAAAAGATGAAATATAAAACTTTGGTCTTGAAATGTTGGGCATTTTAATGCAAGTGGCCATCAACCACCAAAAAGTATGTGCAGCTCCCTTTACTTGGTGTAACATGTATTTGGTACAGCTCTCTGATACATTTTTGTTTTAAGTTTGTGCTATATACAAACTATAAATAAATAAATACATATTTCAAACTAGTTACCTCCTTTTAGTCCTCCCACTAAGAGTGGGCCTAACTAATTTTAGCTTTCTTACAAACATCTTTCAAATATTTCCTAGCACTCCACATCACAATTTAACTTTTGTTCTCAGCCTTAAAGGAGAGTTGTCCAATTCTAGGCCGCGAGGGCCGGAATCCTAATGAGTTTTCAGGTATCCATCATTAATATTCATGAGAACACATTTGCATACATTTAGAATAATTGTATGCAAATATATCCCATGAATATGAATGATGTGTATCCTGAACACTAGACATGTGTCTGTCCCTTGAGGCCTGCTGCACAAACCTGCTTTAAAAGGATTGAACAAACTATCTTTAGCTATCTTTGGCTGTGGTTTCATCAGTTTTTTGCTATTGCCAAAGTTTTATGAAAGATTTGCCCTATTTTATTTCTATTTTAAACACATATTTAGTTATTGCCAATTTGTAAACATATAGGAATAACCTGTTATTTTACAAATTCCCATTTAACAAGCTTCCCATTATAGACAAGTATTTCTTCATTTACAGAGAACAAGATAAAATGAGATCCACTAACAGGTGGTTTTATATTTAGGGCCCGATTCATGGAATAAAATTGCGTGGAACAAGGGGTGCTTGCGTGCAAAACGCGTGCAAGCGCCGGTTCGCCAATTCATGGCACACAATGCTCAGGGCTTACCTGTGACTTGCGCTGAATCCCCGCAGGTCCAATATGACACTGTAACACCATGAACGCCTTGCGCAAGAAGCCCAGCAAAGGCACATACTGTCTTGCGCAGTCACCCCAGAAAAAGGGCGCAACATGTGGAATTTGGAACAACAAGCGTAAATGTGGGCATTACATGGGAAGTACCGGAGTAAAATACTTGCAACGGCCACACGCGCGCTAACAACACATATTCATGGAATCGAACAGGGTTGACCGGCACGCAGAAAAAGACACGCTAAACTGGATACACGTCCACTACGTGAAAAAAAGGTGTATGCGTCACCACACACTAAAAACAATGCAGAGAAAGAGTGCGTGAAAAACCAAAGCGCGTATACAGCTATGATTGAATGTACCATTTTTCACAGCAGTGAACGTGGACACCATAGGAGGAGGAGGATAACCAGGGCACATATTAGGACCAGCCTTTTTGGGATGCCTGATGACTAGGTCGATGGCAGGTATAGGTTTCCACCTCATATCATATTAGACTTGGTCACAGAGTGGGAAGATGACCTCACATCACCCACCCTGTGCTCCCAAGCACTGAGCCTCTTGGAACGTCATCCCAAAATGCAAGTGCATGGTGGCTGAGAGAAAATGGCGTGCTTCATGTTTATCCTCTGACAAACTGGCCTGTCGCCTGCTGCAAAGGCAATACCAGCTCTCCCTCCTCACCAAGAAGAGAGCTCATATCCAAGCCCGCATCTCTGCGCCATCTAACAACTCGGCTGAACTCTTTAAAATCTGCAAGGAACTGGCCAATCCTTCCGCAGTCTCTACCTCTCCTGTACCTTCCCAGGCCCTCTGCACGGCACTGGCTTCTCACTTCATTTCTAAAACTCAGGACATCCTGTCCTCACTCTCCTCCTCTCGTCTCCCTCCCTCCATTCCCTACTCCTCCCCTGGCCCTTCTGCAGCCAACCCCCTCTCCCTCCTTCTCTGCCTTTCCCCTTTTCTCTGCAGATGAGGTTTCTAGACAAGTCCGATCTATGAAAGTCTCGTCGAAACAGGTTCACCCTTGTTCCTCCAAAACTATCAAGGACCACATCAACTCCCTGGCTCCTGTCCTGGCTGATTTCTGCATTCACTCCTTCGCCACTGGAGTTTTTCCATCCCCCCTGAAGCACTCCCTTGTGCACCCTCTTCTTAAGAAACCCTCTGCCGACCCCTCCTACCCGGCCAACTATCGCCCAACCTCCATCACCCCCTTCCTGGGCAAGCTCCTGGAGAAACTGGCCAAGGCCCAGCTTACACTCCAGCCCAAATCTGTTGGTTGTCTTCATGACCATCAGTCTGCTTCAGAGCTGCCAAAAGCATGGAAACTGCTCTCCTGAACATCCGTGAAGACCTGCTCTCAAAACACGACATCCTACACCTTGTGTGTCCTCATCTTGCTTGATCTCTCTTCTGCCTTTGACACTGTCAACCACACCATCCTGGTCAACCGTCTCCGTGATAGCCTGGGTATCACTGGTCAGGCTCTGGCGTGGCTGACCTCTTTCCTCTCCAACCAATCCTCCCAGGTCCAACTGGGGTCCTTCCTCTCTAATATCTTTTTGTCTACCTGTGGTGTCCCCCAGGGATCCAACCTCTCGCCCTGGCTGTTTAACCAATACCTGGCACTCCTTGCTCACTGCATCGCCTTTCTCTGTCCCAACTTTCAGTGCTATGTGGATGATACCCAGCTCATTTTCAGGCAACCCTCGGCCTCCTCCTCTCCTTCCCTCATCTCTGACTGTCTGTCTGCTATCCAGGAGTGGTCTGCTGCCAATGACCTCTGCCTTAATGCCAGTAAGACTGAGATTTTGCTTATTGGCACACCCACTCCCTCCATCCCTGCAGCTCTCTGGCCGGCCTCTCTTGGCCCTCTTCCAGTGCCCACCTGCAAGGATAAAAACCTCAGGGTCATCTTCGACTCCACACTCTCCTTCTCTCCTTACATCCCTGATGTCTCTAAGAAGTCACACTACCATCTGAACCTCCTCAGAGTATTATTCCTTTCCTCTCCTTCCCTCGAAGCTCACCATCTCCAGAGCCCTGGTTCTGTCTAGGCTGGACTATTGCAAAAGCCTCTAGTTAAATCTGCCTGTCTCTAGTTTCCGCTCTCTGCAACTTATCCATAACAGGACTGCCAGACCTGTCCTTGGCCTCAAGCCCAGGGATTGTATCTCTCCAGGACTGAAATCTATGCACTGGCTCCGAGTGGCTGATAGGATTAAGTTCAAAACCCTCTGCATTGTCCACAAGGCATTCTGGGGCCTGGGGCTGCAATACCTTCAACTCTCTCTTCCCAAATATCTTCCTTCTCGAGCTCTTCGCTCATCCACCTCCAACTCCCTCAGGGTCAGTCGCTTCTCCAAGCAACAAGTTGGTGGTAGATCTCTCGCCTCGGCTGGGGCCTCCCTCTGGAATAGCCTTCCTGCCTCCCTGAAACTTGAGGAGAATCATCTCCCGTTCTGGAAGCACCTCAAAACATTCCTCATTTCTTCTGCTTTCTCTCCCCCTCTCTGCTGCTGAATTCCTGGCTAAAACTTCACTGGCTACATGGCCACTCTTTGTGACCTTTGGCCCAGGCCCTGCCATTTGCACACCTGCACTGCCTCCCTGGCAACCCCACACTTGGGGACTGTATTCTGTATCCCTACAGTCCCCCACCAGCACTTATATCTGCTCTTACCTTGCACTTGCCACCATCCTGCCGTACATTTATCTTATTTATTCTACTATCCCATGTACTGCACTTTCCCCTCGCCTGTCCGCCTCACACTTTTTCCTTTCCCCCTTCCCATGCACTTGTGCAATCTGAATCACACCTGGCCTAGTAAGATGGTTGTCTGTCTTCCCTCTGTTCCCCCTCCCTTGCCTCATCGTGCCTCGAAACACTCGTGTATAGGCGCGTTATAAATGCCATATCATATCATATCATATCATATCACATCATACCATATGACGCAGTCACGAAGCCTACACCAGGTGTTGGCAATCATAACTGCATGCCCCTCAGTCTGCAGGCACATATAGATGCCCAGAACACCCGCAGAAAGGCAGGCTGTGGTCTAGGACTTTTACAGGGTGGTGCACTTTCCAAAGTGCTTGTGCCATCAATTGCAACCATGTGGCCTTACGTCCACCTATGGCCACATAGCACATCTATTGCAATCAGAAGCACTGGCATTCCATCAACATGCAGGTTGTATGTGAAGCCAAGGGAATCATTACCTCTCTATATGCAAACTATCCAGGGCCCACCCATCATAGTTTCACATTCAGAATGTCACCCCTAGTCCAGGCCCAGGAAGCTGGGAGGCATGGCAACACATGGCTCATTGGTGAGTACAAATGGCCCTGCAAAGGCATGCATGTCTCACACAGACAAAACCACACCACTGACAACCCATCTCACCTCCACAGGGGACAGTGCCTACCTTCTGAGCACCTACATAATGACGCCAACATGGAACCCGCCACACCACCCCAGATAATATACAACGTAGCCCATATTGCAGCTAGGGCCATAGTGGAGTGTACATTCGGAGTGCTAAAGTCACGACTCTGCTCCCTTGACCACTCTGATGGTGAGCTACTATATGCACCACCAGTAGTGTGCAGGATCATTGTGGCAGCATGTGTCCTGCACAACGTTGCAACACGGCGTGACATACCGGTGGACATATTGGAGCCCCCACATCCCCAACCACATGCACGGCATCTGTGCATGGGAGGGGAAACGGCATGTGGCGAGGCTGCCCATACCCAACATGTGGCACAATTTATTACCTAAAGCCAACCCCTGCGGAGTGCATTCCGGGTGACAATCGATGATGACAAAGGGACAATCATCTGTCCCAACCTTAACACCCTGATAATGTGTCCTTGGAAGCCCTACATTGTGTGCATTCCTTAGTACTAAAAGTATCTCAATCAGGTGTGCACAAAAGGAACACATGGAAGATGGAGATGTCACTAACACCATGCCAAAGTACACATCTAAATGCTGGTATGTCACCTAAACCCTCCCACACTTCATGTCACCTGTTGACACACCATGCCATGGCATGAAATGTCCAAACTGAGAAATAAATGGCCAACACATAACACTACTGTCTCAAAGTGCTCAATAATCAATAGAACAAGTTCAGCAATAACTCACTCTCACTCATCAATCTAATAATGTACACAGGAACATCAATTGGCCAGTACAACATACCAGAAACACAGGACCCAAGAGTGAATTGGTCTGATCGTGACCATACATAATGGCACATGTGCCTCAATGATTTTGTGACTTGCACATGGCACCCTAGTATATTTGTGTGGCACTGTTAACCAAAGGGGGCAGGGAAGTGCATACAGCAGGAAGGCTAACAATAATGGAGATAGTCAAGCCAATACATGAAGATAAACATGAACAAAAGATGGATATCAATTTGCAAACAAAAAGGGATGCTACCCATGCACTGGACACACAGTGGTGTATACACAGGTCAGACATGAGACTGTCCACAGATAGAATGGAAGCCCGATGCCTCCGTGTAAGTTACATTTCAACGCTGCACTCCTTGCAAGCCCATGGAAAGGGGAAGCAGGAGTGGCATATGTGTCTAGACAAAAGCATAAACAAGGAGGGTACCAACATGAGACAAGCCTGCATGGGTCAAGCTGGAATCTACAGTGGATGCCCTTGGCTGCCACACAAAGCAACACACGGTCACATACATGCACAACAGACAAAAAACAAGTAAAAAAAAGTTCAAAAATGCCCATGGGGGTCCGGGGGCTGGAGGGGAGTGGTCCACCTAGGAGGGAGGAGGCGCAGGGTGCACATCAACACCCACATGTGTGAATGTTAAGAGAAAAAAAATCCATGGGTTAATGGGCCACATGGCTATCATGGATCAGGAGACCTGTTGCTGCTGTCGCCACCCTCTGGTGTTGCATCAACATGTACATCAAAATGTATAGCCCTTGTCTGGTCCTCAATGGCAGTGGCCATGCAGGACTGAGATGCTTGCATCTGCAACATTATGGCTCAGAGGTCTCCATGCACTCTGCACGGGATGCACGGAGTTCCTCCGTGATGGCAGGAGTCATCAGTTGCATCTGCTGTTCAGACTGTCTACTGCTGGCTGCCTCAAGTGCAGCCAGTGAAGTCCTGAGGGACCTATACTCTAGCCTCAGAGCTTCCTTGTGTGCCCGACCCTCTGCAGATATGGATGCACGTATATCCCTCAGTTCTGCCAGTCGGCTCCTGTTGCTGGCCACCATTTTTAGCCTGTGTGAGCGGCATGTGAACCACTATGCCTGCTGCTGGTGCTCCACCTGTCTCGCTGGGGGCATCATGGAATTGGCCACCCTATCCATGCCCTGAGCCAACAGCTCATATGAAGCAGCCTGTTGTTGTGCAACACCATTCGGTTTCATGTCATTTCATCATGGGATATTTTTCACTGTTTTTTTACAATGAATATTTTATCGAAAAAACCCATCTAATTATTTGTACATTATTTTTGGGGGTCCCCCCCAAATCCCACATTCCCTTTCATTTTTTATCTATTCCAAAACACCCACACCCCATATATATCATTTTCTACCCCCCTAAAAATTCAAACCCTGCAATAAAAGGAAATTGTACCCAGCAAACATGGATTTCTCCCACACAGTATCACCAACTAACACATGACCACTGTGTTGGCGGACCCCACAACTGCCCGGGCCAAGGGAACATGGCCCTTGATGTGATGGTGCTGTCTGTGGCTTCAGGACTGCATCCTTCTCTTGATCAGGTGGCCCAGGAACAGGAGTCAATACTGCGTGATCCTGCAGCCATAACCACCACAAACGGATGTACCAACACTGACTGACCCTGTGAGGGGTCATCCGCCCTGCAGACGTTTGGGATAAAACAGCACCCACAGTCGATGCACTCACCTGCGACAGCACAGACGTATCCATATCCGTTTCACCACCAGAGCTAAAGGTTTCCTCTGAGTCAGACTCAGACTGAGTCAGAGCCAGGATGGCCTGTAGCATCAGTGGATCTTCATGGGCTAACACACCACTTCCTCCACTGGTGGTTGGTCGTGGATCATCATTCTGTTCCTCCTCCACCTCCTCCTCTGATTCCAGTGCCTCATCACCTGCACATGGACAAATAAATACATGAATAGTCATGTAAATAGCATAGCCCACACACATAGGCATCACAATGTTGTCATGCAACACATCAACCTGCCATGTCACAAATTCCTGCATGTACTCAGTGTCAATGCAAGTGAAGGGTAGCATGAAGGCAGCCTTTGACTTGTGTGGAAGGGCTAAATACAACATGTAGTGCATGGTGCAAAGCACCTGCTACACACACGAGCACCTGACTGGCATAGTTCATTCACCAACATCACTGATGCAAAAACACATATGCCACATAGCATAGCCATGCCTGAACTTTAAAACTGCATGAGATGTACCTTGCTGACTTCTGTCCCATAACCATGTACAATGGATGTAACATGACATGACATGTAATTCACAAACTCAATACACACAAGTGTCACAAGGTGCTACGATGCAAGGGTGGTGGAATAGAATGAAGCCAGACACACCCATCCCATGTGGCCAGGTCACATTGACATCAGAGGAGTGAATAGGCAGGTTGAAGGTGAGACCTGGGGTTGGAAGTGGGAGTGGGCAGTACAGTACATGGGAATAACATACTAATAAAATACAATGACATAATCAGCAATTAAAAATGCGGCGGGCTGGTGGAAGTGTAAGTGCAGACATCAGGTGTCAATTGCTGGTAGAGGGTTGTAGGGATACAGTAAACAGCCGCCGAGTGTGGGGGATGGCAGGGAGGAAGTGCATAGGTACAACTGGTGGCTCAGAAGCCTGTGTCGGAGATCAGAGTGTGGGCAGGTGACTAGCACATTCTCTCAGTCATCCAGGACTCCAGCACGGGAGTGGAGGATAGAAAGCAAAACACATGAGGAAGCATCAGAAGTGCCTCCAGACCCGGAGAAGGTTCACCTCAGTTCCATTGAGGCAGGGAGGCTGTACCAGAGGGATGCCCCAGCCAAAGATAGACATTAACCACCAACTAATTCCTATGAGAAGTTACTTACCCTGAGGGAGTAGGAACTGGATGATCAAAGACCATGAGAAGGAAGCAAATTTGGAAGATGGAGTTGAAGGTACTGCGGCACCAGGACTCATAAGGCTCTGTGGATAATGCAGAGGGATTGGAAATGAACGGTTTAGGTCGAAATTACCTAAAATAAATTGTCGAATTGACCAAAAGTTCTAAAAATGCTACCACCAAAGGTTCGGACATCAAATGTTCGAACCTTTGGTGGCAGCATTGAAAAACAAACGGGGGCTGCTGGGGTGTCCCCTGCATCGCCCGCTCACTATACTTCATGTTATAGTGAGCAGGGGTTGCGGGAGACAACCACGCAGCCTTCCGTTAAAAAAAAAAAACAGGGACTGTGGGAGCGTCACCTGCATCGCCCCGCTCAATATACTTCATGGTATAGTGAGCGGGAGTTGCGGGGGACACCCCTGCAGCCTTCCATTTAAAAAAAAAGAAAAGAAAAAGGACCCTGCAGTGCCAGTTCCCGATCACCAAAGTGAAAGGGAACTGGCGCTGCAGGGAACCCAGCGTGCAGATGAAGGTAAGTGGGGTATGTTTATGTTAGGGGGTGTGGGTGGGGGTGTGTTGAGGGTGTGGTTGGAGGGGTGTTATGGTGTGTTGTGTGTGTGTGAGAATGTATGTATGTTCGCATGAGAAAGGTGCAAACTTTTGGTAGTTCGCACATTTCTCATGCAAACGATTTGCCCGCGGTACTTTCAGCCGCAGGCAAATCAATCAGATTCAAATGAACAGTCATAACCACTGGGAGCCAGTGCCATCATCACAGTCCTAGGGAGGTACAATACATGGCCCCAAGACAAAATGACAATTCCCACAGTCCGGGTCCGGATGAGTTGCAGAGGGAAGAGAGCGAAGGCACAGCAATTATGGTAGTGGCTGTTGCAGAACCCCACCATAGGTATGACCAGTCCTCTGGAGACAGTGAGCAGCTGGGAGAAGGAGAGGAAAGGAAGAATACACCTGAGGAGGCGCAGCTGGCAGGGTGACCTCTCAGAGATGTCAGAGATGTGTGGAGAGAATGTGAGTGTGGGGTGGAAGATTGTCACAGGATATCCACCATCACAGGTTGGAGCAGGAAGAGGGCCAAGAAAGGCTGGACAGAGAGTGACATGGAAGGAGTGAGCAGGTGTGGTGATGGGTTTTGTCACGTGTGCAGCACATCGTGTGTATAGAGTCTGCAGGACAACAAGCAAGTGTCAGACCACCATGACAAGGTTCACCCATGGCAGTCACGCAAATGCTTGCAGAACTGACAATCATTAAACTTCATCCAAGCAACATACACATGTCCTGGACACACACACATCACCACTCACCAGACATTCCCTCATAAATTGGCAGGTCTCCCATGCCTTGAATATGCTCCACATCAATCATATCACTAATGATCTCTTCATGTGGAGTGAGTTCTTCGTCCTATTGTGGTGACCCACCTCCAGTCACCTCCAGTCACAGAGTAATGGAGTAGTTGGCACACAGCTTATATTTGGCTCGTCGTATTTGTGTGCTCCCTGCCCGCACAAGCATGTCATGTTTGTGTTACCGCACATAGTCCACGAGGATCCTGAGTTCCTCATCATTAAAGCTCCTCTTCCTCGACGTGTGGGTCTCCGGTGCCATGCCTTGGGACTGAGCCTGTTCACCTATTGCACGCTTTGCCTTTTTGCAAGGTCGTGCAGTCTCCGAGTGGCTGTGACCACTTCGGTCAGTAGGGGCTGGAGCACTGGTGGCCTGGGCTGTGGCATCACACACTGATGGTGTGACAGTAGGTGCCCTTGCAGGTGGGTGTACCTGGGTGCTGGTGCTAGGATGGTTCACCTCACATCCCTTCCCCACTGATGCACGGATAGCATCTGCCCCTGAGTCTCTGTGGACCGGGAGGTAGCACTACAGGCCTGGCTGCTTGACTCGGAGCCTGGGTTGTGAAGTCTGCTGCTGCCCCTGCAGCTACCTGACCCTGGCAGGTGTGTGCAGCAGTTGACACTGCTGCATCTGGACCCTGAGTGCCGGTGCAGGACGCTTCACCGCATGTCCCTTCCCCTTTGATGCATGGATACCATTTGCCCCTGTGTCTCCGTGGACTGGGATGGGGAGCACTGCAGGCCTGGCTGGGTGACTCGGAGCCTGGGTGCTGAGGTCTGCAGCTGCCTCTGCAGCTACCTGACACTTGCGGGTGTGTTCAGCAGTTGACACTGCTGTATCTGGACCCTGAGTGCTGGTGCAGGACGCTTCGCAGCATGTTCCTTCCCCCTTGATGCACGGATAGCATCTGCCCCAGCGTCTCTGTGGACCGGGGTGGGGAGCACTACAGGCCTGGCTGGATGACCCAGAGCCTGGGTGGCAGTTGCTGCATCTGCCCCTGCAGCTTCTGAACACTGTTGGGTGGGGGGCATAGATCTCCCTGCATAGGCCCGGACACCTCGGACATCTCGGATACCTCGCCCACATCGACCAACTCCAACACCTCCGCCACCTGTGCCTCCCGTCCCACTAGTTGCCCTCCCAGTCATGGCACTGATGGATTAGTGCAATGGGAGGTGCACATATCGATTTTCCTGGGCAATTTCAGTGAGGGGGCAGTGTACGTGATGTTAAACATGCCATTGTGCCCCAGCAAGGCTCAATGTAAACCCTGGGGAAAAATAAATGGGCCCCGTAATGCAAAGGCACCCTAAATATGAAAAATCTGTATACCCGACACCTTGGTAGCCCAGGTGCAAAGGATAAACCTAACGCAGTACGCTGTGGCATCCAGAAACAAAAAAAATAGGTACGCAAAAGACTCGTAAGCTACAGTGATGTTAAGTAAGGGGTTACGCAAAACACAGGGGCACCCACAGAATGGAAAATGCGTACGCAACTCACCGTCAGCCTCAAAAGGACACGCAGATGGGCATGGAGGCAATGCCCAACCAAAACAAGAGTCTCACACGGTCGCAATAGTGAAGAGATTGTCTGGAAATGAAGTCCACACATCCGTCCGCTATTATTCGTGCAAGTGTGTGATGGACTCCTAGGCATTACTTTATCCTGAACCGGAACGCCATGCCAAACGTTCAGCATGTGTCACATAACTTATGCACTTAGGCACTTGTGATTTCATGCAGATGCACGCTTTCTGCACGTGCAGAGTCACTCTGTTTCCGGCTGCCCAGGTGAGCAACACAGAAGACCCATGCTCCTGCCTACAAGCCAATTTACCTGCCTCCAAGTGCCCTGAGTTGCCTCCTATGAGCCATCTGCTGCTCCCTGCCCACTGTGTGTGCCTGCTGCTCATGTGCCCTGGAATTTCGGTGCCTGCTGTACAACCATTGCCAGTGGATGTGACCGTGTGAGAGGTGTGAGACATGGGTGCTGTCGGCAACATCATGGACATGCATGGTGTTCATGTGCATGTGTCTGAGTAGTGAGTGTGTGACTGGCCAACACTCTTGGATGGTATCAGGTTTAATATCGCCACATATATGGTCGCCGTAAATAATATTGCCGCAAAAATGTCATGGCGATATTATTTGGGTGACCATATATGTGGCGATAGGGGCAACAAAAAATAATAAAAAAAATATATATATTTGGGGGTTGCGGGGGTGTCCCCCGCATGTTCCATGCAATAATGTCGCCACAAAAAAACAACCATTTTTCGGCAATATTTTTGTATGGCGATATTTTTGTGGCGACATTATTACATGGAACCTTTTGGATGGATGTTACTGGGGCATTTGAATGTGTGCTTGACTCTTGCTGCCACATTGACATTGAGTTGATTCTGATGTGATGGCTCTATACCCTGCCTCAGGACTATCAGGAGATGTGTGTGAATGACATATGTATGTCCCATTATGCATGTGAGGGGCATGCACATTTTGTAGGTGATGACAGTCCCTTGTCATGAATGTGATTGACTGGTTTGAAGGATGGTCATGTATGTGCTTGTGTGTTAATTGCACATAACAGTGTGTTGTGGAGGGTGATGATGTTTGTGGATATGCTTTGTGCCATACACACAAATGTACAGTACCCTGATGTATTTTTTCTATGTCTCCCTATCCACAGCGACGTTGGAAGAAGAGGGTGGAGAAGGTTCTGTGGAGCAAGGCAGCAGGGATGCCTCCACCAGGCACAGTCGCAAGGTCCAGTCACGCTCCCAGCAAATATCATCTTTGGGGAGCGAGGAGACTGGTGCCACGTCCTAGACAATGGCCGCAGCTGCTGAGGGGATGTCCAAGAGGGCAAACGTGGTCGTGGACTCCTCCGTAGAGGGAGGGACAGGTGAGGTCAGATGGGGCAATACAATGCAGAAGACAGTGAGGAGGCATCCAGGTTGGTGGGGGGGAGAAGGAGGAGGAGGCTGCATCAGCCTAGTCCATGGGGCTCGGCTGGGGTTATGACGTGGTTGTGACTGGTGCAATCCAGAATCCGGGCAGGAGGCAGTGCAAGTCACTGTGAAGGTGCCTGTGCCTATTCCTGCCACTGGAACTGCGACTGCACCAGTATGCACCTGCAGTCATGTCGCAGGTCGGACCATCCGCAGGTGGTGGATATTTCCACGCAAACGGAAACACCAATACCCGCGGATGTCGCCATTCAGGACAGGGTGGAACCGTTGCTAGCCAGTATCATTAGGCTTTCAGGCACCATTCAAGATAATGTGCAGGCTTCCAATGGGGGGCTTGCAGATCATCACAAAGAGGTCTTGCGTCTTGAACTGGCTAGCACATTTCCTAGTCTTGAATTTGGTGCATGGGCTGGCCACTTCTCTGACCCCCTCCTTGTCTTCCTCTTCTGTGCACCAGTCATCCTCCCTGCTGCCTTCTGGCCCATATAGCACCAGGGCTCCCTGTGTACCTGTCCCAACCCCGGCGGCCAGTCTGGTGGAGATCCCATCCCTGCCAGAGTCGGGAGTCGGGGTTGGAACAACCGAGGTGGTCACCACGCAGATCCAGCCGGTGACAGGACCTGTGGCAATGGAGGTAGAGCAGGCACAAAGGAGCAGGGCAGGTGCACGACACCCGGGGGATGTCATCATCCCAGAGGCTGTCCTTAAGGAGCAGGCACTGGGCTATTCGGCAGCATAAGGCTCGGAGTAGGAGGCTACATTACTCGGGCATGCCAACTCAGGGAGGGAGGTATTGGCCATCAGGCAGGAGTTAAACATGGACCTTACACAAAGGATGTCTTCCGTGTTGGAGCGTTTCGGGCAGCAGATTGGAGCCGAGCGGCAGTGGGCGCGGGAGGCATGACTCACCATGGCCAGGGCAGAGATTTCACTGCGTCGGGCAGAGAGGTGGTCTGAGGTCCTCGAGGAGACTTGCAAGGAGTGGGAGAGCAGCATGTTGGAGTCCCTGCAAGCCCTCGAGGTGAGAGTGAAGGCCCGCCTAGGGGTATCTGATGCAGCGTTTGATGATGCCCTGGCAGAGACATTGAGGGAGCATGGTGAGGAGGAGGACTAGCCCGGTGCCCTTTTAAATAGTTCATTTTTTTATGATTTGGAGTTTTTGTAAAAACACTACACTTTTTGTATATAGTTGTTGGTGTGTGATTTACTTTTTGTTTTCTTCATGATTTGGAGGGCTAATTGGACTTTGCTCCATGTTTCTTTGTACATAGTTTAGTGGTGTTTTCATTTTTTTCTTTTTTTTTTAAATTGCAGGAAATCATTCTTTTATTACATTTGGATGATTTTGTTATGTGACTTTTATGTTGTAAAACTTTTAATTTTTTACATACATATTTGGAATTTTGGTTTGGACATTTGAACATTTTCTTTGTTTCAAAATGAACATATCTTTATTATTTTTGGCAGTTTGTATGAAATTAATACAAATGTATAATATATTTTGATTTAATTACTCACAGCAATGGCTCCTCTGACTTCTCTTTCACATTTTTACTGATTTGTTTCTCTCTTTGGTGTCGCAGGTAAGGACCTTTGTTGGTCATGTGTGTACTTACTTGCATGCATGTGTCATGTTTTCTATCCATTTGCGTGTTGCAGTTACACATGTGCATGACGACTGGATGTGTGTGAAGTGTGAGTTTCGGTATGCATGGGAGTTTCCACGTGATTGGGCTGGGATGCGTCCTGGGTACACATAGGAGTTCCCACGTATTTTGGCTGGGATACGTCTGGGGTAATCTCATGGAAACTGAGCGCATGCCCAGTCCGCACCTGTTACGCCTCGGCAGGCCCGGAGGAAGATCATTGCCCTCCGTAAGGGTATGCGTCATATTGCAAACCCATTCTACGCCCACTGGCAACTGCCCTGGAAAATAGTGGCTTTGGCTCACTCCGCAGCACTCTGCGGCAAGTTGGACTACGATTCCCAGCCTTCCGCCTCCTGCTGTCAGCTGAGAGGCGATGATGCGTGAACCTCGGTTTCATCCAGTTCCGCCTTCTCCTTCCCGATTTAAACCTCGGAACCGGGCGAAACGCTGCTTCTGATTAAAGTTGCATCCCTTTATTTAGAAGTTCCGTCTTCGATCCTACTTTACTTACCTGTGTACCAGACCTGTTTCCTCCTTCACGGACTGCTTTTGCCTGCCGCTTCTTGGAAAACTACCTACCCGTGTACCAGACCTGTTTCCTCCTTCACGAACTGCTTTTGCCTGCCGCTTTTTGGAAACTTGGGATCACGGTATCGGTAAGACTCTTCTTTTTCACCACTTGCTAACAACCATATCTCCTGTACTCATTGTACCTTGCCGCCTGAACTATATCATCTGCAATACTCCAACTCAATTGTGTCCCTTATTGTTGCTGTTACCATCCTCTCCACAATCAGACTTTACCATCCTCTCCACAATCAGACTTTACCATCCTCTCCACAATCAGACTTCCATTGGACATTCTTCAGTAGTGCACAGGGATGCCTTGCGGATAGTGCACCTACCCGACTCTAGTGCGGCCCTCGTTCCGCCCGGGTTCAGTTCCCTAACTAACCTACCCGTTTGTTATTTTGCACTTCCGTTTTATGAACTCTTTGGGACAACACAGACTCAACAGCACATCAGTGGTAAGGGTTTTCTATTATATGATTCCATATTCCTTAGCTAATCGACCACTATAGTCAGGATAGGTTACATTCTCCTCTCTTACTTGTAGGTGGTTCCGGTTGCCTTGAGACAAAGGGAGGGCATAGCTCAGGTACTACTAGAAAGAAATATCGAGGGGAAGGGATCTTTCTTAAATTTCCAATTACTCACCTCTTGTTTTTCCTTTACAGCTGGGTTCTTGGCGGCGTGTCCTCCCCGCCCTTTTGAGCGATCAGTCCCTCTGCCTGGTCCTACCCAGCAGAGGGTCATATCGTTAAAAAGGTCTTGTGCCCTCACAGAGAGGAGGCTAGGTTGGAGGCCCCGACCTAGCTCTTCAATCAATAGTTCAGTCCTGTGTCTTCCGGCCACCGATTTGGTATACTTCCCATCCGGTGAGTAACAAAATCAGAAGCCATGGAAGAAGCGGATCCGTTGGCCACTCTAGTTCATTTGGTATCCGAACTACGGGCAGACATGACTGCCGCACATGATGCCTTACATCAGCGGATTGATAACATGAGGCCCTTTCCTGCACCCCAGACTCTGGGGATTGATCCGTCCGTTGCTACTGCCTCAGGTTCTGGAGCCCATTCAGCTTCCGCCTCTGGGTTCACCTCGGGCCCTGTTCTGATGGCCACCCAATTCCCATTGGCCCCCCCGGAACGTTTTTTCTGGTGACCCAAAGCAGTACCGGACATTTATCAACCAATGCAAATTGCATTTTCTTTGTCGCCCTTCTGCCTTTCCCAATCCCACCACGCAGGCAGCCTTTGTCCTTTCACACCTTGGAGGGACGCCGGCAGCCTGGGCTAATCCCTTGCTTGAATCCAATAGCTATGTTTTGTATGACTGTGACGCTCTTATCAAAGCCATGAATAGGGTGTTTGATACCCAGTACAAGTCACAGGCCACGGATCTAGAATTCTTAAATTTACGTCAGGGTACGTCTTCCTTGTTTACATACCTCACTAGGTTCAATCAGTTGGCAGCCGAGACGGATTGGCCAGAAGAGAAGAAATCTGCAGTATTCTACAAAGGAGTGTCTGAGGAGTTAAAAGGCATCCTTGCTACTGTGCCAGTGATTCCTACCACATTCGGGGAGTTGCTTGATTTGGTGTTACAAATAGACGCTAAACGATCTGAAAGAAAGGGAGAACGGAAAAATATGACTCCAGTACCCCTTTCCCTTGATTCCGTTAATCCTCCTTCCTCTGCTTCTTCTGAACCTATGCAGATAGGGGCAGTGCGTGGTCCGTTGTCTCCTGCACAACGTGAACACCGTCGATCCAACAATTTATGTATGTACTGTGGTTCGTCTGAGCACCAACTCAAGGATTGTCCAAAAAGACCCGTTAAGAAGGCGGGAAATGCCAGAACCCGGCGATAGCAGGAGTCCCTACGCCGGGGGTATTATCTTTGGACTCAAATGTGGAAATTACCATACCGGTTAGTCTGCCAGTGGTATTTACCACTACAACTGACTGTTCTTTCTCTTCTCAGGCTATAATTGATTCCGGTGCTACTGGGAATTATATGGATTATGACTATGCCATGAGTAATAACGTTCCTGTGGTTTCTAAACCACAACCTGAAGCCGTACATGCGGTAGACGGCTCTTCTCTGGTCTCGGGTCTGGTTACTCAAAGCACGTCTCTCGTCCGTATGCAGACGGGCGTGGACATACTGAAACACTCACATTTGACCTAATTAAGGCCCCTCAGCTTTGTGTAATTTTGGGCATTCCGTGGTTACAACACCACAATCCTGACATCGACTGGGCCAGGAAGGTGGTACAATTTCCTTCCTCTGTCTGTAACGAAAGGTGTTTTCAGACTAGTAGCATTTCCGGTACTTCCTGTCAAGCCCTGGTGGCCTCAATGGCCTTGATAGGTGCCATTATCAATGCCATTGAACCTCGCATCCCTGTGGAATGCTTCTTTTCGGGACGTCTTCGATAAAGGTGGAGCAGATCAGTTGCCCCCACACAGGCCATATGATTGTCCTATCGACCTGGTACCGGGGGCTAAAATACCTGCTGGCAGGGTTTATTCGCTCACACTGCCAGAAGACAAAGTGCTAAAAGAGTACATTGACAAGGCATTGGCTACAGGGTTCATCAGACCATCGAGATCACCGGCAGCGTCTCCTCTGTTTTTTGTTCCTAAAAAAGAAGGCGACCTTCGCCCTTGCATTGATTACAGGGCATTAAACGCAATCACAGTTAAGAACCAGTACCCTCTTCCCCTGATCTCTGTACTTTTGGATCAGCTAGGTTCTTCTATAATCTTTACCAAACTTGACCTGCGGGGTGCTTACAACCTAGTTCGCATAAGAGAGGGGGACGAGTGGAAAACCGCCTTCAAGACCCGGTACGGGTTATTTGAATACCTAGTGATGCCCTTCGGGTTGTGTAACGCCCCGGCCACCTTTCAGGCCTTCATGAACGATGTCTTTCACGATTGTCTGGACCGGTTTGTTGTGGTCTACATAGACTATATACTGATTTACTCCTCATCCAAGAGTGAACACACCGAACATGTGTGATTCATCTTACAAAGGCTGAGAGAGAACCATCTCTTTGTCAAAGCCGAGAAGTGTATCTTCAATTCATCGGAGGTTGAGTTTCTAGGTTATGACCTTACCAATCGGGGTATCCGGATGAGCCAGTCCAAGGTTAAGGCCGTTCTGGAATGGCCTGTTTCTACTACAACCAAAGCCCTACAGTCATTCCTGGGGTTGTCGAACTTTTACAGGCGCTTTATCTTTTCATTTTCTACCATCTCGGCTCCTTTGATGGCTTTAACTAGCTCAAAACAGCCATACCGATGGACACCAGAAGCGCAATCCGCCTTCGAGGCCTTAAAAGCGGCTTTTTCTTCAGCCCCAGTGCTGCAACATCCCGATCCGCTCCTACCCTTTTTTGTGGAAGCTGATGCTTCTGGGATGGCCATCGGGGCTATACTGTCACAACCCTGTCAGGATTCGGGTGAGATTCATCCAGTTGCGTTCTTTTCGAGGAAACTGACACCATACGAACACAACTATCCTATCACGGAAAGAGAATTGCTGGCAGTCAAGGACGCTTTCTCTGAATGGCGTCATCACCTTTTGGGGGCCCGTCATCCAATTACTGTCTTCTCTGACCATCGGAGTCTATTGGCATTCAAATCAATGAAGTGTCTCACTGCCCGGCAGGCCCGCTGGCACCTTTTCTTTTCTCAGTTCAATTTCACCATCACGTATAGGCCAGCCCGTCTCAACGTTTGTGCAGACGCTTTGTCTCGCCTGCCCTCTCACTCGGAGCAAAGCAAACCCGATTGCCCTCTTCTGCTGCCTTCTAGGGTAGTATGTGCATGTACTCCACGCCCTTTGC